>NC_091285.1:423492279-424152279 GCF_032444005.1 Ranitomeya imitator | reverse complement strand
CACTAAGAAAACCCTTCTATTCCACATGATGTCGCCACAATCCTCCACCCACCATAGCCTTCAAAACCGTGTGATGTCCATCACAGCCCCCGCCATGGAATATCAACCACAGCCTCCCACACAGTATGATGCCCCACCACTGCACCCAATACAGGGTGTTTTCCACCACAGTTCCCATAGAGTATGATGCCTCACCTCTCGACTCAGGCTCTTAATATAAGAAAAATGTACACACTCCTACTCCTGGTTCCCATTCACCACTGCCTCTTCTGGCTTGCATAGCAGTGGGCCGGAGAAGGCTGCATGATGTCATCACACTGCCTGATTTGGCCAGCATAGCACCAACCTCCAGCACACTGCAAGTACTTGCCGGGGTAAGTGGCGGAGCTGGGAATCGATAGCTCTGTGCGGCACGCCTAGCTATTAACGGTAGTTGTGTCGTGATGAATGTGGCTTACTGCCTGACTGGCCCATCTAGCATTTACCAGAATTGCCCAATGGCCAGTCTGGCCCTGAGCACAGTAAACGGCATACAAATAGTAATGCATCGGTCTATGGTGGAGAAAAAAACTAAAGATTGCATTTTGAATGACTGAAATCTTAGCCTGGCATGATGAACTTAGAAATGGGTTTATCAAGGCTGTTTTGGAAAGCTTAAGTGAGGTACTGCGTTAACTAAGTCGCCAGAATGATTTTGCAAGGTACAGCATCCAAAAGAAATCAATAAGTAACCTTAAAAGGAAAAAATAAATTCCTGGGATAGTCCATGTCATCTGGCGCTTGATGGCCATCATGTGACAGATATACGGCCATGGCATAATTATCATTTCTCGCTTCATTGGGAGACATAGGAAACCATGGGTGTATGCTGCTGCCACTAGGTAGGTTGACACTATGCAAAAAAGTTAGCTCCTCCCCAGCAGTATATACCCAACTACTGGCAAGAAGCTACTCCGTTTTAGCTTAGTGTCAGTAGGAGGTGGACACAGGCTGCTCTCAGCCCCGTATCTACCTTTAGTTTTTTTTTGTTTTTTATTAATGATCTCATTTTCAGATTCCGCTTTCGATTTGGGTGACTGAGTGTAATTGGTCACTCCACTCTCACCTCTAGAGACCGGGATTACAGTGTGGGATTGCATCACTACTGTACCCTCTCGTGTCTGCCAGGCAGTACTCCATGTCTCCTAACACTTCAAGTGTGTTTGGGGCATCCGCAAGACTGAAGATGCAGACTGGTCCTTGCCACTACCCGCCTGCGCCGCCCACCCTCGAGAGCCGGTCGTTCAGGGGTAGGAAGACCAAAAATGCGAACCAGTCCTCGCCACTACCCCGCTGTGCTGCCCGCCCTCCAGAGCCGGTCATTCGGGGAGGAAGACTGAATCGCACCCGACAGCGGAGACGTCCAGTGGCCCAGAGGTCTGCAGGCAAGTCCGCCTTCCAGCGGCACTTTTGTGAAGAAGGATGCGAGGTCTTCAGGACAGGTATCGTGCGACAGTGCAGGGGGCTCAAAAAGAAAAAAAAATAATCGTATGATTTCCCTTAGAGGTATCTAGACCATTGGGTAAAATGGGGAAATAGCAGCTCCCAGCCCTGTCTCGGCGGTCCGCGACGCCTACCACGCCACCCCTCTCTTCTGCGGCTTCCCGGGCCAAATATAGCCCTTGGCTTCTACTGCGGCCTACTACAGGCCTAGACCACGCCCCCTGCAGGCCACCCAACCACACGCACTGTTGCTCCGCTTTAGATCCGCCCACTCCAGCCGACCAATCTGCATGGCCCTTTCTCCTGGACCCGGCTTCATTGCGCACCCCTTCCTTCCCTCCATACCTCACAGAGCCGGAAAGTTGCTTGTGCCACAGGCTCCACCCACGAACTGGCGCCATCTTTACGCTGTCTGTAGCCCCATACCCGCAGCTCTGCCTAACTGTTTTCCAGCCAGTATTCAGGTCTGTAAGTTATCTGTCACTGGGGGGGGTCAGCTCTCCTCTCCAGCAGCGCTCCCCTGGCTCAGTCTCTGCCTATATTTCATGTACATCCACATATGTCTGTCTACAGCAGGGGTGTCAAACTGCATTCTTCAAGGGCCGCAAACAGGTCATGTTTTCAGGATTTCCTTGTATTGCACAGGTGATAATTTAATCACCTGCACAGAATGATTCCAGCACCTTGTGTAATGCAAAGGAAATCTTGAAAACACGCATGGTCTGAGGCCCTCGAGGAATGCAGTTTGACACCCCTGGTCTACAGGGCTCAGTAGTAATCACTGTTGCTTTGCAGCGCAGCGGTCCTGGGTTCAAATCCCACTAAGGAAAGGAATTTGTATATTCTCCCTCTGGTGCTATATTAGCAATGAATAATTTAACCCACAGAGTCTCCCCTTCATCCCATACCAAGAAGTTGCCCTCTGGTCAGACCTCATCTCTCTGCCATAACTACTGACCGTCTAATATATCTTTCCTGGAGCCCCCCCACTGCTCGCAACAAGAGTGCTCCCCCTCCCGAGTGGGTGACACCCCTATCGCAGTCGACAGCTGATCTAACCAAAGTATCTCACACTTTGGTCGCAGTTTTGGAACAGTTTCCTAATCCTACCCCCTGTCAGCGGATCACAATTGCCACCCTCGGATGTACCCTCGCAGAAAGGCCAGATGTTCCAAAAGGCATGCCTGCATTAGTTCACTTGCATCTCCGTCAGACGCTCTTGAGGCGCTGGAGTCAAACCCACGTTTCGAGTCAGATTCAGATCTGAACTCAGCACAGGTCTCCAAACTGCGTGACACGGTGGTTAGTTTATCGTCACCGTTAATGAGACTCTTAACATAAAGGATTCAGAGATCTCTAACTGAGCAGACTGTGTGTTTTTCAGAGAAATGATGCGCCCTTCCTGTGCCTTTGCCAACCACGACAAGTTCAACAGATTCTCCTCCACATGACGGGTCGCCCCCACCCAGAAGGTCTCTCGGGCCTAAGCAAAAGGCTTGCTTCAATGGAAGCAGTCCCTTTTTCTCAATTCATGTGTCCTCTTCAACTCTTCCTTCTAGCTTAGTGTTTCCCAAACGCCAGTCCTCACGGACCCCACAGGTCGTGTTTTCAGGATTTCCATAGTATTCCACAGGTGAGGGAATTCCTGAGGGCTTGATGAAACTTCCACCACCTGTGCAATACTAAGGAAATCCTGAGAACCATGACCTGTGGGGTCAGTGAGGACTGGAGTTTGGAAAACACTGTTCTAGCTAGATGGGACAGGTCGACCTGTTCCCTGGATTGGTGTCTCAATCTCCTTGTGGGTAAAACTGTCTCTGAAATGGTGGGAGTGCTCCCAATTGGTCCATCTTGGCAAGTTCTTTCTGCCTATTTGTCGGAAGGTAGTAACCACGTATGCCAGTCTTCTCGGCTGGGAAGCAGTGTTCCAAGATTGGACGGTCAATGGTCAGCTCAGGAATCTTCTCTCCCTATCTAAATCCTGAAACTTTCCACAGATGTCCGACTCGAGTCCAGTTCGACAATGCCACGGCTGTGGCATATGTCAATCATCACGGGAGAGCTCTAGGTCAGCCAGTAATGTCAGAGGTTGCTTGGATCCTGTCTTGGGACAAACAGAGTGTCCTAGCAATTTCTGTGGTGCACATCCTAGGAGCCGAAAATTTTGTGGCAGACTTCTCAGACGAGAGGGTCTTGCCGCAGGAGAATGGTCACTGAATCCATCAGTTTTTCACAAGATCTGTCTCAGATGGGGACCCCAGATGTCGACCTCATGGTGTCCAGACTCAACCACAAGGTTCCTCAGTTTGTGTCCCAATCTCGCGACCTTCTAGCGATCGGATCTGATGCACTAGAAGTACCCTGGACACAGGTCTCCTTTCCATACTTGTTTCCACCCCTACCGCTGATTCCCAGAGTAATCAAAGGATTAAGGCAGAAGGAATATCTGTCATATTCATCGCTATGAATTTACCATAAAGACCCTGGCTCACAGAGTTGACCAACTTTCTAGTGGATACACGGTGGAGACTTCTGGATCTTCCAAACCTTCTGTTGCAGGGGCTCCTCTTTCACCAGTTTCCCAGTTGCTCAATTTTAACATCATGGCTGTTGAAGCCGCAGTTTTGAAGTCGGCTGGGTTCTTCGATCAGGTTATACAGACCATGATCGAAGCTAGGAAGCCTTCATCCTTTCGCATGTACATCATACATAAAAGGCTTTTTTTCATTGGTGTAAAACTCATCGAGTGGCTGCGATGTTTTTTTAACTTCACATCCATTTTGTCTTTTCTGCAGTCAGGTCTGAATTCCGAAATGTCCCTTCTATTAGGAGACAAGTTTCTGCCCTTTATATTCTTTTTCAAGGGAATCTGGCTGTTCGCCGACGGCTTAAGACGTTCATCAGGGAGTTGCTCTTTCCGTTTCCCCCTACCGACCCTCCTGGGATATTAATCTAGTGCTTGAGGTCCTACAAGAGTCTCCTTTTGAATCTTTCATGTTACTCTCCTGGAAGGTCATCTTCCTGGTCTCTTATCTCCTTAATTATAAAGGCACAGATGATTGGCCTCGGGGAGACCAAAACATCCAACACCGCGGAGACACCATCACGTGTTTCTCAACGCAGTGATTCCAGAACACTGCCCCCATCCCTTATGGGAAATATGCAGATGCATGTAAAGAAGCTGCGGAGACACCATCACGTGTTTCTCGACGCAAGCAGTGAATAGCCAGGCCTTTCCCCGGGAAGGAACAACCACGGGAAGGGCAGCATCCTATGAAGGAAAGCCACCTATGCCAAGCATGGTATCCATCCACAGACAGCTGTTTCGGGGTTTTTGCCCCTCATCAGTGTGGAGTAGGAATCTGGCTATTAGGAGCAGTGCCTAGTAAAAAGGCTATAAAGGCACAGATGATTGGCCTCGGGGAGACCAAAACATCCAACACCGCGGAGACACCACGTGTTTCTCAACGCAGTGATTCCAGAACACCGCCCCCATCCCTTATGGGAAATATGCAGATGCATGTAAAGAAGCTGCGGAGACACCATCACGTGTTTCTCGACGCAAGCAGTAGGATGCTGCCCTTCCCGTGGTTGTTCCTTCCCAGGGAAAGGCCTGGCTATTCACTGCTTGCGTCGAGAAACACGTGATGGTGTCTCCGCAGCTTATCTCCTTAATTAGTCAGGTTGCAGAGCTAGCGGCGCTTTCCCGTTGCTCTCCTTACCTGTTTTGTTTTGGGGTTTTTCACCTGGACAGGGGGGTCTTAAGTTCAGTTCCGTCCTTTCTTCCTAAGGTGGTTTTCCGTTTTCAGGGACATCGTAGTTACATCCTGTTGTCCGTCTCATTCTCACAAAGAGCGGTCTCTAAACAAACTGGACCTTGTGAGAGCCCTACGTGTTTACCTGTCCAGGGCAGAGCCCTGAGTTTCCTTTCATACATTTACCAAGTTCTACAATGTTCACACTCCTGTTTCATCGAATGTGATCTTTGGTAGAATGGTCCTGCAACCCGCAGTGACCTGAGCTTGGCCTTGAAGATATGATATTTCTTCCCACCCTTGGGACTGCTTTGGGATGTCCCATGGTTTCCTGTGTCCCCCAATGAAGCGAGAGAGAAAACAAGATTTTGGGTACGCACCGTAAAATCTTTTTCTCTAAACCTTCATTGGGGGACACAGCACCCTCCCTTGTTTTCTGGTATCTGTTAAATTCATGTTGTTATGTTCTCTGCTTCTCCTACTGCTTTCTCACTAACTGAGTAGCTTCCTGCCAGTAGGCGGGTATATACTGCTGGGGAGTAGCTATCTTTTTTTTTTTTTTTTTGCATAGTGTCAACCTCCAAGTGGCAGCAGCATACACCCATAGTTTCCTGTGTCCCCAATGAAGGCTCTGAGAAAAAGATTTTACGGTGAGTTCCCAAAATCTTGTTTTTTCTATACTAATCTGAAACAAAAAAATGCACAATTCATAACACTGGTATAAACCTAGCCTAAAGCTGGTGCATCAAACCCTGCATTGTATGAACCTAGCCTGAAAAAACTTACTACAGGTGCATCTCACAAAATTAGAATATCATCAAAAAATTAATTTATTTCAGTTCTTTAATACAAAAAGTGAAACTCATATTCTATATAGTAATTACAAACAGAGTGATCTATTTCAAGTAAATGTTGATGATTATGGCAGTTTGTGATTTATTTATTTTTGTTGAAAAAAAAACCAAGGAGTTAAATTGAAGAATGAAAAGGTCACTAACAACGTAACAAATATTTTCCAGTTTGTGTAGGAAATGGAAACTAAAACACCACTCTGTTTATCTTGGATCAAAATCCTGCATTGAGCAGGTGATTGGACAATATGACCCTGGAGGTCCCTTCCAACTCTAGTATTCTATGATTCTGTAAAATTACCTATATACGTATCCATGAGCATGTCTTCTGATATTAGCTTGATAATTTAGACAGGATGTTTTTATTTTTTTAAATTTAACATCGTTTATTCTAATGCTATTAATTGTAGCATGTATCATGCGATAATATTAAATTTAACGGGAACTTGTCATGTCCATAAATACAATTTACCTTCAGAAAACGGTGTAATTTGCAGGTAAATTGCATTTAACCCCTTCAAGATGCGGCCAATTTCCATTTTTGCATTTTCACTTTTCCCTCCCCTTCTTCTCAAAGCCATAACTTTATTTTTATGTCCATATAGAAATGAGGACTTTTTTTTTCTCCTTTTTTTGGTGGACGAGTTGTACTTTTGAATGACACCATTAATCTTACCACAAAGTGTACAGGAAAATGGTGGAAGGGGGGGAGGGGAGTACCAAGTGGGCATAAATTGTGAAAAACCGTGCAATTCTGACATTGTTTTTATGATGTATATTTTTTTTTTGTATAAATGACCTTACAATAGATTCTGCTAATCAGTATGATTTTGGTGATTCCAAACATGTTGATTTTTTTTTTTATTTTAGTGGTGAAAAAAAAATCAGTATTTTGAAAAGAAAATTTGGGGAGGTTGTGTTGCCATTTTTCGAGACCTGTAATGTTTTTATTTCTTGGTCAATGGAGTTCTGTGATTTATTTTTTTTTTTTCTTTACAGGGCAAGACATTTTTATTATCAATTTCAGTTAAATATAATAGTTACATAGGTTGAAAAAATACCTTGCTCCATAAAGTTTAACCTTTCTCCATCAATTGTACATTTTTTTAATCCTTTGATCGCTTGTTGCAGCATTTTTTTTGTAGCAACCCCAAAAAAAGGAATTTTGGTGTTCTTTTATTTTTTTCTGTTCACCGATCGGGTCAATTATTTTTATATTTTTACTGGTCTTTTCTGAATTCGGCGATACTGCATGTGTTATGGGGGTAAAGGAATTATTTGAACTTGTATTTTTTTTTTCTGGAACTTTTCACTATACTTGTTAGTCTCCTTAGGAGACATGAACATGTCATCATCTGATGACTTGTACTATATGCAGCATTGTTATAGTATTGCTGCATAAAGTAAAAATAAAACATCTCCTTTGAAGCCCAGCCACAGGCAGGTTGTCAAGAGAGCTCCGTAATGACAGGCACAGAGGTCTTCAACAGACCCCCAGCTCTCATAGCAACTTATCAGAAACCTGCGTTCACTTCATGGGCGTGCCGATGGGTGCATAGAATGATGCGCACCCATGTTGGTGCGTTGTTAGTGCCGCTACCACAGATTGACAACGTCATTTAATAGGTTAACAATCATGGTCGGTGCTTTGTGCCACCCACAATTTTTAGAGGCAGGTCATGCTAGTGCTTCACAGCTATTACCTGCTGGATAATAGGCGGGCGTCATAAATCTGTGCAAATGCCACAAAGTACATCTCCTACAATATGCAAAACAGCACAGAGACAAGCCTCAAAACATCTGGAACAAGGTAATTTGGAGTGCTGAGACCAAAATTGAACTTTTTGGCCACTATAAACATTACATTTGGAGAGCAGTCAGCAAGGCCTATGATAAAAGGAATACCATTCCTACTGTAAAGCACAGAGGTAGATTGCTGATGTTTTGGGGATGTTTGCGCTGCAAAGGCAGAGGAAACTTGGTCAAAGTTGAAGGAAAGATGAATGCATCACGTTATCAGCAAATACTTAACAACGAACTAAAACACAAGGCCACGTCGACCTGTTATTGGCTACAGCAGAACAAAATGAAGGTTTGGGAGTGGTCATCTCAGTCTCCAGACCCATATATCATTGAGTCGCTCTGGGGTGCTAGACAGCACAGGAATGTATAGGAACTGGAGACTTTTTGCCAAGAAAAGTGGGCAGCTATACCGTCTGAGAAAATTAAGAACCTCACCCACTACTACCACAAAAGACTTCAAGCTCTCATTGATGTTAGAGGGGGCAATACACAGTATTAAGAAATGGTATGTGAACTTTTGGTCAGGGTCATTTGGATGTTTTGGGTGGTCGTTATGATTTAAACAGAAAAAACAGTAGTTTGACAATAAATGGTTTCCCCCTTCTACTGAGTGGAGAAAATGTTTTGGTGTTATCTTTCATATTTTCTGGAAAAAAAATGCCAAGAAAGCAAAATTTCTGCCAAGGTATTTAAACGTTTGAGCACGAATGTAGCTTCTCCTATACTTTTCAATGTTAAACACTGATACCACACATGTGCTGTATGTGTTTTTAACGAACGCATATACTTGTATTGGCCCTTCTCATTCGTGTTGCTGGAAAAAACGGACATGTGCATAGAACCATACACTAAAATGGATACATGTGGGATCCGCGAAAAAACGGATGCCTCACGTACTGGAAACACGGGACGTGTGAAGGAGGCCTTGTGTGTATATCGTTAAGCTGTTAACCCCTTCCCGACCTTTGACGCATACGCTGCGTCATGAAAGTCGGTGCCATTCCGACCCATGACGCAGCATATGCGTCATGGAAAGATCGCGTCCCTGCAGATCGGGTGAAAGGGTTAACTCCCATTTCACCCGATCTGCAGGGACAGGGGGAGTGGTAGTTTAGCCCAGGGGGGGTGGCTTCACCCCCTCGTGGCTACGATCGCTCTGATTGGCTGTTGAAAGTGAAACTGCCAATCAGAGCGATTTTGTAATATTTCACCTAAAAAAATGGTGAAATATTACAATCCAGCCATGGCCGATGCTGCAATATCATCGGCCATGGCTGGACACACTAATGTGCACCTACCCCACCCCTCTGATCGCCCCCCCAGCCCCCCGATCTGTGGTCCGCTCCCCTCGGTCCTGTGCTCCGCTCCCCCGTCCTCCTGCCCGCTCCCCCCGTGCTCCAATCACACCCCCCGTGCTCCAAACAAACCCCCCCGCACTCCGATCCCCCTCCCGCACAGCGATCCCCCCCCGTGCTCCGATCCACCCGCCCGCACAGCGATCCCCCACTCCGTGCTCCAATCCACCCCCCCGTGTTCCGATCCACCCCCCCTGTGCTCCGACGCCCCCCCGTGCCCTGATCTCCCCCCCCCCCCTTATACTTACCTGGCCTCCCGGGGACCGTCCGTCTTCTTTCCTGGGCGCCGCCATCTTCCAAAATGGCGGGCGCATGTGCAGTGCGCCCGCCGAATCTGCCGGCCGGCAGATTCGTTCCAGAGTGAATTTTGATCACTGAGATAGGTTATATCTCAGTGATCAAAACAAAAAAAAAAAGTAAATGACCCCCCCCCTTTGTCACCCCCATAGGTAGGGACAATAAAAAAAATATTTATTTTTTTTTCCACTAAGGTTGGGGTAAGAACTAGGGTTAGGGGTAGGGGTAGGGTTAGGGTTTCGGTATGTGCACACGTATTCTGGTCCTCTGCGGATTTTTCCGCTGCGGATTTGATAAATCCGCAGTGCTAAACCGCTGCAGAATTATGGCGGATTTACCGCGTTTTTTCTGCGCATTTCAATGCGGTTTTACAACAGCGATTTTCTATTTGAGCAGTTGTAAAACCGCTGCGGAATCCGCAGAAAGAAGTGACATGCTGCGGAATGTAAACCGCTGCGTTTCCGTGCAGTTTTTCTGCAGCATGTGTACAGCGATTTTTGTTTCCCATAGGTTTGCATTGAACTGTAAACTCATGGGAAACTGCTGCGGATCCGCAGCGTTTTCCGCAGCGTGTGCACATACCTTTAGAATTAGGCTATGTGCACACGGTGCGGATTGGCCGCTGCGGATCCGCAGCAGAGTTCCATCAGGTTTACAGTACCATGTAAACATATGGAAAGCCAAATCCGCTGTGCCCATGGTGCGGAAAATACCGCGCGGGAACGCTGCGTTGTATTTTCCGCAGCATGTCAATTCTTTGTGCGGATTCCGCAGCGTTTTACACCTGTTCCTCAATAGGAATCCGCAGGTGAAATCCGGACAGAAAACACTGGAAATCCGTGGTAAATCAGTGCCTTTTACCCGTGGATTTTTCAAAAATGGTGCTGAAAAATCTCATACGAATCCGCAACGTGGGCACATAGCCTTAGGGCTAGGGTTGGGTTGGAATTAGGGTTGTGGTTAGGGTTAGGGGTGTGTTGGGGTTAGGGTTGTGGTTAGGGGTGTGTTGGGGTTAGGGTTGTGGTTAGGGGTGTGTTGGGGTTAGGGTTGTGATTAGGGTTATGGCTACAGTTGGGATTAGAGTTAGGGGTGTGTTGGGGTTAGTGTTGGAGTTAGAATTGAGGGGTTTCCACTGTTTAGGCACATCAGGGGGTCTCCAAACGCAACATGGCGCCACCATTGATTCCAGCCAATCTTGTATTCAAAAAGTCAAATGGTGCTCCCTCACTTCCGAGCCCCGACGTGTGCCCAAACAGTGGTTTACCCCCACATATGGGGTACAAGCATACTCAGGACAAACTGCGCAACAATTACTGGGGTCCAATTTCTCCTGTTACCCTTGAGAAAATAAAAAATTGCTTGCTAAAACATCATTTTTGAGGAAAGAAAAATGATTTTTTATTTTCACGGCTCTGCGTTGTAAACGTCTGTGAAGCACTTGGGGGTTCAAAGTGCTCACCACATATCTAAATAAGTTCCTTGGGGGGTCTAGTTTCCAAAATGGGGTCACTTGTGGGGGGTTTCTACTGTTTAGGCACACCAGGGGCTCTGCAAACGCAACATGACGTCCGCAGACCATTCCATCAAAGTCTGCATTTCAAAAGTCACTACTTCACTTCCGAGCCCCAGCATGTGCCTAAACAGTGGTTTACCCCCACATATTGGGTATCACCGTACTCAGGAGAAACTGGACAACAACTTTTGGGGTCAAATTTCTCCTGTTACCCTTGGGAAAATAAAAAAATGCGGGCTAAAAAATCATTTTTGAGAAAAGAATTTTTTTTTTTATTTTCATGGCTCTGCGTTATAAACTTCTGTGAAGCACTTGAGGGTTCAAAGTGCTCACCACACATCTAGATTAGTTCCTTTGGGGGTCTAGTTTCCAAAATGGGGTCATTTGTGGGGGATCTCTAATGTTTAGGCACACAGGGGCTCTCCAAACGCGACATGGTGTCCGCTAATGATTGGAGCTAATTTTCCATTTAAAAAGCCAAATGGCGTGCCTTCCATTCTGAGCCCTGCCGTGCGCCCAAACAGTGGTTTACCCCCACATATGGGGTATCTGCATACTCAGGACAAACTGGACAACAACATTTGTGGTCCAATTTCTCCTATTACCATTGGCAAAATAGGAAATTCCAGGCTAAAAAATCATTTTTGAGAAAAGAAAAATTATTTTTTATTTTCATGGCCCTGCATTATAAACTTCTGTGAAGCACCTGGGGATTTAAAGTGCTCAGTATGCATCTAGATAAGTTCCTTGGGGGGTCTAGTTTCCAAAATGGGGTCACTTGTGGGGGAGCTCCATTGCATAGGCACACAGGGGCTCTCCAAATGCGACATTGTGTCCGCTAACAAATGGAGCTAATTTTCCATTCAAAAAGTCAAAAGGCGCGCCTTCCCTTCTGAGCCCTGCCGTGTGCCCAAACAGTGGTTTACCCCCACATATGAGGTATCGGCGTACTCGGGAGAAATTGCTCAACAAATTTTAGGATCCATTTTATCCTGTTGTCCATGTGAAAATGAAAAAATTGAGGCTAAAAGAATTTTTTTTGTGAAAAAATAGTACTTTTTCATTTTACGGATCAATTTGTGAAGCAGCTGGGGGTTTAAAGGGCTCACTATGCATCTAGATAAGTTCCTTGGGGTGTCTAGTTTCCAAAATGGGGTCACTTGTGGGGGAGCTCCAATTTTTAGGCACACGGGGGCTCTCCAAACTTGACATGGTGTCCGCTAAAGAGTGCAGCCAATTTTTCATTCAAAAAGTCAAATGGCGCTCCTTCCCTTCCAAGCCCTGCCGTGCGCCCAAACAGTGGTTTACCCCCACATATGAGGTATCAGCGTACTTAGGACAAATTGGACAACAACTTTCGTGGTTCAGTTTCTCCTTTTACCATTGGGAAAATACAAAAATTGTTGCTGAAAAATCATTTTTGTGACTAAAAAGTTAAATGTTCATTTTTTCCTTCCATGTTGCTTCTGCTGCTGTGAAGCACCTGAACGGTTAATAATCTTCTGGAATGTGGTTTTGTGCACCTTGAGGAGTGCAGTTTTTAGAATGGTGTCACTTTTGGGTATTTTCAGCCATATAGACCCCTCAAACTGACTTCAAATGTGAGGTGGTCCCTAAAAAAAATGGTTTTGTAAATTTCGTTGTAAAAATGAGAAATCGCTGGTCAAATTTTAACCCTTATAACTTCCTAGCAAAAAAAAATTTTGTTTCCAAAATTGTGCTGATGTAAAGTAGACGTGTGGGAAATGTTATTTATTAACTATTTTGTGTCACATACCTCTCTGGTTTAACAGAACAAAATATCAAAATGTGAAAATTGCGAAATTTTCAAAATTTTCACCAAATTTCCATTTTTATCACAAATAAACACAGAATTTATTGACCTAAATTTACCACTAACATGAAGCCCAATATGTCACGAAAAAACAATCTCAGAACCGCTAGGATCCGTTGAAGCGTTCCTGAGTTATTACCTCATAAAGGGACACTGGTCAGAATTGCAAAAAACGGCAAGGTCTTTAAGGTCAAAATAGGCTGGGTCATGAAGGGGTTAAGCTACTTTGCATAATTTATTAATTACTGCTGTTTAACATGTCTTCTGTTTCTAAGTAGGAAGCTAACTAATTAACCCATTGTGTGCTGCTACAGGACGTCGAAGAAAGGAGGATTCTTATTATTCAAGCCAATGCAGAGTTGCTTTATTTTTAACTTAAGATGCACTAGAACGATAACAGAAAATGATTACAATACTGTATCTACGTTTTAAACCAATAATTGCTGTTAAATGTATAAAAGGAGGAGGCCAACTTATTCTCTTTATTTCGATATTTACTCTAATTCTTTAATTTCCTATTAAAGTTTGTTTCAAGATATGTGCACATTTCTTTTTAGGATTTATGAACCCAAACCTCTGGCCGGTACCTGAAAATATTGGCCAGTTTTTATAGTACATGGACAGTATATCTTTTACCCTCCACGGATCTGCATTTGCAGGAGAGTTTTTTTTTCATTGTATTACTAGTTTAGTGCAGTGGTGGAAAAGATGGTTTGGTACAACATATTCTCTATTACACTTCAAATTGCTACGTCAAACACCAATACCTTTAGGTAAGATAAATTTAAAAAAAATATCTGGCAAAAAAAAAAAAGATAGATTTTGATATAGGAACTAGAAATAAGCGGAAGCATAAGATCACCAACATAACACCCTAGGACAATACTTTTCTACTAAGCCCTGGTAATATGGTTGAAGATTCTCCACGTCAGGCATATCTTCTGTTTTCGTGTAGAGGTCAAACTTACTATGGAAGAACACGGAGAAAAGAAATGTATTTAGAAGCTATCGCAGAACGTTTTGACATTAAAAACTTTAGGCTGGTTTTACAGCATATTTGTGATGTACCGTGCATTCAGCATGTACCCCAGAAATACTCCTGATGTGCCCACTAAACATGCCCATAGGGTTACTTCAGTGAGAAACAGGCAGTATCTAATACAGAATATGTATATATTACATGTGTACTATATGTGGTTATGTCATACCGAGCTTCAAATCTACTGTTTCTCATCACAAACTTATTTAATGTTAAAAGCTGCCTTTAGCGGCCACTAGCCAAAGCTTACGGCATAGATTTATACATACAGCTCCTGTTGAAATCAATAGTTTTTAGCATTCCGTGAGCTTCAGGTAGCGGTTGCATTGTCCCACTAGGTGCGTCCATGAGTTCTTCTCCACTTGTATATATATTTCTTTTATTTAGTCAAATCTATATGATAATACATTTTGTGGTCACTATTGTTGACTACCTAAGTTGTTTATAATAAAAAGGCCAATATATTCAGGAAATTACCGTAGTTATATGTACGAACTTTGTAACATTAGAATATTTTAATAGCCTGTCAATGTACATTGAACTAAAAAGTTGATCTGTCGACATAATTTGTACATGCAGTCATTTCATATAACAAATAGAGAAGAAGCATAGAATATGGCATGGACAGGATTAACGGTATCGTTACCTAATATTTGATTTCAGAACCTTTGCCAACAATGACCACATCCAAATGTTTTTTGTAGCCATCTTGCACCTGTATGTTGGTAATTTCTTCCACTGCAGGTCTGTCTTGAATGCTTGTAAAGATATTTTTCCCAAAAGCAGATTTTAGCTCTCTCCAAAGATTTTCCATTGGATTAAGAGCAGGACTCATTGCTGGCCACCTTAGATCAGTCCATTTTTTTCCTTCTCAATAATTATGTACTTTTGGATCTGTGCTTCCTTTATCCTCCTATCCTGTAGGTGTTTTTACACTTCATTTATATGTACACAGTGTCTTTTAGACGCCAGCATACCCACATCGTTTTTGAAGCAGGAGACGCTTTAGGAAAACACTGGCAGTACTTTTCCTGAAGCGTCTTTTCTGACATTCTTCTTAATGTCTTTTGCGGCAGCTTTTTTTTTTTTATCATTCATAATTCCACCAGAAGAATGAAGGGATCACTTCTTTCAGCCGCTTTACAGCTTTCAAAGTTTGAGTTGATTGAAAGACATTAGAAAGAATGGAACTTGCGTGAAGCGAGTCGTTTTGACATGTTCAATATTTATGGTGGGTTTTTACGGATTTTTCACTTGGGTTCAAGGAGCCTTACACCTGAAAAATACATCATGCTCACATACACTTTGAAGCTCATTTTGAAATTAAATATTCTGGTAATGTTCCAATTTCATTGTTTCTGTAACACATACGCAAACCCCAGAGACTGCGACGAGTTGAGATGTTCCCAGGCCATTCCTGAGACCTAACTTTACCCCCAATTGCAGGAAATCACCTGCAATCTAATCGTACCATTGCGATCATTTGAGGAAAGGTGTTAAGCATTAAAGTATCTATTTATATGCTTTTCTTCCTGCCAAGCTATTTTTCTGGACCAAACTAAAGTTTATATACAAGCAGATTCACTATAAACATTATTTCAGTACATATTTTACATGATCTACCTAGAATTCAGCAGTGCCAATAATGTTGACCATAACTCTATTTACTACATTTTCAATAAAATTACTTAGATGTCACTTTAAAAAAAAGTATTGCTTACTTGAATTCTCGCACCCAAGGAAGCATCTTAAGGTCTTTCTCATTGCAAAGATGTTTGTAATCGCCTCCTGTGTGCCATGGGTAAAATGAATGGAATCTGATCATGTACATACCCTAAAATAAAAGCATTGCTTCTATAAATAACAATTTCCAAAGCATAACATTATAAATAGAAGGGATATTCCAGTCTAAGCAGTCTATCATCTCTGCACTGACATAATTTAACTTGCTCTCGGCCCACGTTGACTGACAGCTCCTCAGTGAGCCTCCTCCTTGCTGTTGCTGAGATCTCACTGCTCTGTACAAACTGAAGCAGTCAGGCTCAATGGGTGGAAATTGAGTACGCGTAAAGTAAACCTTTCTCCAGATAAACTAACCAATCATGGAATAGTGACTGAAAAGCAGAATAAAGCATTATTTTATTGTTAATGTTTTTATTTCCGTTGAAAAAAATGCTAGCGTGCAAAGATTTGATTCTAGTTTTCTCTAAGAGGGGGCATTAGCAGAGATTAGTCAATCCATGACTTTGATTGATCTTAAGCAGGAGGCGTCATGCAGAGAGAGAAAAAAAAAAAGAACCCCAAGAGAATGTCAGGCCCAAATTTCTCTGTGTAATACGCGTAATAACACAGCTCTAATCTCACTTTCAGTATCTACTTTGATTACAAACTGGGCAGGGTAGTAGAGCAGTGCTGTGTGTCATTACAAACTATTCTTGCAAATTTATTTCACTGCAGTCAGTGTAGCAGGAGGGATGTACATCAAAGTTGACAGTGCTGTGAGAGGAGAGCTGCAAGAAATGTTTGTAATGACAAGCAGTTCTGCTGTACTCCTGTTTGAAATCAAAATGGGTGCCACCAGTGAGGGGAGCGGGGCGGTGGGTCATTACCTGTCTCGCATAGAGAAAGCTGGGTCTGATATTCTTTGGGGTCGTGTTCTTATATTTCCCACACTGCATAACACCTCCTGCTTATGATGTTCAATATCATGCAGGGGAAGAAGTGACCATCTATATAGCTGAATCTCTGCTAACACCACCTTAGTCTTAGCAAAAATTATCATGCAAAGTATACTAATACCTTTGCAAAAGAGATGAGAAAGTAAAAACTACATTTTATCTAGCTCGACAGTCATTATTCCATGATGTGACCAGTCTACCATGATAAAACCGGTGAAAGGATCTCTTTAACCCTTTCGCCCTGAAACGTGTTTTTACCAGGCCAAATTTTACAGTTTTTTTTCCTGTGTCACTTTATATGGTAATAACTCTGGAACGCTTTTCACAAATCCCATTGATTCTGACATTGTTTTTCCATTACACTTTGTGTTTTATGTTAGTGGAAAAATTAGGTAGAACTTTTTTGCTTTTATTTGTGAAAATATCGGATTTTGGGCGAAAATTTCACAATTTTAAAACTTTTAGTTTTTATATTCTTAAACCAGTTAGTTATTCTGTACAAAATAATTTATAAAATCACATTTGCCATATGTCTACGTTATATCAACATATTTTTAATGTTTTTTTTTTTTTGTTAGGAAGTTAGAAGGGTTTCCAACAAAACCGTTTTTTTAGGGACCACATCACATTTGAAGTGACTTTGAGGGGCCTATATAACAGAAAATACTCAAAAGTGACACCATTTTAAAAACTGCAGCCCTCAAAGTGCTCAAAACCACATTCAAGAAGATTATTAACCTTTTAGAAGACCAGAGACCCCCCCACCCTCAAATGACTCCATTTTGAAAATCACACCCTCTCTGGGAATTTATCTACAGTAGCAGTGAAGATTTTGACTCCATGGGTGTTTGCCAGAAACAAGCACCAGTGAATGTTGCTGTGTAAAAATTGCAAATCTGCCATTGCAGTGCCCAGTATGTTGTAGTGCTCACTACATTGTAATACCCATACATTGTGCCAAGCTTATGCGTCTGGAGACATGGACCCCTTAAGTTAAGTGGGCTCTCATAGCTACAGAAATGCCAAACATGTGGATGCTAACTGCGGTTTAGGCACATTGTGCGGTTCAGAAGGGAGCGGAGCATTTGGATTTGGGAGCGCATAATTCGCTGGATTTCTTTTGGGGAGTGAGGAGCCACAGCACTTTTCCAGAGACTTTGTCAATAACATGAAAGCCCCCTATATTTCCATTGATGGACCTGAGCGAGGACTTGCTTTTTTTGTGGATTGAATTGAAGCTGTTATTGAGAACATTTTACATAACATTTTGGATCACATTTATCTTGTGCTCTACGCTGAGCACTTACATGGGGGTTTCCATCTAAATCTCCGAATGAAGTGATTCAGATGAATCCCCCAACGGATCCAAATAATACAATGAGGCAGCAGAGTTACTCTGGACATCATAGGTCACATGGCGTTCACACTGACTCATTATAGGAAATCTCCATTTGGGTGTCCTGTCTGAATCACGTATTTCAGAGATTTACATGGAAACTCCAGTGTTAGCACTCAGCATAGAGCACAGGATACATGTGAGCAGAGATTTACTGTACTCTTTAGGAGACAGAATTAACAAATCAACAGCAGGTGAAGAATTGGTTTTACTTATTTTTTATGCCATTCCTTGTGCAGTATACATGATTAGACGACTTTATTCTTCGGGTTGGTGCGATTACAGCGATGCCAGATTTATATTTTTTTTTATGTTTCGCTGCTATCACATTGAAACACTTTTTTTTCTAAATTTAATCGCCATATTTTGAAATTTTTCTATATTTTTGCTGACCAGGTCATATGAGGACTTGTTTTTTGCAGGATGAGTTCACATTTTTATTGATATCCTTTTTGGTCACATAACTTTTTTTTATCGCTGTCTTCCGATTTTTGAGTGGCAGAATAAAAAAACAGCAATTCAGGAATTGATTTTTTTATGCCTTTCACTGTGTGGTAAAAATTATAAGACACCTTTATTCTTTGGGTCAGTACGATTACAGCGATTCCACATTTACAGTTCTGGCAAAAATTAAGACACCACCACATCAAAACCCTGTCATGGGCAGCCCAATCTCCAGACGTAAACCCCATTGAAAACCTCTGAAATGTAATCAAGATAATGATGATGGATAGTCACAAGCCATCAAACAAAGAAGAACTGTACATGTACTGCGATTTGCGGGACCGCACCTCCCATAGCGCCGTACATGTACAGCATCTGTCGGGAGGGGTTAAACTCATGACATGAGCTCTCATTCTGTAGCTGAAGTTATAAAACACTTATAAAGCCACCCTAATGCAAGTCTGATTAAGTCTAATCGATCAATTTAACTCCTTAACGACCACCGATGCGCCTTTTAAAGGTGGCAGAGCTGAGAAATAAGGTTATAGCGCCCCAGGAAAATCTCTGGAGTCTTGGCTAGCGGGGGTGGCTGAGACCCCGAAGAACATGATTCGGGTCGGTTTTTACCGACCCCAGTGTTGCGATCACCGTTATTCACCGTTATTAGACCACAAAAAGTCCGATTTCCTATAATAATAATAATTTTATTTCTATAGCGCCAACATATTCCGCAGCACTTTACATTTTGGAGGGTACTTGTGCAGACAATAGACTTTAAGCATAACAATAAACACATAGATCAACAGATACTAAGAGGCTCTGCTTGCAAGTTTACAATCTATGAGGAAATAGGGTAGATGGTAACAATTGCTTTCGTTGTTCGGACCAGCCATAATGTAAGAAATGGGGTGTTCATGTAATGCTGCCTGAACTGGTTATCAGCTAGAATATGAAAAAGGAAAGACACAGAGGGCTAATAAATGCATAAGCCGTATGAGAGCATGGTGCAAAGAACCTGGTTATGGTAAAAATTTTGAATGGGCAACACAGGGGTAGTTAGATTAATGTGTTGAGGTGGTAGGCCAGTCTGAAGAAATGCGTTTTAAGTGCATGCTTAAAACTTTGAGTATTAGTGATTAATCGAATTAACCTGGGTAGTGCATTCAAAAAAAAGTCCTATTTATTTCTCCTCGGATATGATCTAGCACATCAGAGGAGAGAGAAATGGGTCCCCCTAGCCCCCCAGTACCTCCGGTGTCCCCGATCACACTGGCTGTGTCCCCTGGCCCTCGACATCTTCCGGGAAGAAAATGGAGCCCGACGAGATCTGCCGGCCGGCACATTGCAACAACAGGAGATAGACCCTATCACAGTGATCAAAATAAAAAAATATTATTCAAACCCCCCTTTATCACCCCCTTAGTAAGGTAAAATAAAATAAAGAAAAGTATTTTTTTCCATCAGGGTTAAGGTTGGCATTATAGCTAGGGTCTGGGTTGGGGCTAGGGTTAAGGTTGAGCTAGGGTTAGGGTTGGAGCTACGGTTAAGGTTGGGGCAAGGGTTAGGGTTGGGCTTGAGTTAAGGTCGGGGCTAGGGTTAAGTTTAGGATTGTGTTGGGGTTAAGGTTGTGGTGTTGTGTTTAGGTTGATATTGGTGTTAGGGTTGTAGTTAGGCTTATGGTTAAGATTGAGATTGGAGTTTGGGGTGTGTTATCACCCCCTTAGTTAGGTAAAATTAATAAAATAAAGAAATGTATTTTTTTCCATTAGGGTTAAGGTTGGGGTTATAGCTAGGGTTAGGGTTAGGGCTAGGGTTAGAGCTAAGGTTAGGGTTGGGGCTTAGGGTTAAGGTTAGAGTTGTGTTGGGGTTAGGGTTGTAGTGGTGGGGGTTAGGATGGTGTTGGGGTTAGGGTTGTAGTGTTGTGTTTAGGGTGGTGTTAGGGTTAAGGTTGTGGTTAGGGTTATGGTTAGGACCAAGATTAGGGTTTGGGGTACATTGGGGTTAGGGCTGTTAGGGTTGGAGCTAGAAGTGGTGTCTTTCCACTGTTTAGATACATCAGGGGGTTTGCAAACACGACATGGCACCGCCATTGATTCCATCCAATTTTGCTTTCAAAAAGTCAAACGGTGCTCCCTTCCTTCTGAACTCTGCCATGCGCCCAAACATTGGCTTTCCCCCACATGCCACATGCGGGGTATCAGCATTTTCAGGCGAAACAAATTTTGTGGTCCATTTTCTCCTGATACCCTTGTGAAAATAAAAAAAAGTTTGGTTCCCAAATTTTTTTTTGTGAAAAAAATAAAATGTTCATTTTTTCCTTCCACGTTGTTTTAGTTCTCGTGCAGCACCTGAAGGGTTAATAAACTTCTTGAATGTGGTTATGCACACCTTGAGGGGTGCAGTTTTTAGAATGGTGTCACTTTTGGTTATTTTCTGTTATATTGACCCCCCCAAACTCAATTCAAATGTGAGATGGTCCCTCAAAAAATGGTTTTGTAAATTTTGTGGGAAAAATTAGAAATCGCTGGTCAACTTTTAACCCTTATAACGTCCTAACAAAAATTCTGTTTCCAAAATTGTGCTGATGTAAAGTAGACATATGGGAAATGTTGTTTATTAACTATTTTGTGCGATATGACTCTCTGATTTAAGGGCGCAAAAATTAAAAGCTTTCAAACTTTTTGACAAATTTGCGTTTTTTTCATAAATAAACGCAAGTCATATCGAAGAAATTTTACAACTACCATGAAGTACAATATGTCACAAAAAAAACAGTCTCAGAATCAGTGGGATCCATTGAAGCATATCAGAGCTATAAAGTGACAATGGTCAGAATTGTAAAAATTGGCTTGGTCATTAAGTACCAAATTGGCTCTGTTACTAAGGTGTTAATAATACCACTCCACTAATTCACTGATTACATAAATCGCAGGGAAAAAAATAGGTATAAAAAGGAGCCTCAACAGAGGGAATATGTAGGATGATCAGATGATGGAGAATATACATTATATGGAAAGCCAAGGGAGTATCTTTACAACAGATATTAGATATTAAACTGCCCTAGTGCTCCAAAGCTAAACATAATTGGAATGGCCTAGCATGTAGGACAGGGATTCAGGTATTACCTACTAGCATATACGTTTGGCGGCAGCCAAAAGTGTCCCTCCTCCCATATTCACGTTTCGTTCCAGCTTCTTCCTATATTATTATATGTTGTTGATCTATTTAATAATGTTTGCTGATTGTATTGTGAAATCTGGTAACAGACTGGCTGCCTACAGCCACTGTTATACATTGAGCTCAATATCCAAATTGTATGCTGTATAGTAGTGGAGGATATAGGATTTTGCTTTTTGAATAAATAAAACTGGTGCAGCGACTGCTATAAAAATATGAATAAATTAAAACGGTTGTCTTCTACTTTAATCACTCAATTATGCAACGTAAAATAAAGAAAATCATCTTACTCCCCGGCACTGCTCCTCTAGTGTCGGCACTTAGTCCTTTAGTGTTCATGTGACCATGCTGTATTGCATACTAACTGCTTGCTACAGTAATCTGTCAGGGCAGACTTCCGTCACGTGCCCATCGGGGAACACAATACCAGCATCACACAATGCATTGGTCTGGGAGATGCTCTCTCACTTGTTCTAGATGTATATGATCCGCCAGAAGGTCGGGAGAGTGAAGCCAACATGGCCACAGGGATAGTGTGACATAACCATGACACACAATCCCCAGGTGAGCCAGTGCTGACACTGCTGGAACGGCAGCGGACGTGATTATAAGTGTTATTATTTTACTGGGGGGGACAAACATACAATTTGAGAAGGGGTTGTCAGAGTAGTGGAAACCCCTTTAACGATTAATTATTGTTTACCTGTTCATGGCTGAGACGGCAATATCAATGCATAAGAGCATTATTTCCAAATGTCCTACCTTCTGTGGCCGGCAGATGGGCCTTCATACATTCATCACAGATATGAATGGCTGACATGTGAATGACCCTTTAACAATTACCTGTGTAGGATTTTGAAGATAAGACTGATGTACCTTAAGTACCCATTATGCCAGTATCTTGACCTACAAAGGCAGTTTAGTAGTTGATGCTAAATGGACAAGTCTTACCTCATCTGGTATTGAACACTGGTTAAATTTCAGCACTTGGTACATATATTCTGCAGGAAAGTAAAACAAAACTAAATGAGTAGGAGAGCTGCTAGAACCTTCTGCTTGTAGTCAAAAATTGTATCTGAAAAAATGTACTAGTAATTAGAATTTCTCTGCCTGTTTATACAACAGGTAAACTAATGGGAAATTCGAACACTGAAAATTCTGCTTAGACCCATTTGTATAAGCTGTGCATTTTTTTTGCTTGTACCCTCAAGTGGTAGAACTATGTAAAACTCAACATTTTAGACTAAAATTATGATTTCTTATTTTTGTATTGCAAGCTACCATAATACTTCTTGCTATATTTTCATAAAATATCCATTATTCATCTCTCAGTACATAATCCACTGTGGACATTAATCAGTAAAAACATCATAGCTTTTCCATTAAAGAACTCCCATTAAGTTTTGTATTAATTAAATGTGTGTATACATGCATGTAATGTAGTGTGAGTGTATTAATATACTCACCTACCGCTGCTTTCTCCAGTGTCAAGAGTCATTTTTCACCTCTACTGAGTGACATCACGACATTTGCGATAAGTTGGCTTATTTGCTCTTTGCATAAGCCGGAAGGCACTTTTACAATGTAACGCTACTTTCATACTTGCGTCGGTACGGGGCGGTCGCAAACCGTCGGCCCGACGTACCGACGGACAGTGTGTTAAATATAGCACAACGTGGGCAGCGGATGCAGTTTTACAACGCATCCACTGCCCAGTGCGATAAGCCGGGAGGAGGTGGCGGAGTTTCGGCCGTGCATGCACGGTCGAAAATGGCGGACACAATGCTCAAAAAAACTTTACATTGAACATTTTTTGTGCATCTCGTCCGCCAAAAACACGATGCATCCGTTGCACGACTGATGCGACGTGTGGCCATACGTCGCAATGCGTCGATAATACAAGTCTGTGGAGAAACAACGCATCCTGCGGGCACATTTGCAGGATGCGTTTTTTCACCAAAACGACGCATTGGACGTACACCAAACAACGCAAGTGTGAAAGTAGCCTTAGTCTTTGGAACCTCGTTCTGACGCTCCATAGTCTTATGTTGTAAAAGTCACTTCCCGGAGATGCAGATCGCCCGTGAACTGGACAGTTTGCAGATCGGTGAACTGACTCAGAAAAGGAGAAGAACGGTCCTGGACACCGGAGAAAGTGGCTGTAGGTGAGTATATTAATACACCCTCACCACGTTATATGCACATATTTAATGGATAAAAAAAGTTAAAGGGAGGGTTTCTTTAAATATTACCTTTATAAAACAGAAAAAGTGATATGAAAATAGGATTTTGTTACCGTCATGACCCCAAGACATGAGTACATTTTCTAGACCACAATTAGGTTCATAGATGCCGGATTCAGTGCTGAACAGAGAAAATATTTAGATATGAGCTGAGTTGTTTCCCATTAAATTCTAAATCACTACATTGTCCACATTTGGTCTACGGTATCTATTGCTTTTAAATTGATCATTTGTTCAAATCTCCATGGCATCAACATGTTTGTGGATGCCAGAAAAATGACATATAGACATGCCTATAAACCGCACATAATATAACCAGATGTACTCACCGGTATATTGGGTGCTTTGTATCCGGATTGTTTTCAAATGTTGTGTCACTGAATACTATAGATTTTTGGAACTTACAACCAACTGGAAAGGTGTCACCAACAACAGCCCACTGAAAAGAGAGGGAGATGTACAAAGGTAACTGCACAGAAATTCCATTCCACGGGCAACATCTATCTGGCACTGGATGCCTAATTTCAGCCTGGTATCTTTAACTCTGAAACACTGATATTTTAGAGAAAAACACAGTTTAAAAGCCACTGGGGTAACGGCCCTATAGAAGCAACTGAAATCTCCCAAATAATCAAAGAGGCCAAAAAACGCTCTGCCCCGGGTCCAGATGGCTTTTCCTTCTCATACTACTCTCATTTTCTCACTATCCTCTCTCCTTTTCTCATTCGTTTATTTAACTACTGGCGCTCTATGGGTACTATTGAGAGAGAGGGTCTGGAGGCTTGTATTTCGACACTTCCTAAACCTGGGAAACCTATGACCTCTCCTGGCAATTTTCGTCCCATCGCCCTTCTAAATTGCGATGTAAAAATATATGCTAAGGTCTGGCCCAATAGGTTATTATCGGTGCTCCCATCCTTGGTTCACTCAGACCAGGTTGGGTTTGTCCCGGGTAGGCAAACTAGAGATGGTACGAGACGCTTGATCGACCTGCTGGATGTGGTGGAGAGGCGGAGCCTCTCCAGTGTGTTCCTATCTCTCGACGCGGAAAAGGCATTCGATCGGGTGCACTGGGGCTATATAGCATCTACTTTGCACAAATTTGGTCTTACTGGCCAGATTTTTTCAGCTATTATGGCTTTGTATTCCAATCCTTGTGCCTCAGTTCGCTCAGCCGGCTTTAAATTCCGTATATTTTCTATTTCAAATGGGACCCGGCAGGGTTGCCCCCTCTCCCACATCATCTTTGCTTTAGTCATGGAGCCCCTGGCGGCTGCGGTGAGGCAATGCCCTGACATTAGGGGGGTAATGGTGGGAAGTCAGGAGCACAAAATTGGCCTCTACGCCGACGATGTGGTGTTGTCTTGCTCTGCTCCTCTACAGTCACTATCTGCAGTGTCTTCCATTCTTACCCAATTTACTGAAGCCTCCTATTATAAGCTAAATCTGTCTAAGTCCACAATTTTTCCCCTATTTATCTCTTCCTCTCTCCAACTTCAAATCCAAAATATTTACCCTTTTATATGGTCTCCGCTCGGATTCACTTATCTAGGTATTCAAATTACCCATATTAAAAACATTGTTCGCCTTAACTGTGATTCAACCCTCCACGAAATTAAAAAAGAAATTGACCAGCTTGCCTGCTCTCATCTATCCTGGATGGCTAGGATACAAACGTCTAAGATGTTAATTCTCCCTAAACTTATATATCTTTTTAGATGCCTCCCCTTCGCTATCCCCTCTAAGTACCTCTCTGCTTTTCAAGCAATTATTGACCGCTTTATTTGGAATAACAAGCCACATAGAATAAAACGCTCCCTAATGTCTCTCCCATATGCCAGGGGAGGTCTTGGTGCCCCTAATATCTATCTTTACCACAAAGCTGCTCTCCTAGACCCCCTTAAGATTTGGTGGGAGGGGAACTCCTCCCTCCAGTGGTTCCATATTGAGTCGTGCTTTGCCCCTAGGGGTTCCCTCAAACTTTTGCTGGAGATCTGTTTGCTCCAGCCGCCCAGTCGGAGCTCCCCTCTTAAAACAATTTGCTCCGCCACTAAGGTTTGGACAGGTCTCTGCCCTACTTACCTCCCTTTTATATTTGACTACGTCTCTATTCAAGCATTAGAATACGCAATAGATGGTTTGTCTCTCTCTGCCTGGGGGGACTGCGGAATACACCGAGTGAATGTTCTCTATAATGAGTTGGGCCTAAGATCATTTGCGGACCTCACTGCTCGCTATAACTTGCCTCCTAGGGCTTTTTTTCAGTATTTCCAAATTCGTAGCCTCCTTAAACATTGTAACTCCTTCGGTGTGGCCGTGTCCCCCCTGGGTATGGAGACCCCAATCCACAGATTTTTCAGACCAAACACGTGGATTGATCATGGCATTTCCATCATTTATAAATCCCTCCTCTCCCATGATTTCTCTGAGAGACTCCCATTTATGTCCACTTGGGAGGATGCCCTTGCATTCGAGGCTTCCCCGGAGGATTGGAGCATGGCTATGCTGCATCCTTCCAAATTCTCTTCGTGTCTTGGTCACCTCGAACAAAGCAAAAAAATTCAGCTCCTATGGTACTTCACTCCTGTTAAATTAGCTAAATTTTATCCCTCCTCTTCCCCATTATGCTTGAAAAATTGTGGTGTTTCTGGTTCGCTGGCTCATGTATGGTGGAGTTGCCCTAGTGTGCAAATATTTTGGCGTCAGGTTGAAGCGATTCTTTCAGAGGTGACCCATCTTCCTATCAACCTAACTGGCCCTCTAGCAGTATTGGGTATATCTCTCTTGGACTTCCCATCTTCCCTTCAACCCATTATTTCTAATATTCTTGTGGCGGCCCGACAATGTATTGCAAAGCACTGGAAATCTTCTAATATTCCCTCCAGACCTGAATTGATATCCAAAATTAATCTGCACTTTAGTTATGAGTCGATTACTGCGGACTGTCTTGCAAAAAAGAACAAGGTCCTTACGTGGTGGGACCCTTGGGTCTCCTCACCCTTTATTTCCTCGCCTGACCACCATCCCCCTTCTTCTGCCAGCTGACTCAATTGTTTGATATCATAGCTATGTATGCACCCATATATTGTAATTTTTTTTTGTTTCATTCTTGATCGTGGATATTTACATTTATGTCTGCCTCTTCCCCTCCCCCTTCCTCCCCCCTTTTTCCTTTCCTTGTTGCATTTTAATTGTACTCTGTTTTCTCAATAAAAATTGAATGGTTAAAAAAAAAAAAAAAGCCACTGGGGATCGATCCCCATGGAGACTAGTTGGATAGATGGGACCCCTGCAACTTCTCCCTGTCCGCTACTCTGGAGTGACAGGTCTCTCCCTGCATGCTCATGTAGGGAGAGATCGGCCCTTCCAGTCACTCTAAGGCAGTGAGCAGGGAGACACCGACTAGTCTCCTGTGCAGCTCAGTCCCCGGTGACGTTTCATAATTAGACATATATGGCTGAAATTATAAATCCAATGTCTGTCATCATCTTTTATATTCATTCTGCCACTGTAGATATGTATATGTGTATATATGTGTAAAAATGCACAGCCTTCACAAATTAGTGCACGCAGAATTTTGTAAAAAAAAAAAAATATATATATATATATATACAGTGGGGCAAAAAAGTATTTAGTCAGTCAGCAATAGTGCAAGTTCCACCACTTAAAAAGATGAGAGGCGTCTGTAATTTACATCATAGGTAGACCTCAACTATGGGAGACAAACTGAGAAAAAAAAATCCAGAAAATCACATTGTCTGTTTTTTTAACATTTTATTTGCATATTATGGTGGAAAATAAGTATTTGGTCAGAAACAAAATTTCATCTCAATACTTTGTAATATATTCTTTGTTGGCAATGACAGAGGTCAAACGTTTTCTGTAAGTCTTCACAAGGTTGTCACACACTGTTGTTGGTATGTTGGCCCATTCCTCCATGCAGATCTCCTCTAGAGCAGTGATGTTTTTGGCTTTTCGCTTGGCAACACGGACTTTCAACTCCCTCCAAAAGTTTTCTATAGGGTTGAGATCTGGAGACTGGCTAGGCCACTCCAGGACCTTGAAATGCTTCTTACGAAGCCACTCCTTCGTTGCCCTGGCGGTGTGCTTTGGATCATTGTCATGTTGAAAGACCCAGCCACGTTTCATCTTCAATGCCCTTGCTGATGGAAGGAGGTTTGCACTCAAAATCTCACGATACATGGCCCCATTCATTCTTTCATGTACCCGGATCAGTCGTCCTGGCCCCTTTGCAGAGAAACAGCCCCAAAGCATGATGTTTCCACCACCATGCTTTACAGTAGGTATGGTGTTTGATGGATGCAACTCAGTATTCTTTTTCCTCCAAACACGACAAGTTGTGTTTCTACCAAACAGTTCCAATTTGGTTTCATCAGACCATAGGACATTCTCCCAAAACTCCTCTGGATCATCCAAATGCTCTCTAGCAAACTTCAGACGGGCCCGGACATGTACTGGCTTAAGCAGTGAGACACGTCTGGCACTGCAGGATCTGAGTCCATGGTGGCGTAGTGTGTTACTTATGGTAGGCCTTGTTACATTGGTCCCAGCTCTCTGCAGTTCATTCACTAGGTCCCCCCGCGTGGTTCTGGGATTTTTGCTCACCGTTCTTGTGATCATTCTGACCCCACGGGGTGGGATTTTGCGTGGAGCCCCAGATCGAGGGAGCTTATCAGTGGTCTTGTATGTCTTCCATTTTCTAATTATTGCTTCCACTGTAGATTGTTTCACTCCAAGCTGGTTGGCTATTGCAGATTCAGTCTTCCCAGCCTGGTGCAGGGCTACAATTTTGTTTCTGGTGTCCTTTGACAGCTCTTTGGTCTTCACCATAGTGGAGTTTGGAGTCAGACTGTTTGAGGGTGTGCACAGGTGTCTTTTTATACTGATAACAAGTTTAAACAGGTGCCATTACTACAGGTAATGAGTGGAGGAAAGAGGAGACTCTTAAAGAAGAAGTTACAGGTCTGTGAGAGCCTGAAATCTTGATTGTTTGTTTCTGACCAAATACTTATTTTCCACCATAATATGCAAATAAAATGTTAAAAAAAAACAGACAATGTGATTTTCTGGATTTTTTTTTCTCAGTTTGTCTCCCATAGTTGAGGTCTACCTATGATGTAAATTACAGACGCCTCTCATCTTTTTAAGTGGTGGAACTTGCACTATTGCTGACTGACTAAATACTTTTTTGCCCCACTGTATATGCTATATTATTTCCTTTCTTAGTTGTTTATATGTCAAAATTCATTATATACTTCTCTTCAGATTGGTCATGTGATCTCAGGGTGACCCTATGTGAATTACATGCCTTTATGTTCACTGAAGGAATTAATAGAACTGCATGAATGATGAAATCCTACTGTCCCCACAGCAGACTGAGATGCTACTGGCTCTAACTGCCTATGTGAAGATCTCCAGATACATCATGGAATTGGCAGCAGAGCATGGATCAGGGTGTTCCCACCAATAGCTTGGTTTGTGGGCACCTGATTTGTGGCTTACAGCTGTTTCTTCAGATATGTGACACTCTCAACTGTACCAAATACCACCTAAGGGACATACAGGTGCATCTCACAAAATTAGAATATCATCAAACAGTTAATTTATTTCAGTTCTTCAATACAAAAAGTGAAAGTCATATATAGAGTCATTACAAATTGAGTGATGTATTTCAAGTGTTTATTTCTGTTAATGTTGATGATTATGACTTACAGCCAATGAAAACCCCAAAGTCATTATCTCAGTAAATTAGAATACTTTATAACACCAGCTTGAAAAAAATATTTTAAAATCCGAAATGTTGGCCTACTGAAATATATGTTCAGTAAATGCACTCAATACTTGGTCGCGGCTCCTTTTGCATCAATTACTGCATCAATGCGGCGGCAAGGCATGGAGGCGATCTGTCTGTGGCGCTGCTGAGGTGTTATGGAAGCCCAGGTTGCTTTAATAGCAGCCTTCAGCTCTTCTCCATTGTGGGATCTGGTGTCTCTAAACTTCCTCTTGACAATACCCCATAGATTCTCTATGGGGTTAAGGTCAGACAAGTTTGCTGGCCAATCAAGCACAGTGATACTGTTGTTTGTAAACCAGGTATTGGTGCTTTTAGCAGTGTGGACAGGTGCCAAGTCCTGCCAGAGAATGAAATTTCCAAATCGAAAAAGCTTGTCGGCAGAGGAAAGCATGAAGTGCTCTAAAATTTCCTGGTGGACGGCCATGCTGACATTGGTCTTGACAAAACACAGTGGACCTATACCAGCAGATAATATAGCTCCCCAAACCATTACTGATTGTGGAAACTTGCAGTAGAGCAAGGCAGTTATACTGCATTATTATTGTCTCCCAGTAAAAGATTTCTAATTTTGTGAAATGCAAAACCTCAATGCTGCCCAGAAGCTGGAGTTACAGACATTGATAGGATCCTTTTCTTTTTTATGGATAATTGAAAAAGCTTGAATGTCACAATTGGAAAAGTGAAAGTCTTATTCTGTGACCTACGGTAATTCTTAGCTCAAACATACTGTAGTATGGTGAATAGTATTAAAATGGCAGTAGGATTAATACTAACTTATACACACTGAAGATTCCAAAGTTAAGAAACCAAAGAAAAGTAAAAGATATACAATGATACTAGTTTGCGCCTGTTCATGCATGCTTTATTTTGTTAGGATGTGCTAAGTATTTTTTTGTATGAAAAATACCTACTACTGTAATATTCAGTATATATTATTTACTGTATGTTTCCGATTATATGGGTTACCTGAGGCTCATTCTCCAAGGCCAAAATTTTTCCAATATCGTGCAACAAACCAACCAACTGGAACCAGTCTGAAGAAAGAAAATATGTACCGTAAATCTCTGGGAGCAGATGAACGACAACAAGAACAGACTATATTTTAACAACTAGTAAAGAGGTAAAAGCTACAGTACTGTGCAAAAGTTTTAGGCAGGTGTGGGAAAAAATAGCTTCAAAGTAAGAATGCTTTAAAAACTATCAGTATTAATAGTTTACTTTAACAAAATTCAAAGTGAATGAACAAAAGAGAAATCAAATTAAATCAAATCAATTTTTGTGTGTCCACCCTTTGTCTTCAAAACATCATAATTTTTTCTAGATAAACTTGCAAATGTTTTTGAAAGAATTTAGCATGGAGATAGTTCTAAACATCTTGGAAAACCAACCACAGATCTTCGGTTGATGTAGGCTTGTGCAAATCCTTCTGTCTCTTCAAGTAATCCCACACAGATTCAATGATGTTGAAATCAGGGCTCTGTTTGGGGCTATGTAATCACTAGACTGAGCACAGCAACAGCATACAGGGTATTTATACTGCATTATCATTATTATTGTCTCCCAGTAAAAGATTTCAAAGCAGACTGGGTTTTAATATATGCTGTACATGTCTAAAAAAGCACCAAGAAATCGACACCCCCTGATGAAGGAACAGTGCGTCCGAAACGCGCGTCGGGGTGCCCCAGATTGTCCTGGCTACCCATAGTGGTTTATATACGAATTGATTAAAGTAAGTGTTTCCCTACTTTACCTACCCTCCTTGCAATTGCACTTAGTTTGCAGCACTTTAATTTCTTATGCAAAGTATTGCATCCATATTTGCCATTTTTTATGCACATTGCGGCACTTTATATGCACATCGCGGCATTTTTTTACATCAATTCCTTACTAAATTTATTTTTTCTCACATATATATTTTTTATATATATTTTTCAGCGTTTTTAGTGGGTTTAAGTAGGGACCTTGTGGAGATCCAAATTATACCAGCCAGTCTGATAGGGGCACGTAATAATAATTTGGTTACATATATTGGACTTATCGATTTTATTATGTAATTTTATGTGTGGTATTTAATAAAATAATATTTTATTCGATTATATTCTTGTCTTGATTGATTTTTGGATCTTTTTACCATGTGAAGAGCTTGATCTTTTAATCTTTTGTAGTGTTTCACTACACCACTAGTACACTGGGTGTTTTCTGGGTCCTCTTTATTAATAGATTTTTATAGATAAATTTTATAAGTGTTTTTACTATCATTTATTTATTGCTACCCGGATAACATTGGTGTATTTTTATTAATAAGAAATCGACAATGTAGAGGACCATGGATGCAGAAACATTGAGACCAAAAAGCTATATATTTGTCATTAAAACAAGGCAAAGCTACTCAACAATTCACAAAAACATGGAGGGTGCAGAAAAATTGATGAGTCAAAATAAAATTGGGAATATTTGGTTGTAGGTAGTTTGTTTGCCAAAGTGTTGCAGAGCAGCACACTCATAAGTACAGGCAACAGTGAAGCATGGTGGAAGATTATTGAATGTTTGGGGCCGCATTTCAGCAAATGTAGCAAATTCTGAAAATCCAGACATTATTATCAATTATTCAATATAATCAGGGAGCAATCTGATTGGTTCCAAATTTATTCTGCAGCAACACAACAATCCCAAACATACAGCCAATGTCATTTAAGAATTCAGATTAAAGAAAAATATATGGAGTCCTGGGAGTGATGATATGGCCCCCATAGAACCTTTATCACAAAATCAAGTCTGTCTAGGATTACACAAGGCTAAAGAATTTGTAAAAGCCAACATTCACAGATCTGTGGTTAGTTCTCCAAGATGTTTGAGGCAACCTCCCTGTTGAGTTCCTCAAAAATTGCGTGGAGATGTCCCTAGAAAAAATGATGCTTTCACAATGTTTTGAAGGAAAATGTCATACTAAATATTGATTTGATTTAGATTTCTCATGTGATCAATCGCTTTATTTTTATTAGTTAACAAGTGCAAACTATTAATGGGGTTGTCCAGGTTTGGCACAAAAGTTTTCAGTCACTCTGTGAGGTTTCGAAAGTTTGAAGTCACATAAAGTGCATGCCGCGTGCTGCCAGAATTCTCAAATGCCAGCGGTGAGTGCAGGCGGTCATGTGACCCCAAGTATGTGATATACATACTTCCGACCATATTCAGACTAGGCACTTGCAACGTCGCTCAATTCACTTGTACTGAGTGAGGCAGCAGACTTCTAGTTGGAATGTGGCCAGGAGTATGCACATTGTATACTTGTGGTCACATGACTGCCTGCTCCCAGAGCTGGCACCGAAGAATCATGACAGCATGCACTGTTACTGCACCTGGTATAAGAGAGATGCCGTAAAGGGGCTACCAGGTACACATAAAATTGGCCATTTTTATGCGCTAAACGCTCTCATTTTTCATATTTCTAGTGCAGTAATGCAGTTCAAATTTCGTATTTCAAGTTTGCATGTTCTAGCGCTGCAGTGTGCTGCCTTATTTACTTAACTATATACGAGTTGGCGACTCTAGGTTCAGCACCTGTTCACACTTAGTCTATGTTTGGATGTGACGGTCAGGTTTTTGAAATGTATTCTTTAGCCTTCTGATCGTGCACTCCGCCTCCTAGCCACAGGTGTTTTATTACAGCAGGTCCAATACCCCTCCACAGAGAGAGAGAATTTTAGTCTAGGAAGAGGTTTCACATGTACCCATTCAGATGGAGACGTTTATTCTCAGCGAGGTAAGGCAAGTGTAGGACCTGGTATAAGAGAGATGCCGTAAAGAGGCTACCAGGTACACATAAAATTGGCCATTTTTATGCGCTAAACGCTCTCATTTTTCATATTTCTAGTGCAGTAATGCAGTTCAAATTTCGTATTTCAAGTTTGCATGTTCTAGCGCTGCAGTGTGCTGCCTTATTTACTTAACTATATACGAGTTGGCGACTCTAGGTTCAGCACCTGTTCACACTTAGTCTATGTTTGGATGTGCCGGTCAGGTTTTTGAAGAATGGTTGCAGACTTTTGTGCCAAATCTGGAATATCCCTTTAACACTTCTATTTTTTTTTAAAGTGTTCTTACTTTGTAGCATTTTTTGCATGCCTGCCTAAAACTTTCGCACAGTACTGTATACCCTTTTGTTCAGAACAAACATTTCTCAAAGGGAAAGTAAAATATATATTTTTTATTTTATTTTAAGTCTTGTTTAGCATCAACACATCGGGTATATATGTAGTCTGATTCTTGGGTCATTCATTACTCTACTCCGACTGTCACCTCTTCTTGCTAAAGTACAGTAGATAACAGAAAATATTACATGATTCTAGTATTAAACTCAACCAGGAAAAACATTGCTATGCACTAGCACTGCAAACATTGTATGTTTTCACTTTAGATGCATTGGAATTGTTCAACATTGTTACAAAATTGCACATATTACATACACAATATCATTACTGTCCAAAAGGTTTGTGGGATCAAATTAGTACAAGGGGTTATCTGGTTTTAAAGAGATTGTCCACTACAATGTGTAGTGGGCAGATCGATAAAAAATGAGCAGCACTATTTCTCATCCCCATCACATGACACCCGGCTGCAGCTGCCTCTGATGTCCAGTGATATCATGTCAACTTCTGGAATTGGAACCTGACTTGGCATCACCGAGGCGGGACCTAGTCTCCCTGAGTGACTGGGCTGTAGGTGGAGTTTCACCACATTTCACCACCCAGCACAGCTCCTGCATTGCTTTAGTTAACAGAGAGCAGCAAGCCTGCGCGATGCTGGGTGGTGATGTGCGGTGAAGTGAGGCCATACTGGGCCACCGGCCCTTCAAGGGGAGGCTGACATGACAAGGAGACGTGGGATAATGAGCGTTTTGTGCAGAGGGTAAATAGGGGGTTAATGTGAATGCAGGGGTGATGAGGTCACTGATGGGGAGGGGACAGAGGGATTTGAAAAAGGTGGGCTTATATAGGGGGGTAGCCATATTGGTGAGTCAACCAGTCAGGTACTCACCAGACAGAAACAGCTCCCACCCACCCTCCCTGTCTTTTTTTTTTGTTACAGTTTAGATCATGCTGGTGTGGAGGTTGAGATGGCTAGAGTCGATTTGGTTGGGTATGTACACTTTGCTAGCAAATTTCGTTTGGCAGCGTGGCATGGAGGGAAGGTCCTCTAATTGGTGGAAATGGAAATGGTGGATTGGTAGGGAGGGGATCTCACGAGGTCCTGGACTCCCATAAGGAATTTCAGTTGGACGGGGTCAATCCTATGGAAGGGTTAATCAAGGGACCCGTCAATTGTTTAGTGGTTCGGACAGGTTGGTTATCATCTGCCCCAGAGCTGGTGCTTAGCGGCTGGGGGTAAGACTTGACCTGGGGCCATGGTGGGCTGTTGGATACTTACGATTAGGCGTTTGGGGCTTCGAGGACCACACCCCCCTTTTTGAACTTTATTGTTAAATCGTTTTGTTAAATGTTAATAAAAGGCTGCTGTGGCCATTTAATCCAATTTCAGTGTAAAGTTTTTTATTCAACAATGGTCACCGCAACAGGTATTTGGAAAAGAGTTTGGAGAAAGGGTGTTGGTTGGCGAGAAGGTTAAGTTAACATTTAAGCTACTGTGACTCACGGATACCCTAATGTCAAGCTTGGCCCACAGCCCAGTCTAACAACTTTCTTGTTCATGCTTGTATGGTGGAAGTAAAGCTCAACATTGGGATCCTGAATAACGCAGCAAGAAAAGCAGCAAAAAAGCCAGAAAAACCAGCAGCTTTTTTTTTTACTGCCAAGCGATTAGGTTTTAGCAGCAAAAAAAGCAACGTGTGAACCCAGCCTTAACACAGTTGAACAGCTGCTGCACAAAACGTTTGCATCCGTTACAGGATGTGTATGAATAATTTGTTGATGCAAGTTTCATTCTATATTTTTGTACACAGTATTTGTCAGCAGGTATTTTTTATAGCATGTTTATACCTTTGTCTGGGTGAGCCTTGCGGATACCCTCTGCTGTTTGGTACGCATGGAAGGAGTTTGGGAAATCCACATCAGGATCAGATTCATCCACTAGATTATCTAGCAAACTTAAAGCCTCCATCACACTCATCTTTTTATGTGTACAAGAACTCCAGAGAGCGTGCTGGATAGAAAATTGATATAACATTTTAAGATGTTACAGCACACAAATCATAAGCCGAGGAGACCTACTATTCATACTAATATAATATTATGGATGCATCATTTGAATTGTTCCCATGGATGCTCTATTTTATCTGCAAGAGTTTGTGTGAATTCTGCGCCACAGGGCTGAGGAGTACAGCTTCTCACCTGCCAAAGTCCATGGCTCCTCTTTCGATTAGCTGGCCTGGAATGACATCATTGGTGCAGCGTGATGCATACACAATGTCACCCAAGGCCAGAAAATTAAAAAAAAGGCCTCTGGATGCCAGCAAGTTAGAGGTGGCCCTCCTTCTTCCACGCAGTGGCCAAAGACCAGTGCCATGTCTGGATTGGGGCTAGACAGCTTTTAAACTACAGATAATATGCAGCACAGTTTTTTTCTAGTAAGAATGTGATGCTCCAACCGTTTTCCAAATAAAATAGTAAGCTTTATTCCAACATTTTCAGGTATATTCTAAAAGATTGAATCCATTTTCATGGGTATGGTCTGAACTGTTGTAGGAAAAATAATTACCGGTACATATTTTTTTGGATATACCTGAGAATGTCACAATTTTAAAATATTGGGCAATGCTTGCTATTTTATTTGGAAACCGGATGCAGCATCACTTTCTTACTTGAATTTTGACTGTGGCACATGGGCAGGAATGACTTTCTCGTCACCAAGAACCCTTCAGTTGCCTTTAGGTCAGCTGGTAATAATCTTTTTAGCATTTTTGAGATTTTTTCTGTCAATTGTGGAGACATACTTTTCTGATGTCATACATTCATTTTCTGCTCTCTCTATTGCCTCTGTCTGTATAGGCCTTCCTAATCTAGACCTATTAAACAAACAATAAAGCTGTCATTATAATTCCTCACCTCCTATTGTACTGATTTCATCTAGTAGATAAACTCATCCTTTTGCACCAGGCTGTAAACAGACACACTGGTTCTATCATTCATGAGTTTTAACATTTTGAACTGACTGCTAAATAATTATAATATTTAGCATTTTATTTTAATATGATTTTTGCATAGCATTAAAAAATAGTTAAAAAGGAAAACTTGTCCAATAATATTGTGGCTAAAAAGTCTGTTATTAGTGTCCCTGAAATACGCCAATTGGAGCTAAATTGTTTCTTAATGTAAAGATGAAACATGGTTGTAATTGCATTCTTTAAAAGTTATCCACATCGTTGTGTTCTAGATGTCCACTTTGTTTAAAAATGTGGTTACCATAGATAATATTCACCCACTAAGCACACTTTGATGGTCATGGATGCATAGTAATGTTTCAAACTGGTTCTGCCTATCCTGGATCTGTGGGCGCTATCTGTAGCCTCTGGATATGTGCAATACACAGTTATTCCATTCTCTATACTCTCCGGATCCAAATCAAGGGGACCTGTGGTTATAGCATGACATCGATCATCTTACGTTAGCTGCACAAGGGATATTGGTGGGCAATAGTGGTAGAGCGGCGTCACATCAGCACCATGCACAGCTTTTTGGATTTCAATGCAGAACACAGTTCTCATGGGAATATAAAGCACATGAAATATAGGTTTATTAAATCAAATAATTAGCCCATTAGCGTTCTCATCAATAGTTTAGTTGATCCACAGATTTCAAGCCTTCATTGGGAAGTGGAAAATGTCTTTGTAAGAACACTTTTCACCTGTCCTTGAGTAGGGTATAACTGTATGATCACTGGGGTTCCAATCCATGGAATTCCCATCATCACTAGATTGGTCTTTAACAACCATGAGCATTTGAATATGGCATTTGAGCATGCAGCCAAATGGGGCTGATAAAAACAAAGGAGCTCAGAGGTGGGGGTCCCAGCTGTGAGACCCCGACTGATCATATATTGAGGTGTTTGAATAGTGTCGTCGCCCATATGTGCTCCAGCTACATATTTAGGATCTTGAATATTATAGTTGACCATGCTTGCTCTTGCTCCAGTTAAGGGAATCTGTCACCACATTTCAGTTAGGTAAAACAATAATATGGTCATACAGGTTATAGACAGAATGAAAAAATGATACCTGTCTGTCTCACATCTCATGCGTTGTTGCAAAAAAAGAATCTTTTATGACTTTATGTTAATGAGCACTTCCAAGCTCTGGGGAGGTTGCTGGCACGAAGAAAACGCTGCCTCTGCACTTATAAGGTGTGCAGAGCGGTAGTCATGGTCGAGGAGCTGCCTCATGTCACCCTGGCTCCTTACAAGTAAAACATGCCCCAGTTCATGTGTGCTATGTGTGTGGTGCAGAACACTCATGTTTCGGCCGCAGGCCTCCTCTGTCTCCATGTTTCCAGATCTTGGAGCAGCCGCACATAAATTAGGGGACGCTCGGTTCAGCTTAACCATTTCAACATAGCACAATATACTTTCATGTTCTCCGTTTGTTCAGCCTGAACTATACCGCCACTTACTAGTTCCTTCAGCCCCAGGAATTCTCTGTGTGGCTCCGCAGTACTCACGCTTTTCCGTGTCAATCTTCAATATTATGGAAGAGTTGTCAGCAGTTTCCATAGCCACTGACTTGTTCCCGAGGCTCTGGATGTTCCAGGAATGTCCGCAGAAAGTTCCACAGGATTCCGTACTGCCAGAACAATAGATACTTCTCGTGCCTCCAGCCCACTGCCTTTGAACTTTATTCTCTTATCTCCAATATTGAACACTATCTGTGTCTGATGTAATCAGGAAATGTTCCCCCTTTTTGTCTGACCTGACCCCTTCCTATGCTGGGCGGGTCCAAAACATGTTAACTGAATTCTAACCTGCACACTATATCATACTACTAATATGTTCACCACTGCATAACTCCTTTCCCAACCTTCCCTCTAAGCCCTATACTAAACCTTATGTCCTAAATCTACTTCTATACTTTCCCTATGCACAACACATTACTCACAGTGTACATTACATTACAGAACCACATAAAGTAGTACCCATAATCTATGCAATTCTACATTTTACAACTCTCAAAAATACAATAAAACCACATGTCACAATACATATTTTACAATCGTTGTCTTCAGGGGAAGGTATACGACAGTCTCTGTCACAGCCTTACACACTTTATTAGCATATATTTCTCCTCCCCTTAACATTTCTATGTCCCTGTGACATCGGGTGTTTGAGATTAAATTGTGCGCCTGTGCACACCATCTCCTGTTGCTCCTCCTCAATGTTCTGCCCTTCTGAGGCCATAGGCTATACTTTACTTCCGCACAGGTGTCGATGAGTCACTGGTATTTCCGCTCCCGTTGTCGGGAGTACACCTTCTCTGCATGCCAGAGAACACTGCTTGAGGAGTGAAACTGCTACACCCATTCCTTCTCATCAACCACAATATCACAAAATATAAAAACAGCTGACATGGGCTGAGAAAGGTGTGGACTCAGTGCCGGAGCCCACATCAAGGGAGGGACACGACGTGCGCAGTACATGTACGACGCATGATGTGAAGGGGTGGATACATACTGTACATATTTTTATCACAGAGTGTCCTTTTTTATAGACTATCCAGAAATATTTGAATGGTTGGAAACTCTACAGCAGGGAAGGCAAGGAGCTACTACCTCATTACATCACCATGGTGCCATGAAGACACCCTGCACTGGCTAACAGCAACTTTCACCATATGCTGAGCTGGCACATAATAGCTAATCTTTGTGCAGTGTACACCACACACCTCTAATCCTTCACAAGACAGCCTTAATACACATCATAGTGCAAAGGTGGCCAATGGCAAGATTCTCCCATTACACAGTGCCCCCCTTCAATCTGACAGTCAGACTTGCAATATATTTTTTTCCTTTTTTACTTGCTCTTGCTTCCCAAAAATGTTTCCCATGAATATTCCCTGGCATATACCTCTGTCAGAAGACTCCAGCATATGCCATTGTATACTGTACAGTAGCATATGCCAACATTTGACTCCCGTTGTAAAACAAAATATATGTTGTGTACATACAGTATACCAATATGAACCTTGAATAAAGAAGATATAAACAAAGCCTAAGTTATAACATTTCTACTTGATAAAATACTTATAGAGACATTTGCACAATTTAACTCTGAACATTGACCTATGTGATCTGAATTTAGGCAATGTGAGAAAAGAACATGATGCAGATCTCATCATGAAAATGAAAACAATATTCTCAGACAATCAATACTGCTATCAGTCACTGTTTGTTAAGTAACTATTAGTTATCAATAGTACCGTTGCACCTAAGACACGAGATTAAACTTAAATTCAGATTGTTTACTATACATTTTGTATACATTCTACATGCATTCCTTTACGAGATAGTGGCAATGTCATGGGTTTACCTCGACAGAGAGGAGCCAGAAGACCGCAGCGTATGATTTCTCCTACTCCTGCACTGATTAGAAGCACTTCACCTTCATATTAAACGGTGCAAGTTTCTTCTAGTAGTGCAGGGGTTAATCTGCTCAGTTGAGAGTTCCTGGAAGCTTTCCTGTGTTAGGCTATGCGCACACGTTGCGGATTGGTGTGCGGATTTTTCCGCACTGTTTTTGCAAAATCTGCAGGTAAACCGCACTGCGGATTACCTGAGGATTTGCGGTGGTTTTTGTGCGGATTCCACCTGCGGTTTTACACTTGCAGATTCTATTGAGGAGCAGGTGTAAACCGCTGAGGAATCTGCACAAAGAATTGACATGCTGCGGAAAAAAACCCCGGTGCGTTTCTGCGTGTTTTTTCCCCGCAGCATGTGCACTGCGGATTTTGTTTTCAATACGTTTATATGGTACTGTACAACGCATGGAAAACTGCTGCGGATCCGCAGCGTCAAATCCGCACCAAAATCCGCAACGTGTACACATAGCCTTAAGGCTCTCAGGCAGCTGTGCACTGTTAGCCACTCCCATCTCTTATATAATCTGGGCCCTGGCTAGCACTCATTGTCAGAGTAGCTTTTGGCTGCATGGCTGGAGGTTCTTGGTGGTTGTTATTGTAGAAAGTGTTTGGTGGATTTATCTGTGACTATTGCTGGGTTTTCAGTGTGTGATAATTCCCTTTATTCTCCTACTTTAATCTAATAATAATAATCTTTATTTTTATATAGCGCTAACATATTCCAAGCGCTTTACAGTTTTTGCACACATTATTATCCTACTTCGGTTTAAACCCATCTTCTACTCCCCAATGCATTCCTCTGTTGTCTGTGTGAGTGTTTTGTATGTTTGGTATATTTCGTTATCCCTATTTGTATCAGCTTGTTAGTCTGGTAGGTGTATTGCGGTACACTACTACTCCCCTCTTCCCTGGGTGAGGAAGGCTACAGACTGAGGGCGGGTTCAGGAGCTTAAGCAAGGTATGTGGCCCAGACATCTTCACCATCAAAAGTAATCTGAGGAAGAGGGCAAGTTAGAGCACTCCTAGTATTAGGATCTGGGAAGGAGCCACTGGTCCCGGGACACCCAACAACAGAGTCATGACATTAGCTCTGACCGAAACTGAGTGTGAATCCTATCACTGCTCTGACAGGGCCCGACCGTGTCTCCCGAGTCCAAACTACATCCACTTTGGCAGGGAGACCGGCCGGCGGAGTATTGCTCCAAGTTTTGGTGGTGTCTACTGACACTAAGTGTAATGAACCTGTGCTCCGTAGACAGTTCTGTCAAGGACTGTCAGTAAGGGTGAAGAATGCCTTAGCCCTTTATGAAACTCCAGTTTCCCTTGAGGTGGCCATGTCTTTGGCTATCCGGGTGTATCGCCATCTTCGCCAGAGAGATAAAGAGATACCCCAACAATGAGCAGTAGGTGCGGGGCCAAGGGAAACCTGGTCTGAGTCATCTGAGGAACCTATGCAGTTGGGTGGGGCAACTCGTTCTGGAAATCAGACTGTAGTCTGGCATAAAGGGGGAGTATGTTCCTACTGTAAAAGAAAGGGCCATTTTGTGGGTGCATGTCCTTCCCTATCTCACTGTAAACAGCTGCTGGAAAACTAAGGAGCTCGGGTTGTGGGGAGGTTAGCAGCCCGGGTGTGCATATCTCCTCCATGGGTAGGAAACAGTTTGCTCTGCCTGCTGAAATCCATCTGGGCAAAAATAAGGTGGTTATTTCTGTCTTTCTGGACACTGGGGCAGGGGTTAACTTGATCGACGCTAGGTTTGTCCATTTCCAGAGCCTCAAACCACATACACTGTCCAGACCTATACCATCATCTCCATCGCTCCCAGCCCCCTTGAGACAGCGATATTTTGAGATCCAGTTTAGAAAACCATTTTGCTCCTGCAATCTGAATAAAGAGATGAGAGGGAGTGGACACGATTCCCAGAACATGATCTGACTGAGGTCGCGGAAATCTAGGCAAGGTAGTAACCCCCCATATTTCTTTTTTTTTACCAAGAAAAACCCCAGAATGCACTTAACTGGAGAAAGCTGACTGGGGCAGGCACTAGAAGCAGGGTTTCATGTAAAGGAGTTGTACAATCTAAAAAAAATAGCATCTTTCATTACAGAAAAATGACAGCAGATAGATAAAGCAAGTCAATTGGAAACTTGCTTATGTTCATGCTGTTTAACTAAGTAAAGCAATTTAAGAACTTGAGAACAACTCTTTAATTGTACATGTTTTGCTTCTGGTTACTGTACACTGGGACAATGTTGGAGGAAGGCAAACTTGGCGTTTACCCAGGGGCCCTATCTACAAAGTTCGTCAACTGCTTCTACTGCCTGTTCCTGAAGTGAGTGGGTGGCAGCTGCCTGTCAATTGTGATTTTACTCTCAACAGACTCACAGCTCAACTCTTTACGAAAGTCAGAATAGTGTTAGGATACAGTCGTTTTCACAGTTTTGGCAGTATCCATTGATAATATCACAGCGTATTTACTGAACCAGGGAGAAGCACTATGCTTGATCCAGCCAAGTCCTGCCAGGCTACTCTACACAACTGCTGCTGTGCACTATAAGGGATACGAACCTATGTGCTGTCTAAATTGAATGCAGCCGCCCACATTTCCCCAATCGGCCAATTCCTCCAGCACTGCTAATGAAGTGTTGTGCTCACTCAGGAGGAGAGAGGAGACACCGGACACAACTCAACTGCCTCCTTTTCCTGTCTGGATGCCTCACATTATGTGTGGAAAAGGACTGGCATTTGGGAGACAAGTAAAGCAGGTGATAGGTCAAAGTCCCCAAGCAGACCGTGTTCACAATATATTATGTAAAGGCATTATTAAAATCAGCCTCACACTATAGCATTTGTCTGGAAAGATTCAGCCAATCAGAGAGCTGTTTACTTGCTGCTTCTTGGCATATGCTGCAATTGTACAAGCACCTGATTGGCTGTTTTGAGTGGGCTGTATCCTGCAGGAGGAGTTGGCAGTGATCTACCCACTTCTCTTTGGAAGCTTTGTCTCCAGAAGACTGTTGATCTGTGCTATCTGAAAATAATCATTCAACAGGGTGAATTTGTCAGGAATACTGAGGTTGTCTGTACAAATGAGCATGTTTCTAACCCTACATTGTTATCTACTTGCCAATCTTATCAAAGGAGAAGTTATACCCACATAGAGGTCAGAGGTCACCGCTGTTTCTGCAAAGGAGGATTGGAGGTGAGGGGGGCAGGATGTATTAGTGACAAAAGAATTAATTTTTTATTGTCTGTAGATAATAATACAAAATTACCTACACCAGCAGCGTGATGTATGTATTACATTTTTATTGTCTATAGATAATTATACAAACTCAATTTTTGGGTTTATTTTCGCAGTGCTACTTATGTAAGATTATTTTTTTTGTGGGATGAACTTGCCTTTTGACTGGTAATGTTTTGGTATACATTTGACTTTTTGATTGCCTTTTATCCTGTTGCTTGTGAGGCACGTAAAACAAAAAGACAACACTTCTGCCATTGTTTTTGTTCTTTTTTACGGTGCTTGTCATGCAGGTCAAATAAGGTGCTTGTTATTTAGCTCTGGTTGTCACAGATGTGGTCATACCAGTCATGTGTCTTCTTTTTTACATGATAATATTTGTGCAATGTACTGAATGGACTGTGTCAGTGTTGTTGGTGGAGTATTTCAGGATCTGGGTCACATGAATGTTGCCCGAGGTCACAATTTGTCTAAAACCAGCTCTAATTATACATTGGGTTCCTGTAAGTATTTTTTCAAATACCTTCTATTGAGCAACATAAACATACACTAATAGGCCATACTATTAAAATTACTTGTGTTATTTGGGTCTCCCTTGTCCATGAAAAAGATCAAAGAATGGACTCCACAAAAGCTCTTAATTGGGTTTCCCAAGAATGTAATAAAATGGCCACATCATGTGATTCAAATGGCAACCCATCGGGCTCTCAGTGCCGGCACCGAATGGTGCCAGAACGCTATTAAACTTCAGGTTAATAGCGATATTTTATATGACAGGTTCAGTTTAAGTCCTATAAATTGGAGGCTTGTTGGACCAGACTTACTTTTTCCTGCATATTCTACAGATGTTAAAATGGGCAAAACTTAAGACAGAAACAATTCATTTTTTACTGCTTAGTTTCAGCTTTCTGCATTTAGGGCAGGTAAGGATATGATGTGGCCTCACTTCATTTGAGCTGGACATTACATTTATATAACTTCCCATTTGCTGTTTTTCCATGTTCAGGACCTGGTCCTGCTCGGCCCTTATTCACACTGGCATCACTATGATGCATGGTTAGGTTTTAATACTAGAGGTGAGGATTATCCCTATTTGGGTACACCTTGACGCTGGTGGGATGGCTTTTATGCTTTATTTGATCAAAAACAGTGTTTACTAAGTACTCTAGTTATTAATATGGACTATTGCTTTTACTTACAGCAGGGTATATGCTCATTTTATTTCTGTCGTAGGTTTTGTCTGTTTAATGGCCAATGTGAACATGCTCCTAGTTTGCATGCATACCAACTTATACTCCAGTTCTTTTTTTAGGTTCAGATGCTAAAATGGATTGAGCTATGGAACAAATTTGATGACCGTTTTTTGTACTTTCCTTCAAATCGTTCCCAACCGATTTTTGTCTCATGTGCTACAACAATGATTAAAAGTCACATCCACATGATTGCCAAGACACATGGTTACCCATCAGAACATTGCCCAGACCATCACACTGTTTTGCCGGCTTGAAATCTTTCTATAGTGCATCCTGGTGCCATCTTCTACCCAGATAAGCAAAGCTCTTGCAGTTGACCATCCACATGATATAAAAAGAAATTGTGATTCACCAGACCAGACCGCCTACTTCCTTTGCTTCATTGTCCAGTTCTGATGCTCATGAACAGGCAGCAAGCTGTGATGTGCAGTGAGTTCTGACACCTTTCTTTCATAGTCAATATTCCTTTTTTCAGCAATTTGTGCTACAGTAGACCCATGCGCACCAATGAGCCTTGGGTGTCCATCAGGTACAGACTGGGGCTGAAATTCAGCCCTGGCATTTGAAATCACACAGGCCCATGCATTCCCCATCCTCATGAACCAAATGTGGATATATTACTAACATTACCCTGGATGGAGGAAAACAAGATTTACTCCAAGACCAATATTTCTAATGATACTTGTGACCTGCTGGAGTAACTGACGGAATCAGTGACTTTGTGCTCCTTCACACCTCTTAACAGTATGGGTGTCTTGAAAACACTGATTCTGCTAAAAACGTAGCAGGCAAGGCAGCCCATGACTAGACAGACCCTTCTGGCATTTGCCAGAATTGCCAGATGGCCAGTCTGGCCCTGGTGTCCGTAACCCTTGGCACCAACCAGTGAAAATGTCCCACAAGACCAGTTGTTTTGGAGATGCTCAGACCCAGTCATCTCATCATTACAATTTGGTCCTTGTCAAAGTTGCTCAGATCCTTTATACTGTATTGATTGTTGCTGCTAAATACACTGCTCAAAAAAATAAAGGGAACACTTAAACAACAGAATATAACTCTAAGTAAATCAAACTTCTGTGAAATCAAACTGTCCACTTAGGAAGCAACACTGTTTGACAATCAATTCCACATGCTGTTGTGCAAGTGGAATAGACAACAGATGGAAATTATTGGCAATTATCAAGGCACACTCAATAGAGGAGAGGTTCTGCAGGTGGGGACCACTGTGGTCTCAGTGTAGCATGAGACGGACTTTACAACACACACAAGTGGCTCAGGTAGTGCAGCTCATCCAGGATGGCATCTCAATGCGAGCTGTGGCAAGAAGGTTTGCTGTGTCTGTCAGCGTAGTGTCCAGAGGCTGGAGGCGCTACCATGAGACAGACCAGTACACCAGGAGACGTGGAGGGGGCCGTAGGAGGGCAACAACCCAGCAGCAGGACCGCTACCTCAGCCTTAGTGCAAGGAGGAACAGGAGGAGCACTGCCAGATCCCTGCAAAATGACCTCCAGCAGGCCACAAATGTGCATGTGTCTGCACAAACGGTTAGAAACCGACTGCATGAGGATGGTATGAGTGCCCGACGTCCACAGATGGGGTTGTGCTCACAGCCCCACACCGTGCAGGACGCTTGGCATTTGCCACAGAACACCAGGATTGGCAAATTTACCACTGGCGCCCTGTGCTCTTCACAGATGAAAGCAGATTCACACTGAGCACATGTGACAGACGTGACAGAGTCTGTAGATGCCGTGAATAGCGATCTGCTGTCTGCAACATCCTTCAGCATGACCGTTTGGCAGTGGGGCAGTAATGGTGTCGGGTGGCATTTCTTTGGAGGGCCGCACAGCCCTCCATGTGCTCACCAGAGGTAGCCTGACTGCCATTATGTACCGAGATGAGATCCTCAGAACCCTTGTGAGACCATATGCTGGTGCGGTTGGCCCTGGGTTCCTCCTAATGCAGGACAATGCCAGACCTCATGTGGCTGGAATGTGTCAGCAGTTCCTGCAAGATGAAGGCATTGAAGCTGTGGACTGGCCTGCCCATTCCCCAGACCTGAATCCAATTGAACACATCTGGAACATCATGTCTCGCACCATCCACCAACGTCAGGTTGCACCACAGACTGTCCAGGATGTTGGATGCTTTAGTCCAGGTCTGGGAGGAGATCCCTCAGGAGACCATCTGCCGCCTCATCAGGAGCATGCCCAGGCATTGTAGGCAGGTCATACAGGCACTTGGTGGCCACACACACTGCTGAGCATAATTTCCTTGTCTTGAGGCATTTCCACTGAAGTTGGATCAGCCTGTAATTTGATTTTCCACTTTGATTTTGAGTATCATTCTAACTTCAGACCTCCATGGGATATTAATTTTGATTTACAATGATCATTTTTATGTTTTATTCTTCTCAACGTACTCCACTATGTAATGAATAAAGATTTGCAACTGGAATATTTAATTCAGTGATATCTAGGATGTGGGATTTTAGTGTTCCCTCTATTTTTTGGAGCAGTGTACATCCCTGTGATGTCCTATGCTCACCCCTTATTAATGGAAATTGAAAGATCGCAATATTTCAGAAACAAATAATATTTTTTCTTTGTTGTGGCAGAAATAAGCTACATTGTTGTTTTATTGATTGGGTTATTGCAAATTATGCTTTTTATAGAGCTACTATTGATTAACCTGTTAGCTTTAATATACTTCAAGTTAATAAATTACTATTCAACTCTTTGGATGATACTAAGAAGGCCAGTTGACCTTTAAAGGTTAACCTCTTCAAAAAATGAATGCGGTGTTAACATGATATAAGCATAATCTATGTGAATACAATCGTGACTGTACAGTTTTTATGCAATTTTATACACAAAAAAATCAAGTTAAACCCACCTTTTCCTTCACTAAGTCCACAGTTTGGTGTGTGTGCATTAGAGAATAGGTCATTTTCACTCTGTCCACCAGAGGGCCATCCTAAAACAAGCGGAGAGAGAAATATCTTTTATCTCCTAGCTCCGGAACATGGATTTACTATTAGTTCTCTAGCACTTCTCAAGGTCTGTAACTTAACTAATGATTGATATTCAGCATGAATTGTAATGCTTAACCAAGATGCTTGACTTCTGTGAGATAGGTGCGAATCTGGATGTTGGTCATAAAGCTGATGTAGTATATTAACATTTTTGCAAAAGTATTTCATACTGTACTATGCAAAAGCCTTGTCCTAAAGCTTCAGAAGTATGGCTCAGGTGGCAATGTGTGCACATGGGCACAGAATTGGATATGGGAGAGAAAAAAAGATTTGTTGCAAAGATACATAGGTTTTGCTGAACATGAAATAGAATAACACAAAGGAACCTGGGGCCAGGTGAGACCTTACTTTTTGCGCGCCAAGTTAATGTTTTTATTGACACCATTGGGGGGGTAGATATGATGTTTTGATCGCCCGTTATTTCATTTTAATGCAAAGTTGTGGCGACCAAAAAAATTAATTCTGGACTTTTAATTTTTTTTCTCATTACGCCGTTTACCGATCGGATTAATTCTTTTTATATATTGATAGATCGGGTGATTTCTGAATCCCAAATATGTGTATTTTCAATTTTTAAACTTTTATATTTTTTAATATTTTTTAAAACTTATTACTAGCTTCAATATTCTCCACGGGAGACTAGAATCTGATCGCTTGTGCTACATAGAGCAGGGCTGCAACCCTGCTGTTTATAGCAGAAATGATCACTTGCTTAGAGCTCTGACTGTTGGCCAGCGCTCATAGGTCCCCAGCAATGACAACCACAGGAGTCTTCTGCTGACCCCAGATTGTCATGTTAGCCAACCCATCGGTGACCCGTGGTCATGTGACACGGGACACCGATGGGCGTGGTTTGCGATGTGTTTCTGGCGTGTGCATGTTAAATGCTGCTGTCAGAGATAGACAGCTTCATTTACCATGTTAACAGCGACGGGTGGATCGCGATTCCACCCGCGGCTGTTAGGGGCACATGACAGCTGATCAAATCAGCTGTCATGTGCCGGAAAAGGTGCAGGCTCCGATGAAACAGGGGGAGGCACCCTATGCCAGACACTGCACATCATTGGGCTTTAAGGGGTTAAAAGCATTTATTGATTATGTGCCTGGATTTGGTACATAAGCACACTAACCAGTTTACATGACCTTAGGGACTATCAGTTGTCTATTATCAGCAACTATTGGAGGCTAGCCATTGCCATATTGTGGGCATGATTTGTTGTATTTAACCATCTTTTGTTTTTTAAACATTTTTAATCTTTATGCTCCCTTTTGTATGTGTTGCCGTATGCTTAATAAAATTATGTTTTCATCCAATTTGATCCCTTTTTGTAGCATGCATCTTTCTCTTATTTCCCATGCATCATTCTTTCGAAGGACATTACAAAAGTCTATGGGACATTGTTTTTGTGTGGGGGAAGGGATAGGCAAAAATGTATTTAAAAAAAAATTATAGTTAGTTATCAACTTACAAAATACTCTGTTCCCAGAGATAGTTCTGGCAGATTCTATGCTGGCTTTTAAAAAAGGAATAAATGCTTATCTAACTTAACTGTATCAATTAAGTACACAGCTCATTACTCTCCAACTCAGAGGGTATTAATCCACGAATAACCAAAATTGGAAAGGGAAAAATAAATTTGAATAGATATGTACAGTGCATGTAACATATCCACATTTCTATTTCTATTTATAAACAACATCTCAATCTAAACAACATCTCAATCTAAAATCATTAACCCCTTAAGCCCCAAGGGTGGTTTGCACTGTAATGACTGGCCAATTTTTACAATTCTGACCACTGTCCCTTTATGAGGTTATAACTCTGGAACGCTTCAACAGATCCTGATGATTCTGACATTGTTTTCTCGTGACATATTGTACTTCATGATAGTGGTAACATTTCTTTGATATTACCTGCGTTTATTTGGGAAAAAAACGGAAATTTGGCGAAAATTTGGAAAATTTTGCAATTTTCCAACTTTGAATTTTTATGCCCTTAAATCACAGAGATATGTCACACAAAATACTTAATAAGTAACATTTCCCACATGTCTACTTTACATCAGCACAATTTTGGAACCAAAATTTTTTGTTAGGGAGTTATAAGGGTTAAAAGTTGACCAGCAATTTTTACAACACCATTATTTTTTAGGGACCACATCTCATTTGAAGTCATTTTGAGGGGTCTATATGATAGAAAATAAGTGTGACACCATTCTAAAAACTGCACTCCTCAAGGTGCTCAAAACCACATTCAAGAAGTTTATTAACCCTTCAGGTGTTTTGTAGGAATTTTTGGAATGTTTAAATAAAAATGGACATTTAACTTTTTTCACACAAAATTTAATTCAGCTCCAATTTGTTTTATTTTACCAAGGGTAACAAGAGAAAATGGACCCCCAAAGTTGTGGTACAATTTGTCCTGAGTACGCTGATACCCTATATGTGGGGGTAAACCACTGTTTGGGCGCATGGCAGAGTTCGGAAGGGAAGGAGCGCTATTTGACTTTCCAATGCAAAATTGACAGGAATTGAGATGGGACGCCACGTTGCGTTTGGAGAGCCCTTGATGTGCCTAAACATTGAAACCCCCCACAAGTGACACCATTTTGGAAAATAGACCCCCTAAGGAACTTATCTAGATGTGTAGTGAGTACTTTGACCCACCAAGTGCTTCACAGAAGTTTATAATGCAGAGCCGTGAAAATAAAAAATCATATTTTTTCACAAAAATGATCTTTTTGCCCCCAATTTTTTATTTTCCCAAGGGTAAAAGAAGAAATTGGACCACAAAAGTTGTTGTGATATTTGCCCTGAGTACGCTGATACCCGATATGTGGGGGTAAACCACTGTTTGGGCGCATTGCAGAGCTCAGAAGGGAAGGAGCGCCGTTTGACTTTTCAATGCAAAATTGACTGGAATTGAGATGGGACGCCATGTTGCGTTTGGAGAGCCCCTTATGTGCCTAAACATTGAGACCCCCACAAGTGACACAATTTTGGAAAGTAGACCCCCTAAGGAACTTATCTAGATGTGTTGTGAGAGCTTTGAACCCCCAAGTGTTTCACTACAGTTTATAACGCAGAGCTGTGAAAATAAAAAATATTTTTTTCCACAAAAATTATTTTTTAGCCCCCAGTTTTGTATTTTCCCAAGGGTAGCAGGAGAAATTGGACCCAAAAAGTTGTTGTCCAATTTGTCCTGAGTACGCTGATACCCCATAAGTGGGGGGGGAACCACCGTTTGGGTGCATGGCAGAGCTCGGGAGGGAAGGAGCGTCATTTGGAATGCAGACTTAGATGGATTGGTCTGCAGGCGTCACGTTGCATTTGCAGAGCCCCTGATGTAACTAAACAGTAGAAACCCCCCACAAGTGACCCCATATTGGAAACTAGACCCCCCAAGGAACTTATCTAGATGTGTTGTGAGAACTTTGAACCCTCAAGTGTTTCACTACAGTTTATAACGCAGAGCCGTGAAAATAAAAAAATATATTTTTTTCCCACAAAAATATTTTTTTAGCCCCCCAAATTTTTATTTTCCTAAGGGAAACAAGAGAAGTTTTTTTTTTTTAAATTAAGGGTAGTACTTACTCATTTCATGCTGCACCTGAGGTGTACTTTCTTCATATGTAGCAAACATTTGCCGGCAGATACGCTGAGGCGTCCTTGAGGGCACGGTCGGCATAATGTGCATCACATACATCCCATATTTCGTGCCTCTCTTGCACCAAATCTATCAGAAGATCCACCTTAATTTGCCTTGACATCATGCTGTACTCCGTGGAGGCGTGCTGTTGGCTTGCTGTTGAACTTCCCAGGCTATTTAGCATGTCAAAACTTCCTGAATAATGGCTGAGGCAATTTTCTGTCACCTGGCCAATGCCTGAGAATTTCTCATAAGTCACACGCATGGCCCATGTGCTGTGCGATTTTTTATCGCACCCATAGACTTGCATTGGTGTTTCTCAACTGAGATACGCGGACAATCGCAGCATGCTGCAATTTCACTAGCAACTGTAATACGGACGAGAAAAAAACGGATTATGGGAGCTGCCCCATAGATTAACATTGTACCGAATGCTATGGGATTTTTTATCCGTATTACACTGTTGTGTGACCCCGGCCTAAGGCTACTATTTGGCCGTGAACTGCCATGGCAAAGATCAGGACCACACAATCATGATCTCAGGGTGCCGATGGGGATAAAGAGGGAGCCCCCACACTCTGTTAACCATTTATATGATATAGTCATTATTGACAGCAGCATCTAAGGGGTTAAACAGATATGAACAGTGCAAACACTGATCGTGGCTGATACAGCAAATTGTCAGCTATAGTGTACAGCTGACAGCTGCTGGATTGTCACCTGTATGGGGAGGCTATCCTCATATATCTCAGGTCAGTTAAAAGATGTATTGACAGTCATTTAGGGGTTAATGGGGTTCCCGGAGGAGGCCCAAACAGGAGCCAACCATGTGGAAGTGATTAGTATGGAAGGTTTTTGCCAGCAACAGATATTAAAACTGGAGGCAGAAAGGCGTGATCGCAGAGCTCAGTGGGAGGCCATGGAACAGTGTAATATGTAGGCCAAAGCCCAGACACGCAAAGCCAGACCCGCTGATAGAGGTCCGCTCAGGCATGGAATAGTAATCTCCTTTAACCTGGATAATGGATTGGGATTTATTCGGGAACCTTGAGTACCTACAGAACTGTTTGTGAACCGCAGGGATGTGGAGTCACATTTTTAAAGGGACACCCATATCGTAACCTGTACCCGGGAGACCAAGTGACATTTACCCGGCACAAAGGAGAAAGGGGATTGTATGCCCTTAATGTAAAGTTATGCATCAGAGAGGATGTTGCTACAGCAGGAGCAGCCAAAACCATGAGGCAAATGCGAGCAACACAGACCCCAGATACTGGACCAAAACCATTTGAGTCACCTGTTGTGACATCTGCTTTAAACTATTCCCAACCAGGAGGTTGCAGACCTTTGAATCTGCCATGGACGAGGCAATAAATAAATAAATGAATAAGTGAATAAATGCGAGTTAATAGTTTGCTACCTGGCTAAGAATATTAAATATTGTTTATTAAAGTGTGAAGGGCAACAAGGTCATTTACAGTGAATAACCTGAAAACGTTTGTGTAAATAGTTGGCACTTATAGTGCTCCCTATTGGTTTTACCACGCACAGGCAGTGTGGGTAGAACCCTGTTTATTTGAAAGTGACCAAGAACCAAAACTGTTTTGACGTGGCCGAAGAATGGTCTGAATAGTTATGCTTTGCAGCACGCCCAAAGCCTACATTGGAGGTTTGGAACGTGTCCCCCATATCACTACAGTTGGTGAGAAGGACACCCTGGTACGAATACGAATTTGGAGTGTGGGGGAAAGCAAATGATGATTTGGGAGTGGTGGGGAGAGCAAATGACGAACTGGAAGTGGAGGGAGAGCCAATGACAAATTGGGAGTGGTGGGGAGAGAAAATGATGAATTGAGAGTGGTGGACGGTAGAAAGCAAATGATAAATTGAGGAAGGGGAGAGCAATTGATGACTTAAGGGTTGGAGGGGAAGAGCAAAAGATAATGAATTGAGGGTGAGGGGAACAAATGATTAGCAGATATGCTTCTGTTGTTTTGTACTCACTTTGTAATTCCTGTACAGATAGTTTTCAGGCTCTGGTCGGTAAGTCAAAGATGGATCCTAGATAGAAAACATTTTCTTGCATTACATTGTGCACAAGATTATGCCAAAACGTAATATACTGTATATCAGCCTATTTTTTTTTTTTTACTTGTAATATGAAATGTAGCCTAAGGCTGTGTACACATTTGCATTGGCCACTTTGTCAGATTTATCAGAATCAGAATGCCACAGTGCTGTTTTCTCCACCACTAGAGGTTTTTTTTTTTCAATGAAAGATGTTATAACTGGATGTGGTAGTTATTTTTATAAAATCCCAGTGAGAAATGTTGTCTGGTGTGCAAATATAATACTCTTTATAGAATAGATTTAGTGATTATTTTCTTCTGTTGCTCACTACCTGAAATATCTTTAAATTCTATAAGAAAATCATCGTGATACAAAAAAAGCTAATGGGCATTAATTAAATAGCAAAGAATGTGTATAGGTTTATGACATAAGTCTATGTATTTGACTAAATATAATATGAAGAGTGGCACTGCCATTGAGGCTTGTAATACCAGCTTCATCCACATATAACTGTAGGATATAACGCCTTGGGAACATCCTGCTGTATAGAGTGGATTCAGTACTTGATCCCACTTAACACACTGCAAAATCTGACTGTTTAGCACAGACAGCACCTGAGTGTAGTTGCTATGATTTCAGGAGTTTATTGTCTTAGTTGCTGCTGTCAAGCACTTGAAGGGAACCTGTCAGCAGGAATATACATGTTAAACTAGAGGTATGGGCAGAACGGCACTGTCATACTGATAATACATATCTTTAGTGTAAAAATCTGCCGCCTGATTTTCGTTAAATCATCATGATAAATTAAGGTTTCCTCAGCGCTTTGTGCTTTGGGGCTGGACTGTGGGTAGGATCTTCAGTTCAGAGGTCTTGGCCAGTAGCCCCTTCACAGCCACTGTTGCATTAATAATCTTGGTTATTTAATATTTCAGCTATTGGTGGTCTTCATCAAAATGGCTTTGGCTCATGCGCAGATCGATCTCTGGCAGACTTCAGTTATATGGTGCCAGAGATGGCGCAGGCGCAGAATGAGATCTCAGCCCATTATTGAGCCTAGATCTCATTCTGCACATGCTCCGCCTCCTGGTGCCATTTTATTGAAGACCGCCGGAGGTCGATCTGCACTTGCGCCGGCACCATTATCATGAAGACCGCCACCAGCTGAATCTGAGAGAGCAACGCCAACAGCTAGGACAGTGCAAGCCCCAAAATTAAATAACCAAGATGATGAATGCAACAGAGGCAGCAGAGGGGCCGTGGCTGAGCCCTCTGAACCAAAGATCCTACCCACAGTCCCGTCCTGAAGTTCCAAACCGAAGCACAAAAATTAATCATGATGATTTAACAAAAAACAGGCTGCAGATTTTTACACTAAAGGGATGTATTAAATCAGTATGTTAGCACCATTCTGCCTATACCTTTAGTTTAACATGGATGATCCTGATGACAGGTTCTCTTTAAGTTGTTGGTTGTAGGGAATTCCCTTCCATCATCAGGATGCTGATGTTAATTCATAAAAGTTGGGGACCAGCTGAATTCACCCATAAGCGTGGCAGACCTTCCTGGATTTTCAGCAATTTTAAAATAGAATACAATACTGCAGTATCGCAGTGCAGAAGCAGAAGGTTCAAGTTCCCTAGGGGACTGATTTAAAGAAAATAAAGTAAACAAAAAACTTGTTAAAAATATTTTAAACATTACAAAATTTAAACAAAAATATAAAAGTTAAAATAAACCACTTTTCCAGAAATATTAAAAAAAATTAACACATAATATTGTTGTGTCCATATGTTTGAAATAAGATATTATATTATTTATCCCATAAACTGAACACTAAAAAGAAAAAAAAATCTAAAAAAGTACAGATTAGGTATTGCCGTGTCCATAGCAGTTTGAATTCTCAAGATAATATAATAGATATCCCACAAGATGAACAGTAAAAAGGAAAACAAACCCCAAAATGACACCAACAAAAACTATAGCTCGTCATGCAAAAAAACAAGCCTACACACAAATCTATCTACCAAAAAAAAAGTTACGGTTCTCAGAAAATTGGGATACAAAACAATTATTTAATGTGAACAAACAATAAAATGGTGAAGGACAAAGAACTTTTTCATTAGTGGACCGATGAATAATTGTCAGAAAACACAAAGTGTGTATGCCTGAACTCTGTGTTCTGCTGACATTTTTCACATACAAAATCACCAAAACACTTACATTGTGAAAGGTCCTGATAACAACTTAAATCTTGGAAAACATTGACCCCGTCCTTAAAGGGAACCTGTCATAATGGGCACGTAGTCCGATCGGCCAGATGCATGATACAGAGCAGAAGAAGGTGAACACATTGATAGGTTTGATGAAAAAAGGTTTTAGCCTGAAAAGTCAAGAAGGTGGTCCTAATCAGTGACTGACAGCTATATGCTCACTTATACAAAGGTAGCTGTCAGTCACTGAATAGGACCATCTCCTTGGCTGATAAGCCCAAAATAAGCAGGCATTTCAATAAAAAAGATACTATTTATACTTAAAAATTTCCAACATAGTAACATAGTAACATAGTTAGTAAGGCCGAAAAAAGACATTTGTCCATCCAGTTCAGCCTATATTCCATCATAATAAATCCCCAGATCTACGTCCTTCTACAGAACCTAATAATTGTATGATACAATATTGTTCTGCTCCAGGAAGACATCCAGGCCTCTCTTGAACCCCTCGACTGAGTTCGCCATCACCACCTCCTCAGGCAAGCAATTCCAGATTCTCACTGCCCTAACAGTAAAGAATCCTCTTCTATGTTGGTGGAAAAACCTTCTCTCCTCCAGACGCAAAGAATGCCCCCTTGTGCCCGTCACCTTCCTTGGTATAAACAGATCCTCAGCGAGATATTTGTATTGTCCCCTTATATACTTATACATGGTTATTAGATCGCCCCTCAGTCGTCTTTTTTCTAGACTAAATAATCCTAATTTCGCTAATCTATCTGGGTATTGTAGTTCTCCCATCCCCTTTATTAATTTTGTTGCCCTCCTTTGTACTCTCTCTAGTTCCATTATATCCTTCCTGAGCAACGAAACTTCATATTAATCTGATGAGTTTCTCCCACTCTTTATCACATTTTTCACAGATGGCACAGTTTTTCAAAATTGACATTAATTAATTTGACATTATCACAAGTAAGTGGAGTAGCTGGGAATTTACTTCCAATAATCATAGCAGCAACACATTCCCGGGAACTTGACATAGAATAAATTCACGTAAACATGGTAGGCTACGTTCACATCATAGTTTTTCAATTGCATTCTGTCTTGTATTTGAAGCCCAACAATTAAATTATTGACAGTCATACATTCTGGACACCATCAGCACCCAACAGACCCCTTTTGATTAGAATAGGGTCTGTTGGATTTCTGTCATGGTACCTTAAATCTCACCAGATAAAGTGCAGCCTTCAATACAGGTGGCAGCTGAGCATTAAAAGGAACTGCATTACAATCCGATTTATGTGACTTTTTTATATATGTATTTTGGAAAGAATGTAAAAACTTCATGTAGATTGTGCCATAGAACCTCTGACCACAGTGCTGAAAACTCAGGATTCCTACGACCAAAAGATAGTCAGAACTGCAAAGGATCAGTATAGAACCCAACTCATAAATAGTCCGTGGTGAAGGACAAGGACTTTACCCCACTATCTCCATTGCTTGGGTAAAATAGCCCTCAATGTTTGACCTTACATGCATATTATTTTATCTATTTTTATACAAGTATTACTAAATCTATTGTACAGTCTTCATTTTTAGCCTTACTCACCAGCTGTAATACCCTCATCCTTTAGGTTACCAATAAGGGGAATGAAGCCCAGGTGAAGACACGTGTGCAGAGAGAAAGAACATGAGAGAATTCTCCTAATTTATTTATATGATTATGTAAGAGTGACAATGACCAAGCAATAAGTGACCCTTTAACTAGAGAGAAGGGCAGAGGAAGACGTGTTTCTGCTGAGTCTTCCAGGTTAGCCTGGATCACTGATTTTTAGTATAACTCTTTCAGGTCATTATGAGTGAACGAATATCGAGAGCGATCATTTTATAGCATTTCCTGAAAAATTATTGGGAATTGCAATTTATTTTACATTTTCCCACTAAATAATTCTGAATCCACTATATTACGTTTTCCTATCTAGATCATTCTTTTATTCCCAGTGGTTTTTCCATATCTAACTTATGAAAAATGTATTTTATAGATACAAGACCAACATTTTTTTAGTTGAAGGATGAGGGTATAGTCATGATAAATCAGCAAATTTTACCAAAAATTTAAAGCTCTACAGGTCTCTACAGGCAGAAGCATAGTGATCGCAGTGGCAGAGGATGTGACACCTACCATGCCTGAAAGGTGGCCGATGCTAGTCAGCGTTATTTTCAGCTGAGTTGGCATTTTCCGGATGCAGATCCAGATGAAATGTATGGTGGAGCAGAGAGCCATGGGTGTAGGCTATTCAAATTTTATCAATCTAAAAGAAAGTTTATGACACCTTGGCCTGATCACCCAGAGGGTTTGCTAGAGAGAAAATGGAAAAGGTAGAAGATGCGATAAGGCAAGCATTGTAGTGAAACCACGTGCCTTATAGAGGCCTGGAGCACCAGAGGACGTGAGCAACCCCTCTCCGGTGACACACTGACATCATTGCATTGCCACAGCAGTAGGCTATAAAGAAGTACATGACTACTGTGATATATTTTTTTGAGGTGGAATATTGTTACTGTGTAGGGAACAAAGGGGGTTACTGTTGCTGTGTAAGGCACACTATGGAGTTTGTGTAGAAGTGGTGGAAAAAGTGATTAGTCATAGAAGTCTTTGTGCTAATTCTGCAAAATGAATACTTCGATAACAGGAAACCTCCCTTCTGAGTCACTGGATTCATCTCTACTGTATACACATATAATGTCTATAGAGGTCGGGTTGGAGGTATTATTCAGCTACTACTGTATATGACAGTAATATGTTGTCATAGTGTGGCGGAATTATTTCTCCTTGGCATAATTGTATTATTGGTAATCCTGGTCTTAATATAGCTTGTTTTTTTCAGTAAAAGAATGCTGATGTTATTACTGTTTAGATTAGTTTTCTGTCAGATTCATAAATTATATTTGTTTTTTGTTTTTTTGATTATTTGTATTTACAGACCCTGGTGGTGGTGGAGTCCCAAGTCTACAATTTTCCCTGGGGGCCAGTGGGATTCCAGTTGCCATTGCCCACAGAGCCATATTTCCTGTCGGTATAGCATTTCCCTCACCTGAAACAAAGCATGAGTTTATTGCCCAGGCTGTATGTCTAAATTTGTTAACATCCCCCAACACCTGGTGAACCTACAGCTGTCATGCTCACTAGCCCTGCCTAGCTAGGCACCTGAATTTTTACTTGTGTTATCTCATCTCATGACATATCTCATTGGCATGTCAGAAAATATTTAAAAGTGCACATGCTTCTAAATACTCTGACAAAAGGAGGTTTGGGAGCGCCTTTTTTTGTTTGTACAGGCCTGTGTACTCTCGGCACATTGAATAACTAAGTTAGGCTCGGTTTCTCATCATGTTTGATCAGAAATCTCGCAGCATACAGTTGAAGCAATTGAATGCGTATTGTCAAGAAAGTCTCCAAATGTATGCATTTTCTGCATTTTACACATCTACTACACCTCCATGAAAAAAGTTTTTTTGTGTGCAAAAACATATATGTGCTTAATGAGCAGAAGATATGCAGCTGTGTGGCAGGAGTTACTGAGAAATTGCAATATATACAAGTGCTTCTCACAAAATTAGAATATCATCAAAATGTAATTTACTTCAGTTCTTCAATACAAAAAGTGAAACTCATATATTATATAGAGTCATTACAAACAGAGTGCTCTATTTTAAGTGTTTATTTCTGTTAATGTTGATGATTATGGCTTACAGCCAGTGAAAACCCAAAATTAGAATAATTAACAAAAAACACCAGCAAAGGCTCCCTAAGTGTTTGAAAAGGTCCCTTAGTCTGTTTCAGTAGGCTCCACAATCATGGGGAAGACTGCTGACTTGACATATGTCCAGAAGGCAGTCACTGATACACTCCACAAGGAGGGTAAGCCACAAAAGGTCATTGCTGAAGAAGCTGGCTGTTCAATAATAATAAGCATATTATTGGAAAGTTGAGTGGAAGGAAAAAATGTGGTAGAAAAAGGTGCACAAGCAACTGGGATAACCGCAGCCTTGAAAGAATTATTATGAAAAGGCCATTCAAAAATTTGAAGGAGATTAACGAGGAGTGGACTGCTGCAGGAGTCATTGCTTCAAGAGCCACCACACACAGACTTATCCAGAACATGGGCTACAAGTTTCTTATTCCTTATGTCAAGCCACTCATGACCAATAGACAACACAAGAAGAAAAAGAACTGGACTGTTGCTTAGTGGTCCACGATGTTGTTTTCAGATTAAAATAAATTTTGCATTTCATTTGGAAATCAAGGTCCCAGAGTCTGGAGGAAGAGAGGAGAGGCGCACAATCCAAGCTGCTTGAGGTCTAGTGTGAAGTTTCCACAATCAGTGATGTTTTGGGGATCCATTTCATCTGCTGGTGTAGGTCCACTGTTTTATCAAGACCAAAGTCAGTGTAGCTGTCTACCCAGGAAATTTTAGAGCACTTCATGCTTTCCTTTGTCGATAAGCTTTTAGGAGATTGAAGTTTCACCTCCAGCAGGACTTGGCACCTGTCCACACTGTCAAAAGTACCAATACCTGGTTTAAAAACAACAGTATCACTGTGCTTGATTGGCCAGAAAACTCGGCTGACCTTAACCCCATAGAGAATCTATGGGGTATTGTCAAGAGGAAGATGAGAGACACCAGACCCAACAATGCAGACGAGCTAAAGGCTGCTATCAAAGCAACGTGGGCTTCCATAACACCTCAGCAGTGCCACAGGCTGATCGCCTCCATGCCATGCTGCATTGATGCAGTAATTGATGCAAAAGGTGCCCAGACAAAGCAGTGAGTGCATTTACTGAACACACATTTCAGTAGGCCAACATTTTGGATTTTAAAATCATTTTTCAAGCTGGTGTTATAAGGTATTCTAATTTACTGAGATAATACCCCAATACTGAGCCGCTGCTGCCGTATGTGTCCATATTACTGCATCTGATACCTCAATACTGAGCCACTGCTGCCATAGATGTCCCTATTACTGCACCTGATACCCCAATACTGAGCTGCTGCCATATGTGTCCCTATTACTGCACCTGATACCCCAATACTGAGCCGCTGCTGCCGTATGTGTCCCTTTTACTTCACCTGATGCCCCCATAATGAGCCGCTGCTGCTGTATGTGTCCCTATTACTGCACCTGATACCCCAATACTGAGCCTCTGCTGCCGTATGTGTCCCTATTACTGCACCTGCTGTGTGATTCTCTGTGCCTTCTAAATTCTATTCCATCTAGAATATAGTAATGTCGGGTGCAAATGCCTTAGAAAACAGTGCCCATATTTTGCCCCCTAGAAAGTAATAATGCCTTCTGTGTGCCCCTTTGATAGTTACAGTAACCTGAGTTCCCAATAAGTGCCCACTTTAAATTTAATAATGTCCTGATTCTCCCCCTGTACAGCTCCACTATGCACAGTATGCTGCCCCCTCACTGTATAGTACCACCCACACAGTATACTGACCCCTTAGTAGCCCCCAAACTGATGGCTCCAACACTGTATGATGGCCCCCACTGTAATCCCCACCCAGTATGATGGCCCCCATCACTGTAATCCCCACACCTTACGATGGCCTCCATATAGTATAATGCACCAGATATTCCTCAAAATAGTATAATGCACTCCCCATAGGCAGACTTAATAGCACAAGGCAGCATTCATAGGCAGATTCTGTAGTATAACACAGCACCCCATAGGCAGACTCTAGTATACGGCAGCACCCCATAGGCAGACCCTGTAATTAAGGCAGCACCCCATAGGCAGACCCTGTAGTATAAGGCAGCACCCCCATAGGCAGATCCTGTAGTATAAGGCAGCACCCCCATAGGCAGATCCTGTAGCATAAGGCAGCACCCCCATAGACAGATCTCCTGTAGTATAAGGCAGCACCCCCATAGGCAGACCCTGTAATATAAGGCAGAACCCCAAAGGCAGACCCTGCAGTAAAAGGCAGCAACCCATAGGAAGACCCTGTAGTATAAGGCAGCACCCCATAGGCAGACCCTGTAGTATAAGGCAGCATCCCCATAGGCAGATCCTGTAGTATAAGGCAGCACCCATAGGCAGATCCTGTAGTATAAGGCAGCACCTCCATAGGCAGATCCGGTAGTATAAGGCAGCACTACATAGGCAGACCCTGTAGTATAAGACAGTACCCCTATAGGCAAACCCTGTAAGTATCAGGCAGTACCCCCATAGGCAGACCCTGTAGTATAAGACAGTACCACTATAGGCAAACCCTGTAAGTATCAGGTAGTACCCCCATAGGCAGACCCTGTAGTATAAGACAGTACCCCCATAGGCAGATCCTGTAGTATAAGAGAGTACCCCTATAGGCAGACCCTGTACGTATAAGACAGTACCCCCATAGGCAGACTCTGTAGTATAAGAGAGTACCCCTATAGGCAGACCCTGTAAGTATAAGACAGTACCCCTATAGTCAGACACTGCAAGTATAAGACAGTACCCCTATAGGCAGACCCTGTAAGTATAAGACAGTACCCCCATAGACAAACCCTGTAGTATAAGGCAGTACCCCTATAAGCAGACCCTGTAAGTATAAGACAGTACCTCCTTAGGCAGACCTTGTAGTATAAGACAGTGTTATGGAAATTTGGTTTGGGATGAATCTATCCCCGTGTGTGCTGCGGCCGTCCCAATTATCAAATCAGATATGTTGAGCGCTCAAGAAAGAATGACTCTGACATGAAAGTGACAGTAAAACATTCCATCCAGATCTCTGGTTTATTCTTTGATACATAGTTTTAAAGATGCGTATAAAAGGGGGTCGTTAGTAAATGAACATACAATTTAGCTGTTATTTCATTGGCTGACTGAGTACATAATATATTCAACTGAGTACATGGCATATTCTGACCAACATCTTGCCTAACAAGCTGATTTAGCACTTCTTGGAAACATCTGTCACCCTTGATCTACCATTTCAGCAAGTCTCAGCGATATTCTTAGACATTAGCTCAGGACATCTTAGCCTACGTTCCTGTTTTAGGATGTCTCGGAAAGTACCAAGGAACCATCTGGCCTTGCTCATGTGGTTAAGTTGAGCAATTGATTATAAACTAGCTGAGTATACAGATATATATATTGCTTTTATGTAAGTATATATGATTAAAGGAGTATACATGCAAGTGAGATCTATATGATATATATATTTCTATCACAATCCCCCCTTAGATATCACTTGCCCTAATCCTAGCTTCCTGTCCCAAAGCGCTGCAACTCTTTTGTGCTGCCGGTGAACTGATGCAAGCCTAGCGCCTACTCCCCACTCCGGACAGACTTTTCACAAATGGGCGGTCAGGAGATCTGTCCCTAACGGGGGTTCGTTGCAATCAGTCTTAGTCAACAGCATGTGTAGTGAGCGGTGGGTAGTCTTTATCAGGTAGGTCATCTATTCGGTCAGGTAGGGCATCCACAACATGATTCTGGCTTGGGTGTCATCCTCTGGTAGAGGAGCTTTCTTGCAATGCGATGAGTGAATCCAAGTAGGTCTTCCCTCCAGCTTCACAGAGGTTGGTGTCATCAGCGGCACTTGGAAAGGACCATCAAATCTGGGATCGAATGGTGTTCTCCTTACAAACTTTTTTCACCAACACCCAATCTCCTGGCTTCAAGGAGTGCATACCGGACACTGAATCTGGATTTGGCAATGAAGAAAAAAACTCGAGAATGGATATTAGCAAGTTTCTTGGTGAGTTCAATTACATAAGCAGACAAAGTATCATATTGCATAGTCAGCTGCTGAGGGAAAGAATACCCTTAACCTGGGGCTAGACCCAAACAATATTTCATATGGTGACAGTTTTTCTGGGCCTCTGGGAGTGTGCCTAACACTAAGTAGTGTGATTGGGAGAGTCTTCTGCCATGGTTTGTTTATCTCTTGGGCAACTTTCAACATCCCGTTCTTAAGTGTCCCATTCAGTCTTTCCACTTTCTTGCTACTCTGGGGATTGTAAGGAGTGTGTAGGCCTAAGTGTGACCCTACTGCTGACCAGATCTCTCGTGTGAGACTTGCTGTGAATGCGGGTCCCTGGTCACTCTTTATCACTTCTGGGACCCCATATCTTCATATCTCATCTCCAAGAGTAGTTTTTTTGCAGGAGTCCTTGCAGACTGGTTCCTCACTGGGAAAAACTTCTGGCCATCCTGAGAACACGTCCACGACCACAAGGGCATATTCGAATCCTCCACTTGGCAGCATCTGGATGTGGTCTATCTGGATCCTCTGGAAGGGGTGCAGTGGTTTGGCAAGATGATTTGTGGGAACTTTCTCCATTCTTCCAGGGTTGCATTTGCCACAGGTCAGACAGCTGCTAGTGAATTTGGCTGTTAGGGTGGAGATCCCTGGAGCGAACCAGTAAGCACCAATCAGATCATTCATCTGTGTCTTTGATCTGTGTGTGGGCCCATGTGCCAACTGGACCACCATAGGGTACATGCTTTGGGGTAAACAGGGTTTGTAGTCCATTGTGTATACCCTTCCTTCTTCATGTGTTGCTCCCTTCCGCATTCAGCATTCCTTCTTGTCCTTTTGGGGCTTGCACCTGCAGCTTTTGAGCAGATCCCAGGACGTCATCTGGTCAGGTTTCTTGTCTTCAGTCGTCATGTAGTAGCCGTCCGGTTCTACGACCTCTTCCACTTCTCCATATTGTCTTCCTTTGGCTGCTTCTTTGGCTGCTATATCCGCCATGTTGTTGCCCTGTGCCTCTACTGTGTTCAATTTTCCATGTGCTTTGACTTTTAGTACTGCCACCATTTTTGGAAGTTGGAGTGCGTCCAGCAGGTCCTTGATGGCTCCATGATGCTTCACGGTTGTTCGGTTGCTGTGATGAAGCCTCTTGCAGTCCTAACAGGTCCAAAGTCGTGTGCTATGCCATGTGAGTACCTTGAATCAGTGTATATGTTCGCAGTTTTGCCTTCTGCAATCTGGCAGACCTTCGTCAGCACTATCAGTTCTGCTTCCTGGGCTGACAGACTAGGCGGCAGACTTCTGGACCACAGGATCTCTTGATTGCTGGTCACTGTACATCCCATGTGGAATCTTCCTTCATCATCTGCAAATCTGGAGCCATCCACATAGAGGATCAACTCTGGTTTGGTCAGTGGCTCTTCTGCCACCTTGGGTAGTCCTGCTGTTTCCTGTTGCATGATGCTGAAGCAATCATGTTCATCCATCCGGAGAAAATCCAGATCCCTGTGGAAGGTATCATACAGATTTTGATCAGAATTTTAATCTGAGGGTCCATATCTGTATCACCCCTTGGGAGTGGGAGTAGAGTGGACGGGTTGAGGACTGTGCATCTGGAGATGGTGACATTGTCGGCCAGGAGTAGAGAGCACTGGAGGTGAAGATACCTGGCGGTGGAGAGATGCTTTGGCTGGGTTTGGTTGAGGATTGCAGAGATGTCATGCGGAGCCAGGATTTCCAATGGCTATCCAAGAATTATGCTGCTCTCATGCAGGAGGGGCTCCCTTTGCAACTGGATCCAGACGAGCTGAAAAGTAGCCTAAATGTCTCTGCTTTCCCCCCTGAAGCTGCATCAGGACTCCAGTAGCAAGGCCTTCTTTTTCCATCAGGTAGAGACAGAATGGTTTCTCGTAGTCAGGTAGGCCTAGTGCTGGCGCTGAGACTACAGAGCCTTTTATCTTCTTGAACGAGCTGAAGGCTGCATCGGTCAGGAGGAACGGGGTTACGTTGACACAATCATACAGAGACTGCATTAGGACTGAGGCATCAGTGATCCAGGCTCTGCAATACGAAACTAGATGAAGGATGGCCTGTAGAGCCTTTGGAGTTGTTGGAGGAACCATCTTCTCCACTGTGGTCTTCCGGTCATCTGACAGGTGTTTTGTCTGGTAAGCAATACAATGTCCCTGGAACGTAACTTGCTTCAGACACCACTGGACTTTGTCCTTTGAGACCTTGCAGTGCTGCTCCGTCAGGTAGGAGAGACAAGGAATGGGCTTTACACATGTCAAAGTCAACTGCACAAAGGAGTAGATCGTCCACGTATTGTAGCAGGGTAACTTCTGCATGTTCTGTGACCCAGTTGGCGAGGACTGTGGACATTGCTTTGCTGAACTGTGAAGGGCTGTTCTGGGCCCGCTGTGGCATCACTGTCCATGTGTGCTGTCCCCCCTTCCCCCCTGGTGCGTTAAGGTAAACAGGTACTGGTCATCCGGGTGAAGGGGAACACTGAAGAAAACATTAGCCAGGTCGGTCACTGTGAACATTTTTGCTGTGGCAGGCACATTTGAGAGCAGAGTGTGCAGATTCGGCACAATTGGAGTTTCAAACACGGTGGCGTCATTCACATATCTCAGGTCATGTACCATTTTGAACTTGCTTGCTCTCCTTTTACAGTCTTTTTCTTGACTGGGAAAAGCGGGGTATTGCAAGGCGATGTGCAAGAAACAATGATTCCTATTTCCAGGCAGACCTTCAGTTGGTCAGAGGCAGCTTCACTCTGGGCGATGGACAGGGGATACTGGGCCTTAAGAGGATATGGAGTGCCGGGCTTGAGTGATACCCGCACTGGGGCAACTTGAAGTTTTTTCCACATCTTGGGGTCCCTTAGACCATAGACTTTCTGGTACTACGTCCAGTACCTCCTTGGGTAGGCCTCCATCGGTTGTTTGAGGTTCCTGTAGGGTTGCCAGCACGATTCTTCTTGGGTCAGGGATGAAGAAAGTGTCACAGCCCCATCTTCCTGGAACACTGTGGTCGCCTTCAGCTTCTGCAGTAGGTCTGCTCCCAGCAGATTGAGTGGCAGGTCCCTGACACCACAAACTGGGAGAGGATAGAGTGTCCTGGCTGAGTGCACACGCTCAGAGGCTTTGTAAGCTGAGAATGTCTGACTTGACCATCAATGCCCATGCGAGACACAGAGGATTCTGGTAGGCAGGTGGGATCGGGGAGTTCCACAGGTCTCATCACACTTCTGGCTGCACCAGTTTGCAGAAGAAAAGATCCGACAACGCCATCCACTTTCAGAGTAATTTGAGGTATTGGTCCTGCAGATGGGGTTTTACATGTCAGGAGTGTAGTGTCTTGCAGACCTGGCTTGCTTGCCCCTGTCCTATGGACGGGGTACTTCACAGCCTTCCTTGACCTGTTTCTTTGGACCAACTCTTGGGTTGCATGGGTGCTCTGCACTGGTTCCGGAAACGGCCAAACTTGCCAGAGTTTTAACACGTGACACTTCTTCTGTCTTTGTAGGGTGATCGTGCTTCCAGGTCAGTGGTCACCATGAGAGGGGCCGTCTACTGCACTCCTGGTTGGGACTCAATCCCTTTGGCTACTGTGGACAACGGCATGATGGGCACTGTAGCAGCAGCGGGGTCCGGCCTGCTGATTGAAGCTTCGGGCCCTGCGGAGCCTGGTGGTAAGATGGGGCCTGCAGGTGTGTCCGTGGGGAGGCCCGGGGGTGCCATGAGACCCCCAGGCCTCCCCATGGGTCTGGAGAAGGAGAAGGAAGAGCAGGAGGAGATAGGTATGGTGGGGGAGTGAAGAAGGAGGAGAGAAAAAGGGTGAGTGAAGGAGGAAAGAGGTGTGGAGGTGTGGAGAAGGAGGAGTAGAGGAGAGAGATAGAGAGAGGGAGAGAGAGAGAAAAGAAAAGTGTGGAGAAAGAGGAGAGAAAAGGAGAGTGAGAGAGAAGGAGGAGAAGGAGAGTGACAGAGAAAAAGGAGGATAGAGAAGAGAATTCCCTACACCATGGATTCTGCTGAGAGCAGACTGCACAGATCTAATATCTCCCGTCTTGTACACATAAAAATCACTTCCTGGTTTGCTCACATATCTTCCTGTACCACCTAAGCAATGTAAGCTCTGCTGCCACTTTATACCATGTATTAGTATTCAGCAATTTAACATCAGCTAAAGCAGAGACCTTGACTTATATCCCAGGGTTTTTGGGTACGGGCTTGGACTTTTTACATTACCTGGGAATGCGGTGGTGACCACACCTGACCGGCTAAAGGTATAGACCCAAACTGGGCACAGGGGACATTCAGGTAAGATGACAGAATTTTCTTACCTTACTCTGATAGAGGTGCAGTCTCCGTCCCGTTAGCCAAGGCCGTGGCCGGCACCCTCGTCCTTACGGTCAGCAAGGTCACCGTGTGTTTTCATCCAAGCCCCACGTTGGGCGCCAGATGTTATGGAAATTTGGTTTGGGAAGACTCTATCCCCGTTTGTGCTGCGGCCGTTCCCAATTATCAGATCAGATATGTTGAGTGCTCAAGAAAGAATGACTCTGACACGAAAGTGACAGTAAAACATTCCATCCAGATCTCGGGTTTATTCTTTGTTACATAGTTTTAAAGATGCGTATAAAAGGGGGTGGTTAGTAAATTAACATACAATTTAGCTGTTATTTCATTGGCTGACTGAGTACATAATATATTCAACTGAGTACATGGCATATTCTGACCAACATCTTGCCTAACAAGCTGATTTAGCACTTCTTGGAAACATCTGTCACCCTTGATCTACCATTTCAGCAAGTCTCAGCGATATTCTTAGACATTAGCTCAGGACATCTTAGCATAAGTTCCTGTTTTAGGATGTCTCGCAAAGTACCAAGGAACCATCTGGAATAGCTCATGTGGTTAAGATGAGCAATTGATTATAAACTAGCTGAGTATACAGATAAATATATATATATATTGATTTTATGTAAGTATATATGATTAAAGGAGTATACATGCAAGTGAGATCTATATGATATATATTTCTATCACAATAGTACCCAGATAGGCAAAACCTGTAAGTATAAGACAGCACCCCCATAGGCATAACCTGTAGTATAAGGCAGCCCCCATAAAAAAACAATAAATACTCACCTTTCTTCCTCCTTGTTCCAGTGGTGCTCTGAGCTCCCGCTCATCTTCTGACAGCGGGCGCCGGGTGGTGACATCACCGCGCCCACAGTCAGTGTCGGCGTCGGTGATGTGCAGCGCTCCTTCCCTCATCAATGCGGTCAGCTGTATTGGCTAAATGCTGATACAGCTGACCTTGCGGTGACGGGCGGGGGGCCCACTGCTGGCACCGCCCCCCGCCTGCTCAGGGGCCCATAGCGGCAGAGCAGTGAGATTGAAGATTGATTCTCCCTGCTCTGCCGCAGAATGTAACCACACTGTCATGTGCATGACAGGGCAGCAAACACCAATTCTGATCAGTGATAAAATCATCACCGCCGGTCAGACCACCTCAGTTCCCATGCTGTCAAAAGACAGCATGAGCACACAGCTGTGATTGGACGTATAAAGTTTACTTCTGGTCACTCTTGTCAGTTGACAGGACTACTGCTCCCTTCAACTGCCGCCTGCTGCCGCTAATAATAGTGAGAGCAGGATCAGCTGATGAGAGTATTTATCAGCCAGCTCCTGCACTATAAATAATAATAAAAATAATGGAGTGGGTTCCCCTGTATTTTTGATAACCAGCCAAGCAAAACTCACAGATGGTGGCTGCAACTCTCAGCTGTCAGCTTCAGCAAGGCTGGTTATCAAGAATAGAGAAGTCTGCACTCCGATTTTTTAAATTATTAAACAATTTAAAAAAACGCAGTGGGGTCCCCCCCACCCATTGACAATCATTGATCTTATCACTAATACCACATGGTGAACAGCATAATAGCAAAAGTAAAAGCTATTCTTGTACTGCTGTCTTATCAGTTCATTCTACCTGTCAAAAATCAGTAGAAAGAAAGCAGCGGACAAAGAATAATAAATCAAAAAAATAATAAGTAATGGATATCAACCAAAATTGTGTATTCGTGTCCAAGTGAAAGAAACATATATAAATAATATGTAAAAGGGACCACTACTTAGAAGATGAATGGCAGACCATTCGGTAATTTGGAAAAACAAAAAAGCCCTATGTATGGAAGTAAACACGTATATGGATAACAAATATAATAACAAACAGGTATAATATGGTAAAATGCCTTTATTATAAAAATATAAATATAATGGGCAATAAATGGCAACAGCAGTAATGTGCCTGTAACTGGAGGAAAAGATATACAAGACAACATTTTAAAGCAAAATAGCAATGATAAAATCGGACGCAAAAAGGAGGCAAGGTACGTATAAAAAATAATAAAAAATAAATAGTAAAAAATATATATAAGACAATTGTCATATGATGGCTAGAAAAAAGCACTCCACATACATAATACGTAGAAAATAGTAATAATGATTATGGTAATTTTCAGTTAAGCTGCGAAATATGTAAAAAATATATACATAAAATTATATAAGTGTAAAATGGACATATGCTGTGTGTGAGATGAAAGTACTAAAAATAGGCAACTGAATAAAATGTGATGGCAATAAAAGGTGTAATTAGAACAAATACAGTGTATAACTAAGTGTAAAAAACTGTATTTAAAGACAGCTCATGGGTATAAAATGAGCTATGCAACAATTACGTATGTGCAAAAAGATAAGTGCAGTGCACAACAAAGCATGCAGCGCCTGAGTATAGGAAAACATGAATGTGAGGTAACCGCACAAGCGAAAAAGTGCGGTGTGCAAGTACACAAAGCAAATGTGGATGATGCAGCATAAACTGAAGACTGTGGAGACCAATGCAGAGTTGCATACAAAAAGCAACAATATTACCTCCTCCTAAGTGCCGTCCCAATCCTCCAGGTGCAGAACATTCCCTGGGTCCTGGTCTTTGCAGTAATATCATTCTCCTCTAGGGGGGAGTGATGTTACGTCTGAAGGCAATAAAGGAGATCACTTTACCAGGTATCACAAACCACACAACACACTTCATACTCCAGTCCACCAGGGGGAGCTATGCTCCTATTTATTAGGGCACTCTTCACAATTAGGTAAAACTGGTGGTCTGGATAGGAAGTTAGGCAGAAGCTGACTGGGCTTCTGCGTGACCGCTCATACAGGAGAAGGTGCGGCGAGGACAGGACGCTGCGTGGGAGCGGGTGAGTATTTTAGTAACAGCGGGGGGGGGGCGCACAGGGGGTGGGAGGGGGGTGGCAACAGGGATCTTTATTTTAAACACGAGGACACAAAAAAAAGGATTTTTCATATCTTCTTTCCAGTGAATGCTGCTGGAAAGAAGATATGAATGGCTGCTTCAGCACCAGATGCAGGGGACAGCGCTTATCTCTAGGGCTGTCTCCTGCACGCTTCGTGTGGTACCCAGTCGGCACACGGGCGGCACACGTGTGCCGCACGTGTGCCACACTGATGTACCACGGGAGCTCACGGAGACACGGACACGGATAATTCCGGTACCGATTTTTCCGGTACCGGAATTATCTGGACGTGTGAGACTGGCCTAAGACATTGCATCTGCAATCTATTCCAGCCAAATTTACACTCCAAATACCTGCTTCTTTCCTTCCAAACCCTTTTGTTTGTCCAAACAGAACTTTTTGAGTACATGTGGGGTATCGCTATGTTCATAAGAAAGTGGGCAACAAACTATGAGGTCTATTTTTATGTGTAAATGTGAAAAATCAGAGACTAAAACAACATTTTTGTAAAAAAAATTCAAATGTTTCAATATGACGACCTACTGTTATCAAATTCTGTGTAGTACCTGTGGGCTACACCCATTGATAAAATCCTTGAGAGGTGTGGTTTCTAAAATAAGGTCAGTTGTGGGTGGTTTCTGCTGTTTGGACACCTTAGGGGCTCTGCAAATGCGATATGGTGCCCGCAATCTATTTCAGCCAAATTTGTGCTCCAAAGTTCAAATGGTGCGCCGAGCCTTCTGAGCCTTGCCCTTTGTCCAAACAGAGGTTTCTAACCACATGTGGAGTATCAACACGCTCAGAATCAACTGGGTAACAAATTGTGGGATCCATTTTCTTGTGCTATCCCTTTGTAAAACTGAAAAATATGGGGCTAAAACAACATTTTAAAAGGAAAAATTTAAATTTTTCTTTTTTTCTTTCCACTTTGCATTAATTCCTCTGTAGTTTCTAAAGAGTTAACACATTTTGAAGTATTTGAGGGGTGCGTTTTTTAAAATAGTATAACTTTAGGGGAAAGTCCAATATATAGACCCCTCAAAGTCCATTTAAATCTGAATAGGTCTCTAAAAAAACAGGTTTTGTAGATTTCTTGAAATACCGTATATACTCGAGTATAAGCCGACCCGAGTATAAGCCAACCCCCCTAATTTTGCCACAAAAAACTGGGAAAACTTATTGACTCGAGTATAAGCCTAGGGTGGAAATGCAGCAACTACCGGTGAATTTAAAAAATAAAAATAGAAACCAATAAAAGTAAAATTAATTGAGACATCAGTAGCTGCGTTCATATATCCCCATATCTGCCCCATACTGTGCTCTGCTGCGTTCATATATCCCCATATCTGCCCCATACTGTGCTCTGCTGCGTTCATATATCCCCATATCTGCCCCATACTGTGCTCTGCTGCGTTCATATATCCCCATATCTGCCCCATACTGTGCTCTGCTGCGTTCATATATCCCCATATCTGCCCCATACTGTGCTCTGCTGCGTTCATATATCCCCATATCTGCCCCATACTGTGCTCTGCTGCGTTCATATATCCCCATATCTGCCCCATACTGTGCTCTGCTGCGTTCATATATCCCCATATCTGCCCCATACTGTGCTCTGCTGCGTTCATATATACCCATATCTGCCCCATACTGTGCTCTGCTGCGTTCATATTGCCCCATAGATGCTCGGTATAAGTCTGTGCGCGTCATCGCGCCCTCTGACCTGAACAGTCAGAGCGCAGATAGACGCCGGGAAGATGGATCGGCGCCCGGCGGCTGGAACGTGGACAGGTGAATATAACATACTCACCTAGTCCTGGCGATCCTCGCGCTGTCCCCGCCTGTCACAGCTGTCTTCGGTGCCGCAGCTTCTTTCTCTATCAGCGGTCACCGGCACCGCTGATTAGAGAAATGAATAGGCGGCTCCGCCCCTATGGGAGGTGGAGCCGCCTATTCATTTTTCTAATGAGCGGTCCCACGTGACCGCTGAAGAGAGGAAGAAGCTGCAGCGCCAAAGCCCGTGGGACGGCAGGGACAGCGCGAGGATCGCTGGGACTAGGTAAGTATGCCTCAGCGCCCTCTCCCCCTCACCCGCCGACCCCACCGCTACCGTGACTCGAGTATAAGCCGAGGGGGGCACTTTCAGCCCAAAAATTTGGGCTGAAAATCTCGGCTTATACTCGAGTATATACGGTAATTAAAAATTGTTCCTAAAAGTTTAACCCTTTTAACATCCTAACATAATAAAAAGACATTTGAAAAATGACACAGATGTAAAATAGACATATGAGAGATGTTATTTATTAATTATTTTGTACAGCATGACTAACTGGTTTAAGGATATAAAAATTTAATGTTTGAAAATTGCAAATTTTTATACATTTTCATCAAGATTCTAATATTTTTCACAAATAAATGCAAACGTATTGACCTAAATATATCACTAACATAAAGTTAGAGCCAGTCTTTTCAATTCCAGCTAAGGGTTTTCACTAGGATGTAGGCAGTATATTTTCTAACAGTACTTGCTTTATTCTTTGTTTGGTATTTCGTGACTTTAATCACTCTGGGATCTTTCCTCTGTTCAGCACACCTTCCCTCTTGTAGGTAATTCACACTCAGAAGCAACTTGATGGGTTTTAGACAGTTTAGGTCCAATTTGCCATCTTCTAGTCTGTGGTTAGGGCTATCTCTGCTCACACAGGAACCACTAGGGGCTGCAGGGTCAGGATCTCTAGTCTGTACAGGAATACGATGGGTCAGTTGCAGTTTTTAATTATATTTGCTTTTTTATTAAGTGAGTTGCTACACAAGTATAACAGACATATTCCAGAGTTATTGCCACATAAAGTGACAATGGTAAATTTAAAAAAAATTGGGCTTGGTTATTAAGGGGTTAATGAGGGGTTACATTAATGAAAATAACTAAATTAGTGATATGTATTAAACGGACCTGCAAAGCCTATGAGACTTCAGAAATCTCATGCACACACATTGGTTTTTTGTATGATCAGTATTTTGTGCATTGCTGCATTTTTTGGACATAGAGCATGTCACTTCTGTCAGCATTTTTGCTGCGTTTTTTCAGCTTTTTTCACCCATTGACTTGAATGGGTCTTGAAAAAATGCAGCAAAAACTCTCACAAATGCAGGTATCATTATTTGCTGCATTTTTGCTCATGAAAATCCAAGGACATTAGCATGGACAAAGAGGAAAAGACGCACCAAATATGCAACAAAAAATGCACCAAAAACGCACCTAAACCTGCATTTTTTACGCAGCTTCTTTCCTGCCAAGAAGATCAGGTTTTGCTGCAGAAAAAAAGCAGCAAAAACGCCCAGTGTGAACTTACCCTTAAAGTAAACAACGCCCTAACATTTTAATGCCCTACTAATGTGAATAGCAAACAATCTCCTGTGACTCCAATGCCCTACCAATGTGTTAAGTAAATGATGCCCTACAATTAAATTACATACCAATCTGTTAAGAAAACTATGCCCTCAAATTAAATGCCCTACCAATGTTTTATAAAGAATCTGTCACCAGGTTTTTGCCACCCCCTCTGAAGGCTGCATGATGTAAGGGAAAAGACCGAGATTCCAGCGATGTGTCACTTTCTGGGCCACATGGTGTCATTTTGATAAAATCTCTGTTTCATCTGCTGCAGAACTAGGAGTATAACCCCACTTCTACCAGTGATTGACAGCTTTCTGCCCATGTACAGTACACACAGAAAGCTGTCAATCAGTGGTAGGGGCCAGGTTATATATATCACTTGAGTACCTGGCAGCAGATTTACTAGACCTCTAGTGATAATCTCCTGCTGATAAAACAGTGAGTTTATCAAAACTGCTGTAACGCCGGCATCCCTGCACAATTCCCCTTCCTCCTTCCGACAGGGACGCCAACTTCCTCACCATCACAGTCGCTCAGTTCCGCAGTTCAGGTCCTTGCCATGGCTTCCAGCTTCCAGGAGCTGCACATGTTATGCAGGTCTCCCGGCAGCGCAGGAGACATCAGGTACTTAAGGCACCCTCCCGTGTAGGGAAGTGCCTGCGCAACATTAGTGTTTACTTAGTCTGCAAATTGCTAAGTCCATTGTCAGGTCCCTGTTACTATACCTGTCCGGTTTCCTAGAACCTGAAGCAGTTCTGCCTTCCTTAACCTCCCTAGTCTGAACCAGCTACCATCCTGCTACCATCCTGCCTGTTAATCGAAAATCACTGTCTGAACCAGCACGAGTGTCTGTCATGTCTGTAATCCATAATCTGCACTGTCTGAACAAGCACCAGCATCCATCCTGTCATGAACTCCAAGTCCGTGTCTGCGAGTCCTTATGATCACCTGCCACAGTACTGTGGACTGCCCTGGAGTAGTACCTAGTGGACACCTGCATCTCAAGGCTACATCCACCATCTGGGGTTCTAGTGAAAACCAGATAGCCACTTGGCCACGCCCATCCAGGGTAACCCTGGACTATGACGCAGTTAGTCGACGATCTACCAGTGTGACAACTACACTAAGCAGTTCAGTAAGTGATGCATGCTGAAATCAGGGTCTCTGTCTCTACATTATGATGCTTCTTGAACTCATATAACCTTTGTTCACTTCATACATGAATCCAGCTTGATTTCTTCAGAATTGCCACTATTTTTTCAGATCAAAGAAATTTTTTTTCACTAAACAATTTGATCAAATTGCCCAATTTTCCAAAAATGTTTATAATTCCATATATGTCTTGCATTGGTGCCCTAACACCTTGTGTTGTTTATGCTTGTAATGTGGAAGCAAAGCTGTACTTTGGGATCCAGAAAAACGCAGCAAACGCAGCATGAAAAGCAGCAATAAATAAAGCAAAAATTACATTTTGGCTGCAGCTTTTTTTACTGCCAAGAGGTCAAGTTTTGGCTGCAGAAAAAAAACACAGCAAAGGGTCAGGCAAAGCTAAATGATGGAAAAGTAGGGGATGGTTTACATTAGGTTATATGAAACAAAAAATGGTTTGATGATGTATTGCAGGGAACATCATTTGGGAAATTGCAAAATTTTTCTGGTAATCAACATCAATGTTGTACTTCAGTTTATCCAAGAATAAATTATTTTTCTGTAGAATAACATGACAGACGACAAAGTTGTTACATTATCATTTTTTGACATGTCAGATAATTTGTAAGCAGCCAGATTTGCTGAAAGGTTTGTGGCAATAGAACACATATACAGTAAAGTTCATTTTTGCATGTCTGACAGCTGCAAATTCTGTGCAGTTGTTCAAAGACGCCATATGATGCCTGTTCTTCAGGGATGGATTCTAGTTAGGATACATGAGTCATGTGCATTAGAGTTGCCATCAGCTTTGGGACATGGGGCCTCCACCAAATACTCTTAGGGTACCGTTACGATATCGCTGTGTCTGACACGCTACTGCGATCAGGGACCCCGCTGAGAATCGTACGTCGTAGCAGATCGTTTGAAACTTTATTTCGTCGCTGGATCTCCCGCTGACATTGCTGAATCGGCGTGTGTGACGCCGATTCAGCGATATCTTCACTGGTAACCAGGGTAAACATCGGGTTACTAAGCGCAGGGCCGAGCTTAGTAACCCGATGTTTACCCTGGTTACCAGCGTAAACGTAAAAAACCAAACATTACATACTTACCTTCTGTGTCTGTCCTCTGGCGCTGTGCTTCTCTGCACTGGCTGTGAGCGCCGGCCAGCCGGGAAGCACAGCGGTGACGTCACCACTCTGCTTTACGGCTGACCGGCGCTGACAGTGCAGAGGAAAGCACAGCGCCGGAGGACAGACACGGAAGGTAAGTATGTAGTGTTTGTTTTTTTTATGTTTATGCTGGTAACCAGGGTAAACATCGGGTTACTAAGCGCGGCCCTGCGCTTAGTAACCCGATGTTTACCCTGGTTACCAGGGGACTTCGGGATCGTTGGTCGCTGGAGAGATGTCTGTGTGACAGCTCTCCAGCGACCACACAGCGACGAAACAGCGACGCTGCAGCAATCGGCATCGTTGTCGTATCGCTGCAGCGTCGTTTCAGTGTGACGGTACCCTTACAGATGGCTGTTTGAAAATCCAACTAAGAATAGGTGGCATTGCATGTGTGTGGCTCACACATTTGAAGATCTAAGGGAGTCACTTCTTGGGTTTCTCCGTAACTGTCATAGACATCAGTGGAGAGAGGTACACATATATGTGGCCAACCAACTCTACCACAAAAAGTTTCAGGTGGGGTCCAAGACCCTGAGATTGGATAGAAAACCACACCAAATGTTTTGTTCCGGGAACCTCCAACAAGATGTTTTGAGTTTGTGGACAATTTCCAATAGCATCAATATATGGACTTCATGAGACGTGAAAACCGTTTAGACTAGAGTGGTTAGTGAAGACTTTGTATAATTTGGCAACTAAACAATGATTATTATGTGTTTTCATATTTATGTCATGTTGAATTAATATTGTTCTTAGGGTGGTAATTATGTCTTAGTTGTCATTTGTGGTCTGTATCTTCATGTGCATAATATATCCATAAGATGGTACAGTTATTGAATTGCATCTGTGAATGCTACTTTTCATCTTTGAGGTTACAGGAAGATTGTTGAGTAGCTGCTGGACTGTACACTTTCAAGTTCATTTATCACAACTTGGTATGCCATTTTACAGTGCTCATTATTGGAGTGCTCTTGTGTTTATTTCCTAACCCTTCCAAAATCACCAGCATCAGCATCTATTAGAATACTTATAGGTAACACAAGTAGTGTTGAGCATTCCGATACCGCAAGTATCGGGTATCGGCCGATATTTGCGGTATCGGAATTCCGATACTGAATTCCGATACTTCCCGCGTATCGGATACCGGAATCGGAAGTTCCCAGAATTCAAATTGAACGCAGCAGCCAATGAGGAATGAATGAAAGTGTGGGCACATCCTGTTTAGCATGGTGGGCATGTAAGTACTGGCAAGGCTTGGATTGGCTGCTGAAATGATGTCACTCTGCACTATAAAAAAGCGCTGCCGCCATTTTGCGCTCACTCTGCTGTGATTTCAGTTAGGGACAGGACGCTGTGTTCTAACTGAGGGCCAGTTGAGCTAGCTAATTGCTTTATTTTCCTTTCCAAAGGCTAATTTAGCAAAACGCTGTGTGTTCTTCACTGTTCACCTTGCTCTTGCCTTGCAGCGCTGTTTTAACAGCGTTCTGCAAGGTCTCTGTGTGTGTGTGTGTGTGTGTGCAGCTCACTCTGTAGTCTGTGTGCAGCCATATACCCGGTTGTATTCAGCTCAGGGGGGTTCACACTGCCTCACACAGTTGTTCTTTTTTGCTCTTAGTGCAGCCTGCTGCACATTTTTTCTCAAATTTCCTATTAGTGTTTTTCCACCAGTCTCCAGCTCTATTGTGGAAAAACACTACATAGGATAACCTAGAGGGGGGTTTTTGGGCCTTGCAGCGCCGTTTACGGCTGTCTGCACGGTCTCCGTGTGAGCCCAGCTCGCCCTGTAGTCTGTGTGCAGCCATAGCCGGTTGGATTCAGCTCAGGGTTCGTTACTGGCTCATACCTTGAGAAAAATTTTCCTTTTTTTCAAATAGTGCAGCCTGTTTAAAATTTGAAAAAAAAAATTCCTATTAGTGTCTTTCCACTCGTATCCAGCTAAATAGTGGAAAAACACTATATAGGATAACCTAGAGGAGGGTTTTTTGGCCTTGCAGCGCCGTTTACGGCTGTCTGCACGGTCTCCGTGTGAGCCCAGCTCGCCCTGTAGTCTGTGTGCAGCCATAGCCGGTTGGATTCAGCTCAGGGTTCGTTACTGGCTCATACCTTGAGAAAAATTTTCCTTTTTTTCAAATAGTGCAGCCTGTTTAAAATTTGAAAAAAAAAAAAATTCCTATTAGTGTCTTTCCACCAGTCTCCAGCTCAATTGTGGAAAAACACTACATAGGATAACCTAGAGGTTTTTTTGGGGGCCTTGCAGCGCCGTTTACGGCTGTCTGCACGGTCTCTGTGTGAGCGCAGCTCGCCCTGTAGTCTGTGTGCAGCCATAGCCGGTTGGATTCAGCTCAGGGTGCGTTACTGCCTCATACCTTGAAAAACAATTTCCTTTTTTTCAAATAGTGCAGCCAGTTTAAAATTTGAAAAAAAAAATTCCTATTAGTGTCTTTCCACTTGTATCCAGCTAAATAGTGGAAAAACACTATATAGGATAACCTAGAGGAGGGTTTCTTGGCCTTGCAGCGCCGTTTACGGCTGTCTGCACGGTCTCCGTGTGATTTAAACTAGCTCTGTAGCCCGATCTGCACCAAAAAAAAGGTTAAGTTCACCAAACACAACTTACACTTGTGTAGGCCACATTTGAAAAATAATAAAGTTTAGTCCACAATTTACAACATTAGTGTTTCTTACACCTGTTAGGAGGAGCATTACAGGAATAAGCACACTAAGGCCTTAGTACTTTTCTGCTTATCTTTATCTGTCAACCAAGATGAAGAGGGCAGGGAGTAAGGCACGTGGGCGTGGGCGCGGAGCAGGGAGAGGAGCAGGGAGAGGACGTGGTGATTCTGTGCCTGCTGCGGGCGCCGGTGACTCGTCGTCACTCAGTTTCAGCAGGGAACAGTCCTTCATGCGCAGCTTTGTCGGAGAGCGCCGTGCACCGCTGCTGCGTGAAGACCAAATTGAAGCCGTTGTCGGGTGGATGGCAGCTAACGCCTCGGCATCGACTTCAGTTAGTGCCACATCCTTTCAGGCACAGAGCACTGGAGAGCAGCCATCTGTCTCTTCACCACCTGCCAAATTGGCCAGGCAGTCAGAGAGCCCAGGACAGGAGCCGTCTCTACTTCTGTTCTCTGAATCTCTTGGCTTGGAAACAGGGGGCCAGCCAAGCAGCATTGGAGAAATGGAAGAAGAGGCAGTGTGCAGTGATGCCCAACACCTTTTTCTCTCTGACTCTGAAGAGGCAGGTGGGCCAGTGCCTCCGGTGACCACAGCGCAGTACGCATCTGATGATGAAACTCAGGTGCCGCTTTCTCGTGCGTACTGTGCTGCTGAGACTACCCAGGAGGAGCAGTTGGTGGCAGAGGGTAGTGGAGATGATGAGGTCCTTGACCCATCGTGGCGTGAGGAACAGGAAGGTGGTGGGAGCAGCTCAGAGGAAGAGCTTCCTCTTACGGGCCAAAGAGGGAGAGGGAGGGGGAAGACTGCGGAGCCTGTAGCCTCCACTTTGGCACCCGTTAGGAGCCTGTCTCTTTCCAAAGCCAAAAAGGGCGCTCCCAAGACTTGCAGTGCCTGGTCCTTTTTTGACACAGTTGCAGATGACATTTGTTTTGTCAAATGCAAGCTGTGTCATCATAAAGTAAAAAGAGGGAAAAATGTCAGCAACCTCAATACCACAAATATGTGGAAACATGTGCGGACCAGGCACGCGGTGGAGTTACAGAAACACACTGAAGATGTAGGCCAACCAACAGCGGCAGCTACCACCTCTTCAGCTCGTGTTGCCTCTTCCTCCAGCTCATGCACAGCTGGTTTGGCTTCCTCCCAGAGACCTTGTGTAATTCCACCCACAGCACCACCTTCCCAGTCATCCTCACACTCCCAGTCTACTCTACAGCCATCGGTAGTACAGGCATGGGAGAAAAGGCGGGCATTCTCGGCCAACCACCCCCGAGCACAGGCTCTGAATGCAGGCATTGCCAAACTGTTGTCCCTGGAAATGCTCTCGTTCAGGCTGGTGGAGACTGACAGCTTCCGTGACTTGATGGCATTGGCAGTCCCACAGTACAAGGTGCCCAGCCGCTTTTACTTCAGCAGGCAGGCTGTCCCTGCCCTGCACAGGCATGTTGAGGCAAACATAAAACATGCGCTACTGAACGCCGTCAGTAGCAAGGTCCACCTCACCACCGATGCGTGGACCAGTCAGCATGGACAGGGGCGATATGTTTCCCTCACTGCCCATTGGGTTAATGTTGTTGAGCCAGGTACAGATCGTGCGAGTGGCGCAGGACGTGTCCTGCCCACTCCAAGGATTGCAGGAATCCAGTCTGTACGCATCGACTCCTCCTCTTACACCAGTTCCTCTGATTCCTCTCTGCAGGATCCATCACAGTCCACCCCCACATGGACCCGTGAACGTTTACCTATGACCGACATGAGCACAGCCGTGGCCAAACGTCAGCAGGCCGTCTTGAAACTAGTTTCATTGGGGCATCGAAGCCACACAGCGCAGGAGCTCTGGAATGCCATAAAGCAGGAGAGCGATGTGTGGTTACTGCCAGCGAATCTCCAGCCAGGCATGGTAGTGTGTGACAATGGCCGAAATCTGGTGGCAGCTTTGGCCCTTGGCAACCTCACTCACATCCCATGTCTGGCACATGTGCTCAATTTGGTTGTGCAGAGTTTTCTGAGGGACTATCCGGATCTTGATGCCCTGCTGCACAAGGTCCGCCTAGAGTGTGCTCACTTGCGGCGTTCCAGCTTGGCCAGATCCCGCATTGCTGCTCTGCAGCGCCGATTCCGCCTTCCGGAACACCGCATCATATGTGACCTACCTACCCGGTGGAATTCCACGTTACATATGTTGGAGCGGTTGTGTGAGCAGCAGCAAGCAGTTATGGAGTACCAGCTGCATCAGGCGCAAAGAAGTCGCAGTCAGCGCCGATCAGACTTCACAACCACAGAGTGGGCCACTATGAAGGACGTCTGCCAGGTTTTGCGTCCTTTTGATTATTCCACGCGGATGGCAAGTGCAGATGATGCACTAGTCAGCATGACTGTCCCCCTTATCTGCCTGCTTCAGCAAACTTTGCAAGGGTTAAGGGATGATGTGGTGGAAGAGGTGGAGGATGAGGAGTCACCTTTTCCATCAGCTTCTGGAGAGTCAGCGCCACGTGGTTCCTCACAAAGGGGTACGCAGGGGCCAATTTGTGAGGAGGATGAGGAGGAGTCAATGGAGGAGGAAGAGCTCCGTCCAGAGGAGGGAGCGACACAATTGTCCAGTGGTCAGTGTGTACAGCGAGGGTGGGGTGATGACGAGCGGGCAGAGATCATGTCTCAAGCAGGGGACAGCGTTTCTGGGCCGGTTGGCACTCTGCAGCACATGGTGGATTTCATGCTGCAGTGCCTGAGAAACGACCGCCGCATCGACCACATTCTCAACATGCCTGATTATTGGGTGTTCACCCTCCTCGATCCTCGCTACCGGGACAACGTCCAAAACCTCATCCCTGCGTTGACCCGGGAGCGTAAATTGCGGGAGTACCACGACACACTGGTGAATTCCATCATCTTCTCCTGTCCAACTGAGAGGAGTGCTGCTAGTGCTTTACAAAGCAGCTCAGTGCGTCGAGGCAGTGGGGGAGGCTCTGCCCAAAGAGGGAGCAGAAGCAGTGCCTCTGCCCAAGGCAAGCCCAGTATGGCACAACTCTGGCACACTTTTGTGTGCCCGCCCCAAATGTCTACACCATCACCGGCGGCTCCAGTCAGCAGGAGGCAACGGTTCCGTCAGATGGTGACAGACTACATGGCTTGCCCTCTTACTGTACTCCCAGACGGCTCTTCCCCGTTCAAGTTTTGGGTCTCTAAGCTGGATACATGGCCAGAGCTAAGCCAGTATGCATTGGAGGTGCTGGCTTGCCCTGCGGCTAGTGTCTTATCGGAACGTGTCTTTAGTGCCGCAGGTGGTGTACTAACAGACCGTCGCATGCGACTATCCTCCGATAACGTTGACCGGCTTACTTTCCTGAAAATGAACCAGGCCTGGATCTCGCAGGAATTTGCCACTCCTCTGCCTGATTAAGTAATTGGGTGTCATCCAGGTCTCCTGCTGTGTTCATCTTTCTACCACCTGAACTGCTATTCCTGGGCTCCAACACCGCCAGTTGCGGCTCAGAAGTGCAGGCTGCACAGTAAAAACATACGACCCAGTGTTATTGGGTTTCAGTAACGTCAGCTGATCCCCAGCTGTGTAGCCGGCAATGTGTCCTGCGACCGCCACGCTGGCACAACAACCTAAATGTAAGGGAACCTGTCCCCCCCCCCCCCGTCGTTTGTTACTGAAAGAGCCATCTTGTGCAGCAGTAATGCTGCACAAGGAAAAGGTAGCTCTTTTTTTTTAGCTCTTTGCACACGCAGAACTTAACACTTATAAAATGTGTTCACTGATACCGTTATACCGTCCCGGAGCTGGGACTTTCCTTCGTAATGTGACGCAGCACAGCCGTCATTCCTACCCCCTTGGTGCCATGCGCTGCCTCCTCAGCGTTGTTTTAAGCTGTCACGGAGCCTGCGCTGTTCTGTTATCCCTTGGGCATGCCCTATTTGCGCTGCCTGTCTTCTGACATAATTTGGTGTCAGGCTGGCTGCGCCTGTGCGGCCGCGGTGCCCGAGATCCCGCCTCGCAGTGTCTTCTGATTGAGTCACACTGCGGGCCTGGGATCCATGGGCATGCGCAGTGCATATCTTCCCCTCGGGCTCTCGCTCATTTCCCTCCGCCTTCTTTAGACTGTGCGCCGTCAGCTGATCCCTAGCATGCCACGGCCGTGACACCGCACAGTCTGAAGAAGAGGGAAGGAGGGGAGTGAGAGTCGAGGTTATGCACTGTGCATGCCCATGGTTCCAAGGCCCGCAGTGGGATTACGTTAGATGAGACTGCGAGGTGGGATCTGGAGCAGCGTGGACGCACAGGCACTGACAGCCTGACACCAAATTATGTCAGAAGACAGGCAGCGCTAATTGGGCATGGCCAAGGGCTAACAGAACAGCGCAGGCTCCGTGGCAGCTTAAAACAACGCTGAGGAGGCAGCGCACGGCATCAAGGGGATAGGAATGACAGCTGTGCTGTGTCCCATTACGAAGGAAATTCGCACCTCCGGAACGGTTTAACGGTATAAAGGGACACATTTTTAGTGTTTACTTCGGTGTTTGCAAGGAGCATAATTAAAAGAGCAACCTTTTCCTTTTGCATCCTTAGTGCTGCACAACATGGCTCTTTCAGCTACAAACGTCTTGGGGGGGGGGGTTAAAGGTTTCCTTTCAACTTGCTCCAATCAGGCTTCGGCCTACACTCTGTTCCTCTGCTCCTCCTGCTGTCCCTGGGCTCTAACACCGCCAGTTGGTGCCTGGAAGTGCTGTGTGCACAGTCAACAGTCGCTCCTCTGTTATTGGGGTTCAGTAACGTCAGCTGATCCCCAGCTGTGTGTGCGGCAATACCTCCAATCTGCTCCTCCTGCTGTCCCTGGGCTCTAACACCGCCAGTTGGTGCCTGGAAGTGCTGTGTGCACAGTCAACAGTCGCTCCTCTGTCATTGGGGTTCAGTAACGTCAGCTGATCCCCAGCTGTGTGTGCGGCAATACCTCCAATCTGCTCCTCCTGCTGTCCCTGGGCTCTAACACCGCCAGTTGGTGCCTGGAAGTGCTGTGTGCACAGTCAACAGTCGCTCCTCTGTTATTGGGGTTCAGTAACGTCAGCTGATCCCCAGCTGTGTATCCGGCAACGTGTCATGCGACCGCCACGCTGGCACAACTAAAATGTAAGGGGACCTGTCCCCCCCCCCCCCCTAGGCGTTTGTTACTGAAAGAGCCACCATGTGCAGCACTAATACTGCACAAGGGAAAGGTCGCTCTTGAAATTATGCTCCTTGCAAACGCTGAACTACACACTCATGTAATGTGTCCCCTCACACCGTCCAACCGTCCCGGAGGTGGGACTTTCCTTTGTAATGTGACGCAGCACAGCCGTCATTGCTACCCCCTTGGCACCGTGCGCTGCCTCCTTAGCGTTGTTTGATTCCGTCATGGACCCTGCGCTGTTATGTTATCCCTTGGCCATGCACAGTTTGCGCTGCCCGTCCTCTGACATCATTTGTTGTCGTCCTGGCTGCGCCTGTGCGTCCACGCTGCCCGAAATCACACCTCGCAGTGTCGTCTAATGTGATCCCACAGTGGGCCTGGTATCCATGGCCATGCGCAGTGCATATACTAGCCTCTCACTCCCCTTCTTCACGCTTCTTCAGACTAGGCGGCGTCAGCTGATCCCTAATAGCATGCCACGGCCGTGACGCCGCACAGTCTGAAGAAGCAGGAAGGAGGTGAGTGAGAGGCGATGATATGCACTGCGCATGCCCATGGATCCCTGGCCCGCAGTGGGACTACATTAGATGACACTGCAAGGTTGGATCTCGGGCAGCTTGGACGCACAGGCACTGCCAGCCTGACACCTACATGATGTCAGAAGACGGGCACCGCTAACTGTGCATGGCCAAGGGATAACATTACAGTGCGGGCTCCGTGACAGAACCAAACAACGTTGAGGAGGTGGTGCCCGGCACCAAGGGGGTTGGAATGACGGCTGTGCTGTGTCACATTACAAAGGAAAGTCCCACTTCCGGGATGGTTTGACGGTGTGAGGGGACACATTATATGAGTGTGTACTTCAGCGTTTGCAAGGAGCATAATTTTCGGAGCCACCATTTTCCATGTGCAGTATTACTGCTGTACAAGATGGCTCTTTCAGCAACAAATGCCTGGGGGGGGGGGTTAAAGGTTCCCTTTCAACTTGCTCCACTGCAGGCTTCGGCCTACACTCTGCTCCTCTTTGATTCCCTGGGTTTCAACACTGTCAGTTGCCACCTGGAAGTGTTGTCTACACAGAAAAAAACACTAGGTGATGTGTCAGTGGGGTTCAGCACCGCCAGCTGTTCCCCTGCTGTGTAGTCGGCAACGTGTCCAGCACAAGCCACGCTGGCACAACAGAACAAAAGCTGCCACCAGTGCAGGCTTCGGCCTACACTCTGCTCCTCTCCTCCTCCTGCTGACCCTGGGCTCAAACACCGCTAGTTTTTGCCCGGAAGTGCTAGCTGCACAGAGAAAAACACCAGCCAATGTGTTAGTGGGGTTCAGCAACGCCAGCTGTTCCCCTGCTGTGTAGCCGGCAACGTGACCTGCAAACGCCATGCAGGCACAGGAACTGAAATTAAAAGGGAACCTGGCCCCACCCCCCCAGGTGTTTCTATGTATAACAGCCACCTAGTACAGCAGTACTGCTGCATTTGTACAAGGTGGCTGACTTTTTCTCCTTGCCCACGTGGAACTCAACACGTACAAAATGTGTCTCATTGAGACCATTCCACTGTCCCTGAGGTGTGACTTTCCTTTGTAATGATACGCAGCACCCCCCTTGGTAGCGTTTCCCGTCTTTTGTCATCATGGTTAGCTGGCTGCGCCTGTGCATCCGCCCTGCTAGAAACAACGCCCCTCGTTGTCATATTTATTTTGTCAGCGAGGGTGTGGTTTATGGGCACGAGCAGTGCATATGTTCGCCTGTCTTAACTCATCTCCTTCCGCCTTCTTCAGACTGTGCGGCCTCCTGGCCGTGGTAGGCGATAAGGGATCAGCTGAGGCCGCCCAGTCTGGAGCAGGTGTAAGGACATGTGTAAGCGGCAAACCTATTTACTGCACAAGGCCACGAATCCCAGCCACGCAGTGTGATTTTTTGAAAACACACTGTGGGTCTGGGATTCATGTCCATCGCTAACCGCAACGGCCGACATGAAATGAGGTCAGAAGACAGGAAGCGCTCACAGCGCATGGCCAAGGGATCACAATAGCGCAGACTCCTGTACAGCAAATAACAACGCTCAGGAATCTGCGCCCAGTACCTAGGTGCAAATTTTGACACCTGTGCTGCGTCTCGTTAAAAAGACAAGTCACGCCTCCACAACTGTTTGACAGTATAATGGGGTAAATAGTGTACGTGTTTTAGTCAGCGTGTGCAAGGAGCAAAACAAATAGAGCAACCTTTTACTTGTGCAGCATTAATGCTGCACAAGGTGTGGCTCTTGTACCTTGCAACACCTGAGGGGGGGGTTAAAGGTAACCTTTGAAATTGGTTCAACTAGGCTTCGGCCTACACTCTGCTCCTCTACTCCTCCTGCTGACCCTGGGCTCATACACCGCTAGTTTTTGCCCGGAAATGCTAGCTGCACAGAGAAAAACACCAGCCAATGTGTTAGTGGGGTTCAGCACCGCCAGCTGTTCCCCTGCTGTGTAGTCGGCAACGTGTCCAGCACAAGCCACGCTGGCACAACAGAACAAAAGCTGCCACCAGTGCAGGCTTCGGCCTACACTTTGCTCCTCTCCTCCTCCTGCTGACCCTGGGCTCAAACAACGCCAGTTTCTGCCCGGACATGCTAGCTGCACAGAGAAAAACACCAGCCAATGTGTTAGTGGGGTTCAGCACCGCCTGCTGTTCCCCCGCTGTGTAGCCGGCATCGTGTCCAGCACAAGCCACGCTGGCACAACCGACCAAAAGCTGCCACCAGTGCAGGCTTCGGCCTACACTTTGCTCCTCTCCTCCTCCTCCTGCTGACCCTGGGCTCTAACACCGCTAGTTTTTGCCCGGACATGCAATCTGCACAGAGAAAAACACCAGTCAATGTGTCAGTGGGGTTCAGCAACGCCAGCTGTTCCCCTGCTGTGTAGCTTGCAACGTGACCTGCAAACGCCACGCAGGCACATGAACTGAAATTGAAGGGAGCCTGCCCCCCACCCCCCCAGGTGTTTCTATGTATAACAGCCACCTTGTACAGCAGTACTGCTGCATTTGTACAAGGTGGCTGACTTTTTCTCCTTGCACACGTGGAACTCAACAAGTACAAAATGTGTCTCATTACAGACCATTACAATGTCCCTGAGGTGTGACTTTCCTTTTTAATGACACGCAGCACCCCCATTGTTAGCGCTGCCCGTCTCCTGACATCATTGGTTGGCTGGCTGTGCCTGTGCGTCCCCCCTGCCCGACACAACGCCCCCCGTTGTCTCATATATTTTGACTGCGAGGGTGTGATTGATGGGCACGAGCAGTGCATATGTTCCCCTGTTTTCACTCCCCTCCTTCCGCCTTCTTCTGACTGTGCGGCCTCATGGCCGCGGCATGCGATAAGGGATCAGCTGAGGCCGCCCAGTCTGAAGCAGGTGTAAGGACATGTGTGAGCGGCGAACATATTTACTGCACAAGGCCACGAATCCCAGCACCGCAGTGTGACTTTAGGAAAAGCCACTGTGGGTCTGGGATTTATGGCCATCGTTAACCGCACCGGCCAACATGAAATGAGGTCATGAGACGGCCTGCACTAACAGGGTATTGCCAAGGGATAACACAAGAGCGCAGTTTCCTGTACTGCAAATAACAACGGTAAGGAATCTGCGCACAGCACCTAGGTGTAAATTTGTACACCTGTGCTGCGTCTCCTTAAAAAGACTAGTAGTCACGCCTCCACTACTGTTTGACAGTATAATGGGCTAAATAGTGTACGTGTTTAATTCAGCGTGTGCAAGGAGCAAAATTAAATAGAGCAACCTTTGACTTGTGCATCATTAATGCTGTTCAAGGTGTGGCTCTTGTACCTTGCAACACCTGAGGGGGGGGTTAAAGGTAACCTTTGAAATTGGTTCAACTAGGCTTCGGCCTACACTCTGCTCCTCTACTCCTCCTGCTGACCCTGGGCTCAAACACCGCTAGTTTTTGCCCGGAAATGCTAGCTGCACAGAGAAAAACACCAGCCAATGTGTTAGTGGGGTTCAGCACCGCCAGCTGTTCCCCTGCTGTGTAGTCGGCAACGTGTCCAGCACAAGCCACGCTGGCACAACAGAACAAAAGCTGCCACCAGTGCAGGCTTCGGCCTACACTTTGCTCCTCTCCTCCTCCTGCTGACCCTGGGCTCAAACAACGCCAGTTTCTGCCCGGACATGCTAGCTGCACAGAGAAAAACACCAGCCAATGTGTTAGTGGGGTTCAGCACCGCCTGCTGTTCCCCTGCTGTGCAGCTTGCAACGTGACCTGCAAACGCCACGCAGGCACATGAACTGAAATTGAAGGGAGCCTGGCCCCCACCCCCAGGTGTTTCTATGTATAACAGCCACCTTGTACAGCAGTACTGCTGCATTTGTACAAGGTGGCTGATGTTTTCTCCTTGCCCACGTGGAACTCAACACGTACAAAATGTGTCTCTTTGAGACCATTCCACTGTCCCTGAGGTGTGACTTTCCTTTCTAATGATACGCAGCACCCCCCTTGGTAGCGCTTCCCGTCTTCTGACATCATTGGTTGGCTACTTGCGCCTGTTCGTCCGCCCTGCCTGAATAAAATGCTCCTCGTTGTCTTAATTATTTTGACTGCGAGGGTGTGATTGATGGGCACGAGCAGTGCATATCTTCGCCTGTCTTAACTCATCTCCTTCCGCCTTCTTCAGACTGTGCAGCCTCATGGCCGCGGCATGCGAGAAGGGATCAGCAGAGGCCGCCCAGTCTGAAGCAGGTGTAAGGACGTGTGTGAGCGGCCAAAATATTTACTGCTCAAGGCCACGAATCCCAGCACCGCAGTGTGGCTTTATGAAAAGACACTGTGGGTCTGGGATTTATGGCCATCGTTAACCGCACCGGCCAACATGAAATGAGGTCATAAGATGGGCAGCGCTAACAGGGCATTGCCAAGGGATAACACAAGAGCGCAGACTCCTGTACAGCAAATAACAACGCTCAGGAAGCTGCGCCAAGCACCAAGGCGTTATTTTGGACACCTGTGCTGCGTCTCATCAAAAAACCAAGTCACGCATCCACTACAGTTTGACTGTAGAATGGGGTAAATTGTGTATGTCTTTCATTCAGCGTGTGCAAGTAGACAAATTAATAGAGCAACCTTTCACTTGTGCAGCATTAATACTGCACAAGGTGTGTCTCTTGTACTTTGTAACACCTGAGGGGGGGGTTAAAGGTTTCCTTTGAAATTGGTTCAACTAGGCTTCGGCCTACACTCTGCTCCTCTCCTCCTCCTCCTGCTTCAACACGGGCTCTAACATCGCTAGTTTTTGCCCGCAAGTGCTAGCTGCACAGATAAAAACACACGCCATTGTGTTAGTGGGGTTCAGCAACGCCAGCTGTTCCCCCAGTGTGTAGCCGGCAAAGTGTCCTGCAAACGCAACGCAGACACAAAGCTGCCTCCAGTGCAGGCTTCGGCCTACACTCATCTCCCCCTGCTTACCCTTTGCTCCAACACCGCTAGTTGGGGCTCTAGGAAGACAATCTTTAATAGGCAAGGCAACGCATCCGGGTTCCAGCACCGCCAGCTGGTTCTCGGCAGTGTTCTTGTCACAGGTACTCCCTCGTGCCAAGCCTGGTTTCAGCACCGTCAGCTGTTTCCGGGTTGTGTCAACTTCACTGAGACGCCTATGCTTGCCCCGTCGTGGGGCGGTCGAGTTAGCCAACTCCAGGGTGCCTCCAGTTTAGGAGCTTCCTATGTGGGCTGCGTGAACTGGTAGTCAAGGCTGGTTCTGTAGTGCCAGTAGGCCCAGCTCCCCCTGTAGGACTGTTGGGGTTCGGTAACTGCGGCTGCCTCGCGGCCTAGCTGTTCTCTCCTCTCCTGTGGGCCTTGGGGTCCACCACCTGGTTCCAGCACCGTCAGCTGGTTCCGGGCCGAGCCTTTGGCTTAGGTGCCTCCTCCTGGGTATCCGAGTTCCGCCAACGCCAGGCGGTCCTTGGTAGTGCTTTTAAGCGCGGGCACCTACAGCTTAGTAACCGGGTTCCAGCACCGTCAGCTGGTCCTCGGTCGTGCCATTGGCTCTTGCACACTGGGGCAACGCATCCGGGTTCCAGCACCGCCAGCTGGTTCTCGGCAGTGTTCTTGTCACAGGTACTCCCTCGTGCCAAGCCTGGTTTCAGCACCGTCAGCTGTTTCCGGGTTGTGTCAACTTCACTGAGACGCCTATGCTTGCCCCGTCGTGGGGCGGTCGAGTTAGCCAACTCCAGGGTGCCTCCAGTTTAGGAGCTTCCTATGTGGGCTGCGTGAACTGGTAGTCAAGGCTGGTTCTGTAGTGCCAGTAGGCCCAGCTCCCCCTGTAGGACTGTTGGGGTTCGGTAACTGCGGCTGCCTCGCGGCCTAGCTGTTCTCTCCTCTCCTGTGGGCCTTGGGGTCCACCACCTGGTTCCAGCACCGTCAGCTGGTTCCGGGCCGAGCCTTTGGCTTAGGTGCCTCCTCCTGGGTATCCGTGTTCCGCCAACGCCAGGCGGTCCTTGGTAGTGCTTTTAAGCGCGGGCACCTACAGCTTAGCAACCGGGTTCCAGCACCGTCAGCTGGTCCTCGGTCGTGCCATTGGCTCTTGCACACTGGGGCAACGCATCCGGGTTCCAGCACCGCCAGCTGGTTCTCGGCAGTGTTCTTGTCACAGGTACTCCCTCGTGCCAAGCCTGGTTTCAGCACCGTCAGCTGTTTCCGGGTTGTGTCAACTTCACTGAGACGCCTATGCTTGCCCCGTCGTGGGGCGGTCGAGTTAGCCAACTCCAGGGTGCCTCCAGTTTAGGAGCTTCCTATGTGGGCTGCGTGAACTGGTAGTCAAGGCTGGTTCTGTAGTGCCAGTAGGCCCAGCTCCCCCTGTAGGACTGTTGGGGTTCGGTAACTGCGGCTGCCTCGCGGCCTAGCTGTTCTCTCCTCTCCTGTGGGCCTTGGGGTCCACCACCTGGTTCCAGCACCGTCAGCTGGTTCCGGGCCGAGCCTTTGGCTTAGGTGCCTCCTCCTGGGTATCCGAGTTCCGCCAACGCCAGGCGGTCCTTGGTAGTGCTTTTAAGCGCGGGCACCTACAGCTTAGTAACCGGGTTCCAGCACCGTCAGCTGGTCCTCGGTCGTGCCATTGGCTCTTGCACACTGGGGCAACGCATCCGGGTTCCAGCACCGCCAGCTGGTTCTCGGCAGTGTTCTTGTCACAGGTACTCCCTCGTGCCAAGCCTGGTTTCAGCACCGTCAGCTGTTTCCGGGTTGTGTCAACTTCACTGAGACGCCTATGCTTGCCCCGTCGTGGGGCGGTCGAGTTAGCCAACTCCAGGGTGCCTCCAGTTTAGGAGCTTCCTATGTGGGCTGCGTGAACTGGTAGTCAAGGCTGGTTCTGTAGTGCCAGTAGGCCCAGCTCCCCCTGTAGGACTGTTGGGGTTCGGTAACTGCGGCTGCCTCGCGGCCTAGCTGTTCTCTCCTCTCCTGTGGGCCTTGGGGTCCACCACCTGGTTCCAGCACCGTCAGCTGGTTCCGGGCCGAGCCTTTGGCTTAGGTGCCTCCTCCTGGGTATCCGTGTTCCGCCAACGCCAGGCGGTCCTTGGTAGTGCTTTTAAGCGCGGGCACCTACAGCTTAGCAACCGGGTTCCAGCACCGTCAGCTGGTCCTCGGTCGTGCCATTGGCTCTTGCACACTGGGGCAACGCATCCGGGTTCCAGCACCGCCAGCTGGTTCTCGGCAGTGTTCTTGTCACAGGTACTCCCTCGTGCCAAGCCTGGTTTCAGCACCGTCAGCTGTTTCCGGGTTGTGTCAACTTCACTGAGACGCCTATGCTTGCCCCGTCGTGGGGCGGTCGAGTTAGCCAACTCCAGGGTGCCTCCAGTTTAGGAGCTTCCTATGTGGGCTGCGTGAACTGGTAGTCAAGGCTGGTTCTGTAGTGCCAGTAGGCCCAGCTCCCCCTGTAGGACTGTTGGGGTTCGGTAACTGCGGCTGCCTCGCGGCCTAGCTGTTCTCTCCTCTCCTGTGGGCCTTGGGGTCCACCACCTGGTTCCAGCACCGTCAGCTGGTTCCGGGCCGAGCCTTTGGCTTAGGTGCCTCCTCCTGGGTATCCGAGTTCCGCCAACGCCAGGCGGTCCTTGGTAGTGCTTTTAAGCGCGGGCACCTACAGCTTAGTAACCGGGTTCCAGCACCGTCAGCTGGTCCTCGGTCGTGCCATTGGCTCTTGCACACTGGGGCAACGCATCCGGGTTCCAGCACCGCCAGCTGGTTCTCGGCAGTGTTCTTGTCACAGGTACTCCCTCGTGCCAAGCCTGGTTTCAGCACCGTCAGCTGTTTCCGGGTTGTGTCAACTTCACTGAGACGCCTATGCTTGCCCCGTTGTGGGGCGGTCGAGTTAGCCAACTCCAGGGTGCCTCCAGTTTAGGAGCTTCCTATGTGGGCTGCGTGAACTGGTAGTCAAGGCTGGTTCTGTAGTGCCAGTAGGCCCAGCTCCCCCTGTAGGACTGTTGGGGTTCGGTAACTGCGGCTGCCTCGCGGCCTAGCTGTTCTCTCCTCTCCTGTGGGCCTTGGGGTCCACCACCTGGTTCCAGCACCGTCAGCTGGTTCTCGGCAGTGTCTTTTGCTCTTGTACCTTCTGCTCCCCATCCTGGTTCCAGTACCGTCAGCTGGTTCCGGGCAGAGCCTTTGGCTTAGGTGCCTCCTTCTGGGTATCCAAGTTCCACCAATGTCAGGTGGTCCTTGGTAGTGCTTTCAGGCACGGGTACCTCCTGCTTAGTAACCGGGTTCCAGTAAAGTCAGCTGGTCCTTGGTAGTTCCATTGGCTCTTGGACATTCGGCTACCCATCCGGGTTCCAGTACCGTCAGCTGGTTCTCGGCAGTGTCTTTTGCTCTTGTACCTTCTGCTCCCCATCCTGGTTCCAGTAACGTCATCTGGTTCCGGGCAGAGCCTTTGGCTTAGGTGCCTCCTTCTGGGTATCCGAGTTCCGCCAACGTCAGGCGGTCCTTGGTAGTGCTTTTTAGCACGGGTACCTCCTGCTTAGTAACCGGGTTCCAGTAACGTCAGCTGGTCCTCGGTAGTTCCATAGGCTCTTGAACCTTCGGGTAGCCATCCGAGTTCCAGTTCCATCAGCTGGTTCTTGGCATTTTCTCAGCCTTCTTGTACCTTCTGCTACATTTCCAAGTTGAAGACCCTAACGTCGACAACCCGGAAGACCACCCCGATGACGACGACCCGGAAGACCACCCCGATGACGACGACGACGACGACGGCGGAGACGACGACGGCTGAGACGACGACGGCGGAGATGACGACACTGGAGACGAAGACCCTGGAGACGACAACATGGAAGACCGAGAAGCAGAAGAACAAGAGGCTGCAGAACAAAGAGCAGAAGAACATTAAGCATAAGACTTAATATCAGAGCAAAAGATATTATCTAAATTATATGCAGAAGAAGACTAAGCAGTGTATGGGGGTGAGTCCGTTCCTCCTCGTGGTGCCCCTGGATAAAGCCTGATGCTGCAGGCCAAACTGAACGCGGACAAATGTAACTTTTGTGACTGGCAGAACGGAAGGTGTAATCTTCCAACTTTTATAGATAACAACTACGGGAATGCCTGTCACAAATGAGAATATGATGAAGAAGTAGAATAGGAAGAATAATAACAGTGGAATAAAAAGAATATGTAGAATAGGAAGAATAATAATAGTTGAAGAAAATGAATATGAAGAATGTAATAAAAAAAAAAAATAGGTAGAAGATGAAGAAGAAGATGAATAAGGTGAAGAAGTTGATGTCAAGGATGCTGATGATGATGAAGATGAAAGTGTGGGAAAAGAAAAAAAAAAAAGAAAAAAAAGAAGGGGAAGGGCGTGGAATAGTGAAACATCAATATCTGACAAAATAAAAAAAATTTACATACTCAATATCTTTTTCAATCCGAACGTCTTTAAAAAAAAAAAAAAAACATGCTATTCTATTTGATTGGACTAATCCTCATTGCCTTTAATGTCTCCGCCACCTCCCCCATACATCCTACATTATTCTTAGTTGTTTTCCTTCAGGTAGAATGAACCTACAAGGAAAGAAAGGGTTTATTTTAATTCCGATATTTTGGTCCCATTGACTTGCATTGGGATCGGGTATCGGTATCGGCGATATCCGATATTTTTTGAATATCGGCCGATCCAAACCGATACCGATACTTTCCGATATCGGAAGGTATCGCTCAACACTAAACACAAGTCAATGTGACGTACAAAACATTCAATTTACTGCCTGGCCAGCTATGACATTGGGAAAGATGTTGTAAAAAGTCAATTTATAATGTCTCACAAGTTAGAAGTTTTAGAAAATGTTACTATCCTTTGTCGTTTGTCAAATTTTGCAAATATGTATAACAGTCAGTGTTAGTCAAATATTGCTATGTCTTGTGCTGTGGTATGCCAGTGTGTCCAATCATTATACCATACTGATTGTCCTAGTAAAGTATATCTGTATGTGATAGGGTAAATAAACACAGATTTTTTAAAACTGTATCCTATGAATATGCTATAAATATTTGAGAGAAGGGTAAGCCTCTTTAAAAGAGACCTATTACCTTCACAACTACTATGGTATACTACAGTAAGGAGACTGTAGATATAAATAAACCTTGAAATAAATTATATTTGAAAGAATAATGACTATAATTACCTAAATTATGTTATGACAGAATCACAGTTTATGGGAGCCGCCATCTTGGGATTGGCAGCTCAGCGTGCTGAGTGCTGAGACATGCCCCCAGATACCAAGCTTCCAAGAATACAAAAAATAAAAAAGTTATGGCTTTGGGAAGAAGGGAAGCAAAAAATGAAAATGCTAAACCAAAAATACCGCTGGTCATTAAGGGGTTAATGGACTAGGGATACAGTTAGGGAATTTTAGTTCAAGTGTAGGATTTAGTGAGGGCAATAGTAAAGGGTAGTATAGGGTTTAGTACAGTGGAGGGCACTGAATAAGGAAATTAGATACGGTTAGGACAGAACTGACTAAGGAAATAAGGGGATTTTCAAGTTGGGATGGTCAAGAGTAAGTGTAGTAGGGACACTTCCTAGTTTAGTCAGTTAGAGAGCTGGATTGAATTTGGTGAGGTTGCTTCAAAAACTAGTTCAAGGAAAGACCAACAGTTCAGGGCCTTAGGGCTGGAAGTCACATAGTACAATGAGACAGGAGCAGCATGTGAAAGGCAGCGACTAGGTTCAGTGGGATATCACAGAACATTCGAGAACTACGGTCTGGAAAAGGTATGGAAGAGCCATCCTTTATTTCGCCCTCGGAGGGGAAAACAGGCGGGGATTCCCGGGCAAAAACTAGTCTGGCTAGTCGGGAAGCTGCGGTACCGGATGTTATGTTTTAGGAACAAAGATTGCCAGGAGAGCAAGGAACAGCACACCGGGAAGGAACTGTAAACAGTGAGAAATTCTGTGCGGTGTGTGTGACTGAACTTGTTGAGTTGTTGAAAATGGACTTGGACTCTGTCAATCAGTCTGTGATGACATCTGGAACTGGGACCGTGCAACCTGTGGAGATTTCCAATCCAAAAGTGAATGACTTGCATTACACAAAAATCACACAACAGACTGGACATGGTTTTCTTTGCGTGGTGCCAGGGTGTGCCGGAACAGCAGCTCCTCACCATGACTACCACCCTGGCCACCTCACAAAAGCTTCACAGTTGGGACGATGTTCTTGGGATTGTATTCATCCTTCCTCTTCCTCCAAACATGGCGATTGGAGTTGATACCTAAAAGTTCTATTTTGGTCTCATCTGACCACGTGACCTTCTCCCATGCCTTCTCTGGAACATCCAGATGGTCATTGGTGAACTTCAAACAGGCCTGGACATGTGCTGGCAGGATTAGAGGGGACCTTGCGTGCCCTGCTGAATTTTAAAACATGATGTCGTAGTGTGTTACTAACGGTAATGTTTGAGACTGGTCTCAGCTCTCTTCAGATCATCAACCAGATCCTCCTGTGTAGTTGATTCCTGACCTTTCTCAAAATCATACTTACCCCAAGAGACGAGATCTTGCATGGAGCTCAACACCGAGGAAGATTGACAGTCATCTTGTGTTTCTTTCATTTTCTAATAATTGTGCCAAAAGTTGTTGCCTTCTCACCAAGCTGCCTATTGTCCTGTAGCCCATCCCAACCTTCTGTAGGTCTCCAAATGTTGTCCCTGGTGTCCTTAGACAGTTCTTTGATCTTGGCCATAGTGGAGAGTTTGAAGTGTGATTGATTGAGTGTGTCGATAGGTGTCTTTTATACAGGTAACGAGTTCAACAGGGGCAATTAATACAAGTAATGAGTGCAGAGTAGGAGGGCTTCTTAAAGAATAACTAACAGGTCTGTTAAAGCCAGAATTCTTGCTGGTTGTCAGGTGATCAAATGCTTATTTCATACAAAAAAATGCAAATTAATTATTAAGTCATACAATATAATTTTCTGTTTTTTATTTTTACATTATGTCTCTCACAGTTGAAGTGTACCTAAGATAAAATTTACAGATCTCTCCATTCTTTGTAGGTGGGAAAACTTGCAAAATCGGCAGTGTATCACATACTTATTATCCCCACATACTTGTGTAATTTATTAAGTGCACACGTATTTTTATGCTGCTTTCTCTCTCTATATATATGCGACAGATACATTGACAAACATACTTGTGTACTATATACATTACACAGGTATATGTAAGATATATGTAAGAGAAAGAGAGATATGCCACCTGTGTGGCTGTCGTGCCATCCCGTCCGGACCTCTGCGCAGCTCCCTCCAGCCTCTCCTTTCTTTCATGACTGCTCACAACGTCCTCTTCCAGCATCTTCACTCTGCACTGGTTCTTCTGGCGTAAAGTATGCCTCTCGCGTCACAATATGCATCGCCCAAGGAGAAGACTACTAGGTCTTGGGTGAATTACATCATGACATAAGAGGCCTGCTCGGCACTGGAATCCCCAGTGCAAAGTGAATATACAGGAAAAGGACATGATGTGCCATGATAACAGAAAGTAGAGGCTGGAGACTCCGAGACGTCCAGAGAGTGGGCTGCGGCGATAGGACAGGTGAGCATCAAGGTATTTTTTTTACCTTACATTTATTATGCTCTGGAGAGATCCCAGAGTATAACAATTAACTTTTTATTCACATCATTTTTATGCAAAACAAATTTCTTGGCAAAATTTGAGCTGAATGTGATACACATATTCCACGCACACAAACACACACAAACACACAAACATATAGTACATTCACACAATGCATACAAACATATACATTGCACACATTCATGTACTGCACGCAGATATAAGTCATATATCCCTTTGACATACATGTATACAGTATTGTACAGTTGTGCTCAAAAGATTACATATCCCTACAGAATTTTTGCTTTCTTGGCATTTTTTCAGAGAATATGAATGATAACAACAAAGCTTTTTCTCCACTCATGGTTAGGGGTTGGGTGAAGCAATTTATTGTCAAACTACTGTTTTCTCTTTTTAAATCATAATGACAACCCAAAACATCCAAATTACCCTGATCAAAAGTTCACATACCCCATTTCTTAATACCATGTATTGCCCCCTCTAACATCAATGACAGCTTGAAGTTTTTTGTAGTAGTTGTGGATGAGGTTCTTTATTTTCTCAGATGGTAAAGCTGCTCACTCTTGTTGGCAAAAAGCCTCCTCTTCCTGTAAATTCCTGGGCTGTTTATCATGAACTAAGCGCTTGAGATCTCCCCAGAGTGACTCAATGATATTGAGCTCAGGAGACTGAGATGGCCACTCCAGAACCTTCACTTTGTTCTGCTGTAGTCAATGGCATCGACTTGACCTTGTGTTTTGGATCATTGTCATGTTGGAACGTCCACGTACGTCCTATGCTCAGCTTCCAGGCTGATGAGTGCAAATTTGCCTACAGTATTTGCTGATAACGTGCTGCATTCATCTTTCCTTTAACTTTGACCAAGTTTCCTTTGCCTTTGCAGGTCACACATCCCCAAAACATCATAGGTCTTGTTGACCTGTCTCCAAATGTAACATTTATGGTTATGGCCAAAAAGTTCAATTTTGGTCTCATCAATCCAAATTACCTTGTTCCAGAAGTTTTGAGGCTCTGTGCTGTTTTGAGTATTGCAGGCAAGATACTTTGTGGCATTTGTGCAGTAATGGCTTACTTCTGGTGACACCAGAGGCAGCCTCTTTGACCTTTCCTGGCACCTGCGCACTGCAGTACTTTCCTCTGCCCTCAACAGGCAGACAAAGTATGCCGGAGCCGGAGCCGCAGCGTGAAGACAAGAAGAGGACGTCATCCTATGAAGATGGGAGGCCCCGTACCGGACCACAACTCCCATCGGACCCGAACCGGGACCGCCCCTGGGAGAGTGTAATCTAACTTCTTTTTCTTACGTTTCAGGTTACATCGGGGGCTTATCTACAGCATTCCAGAATGCTGTAGATAAGCCCCTGATGCTGGTGGGTTTAGCTCATCTTCCATTTTGGGGTGACAGGTTCCCTTTAAGCACAACTGTGTATATACTGTACACTGAACTGTATACACATGTATACAGCATATACACACTGCACATAGACAGTATATACACGCACTGCGCACATGTTTACATACAGTTCTCATATACACTCATGCACAAACTTTACACATATATGCAACCATACATGGAGATCCACACACAATTACACAAATTCATATACAGTCACTGCTCTTATACAGATACTGGAAATAAATGCCCTCTTGTCTGGCACATATCTTCTTCAAGTAGGTAGTTTCTGTTAGCATCTCTCTCCTCTCACCCCTGCTTGCTTGCTGGGACACAATGGTGGAGGGGCACAGTTGGTATACTCAGGGCTGCCACTAGAAATTTCGGGGCCCCATACTGGCAAAATTTTCGGGGCCCCCTTGAGACTCCGCCCAGGCTCCACCCCAGCCCCGCCTCCAGGCTCCACCCCTCGAACTGTCCACAGTCCCACCGCTCTCTCTTGGAAAAACTCCACTTCTCACCAATCACACATTAACAGTTCCCATCACCAGATCACATACAACTGGCAGCTTTTGTTTTGGACAAAAGATTTTTTTAAGCCGCCACCATAACACGGTAGACACTTTTGGCCGGGCCCTACTCTACTGTAACCTATTAAATATTTGTTAAAATATGCAATACAATTTAGGTATATTTTTATTTATTTTTCAATTTTTAAAATGACCAATAATATCACATAGAAGGAACAAATACCACAACACCATGACCAGATGACATATTACCACCACAGTGATCGAATAATATCACATACAAGGAACAAATACCACAACACCATGACCAGACCACATATTACCACCACAGTGATCGAATAATATCACATACAAGGAACAAATACCACAACACCATGTCCAGACCACATATTACCACCACATAGTGACTGAATACTACAATTCTGATCAGTAATTTAAAAAAAAGCACCATACTATCACCATAAGTGCCATTATACACAGGAGATCTGTACTTAGTATGCAGTGTCTGTGTACAGATAATATAGTGATCACTAGTGAAATTATACACAGGAGCTCTGTATACAGTGTATAGTGTCAGTGTATAGGTAACACACTGACTCACCAGTGACGTCTCTAGGTGAAGTCCTTCATCTTTCATCCAGCACAGACCGCCATCATTTCTTCCAGCCAGGACTTTTCCCGCAGGAAATAACACAGTTATCTCGAGCTCCGCTTGCAGAACACATTACTTAATTTTTCACAACTTCTACATTACACCACATGAAGAAGGCGACATAGTATCACTCTATACAGTAACAGGACCGCCCCCCATTTAAAACAGTATACTCAAAAAATAAAATAAATACATCACTGCAGTAATAATATCCCTAAATTAGCCCCTATGGTATTAATAATATCCCCCAGCCTGGCCCCGTGTGTCTCATTCCTGGCGTCAGCCAGATGTTCTCCCATCCTGCCCTCATGAGTATCCATTCTGCCCCATATGATCTCCCCATCCTGCCCCATATGATCGCCCCATGTGATCTCTCCATCCTGCCCCATCTGTCTCCATCATATCCATCCTGCCCCATGATCCTGCACGATCTGTCTCCAATTCTGCCCCCAGTGTCTCCAATCATGCCCCATGTCTCCATTCTGCCCCCTATGTCTCCAACCATGCCCCCATGTCTGCAATCCTGACACTTGTCTCCAATCATGCCCCGTGTCTCCATTCTGCCCCATCTGTCTCCAATCCTGTCCCATCTGTCTCCAGTCATGCCCCCATGTCTTTCATCCTGCCCCGTGTCTCCAATCATGCCCCGTATCTCCATTCTGCCCCGTGTCTCGCATTCTGCCCCAATGTCCAGCATTCTGCCCCTGGGTCTCACAGTCTGCCCCTGTGTCCAGCATTCTGCCCCTGTCACTGTGTCCAGCATTCTGCCCCTGTCACTGTGTCCAGCATTTCTGCCCCACTGTGTCCAGCATTCTGCCCCACTGTCGCCAACATTCTGCCCCACTCTGTGTCCAGCATTCTGCCCCACTGTGTCCAGCATTCTGCCCCACTGTGTCCAGCATTCTGCCCCTGTCACTGTGTCCAGCATTCTGCCCCACTGTCTCCAGCATTCTGCCCCACTGTCTCCAGCATTCTGCCCCAGTGTGTCCACCATTCTGCCCCACTGTGTCCAGCATTTCTGCCCCACTGTCTCCAGCATTCTGCCCCTGTGTGTCCACCATTCTGCCCCACTGTGTCCAGCATTTCTGCCCCACTGTGTCCAGCATTCTGCCCCACTGTGTCCAGCATTCTGCCCCACTGTGTCCAGCATTTCTGCCCGTGTGTCCAGCATTCTGCCCCACTGTGTCCAGCATTTCTGCCCCACTGTGTCCAGCATTTCTGCCCCTGTGTGTCCAGCATTCTGCCCCACTGTGTGTCCAGCATTCTGCCCCACTGTGTTCAGCATTTCTGCCCCACTGTGTTCAGCATTTCTGCCCCACTGTGTCCACCATTCTGCCCCACTGTGTCCAGCATTGTGCCCCACTGTGTCCGGCATTTCTGCCCGTGTGTCCAGCATTCTGCCCCACTGTGTCCAGCATTTCTGCCCCACTGTGTCCAGCATTTCTGCCCCTGTGTGTCCAGCATTCTGCCCCACTGTGTGTCCAGCATTCTGCCCCACTGTGTTCAGCATTTCTGCCCCACTGTGTTCAGCATTTCTGCCCCACTGTGTCCACCATTCTGCCCCACTGTGTCCACCATTCTGCCCCACTGTGTCCAGCATTTCTGACCCAGTGTCCACCATTCTGCCCCACTGTGTGTCCACCATTCTGTCCCACTGTGTCCAGCATTTCTGCCCCTGTGTGTCCACCATTCTGCCCCACTGTGTCCAGCATTTCTGCCCCTGTGTGTCCACCATTCTGCCCCACTGTGTCCAGCATTCTGCCCCACTGTGTCCACCATTCTGCCCCACTGTGTCCAGCATTCTGCCCCACTGTGTGTCCAGCATTCTGCCCCACTGTGCGTCCAGCATTCTGCCCCACTGTGTGTCCAGCATTCTGCCCCACTGTGTGTCCAGCATTCTGCCCCACTGTGTGTCCAGCATTCTGCCCCACTGTGTCCAGCATTCTGCCCCACTGTGTCCAGCATTTCTGCCCCTGTGTGTCCAGCATTCTGCCCCACTGTGTCCACCATTCTGCCCCTGTGTGTCCAGCATTCTGCCCCACTGTGTGTCCACCATTCTGTCCCACTGTGTCCAGCATTTCTGCCCCTGTCTGTCCACCATTCTGCCCCACTGTGTCCAGCATTTCTGCCCCTGTGTGTCCAGCATTCTGCCCCATTGTGTCCACCATTCTGCCCCTGTGTGTCCAGCATTCTGCCCCACTGTGTCCACCATTCTGCCCCTGTGTGTCCAGCATTCTGCCCCACTGTGTGTCCACCATTCTGTCCCACTGTGTCCAGCATTTCTGCCCCTGTGTGTCCACCATTCTGCCCCACTGTGTCCAGCATTTCTGCCCCTGTGTGGCCATCATCCGGGCCCCCTGGATCATTCGCAGCTCTCAAAGAAAAAAAAAAAACCACGACTTCTTACCTGGTCATGCTCCTGCGCCGGGCGAAGATCCCCCCAGGCTCCACACAGACGCACTCGCCGGGCCCGGCGGCTGACAATGACGTCAGACGCCGGCGACGCCGGCGAGTGCGCACTGTGGCCCTATTCAGCTGCCAGCCTCAGACTGGCTGGCGGCTGTTAACTATTGACGTGCGGGCGCGGGCCCGCACGTCAATAGTGTGCCGCTGCCGCAGCGCCTACAGGGGGGTCCCGGTGACCAGATGAGACGGGGCCCGATGCGGGCCCCCTCTGCTCACCGGGCCCCATACGCCAGTCACGGCTGTCATGCCCTGATGGCGGCCCTGGGTATACTGGCAGGCTGCAGGAGTCTTGGAAAGACGTAACATCAGTGCTGGATCCTGTGTGCAATGTAATAAAAGGCAGCCACAGCAAGGACATCAAGAAAAGCCCAGAGCGCCTGCAGGAGCTTCGCCAGGAGATTCGCAGAGGTCAGTACGCAGGTACCCAAAAGTATGGCACGCAGAAGGGTTAATTGGGTGATTCATGGGAATGGGGGGTACGCTGCATGGATTTTTATAGGGCTTTGGGCCAGTATGAACGTTGCAGAGCCACAATGTGCCACAGCTATGGGGCAGTTTGAACGTTGCAGAGCCACTATGTGCCACAGCTATGGGGCAGTTTGAACGTTGCAGAGCCACTATGTGCCACAGCTATGGGGCAGTTTGAACGTTGCAGAGCCACTATGTGTCACAGCTATGGGGCAGTTTGAACGTTGCAGAGCCACTATGTGTCACAGCTATGGGGCAGTTTGAACGTTGCAGAGCCACTATGTGTCACAGCTATGGGGCAGTTTGAACGTTGCAGAGCCACTATGTGCCACAGCTATGGGGCAGTTTGAACGTTGCAGAGCCACTATGTGCCACAGCTATGGGGCAGTTTGAACGTTGCAGAGCCACTATGTGTCACAGCTATGGGGCAGTTTGAACGTTGCAGAGCCACTATGTGTCACAGCTATGGGGCAGTTTGAACGTTGCAGAGCCACTATGTGTCACAGCTATGGGGCAGTTTGAACGTTGCAGAGCCACTATGTGCCACAGCTATGGGGCAGTTTGAACGTTGCAGAGCCACTATGTGTCACAGCTATGGGGCAGTTTTTCTCGTTGCAGAGCCACTATGTGGCACAGCTATGGGGCAGTTTGAACGTTGCAGAGCCACTATGTGTCACAGCTATGGGGCAGTTTGAACGTTGCAGAGCCACTATGTGCCACAGCTATGGGGCAGTTTGAACGTTGCAGAGCCACTATGTGTCACAGCTATGGGGCAGTTTGAACGTTGCAGAGCCACTATGTGCCACAGCTATGGTGCAGTTTGAACGTTGCAGAGCCACTATGTGTCACAGCTATGGGGCAGTTTGAACGTTGCAGAGCCACTATGTGTCACAGCTATGGGGCAGTTTGAACGTTGCAGAGCCACTATGTGCCACAGCTATGGGGCAGTTTGAACGTTGCAGAGCCACTATGTGCCACAGCTATGGGGCAGTTTGAACGTTGCAGAGCCACTATGTGTCACAGCTATGGGGCAGTTTGAACGTTGCAGAGCCACTATGTGTCACAGCTATGGGGCAGTTTGAACGTTGCAGAGCCACTATGTGCCACAGCTATGGGGCAGTTTGAACGTTGCAGAGCCACTATGTGCCACAGCTATGGGGCAGTTTGAACGTTGCAGAGCCACTATGTGTCACAGCTATGGGGCAGTTTGAACGGTGAAGAGCACTATGTGGCACAGCTATCTGCTGACCAAACTTTTTTTTTTCCTTCACAGAGGCAAAGAGACAGCGCCGCCGCCACGAGGCATCCCACACAGCCTCTTCTGTATCAGAGCCCTCCGGGTCAACTGTCCCAGTGCCCTCCGGGTCAACGACAACAGATCCTAGTAGGTTCCCACAATTATGTGATTTGGATTTGGTTGCAGGTCCCCTCTTCCCCCACCCCCCCTCCCCCGGCAGCCAGTGTTGCCATATATGCTGACAGACCTTATTTTTTTTTTCCTTCACAGAGGCAAAGAGACAGCGCCGCCGCCACGAGGCATCCCACACCGCCTCAGATATAGCTGTGCCCTCCGGGTCAACGGCTCAACAACCAAGTAGGTTCCTACAATATTGTGATTAGGATTTGGTGGCAGGTCCCCTCTTCCCCCCCCCCCCCACCTGCAGTCACTGTTGCCATTTATGTGAAAAAAAATTTTTTCCCTTCACAGAGGCAAAGACACAGCGCCGCCGTCGACTGTACGAGGCCTTTGACACGGACTCTGAACCAGAGTTGCCCTCCGTGCCTACAGATCCTAGTAGGTTACCACAAAAATGTGATTTTGATTTGGTTGCAGGTCCCCTATTCCAACCCCCCAAACCCACCCCGCAGTCACTGTTGCCATATCTGAAGTCTGAAGGCCGGAACTTTATTTTTTCCTTCACAGAGGCAAAGACACAGCGCCGCAGCCACGAGGCTTCCCACCCCGCCTCAGATGTCCGTGCGCCCTCTGGGTCAACGGCTGAACAACCTAGTAGGTTCCCACAATAATGTGATTAGGATTTGGTGGCAGGTCCCCTCTTCCCCCCCCCCCAACTGCAGTCACTGTTGCCATTTATGTAAAAAAAAAATTTTTTTCCCTTCACAGAGGCAAAGACACAGCGCCGCCGTCGACTGTACAAGGCCTTTGACACGGACTCTGAACCAGAGTTGCCCTCCGTGCCTACAGATCCTAGAATGTTACCACAAATATGTGATTTTGATTTGGTTGCAGGTCCCCTATTCCAACCCCCCAAATATCCCCCCCCTCCCCCGCAGTCACTGTTGCCATATCTGAAGTCTTAAGGCCGGAACTTTATTTTTTCCTTCACAGAGGCAAAGACACAGCGCCACAGCCACGAGGCTTCCCACCCCGCCACACATGTCCGTGCACCCTCTGGGTCAACGGCTGAACAACCTAGTAGGTTCCCACAATAATGTGATTAGGATTTGGTGGCAGGTCCCCTCTTCCCCCCCCCCCCCCCACCTGCAGTCACTGTTGCCATTTATGTTAAATATTTTTTTGTTTTTTTCCCTTCACAGAGGCAAAGAAACAGTGCCGCCACCCCGAGGCATCCCAGTCACCGCAGTACTAGCCCCCTGATGCTCTTCCGGAGAATATGTCCCCAGACGAGGTCTTGCCACGTAAGTTTTTCCAACTCGCTTAAGATTGTCACTCACTGCCTCTCTCTATGTAACCCTGTACAGCAAGGGCCGTTTCAGAGCCTTGCACCGCCTCAGATGTTTCATTCATCCTTTACGCTATTATGGGGATGTGATCACAGCCCACTATCTGGATAATACTGTGGTATTAATGTTATGTTTTTATGCTTTCTCAACAACAGCAGCCGGCAGTGTGACCATCGTCGATGTTAAAGCCAGGATTGAAAGGCTGTGCGTGACTCTGGCGCAGATTCAGGAGCAGCAGAATCTGGCAATCGGAGAGTTGAAGAAGATTAAGGACATGTGCCAACAGTTGGAGGCGGGACAATAATACAGAGTATTCCCGGTTTAAAAAATTTTTTGTTGTTACATTAAAAAAATTTAGTTAAACTATGATTCCATTTTTTTTTGTATTAGTTAAATGTACATGACTTTGTTACGTTAATTTGTGCCCTCATACAGTGCTGTGATCGAGACACACCAATCAAACAGTCGTGATTGAATTTCTAAGAAAAGGTTTTATTTAACACATTATGTTAACAAGACAATAAAAAAAAAGTAATGTAAAATAAGTTATGAAATCACAAATCGTGATACGCCGATTCTTCCAGCTGATAACTTGGGTGCCTGATGGGCGAAGCCATATGTGAAGGTATTGGCGTGTAGGAGTTAGGGGGTGGCTGGCCGAAGTGGGAAACGGGAACATTGTGTCGCATTGGTGTCTGACACTGTGACCGACCATTATAATATGAGGGCTCTGTCCGCTGCATTGGCCGGGAAGAGAGCAAACGAGTGTGCTCATCCAAATTGCCATCTGTACCCTTGTTCACAGCTTCCATAATTAGACGCTCCGCTAGTGTTCTTTGCCTGTCGCCCATTTTGGCCAGTTTGTCAACAACATAGTGTCCAAAACCCTGCAACGCAGGGCTAACATTGTTTGTTAACACCTTTTTTGCAAGGCTCAACAGTTCAAGTGAGACGTCTGAGGCGGCTTTCCGTTTCCTTGGACCTTGCCTCCATTGAGTCCTGGCAGGTGCAGCCTCCACTAAATCAGTTGTCGTGCAGTCCTGTGAACAGTCCTGTGTACTGTCCTGTGCACTGTCCTCCTGAGGAGAAAAAAAAATTAAGTTATGAACCCGGCAACAAAAAGTTTGAACACCATAACCGCATCCAAACTATATATTCGTATTAGGGAAAAAAAGGTTGTAATATATTTTTAGCTTAGTAATATTCTTTAACTTTCCTATTTATTTATTACTTTGAACTACACTGTTCTGACTGCTAGGTGAACCTGATGAATATTTTATTGTCGAAATAGTCTCAACAAGAGTACATCGGCAGCTTGAAGCGATACTATTTTCTATATTGCTTAGATGGTATGGTTTAGAAATGTCGCCATTTCATACATATGAAGTTCCCCATATAATACTTTACTGCAACAGGGTTACTTATGTGTACATGATTTTGTAATAACTTCTAATTGATGGGATAATCAGAAGTATAAAACATAAAATGCAGAGAAATTATATGTAATTATAGGACACATTGGTGAACTGTCGTGCAAAGAGCTACTTACTTGTTGCCCTTGTGAGTCCTGCTCGGCGTGGTTCTCCGATACAATTTGTTCCACAGGTGCCAACAAGCGAAAACACGTGGATGTCTGTGGCACCTCTTGGTCCCTCAGAAAATTCATATGTTCGATATACCAAAGCTTAGGCACGTAAACATCTTCGGTGGAAGCTCCGGACTTTGTAGTGTGAAGAACCTTGTTAAGCTCCTTCTTCCACACCGTGCGTAGCGCCTGAATTTTCTTTTTGATTACCGCTTCGTTTGCTGGCTCTTCTGGTGCATGGCGATTGTAAAACTCAATGAGCTTTGAATAACCCTCCTTCCTCTTTTCCCTGTTACAATACTCTGGAGATTTGATCTTCCAGAGGCAGGAAAAAGACTGGTAGATTTCTATGAAATCCCTGATAAATTCCACACGATTTGACATCTGAAAAATAATTATAAAAAAAAGTTACACGGTTGACAAAGAGTCCTTTAAACACTACTTTTACCAGTGTACCAAACGCTTAACAACAGCAGCCACACAAAGCGCTCATGCCGATCATACATTGTTCCATCTGCCACGCCCTAGGCCACCATAACCCAAAACAGTGTACCGCCCGCTTCACTACAGCAGCCGCACAAAGCCCTCATACCGACCATACATTGTTCCATCTGCCACGCCCTAGGCCACCATAACCCAAAACAGTGTACCGCCCGCTTCACTACAGCAGCCACACTAAACGCTCATGCCGACCATACATTGTACCATCTGCCACGCACAAGGCCACCATAACCCAAAACAGTGTACCGCCCGCTTCACTACAGCAGCCACACAAAGCGCTCATGCCGACCATACATTGTACCATCTACCACGCTCTAGCTCACCAGTCACAACCAGTCACAACAGCGTACCATCCGCATCGCTTCAGCGGCGGAACGAAGCGTTCATGCCGACCAAACAGCGTTCCATCTACCACGCTCTAGCCCACCAGTCACAACCAGTCACAACAGCGTACCATCCGCATCGCTTCAGCGGCGGAACGAAGCGCTCATGCCGACCGTACATCGTTCCATCCACTATGCCCAAGCGGTTTAACATACCTCGAAGCTGCGGTGCAAAGCGTGGAATATTCTGTGAAATACTAAATCCGACGTCCAGTGTTGTGAATTCTGTGGCAGAGCTCCCTCCTGTGGTCACAAGTGGTACTTCGGCTGATTCTCTCTGGGAGCTTCCGTTTGTGGAGGAAACTGGTACTGCTGCTTCTGAGTTTCCTCCCTCAGGTGATCTGGTGAGGTCGTTAGGTGCTTCTCTACTTAACCCCACCTAATGCTTTGATTCATGCTTCCTGTCAATGTTCCAGTGTTGGACTTGTGTTTCTCTGGATCATTCCTGTGGCCTGCTGCTCTGCATAGCTAAGTGCTTCTTTGCTATTTGTTGCTATTTTTTCTGTCCAGCTTGTCTATTTGTTTTGCTGGAAGCTCTGGGACGCAAAGGGTGTACCTCCGTGCCGTTAGTTCGGTACGGAGGGTCTTTTTGCCCCTTTGCGTGGTTTTCTTTAGGGTTTTGTGTAGACCGCAAAGTTATCTTTCCTATCCTCGTTCTGTCTAGAATATCGGGCCTCACTTTGCTGAATCTATTTCATCCCTGCGTTTGTCTTTTCATCTTACTCACAGTCATTATATGTGGGGGGCTGCCTTTTCCTTTGGGGTATTTCTCTGAGGCAAGGTAGGCTTATTTTTTCTATCTTCAGGCTAGTTAGTTTCTCAGGCTGTGCCGAGTTGCATAGGGAGCGTTAGGCGCAATCCACGGCTGCCTCTAGTTGTGTTTGGAGAGGATCAGGGATTGCGGTCTGCAGAGTTCCCACGTCTCAGAGCTCGTTCTATTATTTTGGGTTATTGTCAGATCACTGTATGTGCTCTGACCTCCATGTCCATTGTGATACTGAATTGCCTTTCAGAACAGTCCAGGTCCAACAAGTGTCCAAGTACAAAGTGAAGAAAGGAAATTTTGAAACCGGTGAGGTGGCTTTGGGAACAATAGCGCTCAGGTGACAAATTTTCCAACCAATTGTGTGCACAGAACCTGTGGCCTATCAGCACATTAGCTAGCAGCTCGACACGCCCCTAGTGAACAACGTCACGCACAGATTATGCAAAATGTGCTCTGAATCGTCTTGTGTGACACGACCGTACGACTGTCCCATACGACTTCTACATCGCAAATACGTCATGAAATTATCGCTCCAGCGCCGTGCATCGTGAAGTGTGACCGCAGTCTACGATGTTGGAGCGATAATTAAGCGACGATGTAACGTCACGAATCGTGCCGTCGTAGCGATCAAAATTGCACTGTGTGACGGTACCCTTACTGCAGGAAAAGGAGATGGAAGAATGAAGAGGGCAACACTTCAGCTCACTGCATGCTGATCTATGGAGATATCAACAGCTGGCCAGACATAGAGCAGCATACTGGTTGTGCCTTCCCAGCAGATGAAGGGCAGGACAGCAGGGTAATTGCTAACTCACCAGTACAATAGTTACCATTGTATACAGCAGCTCAGCACTCCTGCTCTGTATCTGGAGCATCACTACTAGTGCTTATCGATAGCTGAGCAAATCCAGTTTAGGGTTTCTGCATCATTTCTGCATCCCTTGGCAGCAGGGCCGGACTGGCCATCTGGCAATTTTGCCAAATGCCAGAAGGGCCTGTCTGGTTGTGGGCCGCCTTGTCTGTTTCGTTGTTAACAGAATCTGTGTTCTCAAGACACCCATACTGTTAAGAGTTGTGATGGAGGTATCATTAGAAATATCGGTCTTGTAGTATATCTTGCTTTCCTCCATGCAGGGTAATATTAGTACTATATCCCATCTGGTGCTTGGGGATTTCAAATGCCAGGGCTGAATTTCAGTCCCAGTCCATACCTGCTTGGCAGGAAACACTTAGCAGAAAAAACACACGTTTTTGCTGAATCTTTTACTTGCATTTTTGGTGCAGATTTTTCCCCACTCATTGGTATGAGTGAAATCTGCAGCAAAAACGCTGGAAGAAATGACATGTTGTGGATTTAAATCTGCAACAAATCTGCAAGTCACAAATAAGCAACCTGTTCATGAGACTTCAGGATTCTTATTCACATTGCTGGCACTAAGGTTTTATTACAAAAATGCAACGTGTGTAGTGTACATAGTCTTACAGGGCATAGACCGGCACACTGCTGCTTACTTTCCCTTGATGCTGTGCGTTAGAGGGTGGACAGGAGACCTGTCCTCCTCAAGAAGACTTCGAGTCAAAATGCCAGGGGGGACCTTATGAAAAGGTAGTGTCCTTCTGTGAGTACTAAAACAAGGAGCTTATTCTCTACAAGCTTCCACTGGGACTAATATAGCTAAAGTCTCTGGCTATTGGGATCATAGAGTTACACGTGGACCCATATTACCCTACCCTTACGAAAACAAAGGCAATTGAAGCATCTCCCCATGTTTCCTGTGGTACCTGTGTAAGGAGGTTGCTTTCCCTGCTCCTTACCTGGAACCACTTAGTCAGACAGCTGAGTTGTTGGGGGAAAGACTTTCTGCCCTGGCAGAAGGGACCATGTGACTGCTGGGGGCAGAGAGGAAGAGAGAGGGGTGTGGTTAGAAAAGAGCAGGAGAGCAGAGCGCGCGAGACAGAGGGGACAGCACGCCAGAGAGAAAGCAGGCTGCAGCGTCGCGCTCCCCATGAGAGAGTGCTCCCTGTTGTGAATTCTGTTATCGAACTCCCTCCTGTGGTCGTGAATGGTACTTCGGCGGGTTCTGTCCATGGGCTCCCTCTGGTGGCTGTGAGTGGAGTTGCTGGTTCTGAGGTTCCTTCCACAGGTGACCTAGGTTATTCTTAGGCTGGCTTCTCTATTTAATTCCACTCAGATCGTTACTCCATGCCAGCTGTCAATGTTCCTGTACTGGTTCAGTTCGCTCTTGGATCTTTCTGGTGACCTGTCTCTTCCTGCAAGAAGCTAAGTCCCCGATTGTTATTTTCTGGTCATTGTTCTCTTGTCCAGCTTGCTTTCATGATTTTGCTTTGCTAGCTGGAAGCTCTGGGATGCAGAGTGGCACCTCCGCACCGTGAGTCGGTGCGGGGGTCTTTTTGCACACTCTGCGTGGTCTTTTGTAGTTTTTTGTGCTGACCGCAAAGATACCTTTCCTATCCTCTGTCTGTTTAGTTAGTCTGGCCTCCCTTTGCTAAAACCTGTTTCATTTCTGTGTTTGTGACTTTCATCTTAACTCACAGTTAATATTTGTGGGGGGCTGCCTTTTCCTTTGGGGAAATTTCTCTGAGGCAAGGTAGGATTTATTTTCTATCTCTAGGGCTAGCTAGTTCTTAGGCTGTGTCGAGGCGTCTAGGCCATGTTAGGTACGCTCCACGGCTATTTCTAGTTGTGTGATAGGATTAGGGATTGCGGTCAGCAGAGTTCCCACTTCCCAGAGCTTGTCCTGTATCGGTTTAACCATCAGGTCATTTCGGGTGCTCCTAACCACCAGGTCCATAACAGCTCCCCGTGAGGGCACTGAGGCCGAAATACCAGCCGTAGTGAAGGCTGGATGTGAGAGTGTGGACTTGGAAGCCTCCGTAATCAGAGAAGACGTATCCCCTTACAGTGACCTGAGCGCGCAGCCCCGGTGACCGCACTGACAAGCCAGGACCCCTGAGTGTGACAAAGTGCAGCCTGCTTTTTCTCTGGCGTGCTGTCCCCTCTGTCTCACGCGCTCTGCTCTCCCACTCTTTTCTGACCACACCCCTCTCTCTTCCTCTCTGCCCCCAGCAGTCACATGGTCCCTTCTGTCCAGGGCAGAAAGTCTTCCCTACAACAACCCAGCTGTCTGACTAAGTGGTTCCAGGTCAGGTGCAGGGAAAGCAACCTCCTTACACCTGTTGCCAAGAAGAAAGTGCAGACTGTAACTATGAGTAGGGAGCTGGTGTATTGTGTGGGAGACGGAGAAGGAGTGTCACACACAGCCTTGGGACTGTGAGCACTCACCAGGTCCCTAGAACTAAGGTTGCCCTAGTCTATCCCTGTCTCCCGGATTGCTCCTGAAGGTGGAGACTCTGGGTTCTCATGCCTTGCTATGCTTCTAAATTAACTTTTAGCTGTCTCCTCCCCCACCGAGGGAGGTGGGAAGCCTAAGTGTATTGAATAACACTAACAAGAGAAACAAAGGAAGGCAGACAGGGATAAATGAAAATAACAGTCATACAAAATACACTCACCAAACAGCAGAGTGGAACACAAGGGAGATAAAAGAAGGAGAAACCAAATAGGAAAGGATGAGGATGTGTATACAAGCAAAAATCTCCTGAACAAATCTCCAAATGCCAACTCCAACCACGAACTACACCTCCAACTCCAAACCAGGCAGTAAGAACTAACACTGGCAATTCCTAAGCGCCAGAAGCCAGAGAGGAGTGGTTAACCCTGAGCAACGGAGACAATCCAGAAAGGAAAGCTCCAGGAGCTTCAACTGAACAAATTAGTTCTTGCACTGCCAGCAAGGAAAAAAACCTGCACTGCTTAATAAGATGGTGAAGTACTTCTAACCAGTGCAGGAGTTCTTGAAACCAGATGCTGCGATCTGGCCCCTCTATGTGGCGGTATCATTGTGACAGTACCCCTCCTTCTGAGGGACCTTCCTGAACCTCAGAGCCAGGCTTATGTAGGTGTGCCGCGTTAAAAAAAGGTCTAGCCTGATCGCATGTACATCGGATGCTGGTACCAACATTCTCTCTTCATCACCGTAACCCTTCCAGTGTACCAGATCCTGAAGGCATTGACGAACCAAGCTAGAATTCCATTAACAATGACTGGGGAAAGTGGTGGTGTAGCTGGCTCAGAGGAAGTAATGTATCTTTTGAGTAGAGATTGGTTACATACACTGTGAATCTTAAAAGTGGGTGGCAAAGCAAGGTGAAACGCTACTGGATAGATAATGGACACAATCTCATAGGGACCTATGAACCTGGGTCCCAATTTACCAATTTACCTAAAACTCAATATTTCTCTACGACAACCACACCAAGTCACCATCACATAGGTCCGGACCCACCAATTGTCTCCGATCAGCTATACTCTTATATTTGGACCCTATCTTCTTCAAATTATCAAGAACACCTTGTCACACTGATATAATAGAAAAAGAAACCCGTTCCTATTCAGGTACTCCTGAAGAATGTAAAAGCCAATAGTTCCAGCTCTTCCATAAAAAAATCCTTTATTGTATTATAATAAACATATGAACAGCTTCACAGGCAACATCACAGCACACATGAGGAAAAGCTATGCGTTTTGATCTCAACTGCGATCTTTGTCAAAGCTAGCACACTGTGAGAGTACTGACATTAAAAAGGCTCCAATCACCAATCAGCTGTTGAAATCTAAATCAACAATGAAAACTAACAAAACATTATCACATGATTAAAGGTCCTGAACACAATACAAACACATAATCATGGTAACCAGAACAATCACATGATCTAGAATACTAACCAAGAAACAAAAAGGAAAAAGAAAAAATACATTGAAACACATAAAAAAATGAATAAGTAATGTACAAAATAAAAAAAATCAATTCAATGATAAGAATTCGCTTCGATATAAATCAATAATGAAACATGATTTTGTTCTTTCTATTCAGACTAGCAGGGAATCTTGTTCCAAGATTGAATATCCAATAAGCCTCCTGAGTAAAGGTACCTTCACACTAAACGACGCTGCAGCGATCCAGACAACGATCCGGATCGCTGCAGCGTCGCTGTTTGGTCGCTGGAGAGCTGTCACACAGACCGCTCTCCAGCGACCAACGATGCCGGTAACCAGGGTAAACATCGGGTTACTAAGCGCAGGGCCGCGCTTAGTAACCCGATGTTTACCCTGGTTACCATCCTAAAAGTAAAAAAAACAAACGCTACATACTTACCTACCGCTGTCTGTCCCCGGCGCTTTGCTTCTCTGCTCTGGCTGTGAGCGCTGGGCAGCCGGAAAGCAGAGCGGTGACGTCACCGCTCTGCTTTCCGACCGCTGTGCTCACAGCCAGAGCAGAGAAGCAAAGCGCCGGGGACAGACAGCGGTAGGTAAGTATGTAGCGTTTGTTTTTTTACTTTTAGGATGTTTACCCTGGTTACCAGCGAAGACATCGCTGAATCGGTGTCACACACGCCGATTCAGCGATGTCAGCGGGAGAGCCAGCGACCAAAGAAAGGTCTGGCCCTCTAGCCCCGACCAGCGATATTACAGCAGGATTCTGATCGCTGCTGCGTGTCAAACTAAACGATATCGCTAGCGAGGACGCTGCAACGTCACGGATTGCTAGCGATATCGTTTAGTGTGAAGGTACCTTTAGTAAAAGTCTTTGGATATCACCTACGCGGACTGTTTTTTTTTTAATTCTTTTCAGTCCAGTAACTCTTAAAGAAGCGGTATCCCTACAGTCTATATCTATAAAATGTTTTTCTGCAGATGAAATATTTCAATTTAGATTTCAACAGCGGATGGGGATTGGTCCCTTTTTAATGTCGGTACTCACAGTGTGCTAGCTTTGACAACGATTGCAGTTGCGATCGAAACGCATAGCTTTTCCTCACGTTTGCCTTGATGTTGCCTGTGAAGCTGTTCATGTTTTTATTATAATACAATAAAGGAATTTTTTATGGAACAGCTGGAACTATTGGCTTTTACATTCTACATGAATGCATCTCATCAGGACGGAGTTCCGTGCGCTTTCTGAAGATCGGTGAGCTTGCTTCTTGTCTTTATACTGAGACTCCTGAGGAATGATTCCTATTGAAAGAGCAAAATTGAGGCTGAAATCCATATGCCCCAAAGAACGGGGACTTGCCAGTTGACTCATGAGTCATGATAACAGTTATTTACCACAAATTCAGTTAGTTATAAGTAAGAAATCCAATGCTCCTGATTTTCAGAAACAAAACACCTAAGAATCGGTGCAGACTCAAAACATTAAAGTATCAAATGCCTCAATGGCTGTGCTGGACCATTTGTTGAACGTCTATTCCTTTCCTGGTCATATCCGTCAGAGGTTTCGCCACTACCGAAAAGTTCTTGATGAACTTGTGGTAGTAATTGGCAAAATCTTAAAACCTTTGCAAATCTTTTCAGTCTCAAGGACGATACCAATCCAGTACTGCCCGAACTTTCGCCAGATCCACGCAAAAATCAGTGGATGATAAGTAATAATGCAGAAAAGTGATCTCCTGAATGAGGAACATACATTTCTCTGGTTTGACATATAATTTATTGCTCCTAAGTATTTGTAAGATCTGCCTGACATGTACCTGATGTGACTCGAGGTCAGGTGAATCAATCAATGTCATCAAGATAGACCATCACAAATCTACCTGCCAGGTGACAAAATATGTCATTTACAAAGTGCTGAAAGACGGAAGGACCATTAGTCAATCCTAATGGCATAACAAGGTTTTCATAGTATCCCTCAGGTGTATTAAAGGCAGTCTTCCTCTCATCCCCCTCCTTAATTCAAATGATATTATATACCCCCTGAGATCCAGTTTAAAAACCAATGATCTGGTTAAACAGGTCCATAATAAGGGGAGAGAGTAAAGATCCCAGATCGGGATCCGATTAAGTTAGCTGAAATCTAGGCAGGGGCGTCACCCCCATCTTTTTTCTTAACAAAGAAAAAACCCACTGTCATGGGGTTACCATGACAGTGTGGAGCCAGAAGACCGCAGCGTCTGATTGCTCCTACTAAGGAGCTGAGACGAAGCACTTCTCCTTCATTTTAAATGTGTTTATTTATTCTGGCAGAACAGGGGTTAATCGGCCATGTTGGAAATCCCTGTGCTCACAGCTGTGCTCGGTTAGCCACTCCTTTTTCCATTATAATCTGAGCTCTGTTACTAATCCTTGTCAGAGCTAGCTTTATTGCTGCATGGCTAATGGAGAAAAAGGAGTTGGTATGAGGAGGAGAATTGAAGGACTTATTAGTGAATGATGCTTGGTTTGTACGTGTTGTAATTCCTTATGCTTCTCTATTTTGGTTTATTCCCAACCTTCACACCCCCTTGCATTCCTCTGTTATATGTGAGTGAATATTTTGTATGCCTGGAGTTTTGTGTTAATCCTTGTTTGTGTTGCCTTGTTTGTCGAGTTGGTGTACTACAGTGCACAGTAGCATCCCATCTTCCCTGGGTGGGGGAAGAGAACAGACAGAGGGCTAACAGGAGACCCCATCTGAAGTATCCCAGGGAGCAGGGCATGCCAGAGCACCCCCTTGTGTTAGGGATAGGGAAGGAGCCCCTGGTCCCAGTTCACACGACAGCTGTGTCGTGACTCTCACTGAAACGGGAGACAAGGAAGATCTGATATGACCCTTTTCTAGACTTTCTTCGATATAGTCCTTCATGGCCTGCCTCTCCAGACCAGAAATATTATTGAACCTGCTCATAGGCAGCTTGGCCCCAGCACAATTATAAGTATGATGATGAAGGAGTTCTAAGTAAAACAGGTAATCTGGAACAGACCGAGCTTCTACCTTTGCTAACCTGATGTCCAAGCAGTGTCTCCTCTGCTGGCTGGTCTCTCTGCTGAAGCTGACATAATTTAGAGTCGACCAGAGAGATGCGGTCAGGGTCATCGTATATATGTGACCCAGAGCCTGAAAAAAATCCTCAACCGTCTGAAGCAACTGGGTGTCAGGCGGAGACAAAATGCCCAGGCTTGAGTGTCCCTCTGGGAGAGAGAAATTAGTATCCTCATCCATTGCTCCTCAGTACCTTAGAAGTGAGGACATAATTTAAAATAGAGTTTACAGGCCTCCCTGAAAACAACTAACTTATCCCGACCCCCAGGGAACCTATCCAGTGGAGCGATCTTGAACTCCACAAGTGCAAGAGTTCGTGAAACCAGATGTCACGATCTTCTGGCCCCTCTCTGTCCACGTATCCCCATGACAAGGAGAATGTACAACCTGTAATCCCCTGTTAACCAGTTTGGCCAAATATAAAATGGACATTGCTTTTAAGGACTGGTCTTTCTTATTGAATGAAACGGTTAACGGGAGCGGGGCTGTGCTAAATTCAATAGAACCAACAATGGAAGCTGCAGACCCAGGTACACACTCACCAACAACACATTTCCTGTAGCTGGTTCTGATGTGGAAATGGCGGACCACTTACAAGACTACCACAGAGATGCTTGGAAATTCTTCTGGAGGCGACTTCAGCTGAAGTGGGCTAATTTGAGTCATAAACTCGTTCCAAGAAAATGCTTCCTCGCTGGCGCTGCTTCCTGTCCTGGCCGCACCTTCTACTGTATGAGCGGTCACGTGGGGCCGCCGATTACAGTCATGAATATGTGGCTCCACCTCCCATAGGGGTGGAGCCGCATATTCATCACTGTAAATGAGGGGCCCCACGTGACCGCATACAGTAGAAGGTGCGGCCAGGACAGGAAGCAGCGCCAGCCAGCGAGGGAGCCGGGTATTTTAAGAACAGCGGGCAGGCGCATAGGGGGTGGGAGGGGGATGGGGACATGGACCTTTATTTTAAACACGAGAAACAAAAAAAAAGGATTTATCATATCTTCTTTACAGCAAACGCTGCTGCAGAGAAGATATGAATCGCGGCTTCAGCACCAGTGGGGGGGACAGCGCTTACTGTAGCGCTGTCTCCTGCACGGCACATGGACTGCACACGGACAACATCTGTGTGCGGTACGTGTTTTACACGGACCCATTGACTTTAATGGGTCCATGTAATCCGTGCGCTCCCACGAACACTGACATGTCTCCGTGTTTGGCACACGGAGACACGGTCCGCAAAAAATCAATGACATCTGCACAGATGCATTGATTTGAATGTGTCTACGTGTGTCAGTGGCTCCGGTACGTGAGGAAACTGTCACCTCACGTACCGGAGCCACTGACGTGTGAAACCGGCCTTAGACAGAGTCTGTCGGGGAAAAAAGTTGCAACATGCATGATTTGCACCTGATATTCATATAGCACTCGGCCATGCACGTCAATGAGTCCATGGAAAGCATTGGACTGCACTCGGATGACATATGAGTGTGGTGCGATTTTCACCTATTGAAAGAATGGAGATGATGGAGAAATTTTTGTTTCCATCTTCTCCACATCTGTGAAAATCGGATCACACTGTTATCAAACTCATAAAACTTCCAACAGAGTTTGATCAGAGTGTGATTATCATAATCGGCCACATTCTATAGGATGGTGTGACCCTAGCCTTGCTCTGATTCATTGTCACATAAACTAGTGCAGCTCTCTATGAATTGGTCTCCCTCTTATTAACTCTACCTTCTCCAATTTATCCAGAATATTGCAGACAAGCTCATATTTCTACAAAAAAAGAAAATAAGGAAAAAAAGACAGAAAAAAATAAGGCCTGCACACCTTTAGTATTAAATGAACGTGCAGGTGCACAAATACGCTATGTGGCCAATATTTAAACATATACACACACTAGGTATCACCCCACTATGATTAAGGAATTCATGAGCCACGTTATTGATGCAAACGTTAAAAATGTAAGGTACTTAGCAAGTTTTGAACAAAAAGAGCCTAAATATAGATGGTATGTGCCAAACCTGGCCTCATCTGAATGGGGAAGTGAAAGAAAACAGGTGTAGCTGGCAATTAAAACCTTGTGAGAAAGATGCGTATATAAGGATGCTGAGCCCTGGAGGGGGCAACACATCTCAAAAAAGAAAAAGTAGAGCCCACGCGCCTTTGGTATTGAACTACACCTGATTTCCTTTCACTTCCCCAGTTCAGATGAGGCATGGTTTGGCAAATGGAGAGGTAGGACATTAGTGATAGGGACCATCCATATTTAGGTACAGATTGACTTGGTTGCATGGCTTTTGCGCTCTTTGATCAAAAAAACGCTGAGAACCTTACATATTTAACATTTACAGCAGTAGCAGAGTTCTTGTATTCATTAATCGCAGTGTGCTGATGCACAGCGTACAGTATGTAGAAGGTCATCTTTCTGTCCAGCCACTATTCCAATGCGCCACACTTTGCCCCTCAGTGCACTGGTTGTTCATTTCCAGCAGAGTACAAAATAAACTCTGTCCCATGAAGCTCTCCACCCTACACCTCCTCTGTCATCTCCATTTACCAACCTACCTGTGCTCTCTGCTAATGATCGATCTCACACTAGCATCCTCTATGATCTGAGCCTCCCACTGCTTTTGCCAAGACTTCTCTTGTACTTTGCCAGTGCTCTGAAATGTGCTATCCCAGACAAACCACAATTTAAAGGGAACCTGTCACCTGAATTTGGCGGGACCGGTTTTCGGTCATATGGGCGGAGTTTTCAGGTGTTTGATTCACCCTTTCCTTACCCGCTGGCTGCATGCTGGCTGCAATATTGGATTCATTCTCTGTCCTCCGTAGTACACGCCTGCGCAAGGCAGTCCGTGAAAAATGGACAGGACTCAAATGGCATCCGAGTGCTGCCTAATTTTTTCACTGACCCATAGACTTGCATTGACGATTTTAATCCGACACTCAGATCAATATCGGACATGTATCTGCCATTTTGCACTGACTGCTCGGTCCATGAACAATCATGAACATGTGAACAGCTCCATTTACAACAGCTGAAGATCATCTTGTGGTGATATACCCCCTCTTTTTATTGTATTTGCTCAAATATAGTAAGTAACTTTGAGCTTTGTTGTTTTCTACCTTTGCACTGTTTGTTCTATTCTATTGTTTGTGTACTAAGCTGCCATATATCAACCCTTGTATTTTAAACATCGGATGTTTTGTGAGACCAGACTTTGCACATGCCTTCCTTTTGAAAGGTTTTAATAAAATGTATGTTCATTAAACTTATGTCCACACCAATGCACAAAGTTGCTGCGAAGGCTTTCTCTTAGGCCAGTCTCACACGTCCAGATAATTCCGGTACCGGAGTTATCCGTGTCCGTGTGTCTGTGTGCTCACGTAGGCCATCCGTGTGGGATCCGTGTGATGTCCATGAGTACGTTTTTAGGGTCCGTGTGCTGTCTGTGTGCTGTACGTGTGTCCATGTATTGCAACAATTTTTACAATTTTAACCCTATGACAGGAAAAACGCACATGGACAGCACACGGATGGCACAAGGACAGCACTTTAATGGGTCCGTGTGATCCGTGCGCTCCCACGAACACTGACATGTCTCCGTGTTTTGCAAACGGACACACGGTCCGTGAAAACACGCTGACATGTGCAGAGACACATTTATTTTAATGTGTCTACATGAGTCAGTGTCTCCGGTCCGTGAGGAAACTGTCACCACACGTACCGGAGCCACTGACGTGTGAAACCGGCCTTACAGGGAATGATACATGCAGGGATTCCATTATGTATTATCGGCAGGGACTCGTTCATTTATTTTTGTACTCATGTAAGACAGTCAATTCTTGCTCATATTTCTGATCACTGATTTTATTTCTTTCCTGATGCCCCTTATTTAGGTTTATTAATATGTGGGCATTTCCATATCTTTCTATCGTTCTTTTTCAGTGGTATGTTGTAGCATATATTGAAATATTATAGTTTGCCGTGGGGTTTCAATGATTTATTCATAGTCTCTGTGATTGACCATGCATTGGGGCAAAACTTATCATGTTCTTGTCTTTCTGTATATTTTCAATACATTTTAAAGGAGTTGTGCAGAACATTGATATTAATAACTTTTTTTCATAGGATAGGTTATTATTATCAGATCAGTGGGGGAAAAACCCCGCACCTCCAAAGATCAGCTGCCGGACAGACATGGTGTAGGAGCCCGAAACACCAGAGCTGTGTATATTATGTAGTGGCCATACATAGTTCCCATTTACTTCAATCCACTTATACTATTTGATACTGATGACCTATTCTAAGGACAAGTCCTCAATATTGTAGTCTTGAACAACACCTTTAAGTGTTATTGGTATTGTGCTTTGGATGTTTATGTCGTTTTTACTATTGCAGGATCGGATATTCTACACTTTTTGTTCTCTATACCTACACTTGCCTTTTATTAATTGGTTTATTAAGTTTTAATAATTGATTTTCATTCTTTGATTTTCAGTGGCTTCCAACCCTCTCCTTGTGTATTCAAATGTACGTTATTCATTGATGTTTTGTAAAGATGGATTATACCCCACTTTGAGTCACTTAATAAACCAATGTTTAATTTATCCAAATGCTTGTATACGCATAGCAGTCCTAAAATCCACATCAGTCATTATATTACCTGAGTCACAGTATTAATGCAGAAGCATAGCCTAAAGGGGACATCCGAACTTCTGAATGCTGCCAGTATGCAGTGCACGCATTGTCAGGATTCACAGGTATTGCTGGTGAGATTGGATGGCCACTTACATACTTCCGGCCACATTACGACTAGAAGTGCTTGGCTTTTCTCAATACATGTGAATTGAGAGTAGCCAAGCATGTCTAGTCAGCATGTGACTGCATGTATGTATGCAATAAAATAAACACTGGGTCATAGGATGTAGGTTCGTTTGAAAGATGTTTTACTTAGCACTGACTTTTAAGATTAAATGTCTAATAATATATTCATGAATATGATGTTGCATTTGTGGTCAGAATTTCGTGTCTCGGTACTAGCAGGGGAACCTCCTGCCTCCTCTTTATCACATACCCCTATATCAGCAGCTTCACAGCCTCTAGGCTGTTATTAAAAGAACTTACAGGTTCCCTGGCAAAGTGAAAAAAATTACCTCCAATTCTCCTTAAAATCATACTGCATTTATTATTAGGTAGAATAGAATAAATACATTAATGGCAAAATATTAAACAATATTAACAAAAGAATAATAAATACACAAATAATAAATATAAAATAATTAGGTGCAAAGTATATTACAATGTCATTCTTCTCTATGAAAAGAGAATACAAAATCAATACAAATGACATCTGGCCATTCAGATACTCTGTCCCTTCCCCCAACTCGCCATCTATTTCTATGCTTCTGGGTAAAACTGCTGGGTCTAGAATCAGCAGGCATTTAACAAAAGCAATGTAAACTTTTTATGGTCTCTTTTTTACTTGTGCTTGGACATTACTAATAAAGCAATGTGGGGCATATATAAATATACATGTGCACTTCTGGTTTAATCTGTTACCACAGCATAGCCACCATGCTAAGAGCGCAGTCAGACGATCATGTAAATTGGAAATAAAAATATATGACGCTATCACACTTGGCTCAGAGGAGTCGGCGGCCAGTCAATGAATTGTGTTCCGATCTCGTTCCGATTTATACATCCATCTGAGTACGTCTTAAATATGGTATTTAAAGGGAACCCGTCATGTGAAAAAAAGCTATTAACCTGCAGATATTGGTTTAATCTGCGTGTTAATAGAGTTCTGAACATGACTGGGGCCAGCACTAAGATCCTCACTACCGGGAGGAAATACACTTTATTCCTCCTGACAGCATTAAGGCTTCAGTCACAGGGGTGGCACCGACGGGGTTTCAATCACCGCTCTGTGTACAGAGAGCAGCAGCTGTAACCGCGCCCCAGCACTGACTGACAGCCGGCCCTAATGCGGAGCCTGCTGTCAGTCAGTGCCGGTGGAGCGATCACCTTTCCAATCTTTCTCATGGACAAATGGTCAGCATGACAAAAATCGGAGTCATGTCCAACGATTTGCAAGCTGAACTCAGTAAGTAAAAGAGTGTTCAAAAGCAACAGACAGCACATGGATGCCAACACCGGCTGCACGTTATTCATACTCTGTTAGGATACTCTTGAAAGACGCCATCTTGTGCCTGGGGCCTTTAGCATATGCAAAATATGGATGAGACACAGATGATAAAAGAGAACATAAACGGATGAAAGCGATCAGTTTTTTATAGATGTAAAAGAAACACACATGAATAAAGCCTAGAAATAGACAATAAGTTATCTGGTACTCTGCATCCTTCAAAATTTAATTTCTGAAAGGTTTATTTATCTTACGGTACATGGAGTACAGTACATGGAATTGCAGCTGCAGGTGTACCCTCTGTACGGAACTTCTGAACACCGAGGCCCTTTGCTTTTTATGTCTGCCTCTAGTTTTTTTGCATTTATTGACATATGATGAATGTGGCTAACGCAGTCTCACAGGGGTATTCTCGAGTTTGGAAGTTATCCTCTATGTATAGGAGATCACTTCCAGGTGACTGAAAGTCCAATCGCTGGGACCTCCACCGGTCACAAGAACCGCGACTCTGAAGAGCTTTGCGTGAATGGAACAGAGGTTCATCATGCACAATGCCGCTCCATTTATTCTTATGGGAGTGCAATAGAAGAAAAAAGTACAGCAGTCAGCCATCTCTGACAATCCCATTAAGAATGAATGGAACGACCCTGAGCATGAATGACTGCTCCTTTAACATGAGGCTCTTCAGGGCCCCAGTTCTTAGAAATGGTAGGACCACCAAGAATCAGGAAATTATGCCCTATCCCACTGATAGGGAATAACTGCTAAACTTGAGAATACCCCTAAAGAAGCATGCCAAAGGATTTCAGCCCATTTAGACATAGAATCGTTAATCAATAATTAAGAACTATCACTATTAAAATAACAAGATAAAGTACATTGTGTCATTGTGTGAGGCAGCAGGTTCCCACAGGTGTTACCAAATATAATATACTGTATAATGCTTTAAGATTATAATATTAATGCCTAGATCCTAAGTACCGTAAACTACTGTGGGACATTTGTGAATATGAATGACACGCTATTCGACGTGACTCTTTGATTCCTACAATGATTATGCCATTTCTGCAATATATTTCTGACTGTGCCGCCTAGGGCAGATATGACTAATATGCTGCGACTTGCTTAGAATAGTTTCCAAGCTTGTTCACAGTGGAAACACTCTGTCCGGTTGTAGGCTGTGAATTCTAGCACACGCACTATGTGGCCTATGTGTGTTATGCTGAGATCACAATATAAATGACCCAGACGCACTATGATCAGAAGCGGTCTATTTACTAAGCAGCACAAGTGACACTGTTTGGTAAATTACGGTATATTCAATGCTTTGCGGATATATGCTTTTGTGACCTATGATATTCAACCAAAGCTATGAGGATTGCTCAGCTGGATTGGTGAGTCCTCCTTCCCTATTTGTCCCAATAGTTGCCACAGGCGATGGTTCAGATTTTGCACTTGGCAAGTTCCCAGGGAACAGCCAACACGCATTAAACGTGGTTGATGCAGCCGTCGAGCACGTCGTCTTTTCCTCCGCAGGGATCGAAGATGTGTCATCAAGTCTGTCATTGGCGTAGACAATATAGGCTGGATCATTGTGGTCGACTCCTGTAGATGGTCTTCCCCATCAGGAGATTTTCTGCAAGACATAATAAATATTGTTATTTGGCCTGAAGATGAATACATGTGTAAATACATAATAAATTAGCAAATGTGTCCTGATACCCACCTCACCTCGATATTTTCTACATGATAATTGATATAATAGCTAGAAAGACTGCTTCCCTTTATATCACATCTTAATTCTATTTAAAGAGGTTGGCCACTACTTTTTTATTGTTGGTCTATCAATATCTGACCGGTGAGGGTGTGACACCCGACACCCCAATCGATCAGTTGTTACCGCACCAGCCAGAAGTTCTCGGATGTTGCCAGAACACAGCAGTACCACCATTTCTATAGTGGCCACGGCCGGGTACTGCACATCAAACCCCTATTCAAATGCTGCCAGAACATGGCGGCACCACCATTTCTATAGTGGCCGCGGCCGGGTACTGCACATCAAACCCCTATTCAAATGCTGCCAGAACACAACAGCACCATCATTGCTATAGAGGCCGCGGCCGGGTACTGCACATCAAATCCCTATTCAAATGCTGCTAGAACATGGCAGCACCATCATTTCTATAGTGGCCACGGCCAGGTACTGCACATCAAACCCCTATTCAAATGCTGCCAGAACATAGCAGCACCATCATTTCTATAGTGGCCGCGGTTTGATATTGCAGATCCACCCCCTTTTGATGGCCTTTGCTGGGTGTTGGCCTTAAAAATGTAGTGCCCAATGCCTTTAATTTGCTACTTTTGCTATGTGTATAATTTGCAGTGATAGACAGACAGACAGACAGTTAGATAGATAGATAGATAGATAGATAGATAGATAGATAGATAGATAGATAGATAGATAGATAGATAGATAGATTACTATTTTATTTTGTATACCACACCTTCTACAGATCACTTGGTAAGGGCAAAAAAACTATTAAACACTAATAATATAACACAACTTAAAAAAGTGAATCACCAGCAGGTAACCTATTTTCTCACCAATGTTTCAGTTGGAAACATTAATGGTGTGGAGGAGAGCCTAGGTTACCCACATAAATATTTGCTATCGATTGTATCAGAAAATAATTTGTCCTCCACTATCATTAGAAAAATAGCCAATATTATTTAGTGAAGGAATAAGTCCAGCTCTACTAACACTGGGAACCAGCAATAAGGACTAAAACATAACAAGTGTAAAAAGGTCTAGGAGAGACCCAACAAGAAATAGACTTTGACGTTATAAAAACAGATCAATAAATTCCACTTATCAATGAATCACAGGGCGAGATGTATAGTTCATTCATTTATCTCAATGCCGTCAATGCATAGTACTTCAGTAATGAGTGAATAGAATTAGATGGGTGCATGTAGTTATCTTCAAAAGGCAAGTCACCGCTCCCTTGTATACCACCTCAAAAGGAGCTGATGCTATGCCCTTTATGTGAACACCCCAATACGAATTCAGTGTGAGGGGTATTTAAAAAACCAAACAAACAGTAAGATGTATCAATTCATATAATCAAATAAATCTATTAAGTGTCGCAAATGGAACAATAAATAGGATTGATCTCATCCAAAGAATATGACCGACAACTGTCAGAAAAAAATCAGGGTATTATTGAGTGATCCATGAAGGTTCAGTCATAGGCTTTCAGTATTCACCCGACGCGTTTCTACCCACAAGGCTTCATCAGGGGCTCAGGAATACTTCTGTTATATAAATAGTCAGTTAAGAAAAGGCCCTGCCGCTATCTGCGGATAGCAGGACATAATGGACCGGATACCGCGTTCATCCAGTGTGCCTTTTAAGAAGCGCGGGGCTGGCTTATGCTCATGTCATTCTCCCAAGTTCCGGCGTGTCACCTCCAGTCTATGACCCACATGATGGAGCGCAAGAAGCCACCGCGCGGCTATCATCTATCGCGTCACTTCCTGGAATTTATTGACCTGTTTTTATAGCGTCAAAATTTATTTCTTGTTGGGTCTCTCCTAGACCTTTTTAAATTTGTTAATTAAAAGTTATTTTTTAGTCCTTATTGCTGGTTTCCCCCTGTCATTAGCAGAAATTTACATGGAGGGGCGTAAATGTTTTGGAACATACAGTAACTCAACATGTTTGTGACCTTGAGAGCACATCAGGACATTTATTCATGGATGACTGCAGGTCCAATGTCCAGCACTGATATTAAGCAGTCAGCAACACATAGCTGATCAACCAAGTGCGTAAAAATATGTTTGTTCCTCAGAGGAAAACATTTACTTAGGTTATGTTAACACATATGTTAAGACATGAACAAAACCCTCAACTTGCTGTAGTCTGCTCCTTGTACAAACTATTTCCCGTAAGACAGTGCAATGATACAACAGTTATTCTGAAATGCTAATAGGACTCTCTTCTATTCAAAAGAATCAAAGCTATTGCACAACCATTGTAGCACTACAACTCTCAGCATTCGTGCCAGTGAAACAATAACATACTGTGATCTACACAGGAGTGCAGAGAATTCTTGTACCACTGAAGGTGAGCTAAAGGGTTATTTTTTACCTTTTCCAAATTATCTACCCTTCTCACTCACTTTTAACATTGGACATATAATGACGGCAATATAATAGAACATTAATACTGTGCTAAATAAATCAAATCCCCACTTGTGCAGAGTTATCCCATAGTGCTGATCCAAAGAAACACACAGCATCCTCCCAAGCTGTAGCTGACAATTCTTCTCACTTAAAGAGGACCTTTCACCAGTATGAGCATAATAAACTGGTCACATCATGGAATAGTGGCCGCAGAGCCAAATAAAATATAGATTTTTAAATTTCTCATCGCTATTGATATTAGCTTGAAAAGTTTGGCTTATACTTTATAATAAGCCCAATGGGGCACTAGCTGAGATTCTGCTCTGGTGGAGTATGCATTCTCCCCTGCATATGATTGACCAATCATAAGCAGGAAGGAGACGTCCTGGAGGGGAAAAGAAGGACAAACCCCCAGAAGGTCAGAAGAATGTGCTTTCTCACTTCAGATGTAATGATAGACAGACCTGCTCTCAGCGCTGATCCTACTTTACCTGCTGTGAAATATAGAGCAGAGCACATGTGATTACAAACACCTTCATCTATTATCTCAAGGCAGTCAGTGTGGGGGGAGAACAGCAGAGCTTAGTGTGACTACACCTTCAGCTTTCATCTCCTAGTCAGTATGGAGGAAGTGGGACACAGCTGTGCTGACAACACTGTGAGAAGAGCTGTAACTGCAGAGGTGTGGGTACTCACACTTAGCTCAGCTCTACTTCTGCTCCCCCACACACTGACTGTCCTGAATTGAAAAATAACAAAGTTTGTAATCATACTCTGCAGTGATCCATTCTATTCAATAGCTGCAGATATCGGGGCTGAGAGCGTGGCTGGCTGTCTTTACATCTCACAGGAGATCGCATGTTTTTCTGACTTTTTTTTTTCCTTGCATGATGCGAACTGCTGATGATTGGTCCTGGTCAAGCAGGGGAAAAGCATACACCCTCAGAGATGATTATCTGGTAACACCCCATTGGGCTGATCATAATTTATAACTAATCTTTTTTAAGCTTTGCAGTCACTATTTAATGATGTGGCCAGTTTAACATGCTCAAACTTGTGAAAGGTTCCTACCTAATTTGAACCATGTGTTATGGATCAGAAAATTATGCAAATTGTCTCTTCAGAGAGGAAGAGAACTAGAACTCTAGTGCCACCTATTGGAAGGTAGAAATCCTACAAGTCAATGTCGACCCTTTAACGAGCCTTGTCACATGACTTAGGATAATAGCCAAACCAGAATCTCAATTTGCAGTCACTGTGCTTCGGGGTACTGCCCCTCGTGAGTGCAAAGTGGAGATCTGGCTTGGCTGTGTGAGAGGTGTTGGACTGATATCCAAGAAGTATCGTTTCTCCTTGCGGAGATTGACATGGCATGCTTAGCACGTCAATCTCCGCAAGGAGAAACGATACTTCTTGCATATGGATCAGAAAATGTGATAGATGTGGCAAGCAATCCATAGACAGTCTACCATTTGAGTTGCCTTGCTGAGCTTTGGGCAAATTCTATATTCTATAATCCCATTGCTAGCTTCAGGAGTGGAAAGGCTCAGTAGCATACAGACATTACGGCACATCATCATGGGACGTATCTGCTGCGGAATCTCTGCAGTAGGAACTTCTCAGCAAATTCAAAGCAGTAAATTCCACACTAATTTTCACGTAGATTTCTCTGTGGAAGCAGTGATACTGAGGGTTTTATGCTGATACCACCATTTGCATGGCAAAGTGTCAGATCCATGGTGAATATATGGAGTGTAAATTATCATATCGCACATGTCAAATCTGCATTGCTGGTCAATTTACGCTTTCAATTTTCTCTGTACCAAACCTCATCCACAAAGCTGGCACTGTAATATTTTGTGGAGTTTCCCTCAGAACAATAAATCCCTAACCCTTTTGAGCAAGTCCTTGGGGCTGGTAGTGTCCCTTTACCATGCTGACTGCGCAGACCAGAGCTGCATGCAGGCGAAGTAGACATGCTGCCTAAGCAACAAATGATTTTTCTACCTGGAGCATTATATCATAGACGTCGATACTGTGCTATGTTCTCATAATGTGGCAGCCAAGACATTATGTACTGACCAGTGACAGTGGTAACTAATTAGTGAAGGTTTATTACAACCTGCAAAAAACTAAGCAAGAGTTGTTTTTGACAGTGAAGTGAAGAAATATTTGACAATTGCTTCTGTTTATCTTTTCATGTGCCACGGAGCGCTGCACTTTCATGAAACACAAGTGGAATAGGAAATCTTAACTACTTGGCAGTAGAGGATGGTGGTACTTGTGTACTGTTATCGAGTGGATATTATCATTCAAAAATGCATTTTTATCCATCAAAATAATCACTGTAGCCCATAACTAGGAAAAATCAAACCAATAATTTCATTCCAACGCATTATTTTTTCTTTGTTTCTGTTATATAGTTTATTACGCAAGTGTTTTTATGCAACTGTTGGTTTGACTCTAGTTCATCTAACAGCTTTTCCTCCCACCTCAAATCTTTGGTGATGGATTATCTCCCACTAAAACAAAGAACTGGGCTTGCTCAAATCCTATATGTCTGATCCTTTGTTTCCCTGAAATCTGGTGCCAGAATACAAGCATATATAGTATACTAGCTGAAGAGCCCGGCGTTGCCTGGGCATAGTAAATATCTGTGGTTAGTTATAGCACCTCACTTCTCTTATTTTCCCATCACGCCTCTCATTTTCCCAATCACATCTTTCATTTTCCCCCTCACATCTCTCATTTTCTCCCTCACACCTCTCATTTTCTCCCTCACTCCTCTCATTCCCCCCTAACACTTGTCATTTCAACCTCACATCTGTCATTTTCTGATCACTCCACTATTTTTCCTCACTCCTCTCATTTTGCACTCACACCTTTTCATTTTCACCTCACACCTCTCATTTTCACCTCATCACCTCAGTATATACATGTTTGTCATCTCCCTTATATATAGTATACATCTGTATGTCATCTCCTGTATATAGTATATACCTGTATGTCATCTCCCCTGTATATAGTATATACCTGCTGTGTGTCATCTCCCCTATATATAGTATATACCTGAATGTCATCTCCTTCTATATATAGTATATACCTGTATGTCATCTCCTCCTGTATATAGTATATACCTGTGTGTCATCTCCCCTGTATATAGTATATATCTGAGTGTCATCTCCTCCTGCATATAGTATATACCTGCATGTCATCTTCTATATTTAGCATATACCTGTATGTCATCTCCTCCTGTATATAGTATATACCTGTGTGTCATCTCCCCTGTATACAGTATATATCTGAGTGTCATCTCCTCCTGCATATAGTATATACCTGCATGTCATCTTCTATATATAGCATATACCTGTATGTCATCTCCTCCTGTATATAGTATATACCTGTATGTCATCTCCTCCTGTATATATATGTACCTATATGTCATCTCCTCCTCTATATAGTATATACCTGTGTATCATCTCTCCTGTATATAGTATATATCTGTGTGTCATCTCCCCTGTATATAGTATATACCTGTATGTCATCTCCTCCTGTATTAGACCTCGTTCACACGTTATTTGCTCAGTAATTTTACCTCAGTATTTGTAAGCTAAATTGGCAGCCTGATAAATCCCCAGCCAACAGGAAGCCCTCCCCCTGGCAGTATATATTAGCTCACACATACACATAATAAACAGGTCATGTGACTGACAGCTGCCGTATTTCCTATATGGTGCAATTGTTGTAGTTTGTCTGCTTATTAATCAGATTTTTATTTTTGAAGGATAATACCAGACTTGTGTGTGTTTTAGGGCGAGTTTCGTTTGTCAAGTTGTGTGTGTTGAGTTGCGTGTGGCGACATGCATGTAGCGACTTTTGTGAGATGAGTTTTGTGTAGCAACATGCGTGTAGCAACTTTTTGTGTGTCGAGTTGCATGTGACAGGTTAGTGTAGCAAGTTGTGTGCAGCAAGTTTTGCGCATGGCGAGTTTTGCGCGTTGCGAGTATTATGTGTGGTGCCTTTTGAGTATGTGCAAGTTTTGTGTGAGGCAACTTTTGCATGTGTTGCAACTTTTGTGCATGTGGCAATTTTTCCGCGTGTGCAAGTTTTGCGTGTGGCGAGTTTTTCATGAGGAGAATTTTGCACTTGTGGCGAGTTTTGCAAGAGCCTAGTTTTTGCATGTGGCGAGTTCTGCGCGTGGCGAGTTTTGAGTGGCGACTTTTGTGTTTTGACTTTTATGTGGCGAGGTTGGTGTATGTGTGGTGTAATGTGTGCTGAGGGTAATATGTGTTCAAGCACGTGGTAGTGTGTGGCGCATTTTGTGTGTGTTCATATCCCCGTGTGTGGTGAGTATCCCATGTCGAGACCCCACCTTAGCAACTGTACAGTATATACTCTTTGGCGCCATCGCTCTCATTCTTTAAGTCCCCCTTGTTCACATCTGGCAGCTGTCAATTTGCCACCTACACTTTTCCTTTCATTTTTTCCAATTAAGTGGATAGGGGCAAAATTGTTTGGTGAATTGGAAAGCGCGGGGTTAAAATTTCACCTCACAACATAGCTTATGACGCTCTCGGGGTCCAGACGTGTGACTGTGCAAAATTTTGTTGCTGTAGCTGCGACGCTTCCAACACTTTTCCTTTCACTTTTTCCCCATTATGTAGATAGGGGCAAAATTGTTTGGTGAATTGGAAGCGCGGGGTTAAAATTTCACCTCACAACGAAGCCTATGACACTTTCAGGGTCCCGACGTGTGACTGTGCAAAATTTTGTTTCTGTAGCTGCGACGCCTCCAACACTTTTCCTTTCACTTTTTTCCCCATTATGTAGATAGGGGCAAAATTGTTTGGTGAATTGGAAAGCGCGGGATTAATATTTCACCTCACAACATAGCCTATGACGCTCTCGGGGTCCAGACGTGTGACTGTGCAAAATTTTGTTGCTGTAGCTGCGACGCTTCCAACACTTTTCCTTTCACTTTTTTCCCCATTATGTAGATAGGGGCAAAACTGTTTGGTGAATTGGAAAGCGCGGGGTTAAAATTTCCCCTCACAACATAGCCTATGATGCTCTCAGGGACCAGACGTGTGACTGTGCAAAATTTTGTGGCTGTAGCTGCGACGCCTCCAACACTTTTCCTTTCACTTTTTCCCCATTATGTAGATAGGGGCAAAATTGTTTGGGGAATTGGAAAGCGCGGGGTTAATATTTCACCTCACAAAGTAGCCTATGACGCTCTCAGGGTCCAGACATGTGACTGTGCAAAATTTTGTTGCTGTAGCTGCGACGCTTCCAACACTTTTTCTTTCACTTTTTTCCCCATTATGTAGATAGGGGCAAAATTGTTTGGTGAATTGGAACGCGCGGGGTTAAAATTTTGCCTCACAATATAGCCTATGACGCTCTCGGGGTCCAGACGTGTGACTGTGCAAAATTTTGTGGCTGTAGCTGCGACGGTGCAGATTCCAATCCCGGACATACACACACACATACACACACACACACACACACACACACACACATTCAGCTTTATATAGTAGATCTACGGTATCTCAGCAAAATTAGCGGTTTAGGCCTGCAATTATTTAATGTGTATAATTACCTTACGACTACCTAAAACATTTCTTTCCTGCGTCAATGAATAAAGGCAAGAGATGGATAGAGAATTACAAGTGATCGACCACTGAGGAACCAGTGCAGTAGAAAGAGAGATCAAGCGCTTAAATGGGTTGTCCACTACTCGGACAACCCCTTCTCATTCCTCATGTTTGGCCCCATTTAAATAAAAACACCTATACTCCCCTCTTGGGCCGCCACTGTTTCAGAGGTTTTGGCACTTGCGTTCCTGATGCTCATGTGAAGTTGTAATGACCCATGAGCCCTACGACTAGTGAGGAGTGAACATGCTCGGATAACGTCTTATCTGAGCAAACTTGGGTGTTATCCAAGTAGCTGGGTGTGCTCGTATATTATGTTCGAGTCCCTGCGGCTGCATGATGTTAGACAGCCTGAACACAGCCTGAACACATTCCCTAATACAGACAATCCTCGCGTGTTAAGGCAATCGATCAGCGTTCAGACTGCACACTCAAAAGTGCTATTAGAGGGTGCTTTAGAGGAAAATATAAAATCAATATTAAAGAACAACCTCAAGCACTTGGAACATTGATGAGAAAACTGTCATGATCCAGTCCGGGGTTTGGTTCAGATTATTCTCTCCCCGAAATGGACATGCCAGGGTTAATCTTCCCTGTCTCGTTTTGGTATCTGTCTGGCTATTTAAGTCCACTGTTATCTGCAAGCTGTGTCGTTATAGTTCCAGTCTCTGGCTTGAAAAGATGACCCCGTTATACCCTGATTTGTCCTCTGCCCTTTTACCTAGGTCCAGTTCCTGTTTTTCCTCTGTGACTTCACTCGTCGTAGTACTCGCTTTCTGTGTTGTGACCTCTTGGTATTTGACTCGGCTTGTCTATTGACCTGTTTGATTGTCTTCCGTCTCTGGCTTTCCTGCTCCCGACCGGCTCTGACTTCTTTGGCTTGTTTCTGATCATGTGTATTGCTGTAACCTCTGGTACTTCATTCCCTCTCTGTTGCTTACCTGGCTTTTCTTACTACTCTTCCGCCACCTAGTGGCTCCTGCCTGCTGCTCTGTGGTTTCTCTGTGAGTGTACCTATTTTCCTTCACCCGCACTCCCTGGTGGAGGTTGTGTGCTAATGCGCTGCAGCAGTAATTACAAAAACTTTTCATGAGTGAAGGTATTATGTCTTCTGTAGCATTCATTTTGGCTGTGAATTCCCAGAATAAATTATACCTTCACTCATGAAAAGTTTTCTCTTCAATGTTCCAAAGCTATCTAACAGCTGCAAAATATGCAGTGCAGGGACTTGAACATAATATATGAGCACACCCAGCAACTGGGATAACACCCGAGTGTGCTCAGATAAGACGGTATCCGAGCACGTTCGCTCATCACTACCTGCGACCAATCAACACCAGCTTTACTATCCTTTCCCTTGAACATATTGAACATGAACAGGAACCCAGGGCTGTTTTATATTAGAAAGGGATGTCATGACTATAATGTCTCATGCAACTAGTTGGCCTTACGCTTTGTATGCTCATCATTCATAACGCCGTGTATATCATCTATGTTTCCCGCCTTAAAAATGCCACGAGAATTAGCATTTCCCGAAAACCCTGTACATGTAAAGCCTTATACCAACAGCCCACCAGTAGTGTCCTGTGCACAGTTTTGGGAGGATGTGCTCGGCTTTGGAATAAATAGAGAAGTGTGTGATTATGAAGGATAGGGTGTGTGCTTAGACTAATCTTTGCTTAGGCAGACAGGTAATGCATGCACAAAAGGACTCTATGTTTCTGTAAAGGCCAGATGTCCCATTTTCTAGCTGTCTGAGATCTGTTATAGTCTCCAAGACAGGAGAGTGTGCAAGTCTACACGTTTACATTCCTACAGCCAAATTCTCCACCACAGGGATTTTATCCAATCCATAATCTCATACTATGCACTTATAGACTTGTCATTTTAGAAATCTGCTACTCCCTATCCTAGAGGTACAAGCAGTGAGAATATACGCAATAAAAATGCATCAGAAGTCAGTTATGATATTGATCTTTTTAATATTAGCTTTGTACAGTAATATTATCTAATAGTATTAATACATAAATTCAGGTTTGGAAATTGACAGATTAGATGCTCTGTCATATATATTATATTTTTCTCATCAATTCCAAATATTACTGTTGCAGACCTCAAGGATCTCCAGCTGTATCTGGACCATTCCCTCTATTTGAAATTCTTTGACTTTTATATGCTATCTTTATTTTGAATAAAAACTGAAATATAGAACATATACCAAGTTGTGAGGGAAGGGAAAGTGGCCATATTAATCACTGCATAAGTTTATTTCACTTTTTATGTACCCACGGCTTGGGCAGCATGAACCTAATGGCAGGTCCCTATAACTGTTCCAGTAGTCATCACAATTTGTGATAGAAGGCAATCAGCTCTTGTTAAAGCAGTTCTTATAGGTTAAAGGAAGTCTCATGAGGACAAACCCTGTCTATATTCCTGTTTGGCCTCCACTACAAATTAGATAATAACTGACGGAACACATTGATGTCATGTTCGGTCAACTAAGTAATGTATATGGTGGCTTCTCGAACCTCTCCTTGCACAGATTTTGTCAGGTAAGAAAAAGATTGGTCTGATTTTTTTTTTTAACTCAAACCATTAGTTCTGCAGGGAAAGGAGTCTGGTTGACGGACAAATGAGCATTAGGTGACAGTAGGAAACAGAGTAAAGAGGAAAACGTAGCACCTGCTCCCCATGACTGTCAGGAAAGTTTATTTGACTTCTGGTAAACTTTGTTTTGTATGACGAAATAAAACACAGGCAACAAGGTCAGAACATGGACAGAAAAAAACAATTTCCATTTTTCAGTAAAACAGAAACAAATCTCAGGAACCTCTAAACCACATTTAGGACTTTTCTGCAGATTGTACTGTACATAGGAGTTTTCATTTAAAGAAGCACTCCTCCTCCCATCTAAGCTTTTATCTTCTTATATTACAATCGTCATACAGTATTATATGGCACTGTGTACTCACAATTGCTCATTTTGCCTTTCTACCCAGCTAATTCTGCTCTTTTCTCTGCTCTATGTACTGCATTTATCATACTCCTCTTCACCTCCTGACCCTACTGATCCTTCCTCTCCCCTGGCAGGGAGTTTTTCACTTACAGGGAAAACTGTCCTCCTGTTTCTACATAGCGCTTAGAAGGGTTCAGCTAGTCCGTGTTTAACCACATGATGTCATAGACCTAATAGAAAACGGAAGAATTAGCTGAGTAGAAAGGCAAAATGAGCAATTGTAAGTACACAGTGCTATATAATATGATGATTGCAATATATTAAGAGAAAAAAATTGTGAAGGGAGGAGAAGTGCTTCTTTACTATCATGTTAGTTCCTTAACACGAAATTAATGAAACTCGGGTAAATCATGATTATTATTTAGGTTCTGTAAAAAAATCTTTTGTTTTGTTGGAATAAAGAAACTGTACTAAGTCACTTTATCACCTTCTTTATCTGTATTGCAAGAGCTTGTCTGCCTATTCAATTCAATGAAAAGTTGGTCTAGCACATATTAGCAGTTTTACTTATGATCCACATAGTGGCGCTGTGATGTCTACGAAAGTAACGCTCATTAATTTAGCAGACAATGCAGAACTGATTAAATTTGCCCTCTGCACATTGTGCTTTATTATCTATTATTTTGTGCCATACAGAACATTAAAACTACTGTAAGCCCACCTGAATGGCATGCAACATTTACGGATTACTACTTACAGTACATATTATTTGATTATGCATTTTGACCTACTTCAACAGTTGTGGGGCAAATAGAATGTCATCATGGGCTACCTGAAAAACAGATGAGCTCAATCCATGAGGCAAGGTGAGCAGTGACGGCTGCCCCCTTTCCTGACTGCAGTCTATTTAATATAATTACATACTCGCTGCCAGTTAATCCATTGGTAAATATATTTATGTGGATTCACAGAAAATATACAATTCAGCCTAATTCCCATATTATCCAAAGTACATATATGTGATTCCTATCTAACCGCTGGGAAATTAATTTTTCATTTGTTCCTACATTGTGTGAAGAAACGCTATAATTCTGCATGAATTTGAGCGTGGAGTGACTTCTATCTGCTATAGGTTGGGACTCCAACGTCGTTCCGCTTGCACCTCAATAAGACTGGGTGTGTGCACTCGGAATTTCGCTACATCCATTGTATAAGTAACTGGTCTACCTGCAGAAATGTTCTGGCAATCCTTAGCTAGGCTTCAAGAACCCCTCTGTAGAAACAATAGCTGGTCCGTTTTAACCAGGTCTTGGCAAAGATAAAGTAGCGCATTTCAGGCTTTTTGATGGAGACTATCCATATGTGAATAAGGTTCAGGCTTCAGAAGTTATACTAGTAATAGCTGAGCACTTAACCTCCTTCTTGAAATGCTAATATTATTTTATTTTTTTATATATTTATTGTAAGCACTGTATATTTTTATATTCAATATGGATGATTTGTGTGGCCACCTTCCTTTCTCTGCTGCATATAATAGTACAAAGTGTAACATCTTATTTGAAAAGTGACAAACCAGAAATATGCCAGTCTAACAAACTAAGGTCATTGTGACCAGGATTACTGTCGGGCAGTCCTACGATGTATATGATATTGTTATGCTACAAAGTATTTCTAAAATATAATATGCTGCCCTTAATAATGAAGTAGAAATATAAAATATAACACTTGGGAGGGAAATCAAAGAAGGGGAAAGGTGGAAGGGTCAAAGTGAAAAGGGATTGAAGAGATGTGGAGGAGGGGAGCCGGGGAGATGACTGTCTGCAGTTTCACACGTAGTCCCAGTGCTTGGCTAGTGATTCATGTCTGTGTGTGCAGAAGAGTGCAGAAGTACATATTCCATGTATCAGGCTCCTGCTCAAAAGATGTTTAGCTGCTCTTATGTGTTATTTATTATGCTTGTTTAAATATTGCCATCATATTCTACAGCACCTTACAGACATTGTAAACTGAACATATAAATTTATATGATGGATAGAAAAATATTTAGAATTGAGAGTCCTCAGTGGTTGATACCTTTTATGATGACCATATGATGGATATGAAGAACAGTAACTGTATGTACTGTATATATAGAGTAGAGTGCATCCGTTTTTTGCAGATGTGGAAAACATGTTGGAAAGTAAGTATGTTTTCAGAAATAGAAGCGTTAATAGATTATTTTTTTTATCAAATAACTAAGTGCAAAGAAAAAATTGACCACATTCGACAGGAAATCATCTCCCAATCTCTTCATACCATGCACTGTCCTCCCTCCCCCACTGCATCTAGTTCACTATCTGACTTTGAACCAGTTACAGAAGAAGTAATCAGGCTCCTTGCATCTTCTCGCCCAACCACTTGCTCCAGTGACCCCATTCCGTCACATCTCCTCCAGTCCCTTTCCCCGGCTGTCACCTCTCACCTAACAAAAATATTCAACCTTTCTCTCACTTCCGGTATTTTTCCATCCTCATTTAAGCATGCCATCATACATCCATTACTTAAAAAACCATCCCTCGATCAAAACTGTGCCGCTAATTATAGACCTGTCTCTAATCTTCCCTTCATCTCTAAACTCCTCGAACGCCTGGTCCACTCCCGTCTTACCCGCTATCTCTCAGATAACTCTCTTCTCGACCCTCTTCAATTTGGTTTCCGCTCTTTACACTCTACTGAAACTGCCTTCACTAAAGTCTCTAAAGACCTACTAACAGCTAAATCTAATGGTTACTACTCCATGCTAATTCTCTTTGATCTCTCCGCAGCATTCGACACTGTGGATCATCAGCTCCTCCTCACTATGCTCCACTCCATCGGCCTCAAGGACACCGTTCTCTCCTGGTTCTCCTCCTATCTCTCTGACCGATCATTCGCTGTATCTTTTGCTGGTTCCTCCTCCTCTCACCTTCCCCTTACTGTTGGGGTTCCTCAAGGATCAGTCATAGGCCCCCTCCTCTTCTCTTTGTATACTGCCCCTATTGGACAAACAATCAGTAGATTTGGTTTCCAGTACCATCTCTATGCTGACGACACCCAATTATACACTTCTCCTGTTATCACACCGACCTTTATAGAAAACACCAGTGATTGTCTTACCACTGTCTCTAACATCATGTCCTCCCTCTATCTGAAACTGAACCTGTCAAAAACTGAACTCCTCGTGTTTTCTCCCTCTATTAACTTACCTTTGCCTGACATTGCCATCTCCATGTGCGGTTCCACCATTACTCCAAAGCAACATGCCTGATGCCTTGGGGTCATGCTTTATTCCAAGCTTTCATTCACCCCCACATCCGATCACTAGCTCGCTCATCTTATCTGCATCTCATGATGTACAATAACAAATTGTATTGTGGTACCGTGTTAGCCAGAAAAATCGATGTGAATATTTTTCTGCCCAATGATGACAGAAGTATTCTAGGAGTGATACCTGATTTTCTGGTTAGCCAATAAAGTTATCACTCCTAGAATACTTCTGTCATCATTGGGCAGAAAAATATTCATATCTGCATCTCAAAAACATTTCTAGAATTCGCCCTTTTCTTACTTTCGACTCTGCAAAAACTCTTACTGTTTCACTTATTCATTCTAGTCTGGACAATTGTAACTCTCTACTAATCGGCCTTCCTCTTACCAAACTCTCCCCTCTCCAATCTGTCCTGAATGCTGCAGCCAGGATCATATTCCTCACCAACCGTTACACCGATGCCTCTACCTTGTGCCAGTCATTACACTGGTTACCCATCCACTCAAGAATCCAGTACAAAACTACTACCCTCATCCACAAAGCACTTCCTGGCTCAGCACCACCCTACATATCCTCTCTGGTCTCAGTCTACCACCCTACCCGTGCCCTCCTCTCCGCTAATGACCTCAGGTTAGCATCCTCAATAATCAGAACCTCCCACTCCCGTTTCCAAGACTTTACACGTGCTGCGCCGATTCTTTGGAATGCACTACCTAGGTTAAATTGATTAATCCCCAATCCCCACAGTTTTACGCGTGCCCTAAAAACTCATTTGTTCAGATTGGCCTACCGCCTCAACGCATTAACCTAACTATCCCTGTGTGACCCATTAAAAAAAAAAAAAAAACATAATCAGGTTCCTTGCATCATGTTCTCATGCACTTTATGCAGTTAATAGCCCTCTGTGTCTGTACTGCTACATACTTAGGAAGTTAACTGGTTCATGCAGCTTTACATGAACACCTGAGCCTTACACTATGGCTGGTCTGAATAACTAAAGCAATTGTTACTATCCACCTCTTGTGTCTCCCCTTTTCCGCATAGTTTGTAAGCTTGCGAGCAGGGCCCTCATTCCTCTTGGTATCTATTTTGAACTGTGATTTCTCTTATGCTGTAATGTCTATTGTCTGTAGAAGTCCCCTCTATAATTTGTAAGGCGCTGTGGAATATGTTGGCGTTATATAAATAAAATTATTATTATTATTATTATTATTAAGTTGGGAAGGGTCGTAAGCATGAAATCTTTTATCTGCTGCACTACTTTTTTGGCTTATCACTGCTCATTGCTGGGAAATACAGGCAGTCAGATACTGTCACGCTGTGACTGCATGTTATTCAGGAAAGGGGTTTGAACAGGTCCTAGGACTGGGACCCTAACTATCCGTGCTCCCATAGGTACCTTTGAAGGTGAGGAGGTTTGGGCCACCAGCTTTACTGTTCTCCTGTTATTTCCTAAGCTGTCCTCTCCCCCTCCTCCGGGGGTCTGGGGAAGATATGCTAGTATATAAACAAGTAAGACAAACGCATAACCAAAAGCATGTAACATACAAAACATTCACCAAAGGTAGAGAGGAATATAAGGAAGAGTAAGAATGTACAAATCAAATAGGAATAGGACAATGAGGAAAGCATACTCCCAAGAAAGCATGCAACAATCTCCATCAGCAACAACAATCTCCAATTCAGCACAGAGACTCCATGGAAGTAAAACTTTCACTGGCAGGGAAGAGACGGTTTGGACAGATTTTATAGCGAGAGGAAATGACCAGGTCAGGAAAAGCTGTGAGATGGAGCTGCAACTTTGTAATCGGCATAGAAAGGGTTGTTAACCTCCTTAGCACCAAAGGAAATAAATTCCGTTTAATATAAAACACAAACACATAGGATAAATGGAAGATCTACAATTCACAATAGGTACTGATCTTCTAACTCCAGATCTCCCAGGAGGACGTGAACCAGTGACAGATAATTATGCATCATACAAAACCATCAGGGAAGAGTCTGATTGGCTCCAGATGAATTCAGCAGCAGGATAATGACCACAAACATACAGAAAATCTCAATAAAAACTACGTTTAGCATAAAAAAAGCAAAGTGAGCCAAAAATAATGATATGGCCTCCTCAGAGCCCTGATCTCAGCATTATCACTGCTCATTGCTGGGAAATACAGGCAGTCAGATACTGTCACGCTGTGACTTTATGTTATTCAGGAAAGGGGTTTGAACTGGTCGTAGGACTGGGACTCTTACTATCCCTGCTCCCAAAGGTACCTCTGAAGGTGAGGCGGTTTGGGCCACCAGCTTTACTGTTGTCCTGTTATTCAAGTTTGTATCAGACTATATAAAGAGACAGAAGGATGTTATGCCTACATCCACAGAAGATAGTTTCCCAAGATGTTTGGAACAATGTCCCTGCTGAGTTTCTTAAAAAATGCAAGTGTACTTAGAAAAAAACTAATGCTTTGATGTTGTTTTGAAGGGAATGAAGGGGAAGAGTGGTCACACCAAATATTGATTTGCTTTAGATTAATCTTTTGTTTATTCACCTTGCATTTATTTAATTGATAAAAATAAACTGTGAACAATTCTATTTTTGAAAGCACTCTTACTTTGTGGCATATTTCCAAGCTGCCTAAAACATTTGCACAGTACCATGTGGGTAAAAATATACTATATAATTTATATGCGCACACATATGATCAATATAATTAGATAGTAATTAAGAAAAAGTATGAATTGTAAGTGTAATACAATATACAGTGGGTACGGAAAGTATTCAGACCCCTTTACATTTTTCACTTTTTGTTTCATTGCAGCCATTTGGTAACTTCAAAAAAGTTCATTTTTTTTCTCATTAATGTACACTCTGCGCCCCATATTGACTGAAAAAAACAGATATGTAGTAAATTTTTGCAAATTTAATAAAAAAGAAAAACTGAAATATCACATAATCAATATCAACATAATTTCTGCAGTACTCAAGGTTCCTAAAAGCACAGTGACCTCCATAATCCATAAATTAAAGAAGTTTGAGACCACCAGACGTCTTCCTAGACCTGGCTGTCCAGCCAAACAGAGCAATCGTGGGAGATGAGCCTTGGTGAGAGAGGTAAAGAAGAACCCCAAGATCACTGTGGCTGAGCTCCAGAAATGCAGTAGGGAAATGGGAGAAAGTTCCACAAAGTCAACTATCACTGCAGCCCTCCACCAGTCGGGCCTTTATGGCAGAGTGGCCCGACAGAAGCCTCTCCTCAGTGCAAGACATATGAAAGCCTGCGTAGAGTTTGCTAAAAAAACACATGAACTACTCCCAGACTATGAGAAATAAGATTCTCTGGTCTGATGAGATGAAGATAGATCTTTTTGGCGATAATTCTAAGCGGTATGTGTGGAGAAAACCAGGCACTGCTCATCACCTGCCCAATACAATCCCAACAGTGAAACATGGTGGCAGCATCATGCTATGGGGGTGTTTTTCAGCTGCAGGGAAATGACGACTGTGTCATGCTGCTGCAGTGCAGTATAACGCAATCTCCACCAGAGGGAGCTTGAGAGGGAAGTGAAACTGCGTACACAGAGAAGCACCACAGAGCAGCAGCATAGGCAACACCAAGTGGCGAGAATGTGGTCAGACAAGCAGAGTCAAAATACAATCAGAGGCAGAAGTCCCAAAAAGGGATAAGCAGTAAACGTTGTCAGAAAACAAGCCAGGAGGTTTAGCAGCGGTCCAAAGCGGATAAAACAAAGTCAGAAAGCAGAAGCGAGTCCGAATACGAGCCATGTCAAGAACCAGAGAATTAAACAGACAAACAGAGAAACACTGGGGAAAGGGCAGACAGAGGGAGTCAACTGACATGGAACAAGTCAGGGATCACAGCAGGACAAATCAAGAGTTGCCAAAGTCAGGTTCACACGCCGAAGGCAGAACTATAGCTGACACCACCAGCAGGATGCCTGGTAGCTAAATAGCAAACCTGAGCCCAGAATGAGGCAGAGCAAAGTTAACCCTTGACATAATCCACCAAGAAAAAGAGCAGATAGGACTAAACCCTGGAACGGATCATGACAGACTGGTTGCCATTGAAGGAAACATGAATGCGGCCAAGTACAGAGATATCCTGGATGAAAACCTCTTCCAGAGTGCTCTGGACCTCAGCTTTTGCCCCAGGTTCACTTCCAACAAGACAATGACCCTAAGCACACAGCTAAAATAACAAAGGAGTGGCTTCAGAACAACTCTTTGACCATTCTTGACTGGTCCAGCCAGAGCCCTGACCTAAACCCAATTGAGTGACTGGAGAGACCTGAAAATGGCTGTCCACCAATGTTCACCATCCAACCTGACAGAACTGGAGAGGATCTGCAAAGAAGAATGACAGAGGATCCCCAAATCCAGGTGTGAAAAACTTGTTGCCTCATTCCCAAGAAGACTCATGGCTGTACTAGCTCAAAAGGGTGCATCTACTCAATACTGAGCAAAGGGTCTGAATACTTATGACCATGTGATATTTCAGTTTTTCTTTTTTAATAAATTTGCAAACATTTCTACATTTGTTTTTTTTCAGTCAAGATGGGGTGCAGAGTGTACATTAATGAGAAAAAATTAACTTTTTGGAATTTACCAAATGGCTGCAATAAAACAAAGAGTGAAGAATGTAAAGGGGTCTAAATACTTTCCGTACCCACTGTATGTGACATTTCATCCATATCCATACAAAGCATCAATTGCAGTCATAATACAGCCCCGTATATAAAATGTAAAGCAAGTGTATAATAAAGGTAAAAAAGCATGTTGTAATTATTCAATCATATCATATTTAGCACCATAGTGAAATCTAAAACAGCGAGTGTCATATATACATATATCTTTTTTTACATTCCAGAATATTTTCAATTTTACATACCGTATATGGTTTTTGATATATTGAGCAATTAGAATATTTTATTGGTTTGTATCTTTATTATGCACTTGCCTTATATTTTGAATAAGGGATCTTTGTTATGATTGTTACTAATGTTTTGTATGGTTATGGATAAGCTGTCACATATATTGTATTGCTTTTTAAATATAGTATATTACTTTTCTATGGATGTAAATGAAATGTCACATTTATAACATTGCACTTGCAATGCATCTTTGTGTTAATAATTTCTATCTAATTATATTGATTGTACAGTTATGTATATGAAATGTCACATATATTATATTGCACTTACAATAAATCTTTGCATTAATAATTTCTATCTAATTACCGTATATATTGATTGTATAATTGTGTATCTAAAACGCTGCATCACTAATACATCATATGTATTAAAAAGGCTGTAGGATTGGCGCAACATTGCATTATGGGTAAATAAAAACACTCATTTATTTCATTTGAAATCCCTATTTTTGATATATATCTAGCACTATGTCTTTATATATAAAATATAAATAAGGCAGGCAACAAAAAAAAAAGAAAGTGTACAAAAAATTGACCCTGCATCTGAATCTATTTTTTTATATTTTAGTGGACAAATTCTGTATATGTCTATAAATAGTGCCAGACGGGTGTTCCCAGGGCCAATTAGTAATACTAATCTTGAAGCAAGGGCCTAGCTACAGTTGTATGAAAAAGGGTTTCCTATTCTTTTGAATGTTTGTCACACTTAAATGTTTCAGGTCACCAAACAAATTTAAATATTAGACGAAGATAACACAAGTAAACACAGAATGCAGTTTATAAATAAAGGTATTTATTACTAAGAGAGAAAAAATCCAAAACTACAGGGCCCTGTGTTAAAAAGTGATCGCCCCCTAAATCTAATAACTGGTTGGGCCACCCTTAGCGGCAACAGCTGCAATCAAGCATTTGAGATAACTAGCAAAACTGCATTTTGTGTTTGCTTGTGTTATATTTGTCCAATATGTAAATTTGTTTGGTGATCTGAAACATTTAAGTGCGACAAACATGCAAAAGAATTGGAATTCAGGAAGGGGGCAAACAATTTTTCACACAACTGTATAGTAGGTAAAGGGGTTGCAATCACACTCAGGCCATGGAGCCTAGGGGACCCAAAATATTATTTTGGCCCATATGAAAGGATTACTACTATTTGTGACCTGTGATAGTTGGGGGCCTTGTTGGAGATTTTGCATGCCCAGTGTTCTACTCTATGCAAATATCACATTACCCTGATTGATACATTTAACTCTGCTTCTATATAATATTGAACTGGATCTGGGATGTGATGCTGCTTCTGTCTGTAAAAAGGGGATAAAGTGTATTGTGCTAGTGGTCCTATTGGAAGGTGAGTCCACCGAGGAATTCATCTGCTCCACTATGGGCTAGTCTGAGCCACATATATAGTACTGTGAAAAAGATTTTTGGCAGGTGAAAAAAGTGCAGCAAAGTAAGAATACTTTCAAAAATAGAAGTGCTAATAGTTTACTTGTAGCAATTAACAAAATGCAATGTGAATGAACAAAAGAGAAGCGTAAACCAATAATTGGTATGTTCACCCTTTGGCTTTGACAACAGCCTCAAAACATCAATTCTTCTAGTTACACTTGTTTTGAAGGAACTTGGCAGGAAATTTGCTCCAAACATCTTGAGGAACTAACCACAGATCTTCTGTGGAGGTAGGTTTGTGCAAATTCTTCTGTCTCTTCCTGTAATCCTACAGAGACTTAATAATGTTGAAATCAGGACTCCCTGGGGGCCATATCATCACTAATAGACCTCCTTGATATTTTTTACACTGAAGATAGTTCTTAATAACATTACTTGCGTCTTTGGGTTCATTGTTCTGCAACAGAATAAATTTGGAGCCAATCAGATGCTTCCCTGACGTATATTGCATAATGGATAAGTATCTGTTTTTATTTATTTATCTGTATCTGTGTTTGTGTTTATACAGTCAATACACATGTTTGAGGCTGCATTTTAGCAAATAAAGTTGGGACATTGTTCAGGATTAATGGTGTCCTTATTGCTGAAAAATGCAGAAAGACACTTATCCTATCATGCAGTACCATCAGAGAAGCATCTGAAAGCTCCAAATTTATTCTGCAGCAGGACAATGACCCCAAACATAAGGATAGCCAACGTCATTAAGAACCATCTCCTTCAGGAATAAGAACAAGGAGTCCTGGAAATGATGATATGGCCCCCATAGATTCATGAGCCCAACATTATTGAGTGTGTTATCAGCAGAAGACCGCTGTGTCAACTACATAGTGGCCATAACCTAGTACCGCACATCGGCTCCCTATTGATTTGAATCCCTGTTAAGAGACAGAAGGATTTGCATAAGCCTACATTGACAGAAAAATCTGTGATTAGTTCTCCAAGATGTTTATAGCAACCTCCATGACATATTCCATCAAAAACTGTGTGCAAGTGTACCTAGAAGAATTTATGCTTTGGTGATGTTTTGAAGGCAAAGTGTGATCACATCAAATATTGATTTGATTTAGATTTATCTTTTGTTCTCTCACTTTGCATTGTGTTAATTGCTAAATACAGTGGGGGAATAAGTATTTGATCCTTTGCTGATTTTGTAAGTTTGCCCACTGACAAAGACACAAACAGTCTATAATTTTAAGGATAGGTTAATTTTAACATTGAGAGATGCTGCTAATCAACTCGTTACCTGCATTAAAGACAGCTGTCTTACATAGTCACATTTATAAACCTCCTTTCTAACCTCTACAACATGGGCAAGACCAAAGAGCTTTCTAAGGATGTCAGGGACAAGATCAAAGACCTGCACAAAGCTGGAATGGGCTACAAAACCATAAGAAAGATGCTGGGTGAAAAACCGACAACTGTTGGTGCAATAGTAAGAAAATAGAAGAAATACAAAATGACTGTCAATCAACATCGATCTGGGGCACCATGTAAAATCTCACCTAGTTGGGTATCATTGATCACGAGGATGGTGAGAGATCAGCCTAAAACTACATGGAGGAACGTGTTAATAATCTCAAGGCAGCTGAGACCCCAGTCACCAAGAAAACCATTGCTAACACATTATGCCATAAAAGTTTAAAATCCTGCAGTGCCCGCAAGGTCTCTGTGCTCAAGAAGGCACATGTGCAGGCCCGTCTGAAGTTTGCCAATGAACACCTGGATGATTCTGTGAATGATTGGGAGAAGGTGCTGTGGTCAGATGAAACAAAAACTGAGGTCTTTGGCATTAACTCAACTCGCCGTGTTTCGAGGAAGAGAAATGCTGCCTATGACCCAAAGAACACCGTCCCCACTGTCAAGCATGGAGGTGGAAACATTATGTTTTGGGGGTGTTTCTCTGCTAAGGGCACATGACTACTTCACCACATCAATGGGAGAATGGATGGAGCCATGTACTGTAAGATCCTGAGTGACAACCTCCTTCCCTCCGCCAGGACATTAAAAATGGACCGTGGCTGGGTCTTACAGCAAGAAAGTGACCCAAAACTAACAGCAAAGTCAACAAAGGAGTGGCTCAAAAAGAAGCACATTAAGGTCATGGAGTGGCCTAGCCAGTCTCCAGGCCTTAATCCCATAGAAAACTTATGGAGGGAGTTGAAGCTCCGAGTTGCCAAGCGTCAGCCTCAAAATCTTAATGATTTAGAGAAGATCTGCAAAGAGTGGACCAAAATTCTTCCTGACATGTGCGCAAACCTCATCATCAACTACAAAAAACGTCTGACTCCTGTGCTTGCCAACAAGGGTTTTGCCACCAAGTATTAAGACTTGTTTGCCAGAGGGATCTTATTTCTCACTACAAAATGCAAATAAAATTATACAATTTATACACTGTAATTTTCTAGATCAAATACATATTTCCCCCAATGTATAATCTAGTAACACTTCTATTTTTGAAAGCATTCTCACTATGCAGCATTTTTTTCACACCTCCCAAAAACCATTGTACAGTACTGTATATATATAATATTATATATATGTAATATAAGTATTACATAGTATATATAAAAATGCATAAAATTTGTTACGTTTTGATTTATAAATCCATAATAGCTTTTTCACATTCAACATTTGCTGTGAAGGCATGAAATGTAATAAGGACTACGGTATTCAATAAATACCGTATGTTGCAACCACATTGAGTATTTGTTGAGCTGTCTCTTTGTCGCAAACATGTTGAAAGTTAACAAACATAATCAGGTGATGTACTTGGCTGTGTCAATCAGTCTCATAGGCAATGAATTGAAATGCACGTGATTGGTGAGGGTTACTATTGAGGACTATTGAGGATTATTGAGTGTGAATATCCTGTAAGTGTGAGACAAATTCAGTATAGCTTGTATTTTATTCATTGAAATCCCTGGTGTTTGTATGTATATGAGTCTAGTGGGTGGTTCTAGTAAGTGATTGACAGCTATCTCTGCATGTATAGTCATGCATGGAAGATTGTCAATCACTGAGTAGGACCGCCCACTGACCTCATATACATACAAACACCACAAATTTATATTAATAAAAATAAAGGTTTACGGAAATATTAAACACAAAAATATATCTCAATATAATCAGCTCCTCCTGTTCTATAACATACAGGCTGCAGATCAGATACCATTTTCAGCATGACAGGTTCCCTCACGTTATGCCTGCGGTGAGACGGCGGCATGGTCTCAGTATGTCAGAGACTGATCCAAGTGTCATCTTAGTGTGATCGGATTCTCTCACATGACAAAATTGCAGCATAGGTGCGGAGAAAATGGAGAACTTAATTTCTCCATCAGATGACATCCCAGTGCTGTCCGATGTTTCACCTATAAACTTGTATGGGTGCGCGTGATCCCATCATCGGAGGCTCTTGTAGCATGCTATGATTTGCTTTTCACGCCACACCACCGTGAGAAAAAAAATTCTAATCGGCACTGCCCCATACATTGGAGCGAGTGCTATCTGATAACACATCACATAGCGTTTCAACTGTGTCATAGACTGGAAAGGTTAATGTGTGAGTAACTTTAATTGATTAGACTAATTAAGTAAGTAGATACATTGCATTATATCTTGCACAAATCCCACAATACAGAATTATAAGCTCATTTATGAAAGGTAATACTGCTGCGCTTCAATCTTCCGATATCCCCAGCTTGTTTGGCTCTAGCTCCATAGCTGTGCACAGTATTCCTGTAGTGTGATACCACTGTACGCAGGAAACTGATCCTGTGACCTCGTGATGTTCATGTTCTATATACTGTGACAACAGTGCGTACCTTGTGGCATCACTGCAGCTAGTGTTCCAGTATTGTCACATGACTCCAGTTAACCCTCTGTGATCTGACATCACTGCCTGTATTTTTCCTGTACCGATATATCAGTTTACTAAGTATAGAAGATACAGAAGTCACAGTCGCACTTAGAAAAGAGTGTCAGAGGTCAGCTAGTGTTCCTACTGCAGGATAAGAAAATGCATTTTTATGGTCACATAGTGTGACATTGTGTCCGTTATTAATGGAGGCTGCAGTGCCACTGTTAACAGAGGTTTAACAATAGTCTCTGTTCATATCTGTGTCAGAGACTACATCAGAGACGTCACAAATTCCAGAAAAAAATGAAGTATTATTCTTCCCATCAAAGTGATGGGCATCACAACATAGCCCAACATAGGGCGTGGTTGGTGTCTGCTATATTTTCAGTCTTCTGGGACTGTGACATTACAAACAATCAGAAATGAATAATCAAATATAAATTAAGCCTTTTTGAAATTACAGTCTTTTCTGGATAACAATCTGATAAAAACATAGAAGACCATACTGATACGTCCGTGAGACATAATACTAATCATGATGTCTGGACCAACTGCGGGTCTCCTGACCCAAACTCAACAAACTCATAGCGGTATTCATACTGTATCTACCTATGAGACCCGCAGATGGTCCAGACATCATGATGACTGGCAGCTGATCTGGACAATATGGTACATACTTGGACTGTCTTTAAAAGATGTCTGAATTTCACCAAATAATAAAGTGTTAGTGAAAATGGTATAGGAGAAGAAATGTTTTCTAGATGTCTGAAAGGTAAAGTTCAGTCTATTCATTCTGCCCAAATTTTGGGCAGCATGAATCAGAGCCTAGTGGCATGATTGCAGCCAAGGAGTGTTTCAGAGAAAACATAGTTTAACTACATACTAGAAGAGATGAGACTAGTCTGGTGCCGCCCTTAGCCACCTTCTCCCTAGCTGACCCTAGTTTATTAACATTTTTCCTCTGTGTGTACATAAGGAGGAACCTGTCAATCAAGTAAAAGTAGTGCGGGGAGAAGTTGGCCAAGGGCATCAGTCTTGCCTCTCCCTATAGTCCCTGGCTGGCTCTTCAATCTACATTTTCTCTGAAATGCCTGAAATTTTCAGACAAAAACATAACTGATTGCGAAAGTGCAGCCAGACTCTCGTTCATATTGCCCTGGATTTAAGCAGCATAAACTGGATGATGGGTTTCCGTTAGGGCGCAGCCGGATGGTCGTATAAATTGGGCATAGATCGGAACGCAGTGCATGGACCTGCTGGCGGCTCTCTCCACCCGAACTTGTTCCGATTTATATTGCCATCTGACTGCACCTTAATATGTTTGGTATTTAACCACTTGTGCAGTTGAAATACTTGTCTACCTGTAGGGCAGAAGTCTACCTGAGGAACAGAACCAGTGCATAGTAACTGACCTGGTAAAGATATTAAAATCAAACAGTTGATATGTCAAAATATAGAAGAAGGAAAGGAAACCTAAGGTGTACTCCATAAAATAATTATCTACTCTAGGTTTGCATTTGGGACATAATTGACCTTATGAGAAGATTGCTTAACAAATGATGGTATTGTCAAGCAAGTTTATTTCTCGCATTGATAACCAGAATGCGTGAACTTTAGTAAACTAGATCTTCCGGGTCATTTATTGCTGGGACAACTCCAGGGTGCAATAAGATATGAAAATCAATGTTTGCACTTCATTATCTGTTTAAATAAACACGATGAGAAAGATGTTGCAAAATGTAATAGCTATATTTGTGTCCTATCAGTTATCTCGCCTATTAAAAGGAAATAATATGACTAAAGTTGTATACAGGGAAAAACTAAATGTATTTTCCTTAAAAATTTACATAGCACACAGCTGCAAAAGTGACGCTAATGTATGTTAACACTAATTATGATTTGTGATCTGCAAACTTCAATCAATGGGAGTTTTTTTATGTATCAATATTTGAATTTGTAGAGAAAGTTTGAGGCTTTGTTCGCATTTTGTTTGTTTGTTTGCTACAGTCACAGTAAAGCTGCATCTCTTTTTTTTTGCGGCCAGAATATGCAAAGTGTGAGCAAGGCATGAAGACAGAAAAAAAAAACTAAATGAGTTTTTCCTGCAAAAATACACTCTGATGAAATAGTAAAGGCTGCAGCTGACAAGCACCTGTCTGTGACACAACCCTGTCACATCAATGCCGGGAACAATGGCGCCGACATTAATGGAACGGTGCTGCCTTAGGAGAGTTTGAACAACTTTACTTTAATGTGTATGGGACCTTTACTGTTAGGTTCCACACTACTTGTGTTACTGTCCTACAGTTATCAGCTGGAGAAGACACTTACATTTTTTTCTTTATGTTTTTTTTCCCTACTTGTATTGAAGTAGAAACTATTGGACTGCACTCTGATGACATCTGAACATAGTCCGATTTCCATGGACAGAATTGGATCACACTATGGTCACACTCTGAAAAAATTCAGGTCAGTGTTTGATCAGAGTGTGATTTGCATAATCAACAAGATTCTCGAGGATGAGAGAATCTCCGGCCATCTGCACCTGTCCTTAGGGTGTATTGTGCTGGCCAATAATTTTATCAACCATCCTGAGAACTGAGAAGTTAGAGACTCCCTATAAATATTATGCCCCCATTGAAAGAGTTAAGAACAGATAAACCATAGAATATACACTCTAAATGAGCACATAGACAATATTAAGTGATATACGCTTTGCAGGATCAAGGAAATCATATATTGTTCTGCTAAAGTGATGGAAATCACACACAACTCAGTCCTGTAGAAACAAAACCCCCAATTTATCACTGTTTACCCCAGAATTCTGGAGTAAAACACCTTAAAATGAAGTAACTTTGCCAAAATGGGAGGAGCTAGGGCGGGACAGGGTGTGGTAAAGCCTACTTGACAATTTTGGGTATCATATTCCTGCGCACCCATCATTAAGACTGGCATACAAAACACCAGTCTGAATGAATTGGGCTGAAAATGTCATCTGCTGCCCATTCATCAACTCAGTTTTGTAACCAAGTCTGGAGCACGTGGACATCCACTGTAAAGATTTATAGTCATTAATAATGATTGTGTTGCTTTGGTAAAGATTATTATTAACCATATTGGACGTCAGCGAATATTATACAGTGTATCAGAAATACATCATTACTGACTTTGACCAGTGGCGGATTATAATTAGGTCAATCTGGGCAGTAGCCCAGGGCCCAGTAGTGGGTGGGTGGGGGGGGCCCTGGGCAACCGCTCAGATAGACCTTGGCCACCATCAGGGCATTACTGCCCTGACTGGCGTATGGGCCCGGTGGGCAGAGGGGGCCCGCATCGGGACCCGTCTCATCTGCTCACCGAGCTCCCCTTACAGGTGCTGCAGCAGTAAGGCTATTGACGCGCGGGCCCGCACGTCAATAGGTAACAGCTGCCAGCCAATCGGAGGCTGGAAGCTGACGTGTGCTGCAGCGCGCAAGTCGCCAGCGCCTGACGTCATTGTCAGCCACCGGCGAGTGCGCGCTTCACCTGAGTGGAGGGAGGAAGCTTCGCCCGCCGGCCACCGCAGGAACGCGGCTAGGTAAGAAAGAACTCGTGTTTTTTTTTTTTTTTTTTAGATCGGCGATCCCGGGGCAGAATGCTGGACACGCTGGGGGCAGAAATGCTGGACAAGCTGGGGGCAATATGCTGGAGACACTGGGGGCAATATGCTGGAGACACTGGGGGCAGGATGCTGGAGACACTGGGGCAGATTGCTGGAGACACTGGGGGCAGGATGCTGGAGACACTGGGGCAATATGCTGGAGACACTGGGGGGCAAAATGCTGGACACACTGGAGCAATATGCTGGACAAAGTGGGGGCAATATGCTGGAGACACTGGGGCAGATTGCGGGAGACACTGGAGCAGATTGTGGGAGACACTGGGGCAGATTGCCGGAGACACTGGGGCAATATGCTGGACACACTGGGAGCAATATGCTGGACACACTGGGGGCAATATGCTGGACACACTGGGGGCAATATGCTGGACACACTGGGGGCAATATGCTGGACACACTGGGGGCAGGATGCTGGACACATTGGGGGCAGAGATGCTGGACACTGGGGGCAGAGATGCTGGACACTGGAGGCAGAGATGCTGGACACTGGGGGCAGGGATGCTGGACACTGGTGGCAGAGATGCTGGACACTGGGGCAGAGATGCTGGACACACTGGGGGCAGGATGCTGGAGACATGGGCAGAATGTAGATACAGGGCATGATTGGAGATACGGGGCAGAATGAAAGACATGGCGCAGGATTGGAGACAGATCGTGCAGGATCATGGGGCAGGATGGATACGATGGAAACTGATGGGGCAGGATGGGAGATCATATGGGGCAGAATGGATACTCATGAGGGCAGGATGGGAGAACATATGGCTGGAGCCAGGAATGAGATACACTGGGCCAGGATGGGGGATATTATTATTACCATAGGGGATAATTAAGGGATATTATTACTGCAGTGATGTATTTTGTATCATATTTTTTGAGGACACTGTTTAAAATGGGGGGGGGTCCTGTTACTGTGCAGAGCGACACTGTCTCCTCTTTTTCTTCATGTGGTGTAATGTAGAAGTTGGGAAAAATTAAGTAATGTGTTCTGCAAGCGGAGCTCGACATAACTGTGTTATTTCCTGCAGAAACGAGTCCTGGCTGAATGAAGTGATGGCGGTCTGTGCTGGATGAAAGATGAAGGACTTCACCTAGAGACGTCACTTGTGAGTCAGTGTTACCTGTACACTGTATACTATATACTGAACTGAAGGGTAAATTGACTAAATCAATGGATGTTTGACAGGTTATAGTTTCACACAGCAACTATTTTCTGGAATAATCTGGTTCAGGTATATGATGACCCCGTCGCATGACCCCGTCACATGACCCGATCACATGACCCGTCACATGACCGGGGGGCCCACAGTGTCTGAACAGCCCGGGGCCCTGGCTACCCTTAATCCACCCCTGACTTTGACCGATATATTTCTAGTACATTTCCCAAAGCTTAAATCATTTTTGGCTTATTATGAAACATAACTGTCGGAATAAGTGTTTGTAAACTGTGTAGATGCTTGTTATAGTGTAATAATTATTATAAACATAAGCAAATCTATAATTACGGGGAGAATTGCTCAGTTATTATGATGTAACCAACAAAATTGTATGTTTGCGCCTTAGCAAACTGATATGTCCCAATTACAGACACATTTCTCAGTTGCACTTTCTGAATTCTTAGTGTATGTTCACATTAGCGTTACGCTAATGTGCGTCGCTGTTGCGTCGGCGACGCAGCGGCGACGCAGCGGCGACGCGCCCCTATGTTTAACATAGGGGACGCGTGCGTTTTTTTGGTCACGTTTTTCGACACGTGCGTCGTTTCCGACGCTAGCGTCGGACGCAAGAAAATGCAACAAGTTGCATTTTTCGTGCGTCCGATTTTCGTCAAAAAACGACGCACGCGTCGCAAAACGCAAATGTGAACGTAGCCTTAGAGATTGAAAAAGAACCTGTCATCAGGATGATGCAGGTTGAACTAAAAGTATGTGTTGTGAGTTCTGTTTTTGGGCTCCCTCTGGTGGTTACTGATGGTACTGGGTGACTTGTCTTTCCTGGGTTTCTGGGTTCCACCTGTTCCATCAGCATATGGGAGTTTCCTATTTAACCTGGCTTTGCTGGCATTTCCTCGCCGGTTATCAATGTATCCAGTGTGTCTTGTTACCTCTGCTCCCTGCTCCTAGAACCTTCTGGACAAGCTAAGTTTGGATTTTCCTGTTTTGTGTTTTGCTTAATTTGGTTTTTAGTCCAGCCTGCAGATATGTGATTCTCTGCTGCTGGTTGCTCTAGTGGGCTGAAATAGCTTTTCATGTACCATGAGTTGGCACATGAGTTCAAGTAATTTCAGGATGGTTTTTTGAAGGGTTTTTCGCTGACCGCGCAGTTCACTTTTGTATCCTCTGCTATCTAGCTTTAGCGGGCCACATTTTGCTGACACTGTTTTCATACTACGTATGTGCTTTCCTCTCATTTCACCGTCATTATATGTGGGGGGCTGCTATTTGCTGTGGGGTATTTCTCTGGAGGCAAGAGAGGTCTGTGTTTCTTCTGATAGGGGAAGTTAGATCTTCGGCTGGAGCGAGACGTCTAGGATCATCGTAGGCACGTTCCCCGGCTACTTTTATTTGTGTGTTAGGTTCAGGGTCGCGGTCAGCTCAGGTTCCATCGCCCTAGAGCTTGTTTGTATCTGTGCTTGTCATTTTTGTGATCCCCTGCCATTGGGATCATGACAGGTATGGGCATAAAGGTGCTTTTATACTGATTAAATGGGTAGATTTAGATCTCATCTCCATGCCAAGCCAAGATCTGAATCTGCGCATGCGCTGCAATTTACTGAAGACCCCAGGATGTCAATCTGCACATGCGCCAACACGGTGCCATGTTCCTGAAGCCCGCCGCAAGATCAATGTGCACAAGTGCCATCCATGGTTAGGACAGCGCCGGCGCAAAATTTAATACAATGAGAAGATACGGACATCAGAGGCAGCAGAGCTGTGGCAGAGATGAAGACCCTACCACAACTTATTGCACCCAAACTTCTAAAGATAATAAGACAACCACAGATTTCTACACTGACGATACCTATTAAATCAGTATTACAGCACCTTCATGCCCATACCTTTAGTTTAACGTGGCTGATCCTGATCGCAGGTTCTCTTTAAACTCTATGGGCATACTGTATTTGACAATTAGCCTACGATTTTTTCATATACTAGTGGTAACATTGATTAAAAGAAAGAACGTTTCAAACTGCGATGTCCATTTGTTTACACATTTTAAATATGAATTAGATTTTTAATATGCAGTTAGCTGTCCCTAGTTGTTGTGAACTCAGTGAATCCAGAAAGTTATTATTATTATTTATTTATATAGCACCATTAATTCCATGGTGCTGTACATGAGAAGGGGTTACATCAAAATACAAATATCACTTACAGTAAACAAAACCAACAATAACAGACTGATACAGAGGGAAGAGGACCCTGCCCTTGCGGGCTTACATGCTACTGGATTATGGAGAAGGAGACAAGTTGCAACTTTTACTAGCTTTGATGCACTGACACAGCTTAAAGAAAGATGTCCTGTTTCTAATATTATTGTTTCAAAGGCTCAGAGATGCAAAAAAATACAAACAGACTCCTGGGGCCCAGCATTGTTTCTTGCCAGTGCTCCGTTCTTTGTTAATTGACTGCAGCGGTAACATCACATCAACAGCGCGGCTGCAAATCACTAAGGTTACGTTCAGACTAGCGTTGTGCGCCGCTGCGTCGGCGACGCAACGCACAACGCACGCAAAAACGCGGCAAAACGCACGCAAAAACGCTGCGTTTTGCGACGCGTGCGTTGTTTTTTGCCGAAAATCGGACGCAAGAAAAATGCAACTTGTTGCGTTTTCTTGGTCCGACGCTTGCGGCAAAAAAGACGCATTTGTCGCAAAACGCAACAAACAAAAACGCATGCGTCCCCCATGTTAAACATAGGGGCGCATGACGCGTGCGTCGCCGCTGCGTCGCCCAACGCACACTAGCACAACGCTAGTCTGAACGTAGCCTTAATAACTCCTGCTGACTGCATTGGCAATGCAACAGAGCTCAGTTGTTGGCAGCAATGCTGGTGAAATGGCATAATCACTGCAGCTGATCAACAAAGACCAAAGCAGCAGCAAGAGGCAGCGCTAGACCCTCAGAGTGAGTCAAAGCTCAGTTTGTTTTTTTCCCTACCTCCCTGAGCCTTTGCAGAAATATATTTTTAAGCATAACAGAAATTAAATGGGTTGTCTTGTTCAGACTTTGTTTGTTCATGATACTCTGCTCTCCCAGGCGCTGATGCAGTCATTGTCTTCTCTCTCCCTGCAGATTCTGAAGTGGGTTCTTCTACCTACCTGGTTTCTATCTTCCCTTGCTAATAGCATGCTCTACCATGTAAAACTTCCTTACCTACTGACATCTCTAACACTGAGAAAAGGGAGTGAGAAAACTCGACCAAACAAGGCAAGTTTTCATTGTTCAACCACCACAACCCCTTTGTAAAGCAGACCAATGCCCTAACCCCATAACCTTCCTATCCAACATCACTGAAGGGGAGCTTAATTGTCTCCTCTCCAAATCGCACCCCACCATCTGTGCGTTCGACCCCATCCCATTCCACCTCCTCCCCAACGTCACCACCACTCATATCCCATTCTTAACCCACCTCTTCAACCTATCACTAACTTCTGGTACCTTCCCTTCTGCTTTCAAACATGCCACAATCACGCCTATCCTTAAAAAGTCAACCCGCGACCTAACCGCTGTGTCCAGCTATCGCTCACCACTACCGGAGCAACCGCCTCACCAACATCGGAGCTGCTGTAACCCCCACCTACTGTCTCCTTCCCCATCATCCTGTAGAATGTAAGCCCGCAAGGGCAGGGTCCTCGCCCCTCTGTATCAGTCTATGATTGTTTGTTTGTTTACTGTAAGAAATATCTGTAATTTGTATGTAACCCCTTCTCATGCACAGCACCATGGAATCAATGGTGCTATATAAAAAAATAATAAAAATAGTGAATGCCTTTAGTCCTGACTGACAGCAGCACCACAGCCATCTATTTACAGGAGTTGTACAGACTCTACATCAACAATCTTCACATTTAGGACTTAGAGTAATAAAAAGTAAAAATATTTCTATAGACTTTATGATAATGCTTTTGGACTTCTTTTGTTTACTTGTTTTTTTTAGTTTTTATCCACTAGGACAATATTTAGATGTTGACTTTAAGGTGTGGTCCCACTATTGTGCAATCATTTTGAGAAAACTGTAGGAGGAAAAACTGCCAACAGTCCAGATTTTCCTTGGATTATTTTGAAGCTTTCAATATACAACTCATCACATAAGGAACCAGGAGTCTAAATTTTGCAATTGATAATTTGATATTAACAAGGTAATATTTTTATAAAAGCCGTTGTTTATTTAAAGGAGTGCTCTAGTTTTGTATCTCACAGGGGAGAGCTAGCATGAAGAAAAGCAAAATAAATACTTTCCACCAGAATCTTCTCTCTGCTCCAGCTCGGCCAGTATGACAGTGTCTACAGAGCTAGAAGTGATGACGTCCCGACCATCTATCACCCGACCATGCATCCAATCAGCGGCCTCATTGATCTGAACAAGAATGGTCATGACGTCATTGCTTCTGATCCAGAAGACTATAGGAACAGCAGCGCTGGGGCGGTGAGCAGATTCTGGTCATGTATCTTCTTTTTTTTCTTCAGATAGGCTTTTTCCTGTGAAGTTTAAAGATATACTGATGAATGCAACAAATTGTCTGTATATGTAAGGATACAGACATACTGTAGATGGAGCTGACAGTAACTGTATGGCACATTTATTAACTGGTTGTCTATATGCCAATGAGAAGAGAGTAAGGCTCGATAACTGCAAAAAATCTGAAGGTTTTTTTTAGCTCACGATATTCATTCACATAATTGTTGATCCCACTCAGCAAGTTTGTGAATGGAATTTTACGCCTATCTTTCCCTTGTGTTATCATATTACAGAATGCGTAGAACTCTTAAAGGGATGGCGCACGCTGTCAGCGTGTCATGGGTTTTGTGGTGAGGGCTGTGACTATGCTTAGAGAAGGTTTAATATTTCATCAGCGTTGCATCAGGCGCGGAAGATGGCCAGCATTCAAGACTCAATGCAGGATGGGCGGGTATGTAGTGCTGTTAATTTACGTGTCAAGCGTTACCTGCCAAATATATCCTGCAAAGGGTGTTCAAATTACAGAATGGGATAGGTGAAGCATTATCTTCAAAGATAGGTGGTGAAGTATTTTACAAAGAAGACAATGATGAAATCTAGCAAATTATTTCTACAATATCATGAAAAAAATCCCTAAAAGTAAACAATACAGGATCATAAAACTAGATACCAATATATTATTCTAATGTACATTATATGGAATACTTTATATAATATATTTTATATACTTTATGAATATATTTATGATGTTCCTTGTCAGCCTAATTCGTTACTCGCTGATTCTTCTCGGTAAAGAATGTTTTCTTGCATTTCTAAGGTTTTATTTGCCATTGCCTCCATTACGTTAGACATGCATATTTTTCCGTTTGTACTAGATTGTGGTTATCAGATGATTATCCATTATGCTCTTTCATACTATGATGAAAACCCAAGCCTCCTGTTACTTTCGACTGTGTCTGTGCCAGGCTGTCTGACTTATGATTGTTTAACACTAAAAGATAGAAATACATGAAAATGCTGTATAAAACAATACTTAATGTACTGATCTGTGCAATGTCAATTTCATTTTACAACATAACTTGTTATGTTGTTTAGTGTGACTTATATACAGCTATTCATATGTACCTGTATTGGTAGCTATTAATGGATTTCTTGGACAGGACACAAATTGAATGTTTTTGTCATTGGAAAATAATCTAAAATGTTCCCAGCCATGTAGTGATTTTACAGAAGTAGAAACATCTGGACCTCAATGCAAAATCGGTAGTAGGGCCACCAACCATTACATGGATGCAGAATAAGCCAAGCATTGTATGAGCCAAACAAAATCACCTGCCTACTTGCAGGTGATTGACAGCATCGTATGGGTGGGGGAGTCTTTTGGACTCTACATAGGATGCGCTCAATGAGTGGACTCCAAAGCTCAGCTTACTCTGCAAATAAGGCCTCAATAAGAAGTCTGTGAATCACATCCATGTTCTATCTATGATTTTCACACATAGAACATATAAGTATTAAAGTCCACGGTACCATTCACTTGTCCATTTTTTTGCGGACTGTGTGTCCGCCAAAAAATCATGAAGATGTCAGTTTTTGATTCGAGTCTCAGATCAAAGTTACCCGAGCAAGTCTAAGGATCTGTGAAAAATCACTAACAGCACATATTGCCATCCATGTGCAATCCCCGTGCCGTCCGTTGTTAACATTGTAATGGATGGGAGAAGCTTTGTCATTTATTTATTTTTTCATGTGATAAAATCACTGATGGTAAAAACTGACAAACGGACCAAACACTGATGAACAACAGCCCATGTTTTTAGACATGAGAAAACGTCTGACTGAAGCCTTATGAAGTGTAATACTATGAAAGTGGCTACACAAGTATAGGGCTGTTCACATTAGAATCTCCACATCTGCCAAGTGAAAGACACAAAAAGGTATAAAAAAAAGTTGTCGGAGCCTCAGGTAAATTATTCAGCTGCCACGATGAAAACTAAATCTCCGAGCAGTCATAAATTTTCGGAGGTCACCCGAGCGTGCTCAGGAAAACCTGAGCAACGAGTACACTCGCTCATCACTAGTGGTGACTAGTGATGAGCGAGTGTACTCGTTGCTCGGGTTTTCCTGAGCACGCTCGGGTGATCTCCGAGTATTTGTTAGTGTTCAGAGATTACGTTTTCATCGCCGCAGCTGAATGATTTACAGCTATTAGACAGCTTGAATACATGTGAGGGTTTCCTAGCAACCAGGCAACCCCCACATGTACTCAGGATGGGTAGTAGCTGTAAATCATTCAGCTGAGGCGATGAAAACATAATCTCCGAACACTAACAAATACTCGGAGATCACCCAAGCGTGCTCAGGAAAACCTGAACAACGAGTACACTCGCTCATTACTAGTGGTGAGTCTGACCAATTCCCTTTTCCTTGTGGCTCTGCGATTTGTGTTGAAAACAATATTTCCAAACTTGAGCCAAAAATTGATCTTTCTGGAAACAGTAATGGACATTGTATATATATATATACATGGTGGCGCAGTGGTTAGCACAGCAGCCTTGCAGCGCTGGGGTCCTGGGTTCTAATCCCACCCATGACAACATCTGCAAAGAGTTTGTATGTTCTCTCCGTGTTTGCGTGGGTTTCCTCCGGGCACTCCGGTTTCCTCCCACATTCCAAAGACATACTGATAGGAATTCTAGATTGTGAGCCCAATCGGGGACAGTGATGATAATGTGATGTAAAGCGCTGCGGAATATGTTAGCGCTATATAAAAATAAAGATTATTATTATTATATATATATATATATATATATATATATACATACAAAATGGCAAATTTCTCTAAAGAGAACTGACGACTGCCCTGAAGTTCAATGCAATTTGGACTATCCTCTTCTGCGGCAATCTCTATATCTGTCTGCTGAATTATTCTTTTTACGACATGTAAGTTTAATACCCTGTACTAGGTGAATAAGTAATCATATTTACTTTAAAAACCGATAGAAAAGTATAACACAACATAAAAATAGGACGTAAAGCTAGGTATTCTTAACATATTATTTACAATTCTGGGCGTGTGAAATAAGAAAGTCAGGAGGTTGTATTATGTCATATGTCTGTCTGTGCTCTATTATGTCATAGATCAGTATTCACCTGGGAGCGGGTACCTCCGGCAGCCGGGGGGAGGGCAGAGCCAAAGAACCATGCAGCTGCTGCAAACACAAGAGGCTGATACAAGACACGACCATCCAGGACCTCATGGCCAGGGCTAGTATTGGCTGCCACTCACAAGTGCCCTGTGTGAAAGGGAAGGCAATATGTACAGTATATGTGTTATATGAACCATCGCCATATGCTATTTCTCTTAAGAGTTAACATATAAAAAGATTGCAGAATACCAAATAGTGGAATTTTTATAGATGCTAAATAGCACATGTTACAGATCTATTTATAAGCAGGAGTCCTTCCTACTGGTATGAGAAGTGAAATCTCTATTGTCTGATGAATGTATACTGTATCTATTCATGGGTTTTCTCCACTGTATAGAAATACACTATCCTGATCCCATTACAGTCTAATGTCTGATCGTATAAAAAATTCAAATAGTTGAGAAAAGTTATAAAGATCCATCCTTTTAGCCTATACCTGTTTACTGGATAAGACCCCATTGCGCTTGTTTTGTCCCCCCTGCTTCTGCCGTATAAAGAAAATGTGATACATTAGCATGGCGTACCCATGTATTACAGGGTAACTTGGATAGGCTGCCCTGCGAGAAGGGAAGAAAGTCTCTGAAGGTAATCAATTAAAGGAGTAGAAATTTTCAATTATCCATATAAACTATTCTATTCTTCAGTCTTAGAAAGTAATTCAAAGTTTTACCCAAAGTAACTGAAAGTTTTTACGAGTCCCTTCACAATCAGATTTCTATTCACAACTTCAGACTCCTGTAACGAATATTTTTACAGATCTGCAGAATTTCTAGCCTCAGATTTCTAACCTGATTCCGAGAAGCTTGTCCTTCTGCCGGCTCTCCTGCACTGTGTCTAATAGTGGAGTGGACAGGTACAAGCGCCTGAATATTGGGGGTGGGTCTAAAGTCCTGGGATGGGAGGTTATACAGCTTAACTGTTTAAAGAGCTTTTACTACTAACATAATAGGCTGACGATTACAAGAATATCTTATCTAGGATTACACTCAGAAAAAATGAACAGAATGAGACATTTTCTAAAAGTAATTGTCAACATCATGTTACAATCACATGACAATCACTTAAAGAGTACCTGTCATTTTATTTTTTTATTTTATTCCTAAATGAATGGTACATTTAAAATTTAGAATCTTATATTCTATATATCTTATCAGAGAGATCTGCTTCTTTCTTCAACAGGACTTTAATTCTCTAAATTCTTAAGTCACAGGTAAAATAAGTCTTCAGCTAAAAAAAGGTTTTCCCATTACTGAGAGAGTAGCTGACAGTTCTATGGAGAACTGTAAGTGATTTCAGGAGAACTTGCAGCAGAATGTCTCTATCTGCCTCTAGGTTCTCCCTTCTGTATTCCTCCCTCCACATGGCAGTTGGTGTTGATAAGATTCTATCTCCTATTTCAGTAATAGGAACATCTGTGTTCACTGAAAACAGATTTTACCTATAAATTAAGAGTGAAAGATCAGTCTAGGAGGAGAAAGAATCTAAATGTTCTGATAAGTTATATTACAAAGTTGCTTACTTTAATATGTAGTATTATTATTATTATTATTATTATTAGTTTATTAAATAAAAATGAAAAACAATGGTTACTGCTTAATTAATTCTGACAGGTAAAAAATAAAAAGATTATGAGCCTTAAAATGTTCATCCTTCAAGAAAACCATTGCACTGTTTAGTTGTATTTGGCACTAAAAATTATATTTTATTACACTGTAGGGGTCACAAGACATTCTTTTTCATGTGTCATTGATTTATGTGTGAAAGTACTCCTATAAGTATGCTTTCTTAAAATGAAGGCACAACATGAGTAAAGATATAAGCCAAGTCCATGTATCCACAATAGCTTAAAGAGGTTGTCCACTACTTTATCATTGATGATTGTCTGATCGTTGGGGGTCAGACATCCAGCACCCCCGTCTATTAGCTGTACTCAGTACTCAGATGCTCAATTTTGGAGCTGCTCCGTCTTCTGGCTGCAGCAGGGCATTACACATCCGCCTGCTATTCAAATCAATAGGTGACAGATGTGCAGTACCCTACCGCAGCCGCCACTAGAAAACGGAGCAGCTCCGCAACTTAGCAATTCTGGCTGGTGGCCGCCCCCGACACAGAGAACAGCCCCGCCAGCCGGAACACACTGATGGGAGCATAATCACTGTTCTGTCTCCGCCATCTAATATTGTTACCCTGATTATTTGCTTGCATAATTGCAGTTTCCTCAGTATACAGTATTGATATATTCATGCCTTTATTCATCTGTGATGCTTTGGCTCCCTCTAGCGGTCAGAGTTATGTTGGCAGTTCAATCTTGTTTTTGTATTATCCATGTCTGATTCTCCTCCTCCTTTGCAATGCATTATGGTAGCTCAGCCTCCATTTCCCTCCATTTTTCCTTTCACTTTCTTCAGTTTGCCTTCAAGGAAAGACGCTTCACTTCATCCCCCTTACGATTGCATTGCCGGTATGTCTTTATGCTTCATATAGATATTCCTGCTCTATATTAGCTTAGTTTAACCAGTTGTACTCCCAGTTTAGTCACTAGCTTTCTAAATGTTATGCATAATGTATATCATGTGTATTATGTATCTGTTCTATGCCATGCACTGATTCTATGTATATCATTGTTCACAGTTTCACCGCATCAATATACCACTACGTTTAATAAAGCACAGACTCAACCACAGTCTCCTTATTGGACCCCGGTATAGCGGTTTAGCTGACTGTATAGCTACGTATGAGCCTGCCTCAGCTAGTGAGGACAGAACAATCACTCCTGCAGCACGTAAGCGCTGATCTGCCATGAGAAAGTTCCCAGGAGTTCAAAGCTTATGAACCGCAGTGACCTCACTTACAGCACCGCTCGCTGCATGAGAACATTCTCACACAGTGGATGGTGCCATAAGGTCACCGGGGTTTATCAGGTTTGAACTCTGGTGAACTTTCTCACAGCAGCTCAGCGATTACACTTCTGTCAGTGTGTCCCGGCTGGTGAGGATAGCGGTTGCATCACTGATGTGATCCAAATCATCCAGATCATCATGGGACAGTATGGATTATCTTCACATTGGACACTTGAGGGATATGGTTTTTAATTATTTTTCTTTTTTTTCCAGGAGACAAGGGCTTCAATGGAATATGTGTAAGGTGAATATAACTTTGTTTTTTTATTTTTAAATAAATGTTTTGCTTTTTATTTCAAATAAAGGATTTTAGTCATGCTGTGTGTTTATTTCCAAACTTAAGGTACCGTCACACTGGACGATATCGCTAGCGATCCGTGACGTTGCAGCGTCCTGGCTAGCGATATCGTCCAGTGTGACAGGCAGCAGCGATCAGGCCCCTGCTGTGATATCGCTGGTCGGGGAAGAAAGTCCAGAACTTTATTTCGTCGCTGGACGTCCCACTGACATCGCTGAATCGGTGTGTGTGACGTCGATTCAGCGATGTCTTCGCTGGTAACCAGGGTAAACATCAGGTTACTAAGTGCAGGGCCGCGCTTAGTAACCCGATGTTTACCCTGGTTACCATCGTTAAAGTAAAAAAAACAAACACTACATACTTACCTACCGCTGTCTGTCCTCGGCGCTGTGCTTCTCTGCTCTGGCTGTGAGCGCCGGGCAGCCGGAAAGCAGAGCGGTGACGTCACCGCTCTGCTTTCCGGCCGCTGTGCTCACAGCCAGAGCAGAGAAGCAGAGCGCCGGGGACAGACAGCGGTAGGTAAGTATGTAGTGTTTGTTTTTTTAACTTTAACGATGGTAACCAGGGTAAACATCGGGTTACTAAGCGCGGCACTGCGCTTAGTAACCCGATGTTTACCCTGGTTACCGGCATCGTTGGTCGCTGGAGAGCTGTCTCTGTGACAGCTCTCCAGCGACCAAACAGCGACGCTGCAGCGATCCGGATCGTTGTCGGAATCGCTGCAGCGTCGCTTAGTGTGACGGTACCTTTACTCTTAGGCTTGATGTCAGCTGCCACAGCCACAGGAGCCAATTACTGAGGCAGCTGTGGACTGATGTTCTTAGCCTGGGAGGAGGGCCAATTTCCCTGTCCCCTTCCCTGGCTATTAATCTCAGTCCACAGCTGTCTGTTTAGCCTTTGCTGGTTTGAAATTATGGGGGAACCCTACCTCATTTTTTTTCTGTGGTCCCCCATAAAATAACCAGTAAAGGCTAACCAAACAGCTGTGAGATGAAATTTATGGCCTGGGAATCTCTAGGGATATTGCCTTCCTTCCCAGAATATTAATATCAGCCCTTAGCTGTCCGTTTTCCCTCTGCTGTTTTTGAAAATAATGGGGGGGCACCCAACGTTATTTTTTTAATGCATTTATTTTTTTATTTATTAACAAGTACAGTAGAATGCACATCCAAAGTAACCTTAGTTCACAGCTTCCAGGTGTTCCAGCAGCTGGAAACTTCAGTAACCTAAAAATATCCCTCAAAGTTTCCCATGAGGCTTTGGGGCCTCGCAGCTTCCAGGAGATCCAGTGGCTTGAATTCAGGTAACTTTTCAGGCTACCAGAGTTCACAGTCACCGGGCCTCACAATATCTCCAGTGCTGGACTGTTGAATGCTGAAGTGCCGAGTGCCGGACTCGCGGGCACTTTTCATTGAGGTCACCACAGTTCATGTCCCGGCTCACAGTGAAGTGAGCCTGGAAATGCACCTTCGGTGACCGGAGGTAACCTCTATGATGTCGCCGCTCATCCCTGAAGCTGACCTCATTTTGTCCTGGTTTTCAGACTGGACGGTTGCATCATGGCACTTTTCAGGTTGTAAACCAGTTATTGCAGAGTTGGATTATGGGACAAGGGCTTCAATGAATTGTGAGCAAGGTGAGTATAACTGTGCTTTTTTATTTTTATTTCAAATAAAGGACTCGTTTTACAATCTAACTATGGAGTTAGTAATGGGGGTTTCCTATAGACCCTCTCCACTACTAACCTGTGGGCTTGATGTCAGCGGCCATAAAACAGCTTACATCAACCACACAATCATTACCCGACTTGTCACCGTACCAGGGCAAGTGGGAGATGATGGGCAAAGCACCAGAATTAGTGCATATAATAGAGGAGTCTCTTCCCTTACCAGTTAGAGAATACCAGCCACCAGCTGTTTGCTTTAGCTTGGCTAGTTGTCAAATACCAGGGAGAGCCATGCCATTTTCCTTAAATTATTAATTTAAATAATATTAATATATTTTAGTTATTAATTTAAATAATGTAAAAAAACAGTGTGGGACCCCTCTATTCTTGAGAACCAGCAATGATAAAGCTGACAGCTGAGGGTGGCAGCCTAAGGGTATGTGCACACGTTGCAGATTTGCCTGCGGATTTTTCTGCACTAAATCCGCAGCTCTTGACAGAAAAGCTTGAGAAAGGTTCCTGTTGGGACCGAAACGTCGCTTTCTGGGCTGATTAAATCGCTCCTTTTCACTACAAACGGTGTGCTGCCTCCAATTTTTCTGGATTTTAATAATTGAGGTTTGGTATTTGCCTGGGGGGGAGGGGGCTCTGCACCTGGACTGTTTCTTTGTGCTGCTCTAATTTTCTTTCTCTTAGATTTATCCATAGATATATCCATAGATATATAATAGCAAGGCCAATGTTGATTAATGAACATGTTTAATTTAAAAAAAACGGGAAAAAAATGGCGTGGGCTCCCACGCACTTTTCTGCACCAGAGGGGGAAAGCCGACGGCTGGGGGCCAATATTTGTAGCCTGGGAAGGGGGTAATACCCATGGCCCCTTCCCAGGCTATGAATGTCAACCCGCAGCTGTCTGCATAACCTTTACTGGCTATTAAAATAGGGGACTGATATTCATAGCCTAGAGAGGGGCCATGGATATTTGCTGCCCGGCTACAAATACCAGCCCCCAGCCGCCCCAGAAATGGCACATCTGTAAGATGCACCAATTCTGGCACTTAGCCCCTCTCTTCCCACTCCCCTGTAGCGGTGGGATATGGGGTAATAAGGGGTTAACGTCACCTTGCTATTGTAAGGTGACATTAAGCCCGGTTAATAATAGAAAGGCGTCAATAAGACGCCTATCCATTACTAATCCTATAGTAGTGAAAGGGTTAAAAAAAGACACACCCAGAAAAAAGTATTTTAATATTCCTAATTTAACCATACTTACCATACTCGATTGCCTGCAAAAAATTAAAAATAATCAACCAACCGTATACTCACTTTCCGCCATAGTCCAATTAATAACGAGTGTCCCACGATGATCTCCGCTATAGAACAGTGACATTGGGTGATGTCACACTCTATAGGGCTTCTTGTGACACACTGACAGGAGACAATGGCTCCTGCAGTGCATCACTGAAGAGGTTACCTGAGTTCAGGGTCTCACTTCATGGCAAAGCTGCGTGGGAATTTTCCTACACAGCAGTGCCACAAGCGAGAATAGGGACTATTTTTCACAGCAGCGGAGGAATACATTGCGGAAGGATACTTTCCGTCATTGTATTCCTGGAGCACCTGGAGAGCGGTCGCATCAGCTAATGTGGCTACTATCCATGGGAGATCTTCGTGGGACACTCGTATTAATTGGATATCGGCGGATCAGGGAGTATATTGTTTGTTTATTATTTTAATATTTTTTACAAGTGACAATGGCTTCGGGGATCAAGGTGATGGTGAGATGATGATGTACTCTATGATGTATGTACTGTATGTCTATATGTATGTACTGTATGTCTTTATGTATGTGTTGTAAGTACTGTATGTACTGTATGTCATATGTTGTATGTACTGTTGTATGTTGTATGTTTTGTTGTATGTTGTATGTACTGTTGTATGTACTGTTGCATGTTGTATGTTATATGTTGTATGTTCTGCATGTATGTTGTATGTACTGTTGTATGTACTGTATGTCATGTGTTGTATGTACTGTTGTATGCTCTGTTGTTTGTTGTATGTTCTGTGTGTATGTTGTACATTGTATGTTCTGTTGTATGTCGTATGTACTGTTGTATGTTGTATGTACTGTTGTATGTTCTGTATGTCGTGTGTTGTATGTACTGTTGTATGTTCTGTTGTATGTTGTATGCACTGTTGTATGTACTGTTGTATGTTGTATGTTGTATGTTCTGTATGTATGTTGTATGTACTGTTGTATGTTGCATGTACTGTATGTCATGTGTTGTATGTACTGTTGTATGCTCTGTTTGTTGTATGTTCTGTGTGTATGTTGTATGTTGTACATTGTATGTTCTGTTGTATGTTGTATGTACTGTTGCATGTTCTGTATGTCATGTGTTGTATGTACTGTTGTATGTTGTATGTTCTGTTGTATGTTCTGTATGTATATTGTATGTACTGTTCTATGTTGTATGTACTGTATGCCACATGTTGTATGTACTGTTGTATGTTATATGTTGTATGTTCTGTTGTATGTTCTGTATGTATGTTGTATGTACTGTTGTATGTTATATGTACTGTATGTCATATGTTGTATGTACTGTTGTATGTTGTATGTACTGTTGTATGTTGTATATTATATGTTCTGTATGTATGTTGTATGTACTGTTGTATGTTGTATGTCATGTGTTGTATGTACTGTTGTATGTTGTATGTTCTGTTGTATGTGGTATGTTCTGTATGTATATTGTATGTACTGTTGTATGTTGTATGTACTGTATGTCACATGTTGTATGTACTGTTGTATATTGTATGTTATATGCTGTATGTTCTATTGTATGTTCTGTATGTATGTTGTATGTACTGTTGTATGTTATATGTACTGTGTCATATGTTGTATGTACTGTTGTATGTTATATGTTGTATGTTCTGTATGTATGTTGTATGTACTGTTGTATGTTCTGTATGTCATGTTGTATGTACTGTATGTCATATGTTGTATGTACTGTTGTATATTGTATGTACTGTTGTATGTTATATGTTGTATGTTCTGCATGTATGTTGTATGTACTGTTGTATGTTCTGTATGTCATGTTGTATGTTGTATGTACTGTTGTATGTACTGTATGCCATATGTTGTATGTACTGTTGTATGTGCTGTATGTTATATGTTGTATGTATTGTTGTATGTTGTATGTGCTGCATGTCATATGTTGTATGTACTGTTGTATATTGTATGTTGTATGTACTGTTGTATGTTGTATGTTATATGTTGTATGTACTGTATGTATGTTGTATGTACTGTTGTATGTTCTGTATGTCGTTGTGTGTTGTATGTACTGTATGTTGTATGTACTTGTCATATTTTGTATGTACTGTATGTGTGTATTTTTTTTTTTTACATTCAACACATTAACCGGATGACCGTACTACTACTGACCCATCATTGGCTAATGTGTCAATCACTGTTACTGTAGGACTTGTAGTCCCATCGAACGATGCCTGCACGCACGCTTGCACACACACACACACACCCAAAGACCCCCCCGCACAGCCCCGCAGACCCCCAGAACAGCCCACAGACCCCTGACGGCCCTGCACAGACCCCTGACAGCCCCGGCAGACTCCCGACAGCCATGTACAGACCCACGACAGCCCCAGCAGACTCCAGACAGCCCCACACTGACCCCCGACAGCCTCGCACAGACCCTCGACAGCCCCAGCAGACTCCCGACAGCCCCACACAGACCCCCGACAGCCCCACACAGACCCCCAACAGCCCCACACAGACTCCCGACAGCCCCGCACAGACCCCCGCAGACCCACTGACATCCTGCAGACCCTGCCCGCACACACATACATGCACACAGTCACCGCCAACACTCCGCCCACACACTCCCTCTTCCCGATCTGCAGCATTTCACCCTCAACTAAACTGCAGATCTTTTTTACATCTGCGGTTTTGCTGCGGATGTGACTGACTCAATGCAAGTCAATGGGTGCAGAAACGCTGCAGATCCGCACAAAGAATTGACATGCTGCGGAAAAAATAATGCTGTTCTTCCGCGTGTTTTTTTCTGCAGCATGTGAACAGCGGATTGGGTTTTCCATAGGTTTAGATGGTACTGTAAACCGCATGGGAAACTGCTGCAGATCCGCAGCGTCAAAAACGCTGCGGATCCGCAGTAAAATTCGCAACGTGTGCACATGGCCTTAAGCTGTCAGTTTTGCCTGCGGTGGTTATCAAAAATAGAGCAGACCCCAATTCATTTTTTAAATTTATTAGTAGCACAGATGTCGGCTGATGTATACTCCCATCAGCAGCACCTGTTCTCACTGTTATCAGTGATGGCAGGCGTGGTCTCTCATCAACCAATGCGTGTGACCGTTGATAATCTTTTTACCGCCGGTTACAGCAGCTGGTTCGCACTGTCATCTGACACCATGGAAACAGAAGTTCTCTTACCAGAGGTAATGATCTTATAGCCGATCAGAGCCGCCGTTTTTTCTCTGCATGACAGCGTGGGAAGCATCTGATGTTCAGGATGCTAAACCCGAACTGTAACACAGACTTCTTGGAGAAGTTCGTGTTCGGGGTCTGTGTCTGAACACTAGGTGTTTGGTACGGAACCAGTGGCGTAACTACCGCGGTCGCAGCGCCAGTGCGACCGGGCCCGGCAGGTCAGGGGCCCGGGCCCGGCAGGCAGGCTCGGACTGGCAGTGCCTCCCCCCGCTCCAGGGCCTCCCCCCCCTTCCCCGCCGCCGCCGCCGCTGCCTTGAATACTCACCCTGCTCCAGCGATGGTCTCGGCGTCTGCACTGCAGCTCGTTCCTGCTTGAGCGGTCACATGACACCGCTCATTAAGATCATGAATATGCGCATATTCATGATCTTAATGAACGGTGTCACATGACCGCTCAAGCAGGAAGAAGGTGCTGCGCCGGCGCCGCCGTCTGGAGTCGGGACAGGGGGGAATATGAGCCATGCAGGGGGGAATATGAGCCATGCAGGGGGGGATATGAGCCATGCAGGGGGGAATATGAGCCATGCAGGGGGGAATATGAGCCATGCAGGGGGGAATATGAGCCATGCAGGGGGGAATATGAGCCATGCAGGGGGGAATATGAGCCATGCAGGGGGGAATATGAGCCATGCAGGGGGGAATATGAGCCATGCATACAGGAGGGGTAATATGAGCTATGTATATGGGATAGGAGGGAGATGAGCCATGCATACAGGAGGGGGGTCATTATACAGTATTGAGCATCATGTGTGGCCGTTATACAGTATGCAGCATCATGTGTGGCCATTATACAGTATGGAGCATCATGTGTGGTGGCCGTTATACAGTATTGAGCATCATGTGTGGCCATTATTCTATGGGGGTTACATTGAGTTGTATGGCAGGGCTGCAGGGGGGGGGCCCCATTTGGAAGTTCGCACCGGGGCCCCTAACTTTGTAGTTACGCCACTGTACGGAACCCAAACTTTACTGTTCTGGAATCGCCCATCTCTAGTTAAGTTTCTGCCTGCAAATCCTTTTTGTACTTTTCCAAGAGGTACACTAAGCAGGCTCAAATGTGGTCTTTTTATGTCTCAGAAAGAAAGAATGTACTGTGGATTAAAAATACATAAAATTAGATGCACTTTGTAGAATATTCATCCTTTTCTTAGACTTCATTTCCATTACCAGGTTTAATGGCCAGGCATATGCTTGCTGAGAGGGAGTCTTTTGACATATGTTTTTCCAGTACAGTTATGTGCAAAAGTTTTAAGGAAGTTGTACAATAATTGCTGAAAATTTATAATACTTTAAAAAATAAGAAGTGTTCATAATTTATTTCTATCAATAAAAAAATGCAAATTGGATGAACAACAGATATGGTAAATGTAAACCAACCATTATTTGGTGTGACAACACTTTGCTTTGCCATCAGCTCAGAACTGGCATTGAAAAGTGGGACCAAGCTACACCCATCTACTGTTCTCATTAGAAGTGGTCTTTATTTAAGAATTATGGCCAAAAAACAATATATTTTGGATATCATGGAAAGGCAAAGTGACTCAACTATCGATGGAAAGACAGGAACCGTGGTGCAGAGAAATGACAACAGGTGCTTTGAACTAATTAGGGAAGATGTAAAATATTTGGCTATAACAGAAGTCAGTTTGTTTGCCTAATGTCTGGAACACAGTGCAATGTTGAGTGTCTGCAGGAAAAACTGGACCATGGAGAAGAGTCTCACAAGTTTGGGGCTGCATATCAGCAAATGGAGTTGTGAATTTGACCAGGCTTAATGGTGACTCAATGCTGAGAAATACAGGCAGATACTTATTCATTATGTAATACCATTCGGGAAGTGTTTGGCTCCAGTCACCTCTTCCGACAAGTCTACAACCTGCAGTAACCACCGATCCACCAAATCACTGAACGACCAGCTCTACCCTCACCTACCGTATCCTCACCCATCCCTTGTAGATTGTGAGCCCTCGCGGGAATGGTGCTTTCCCCTCCTGTACCAGTCGTGACTTGTATTGTTATTATTACTGTACTTCTATTTTATTATGTATACCCCTCTTCACATGTAAAGCGCCATGGAATAAATGGCGCTATAATAATAAATAATAATAATAGAAGGTGGGTGAATCGTACCAGGGTCATAAATTGTCACACGTCAGCAAAGATATGCATACAGATGATTAATAAAGGCATCCAAAAACAATCTAGGGGAGACTGAACCTGTTCCTTCGTTCTCCTTCCTGACAGCGGAGGTTGGTAGCCTAGGGGATATGTTATGGTGCTCCCGCTCCATGTAGACTGTCCCTACCTGAGCCTGCAAGGAACTCCCTCACCAAAAGCCAACACCACCACACAAATAAAGTAATTAAGTGCAGAAACAGTATCTGAATCTCATAGAGATATTACAGGTATAGAGATATATTGTGTGGCTCTCTCTCAGTGGGTGCAGATGTCACACATTAATGAGAGAAAAATGTACTCACTGCATACTATGGGAATACGCTTAAGAAAACAGATATATTCGAAGGTAGCAGGCTCAATATAAATAGCCGTATATGGGAAAAAAACCTATATCTAGAGATAGAATAAAGACTGTAGAGCATAGTATCGTAAGCTATACAAAAGATCATAAATCAATTGTCTAGCATCCACATCGTTAGTCCAAAATAGAGTTAGTAAATGTGGAGGTTTTTTGAAAAAAATGTTCAATGTGTGACCCCCTGGGCCATGACAGATATCAAGTACAAACATATCAGAACAACAAAGTCATGATAAATTCCCAGTAGAAGCTTTTCCTAATAGAGTCACTAAATAAGAAAGACCATTTAGGCACTTTTATCATACAAAATGCCCCATCCCAACAATGTTCAGTGAGCACCACGCTGGGCAGTGGCAGATATCAGATACAAAGATAAAATGTGAACAATAGAATCATAATAGATCCAAAATAAAAGCATCCATAATAGAATCAATAAATAAGATACATATTTTGTCACTTATCTTATGTAGGATACCCCATCCCAACACGTTCCCTCCCTTCCAGATAAGCTAAGGGGTTCGTCAGGTAATTGTAAAGTGCGGTGCAGAGTTTGAGGGAGCTCCTGCCACTTGGACCACATCTATCACAGTGGCAAGCAGCTTTATATTGAGCCTCCTACCTTGGAATTTATCTGTTTTCTTAAGAATACTCCCATATTACGCAGTGAGCACATTTTTCTCTGATTATTGTGTAACATCTGCACCCACTGAGTGAGAACCACACAACATGTCTCTATGCCTATAGTTGCTCTATCAGATTCGGATATGCACTTTAGCACATTATTTGGGTGGTAGTGTTGGCTTTTGGTGAGGGAGTTCCTTGCAGGGTCAGGTAGGGACAGTCTATGTGGAGCAGGGGCACCACAACGTATCCCCAAGGGTGCCAACCTCCGCTGTCAGGATGAGAAAGGAGAAACAGGTTCTAACCCGTCTATTTTACCTCCACCAAAGCAAAAAACGTATTGCACAGTACTATATGTCAGGATCCTTCGAACCAATTGCATTGAGAGGTGCCGATGACCAAGATTATACTGAATTATATATGTTTTTTCTATGGCAATCTATGGCGGGCACAGAGCTGTCACCAGGAATTTCAGGGCCCTATACTGGCAAAATTTTTGGGCTCCCTTGAGACTCCACCCCATCTGTGCCTCCCCTCTAGCTCCGCGTCTACCCCTCTAACCTTCCACAGTCCCACCACCCACTTTTGGAAAAACTCCACTTCTGCACCATGTCCTCACCAACCACACATTAACAGTCCCCATGGAACACCATATCACATACATAGCCATCAGCTTTTGATTTGGCAAAAAGATTTTTTAAGCCGCCACCACGACAAGATGGACTCTTTTGGCCAGGCCTGTTATGACCTGGTGGTTAGGAGCACCCGACCTGATAGTTAAACTCATACAGGACGAGCTCTGGGATGTGGGAGCTCTGCTGACCGCAAGCCCTAATCCTATTGCACACACTAGAAATAGCCGTGGAGCGCTCCTGACGCTCCCTATGCGCCTCGTCACAGCCTAAGAGCTAGCTAGCCCTAGAGAAGAAAATAAAGCCTACCTTGCCTCAAAGAAATTCCCCAAAGGAATAGGCAGCCCCCCACATGTAATGACTGTGAGTAAAGATGAAAGTCACAAACGCAGAAATGAGATAGGTTTCAGCAAAGGGAGGCACGACCTACTAAATAGACAGAGGATAGGAAAGGAATCTTTGCGGTCAGCACAAAAACCTACAAAAGACCACGCAGATTGTGCAAAAGGGTCCTCCGCACCGACTCACAGTGCGGAGGTGCCACCCTGCATCCCAGAGCTTCCAGCTAGCAAGAAAAAATCAAGATAACCAGCTGGACAAAGAAACAAGAACAATAATAACAATCAGGAACTTAGCTTCTGCAGGAGAAGACAGGACACCAGACAGATCCAGGAGCGAACTGAACCAATGCTAAAACATTGACAGCTGGCATGGAGAAACTATCTGAGTGGAGTTAAATAGAGAAGCCAACCAAAGGATAAACCACGTCACCTGTGTAAGGAACCTCAGAAGCAGCAGCTCCACTCACAGCCACCAGAGGGAGCCCACGGACATAACATAGTAACATAACATAGTTAGTAAGGCCGAAAAAAGACATTTGTCCATCCAGTTCAGCCTATATTCCATCATAATAAATCCCCAGATCTACGTCCTTCTACAGAACCTAATAATTGTATGATACAATATTGTTCTGCTCCAGGAAGACATCCAGGCCTCTCTTGAACCCCTCGACTGAGTTCGCCATCACCACCTCCTCAGGCAAGCAATTCCAGATTCTCACTGCCCTAACAGTAAAGAATCCTCTTCTATGTTGGTGGAAAAACCTTCTCTCCTCCAGACGCAAAGAATGCCCCCTTGTGCCCGTCACCTTCCTTGGTATAAACAGATCCTCAGCGAGATATTTGTATTGTCCCCTTATATACTTATACATGGTTATTAAATCGCCCCTCAGTCGTCTTTTTTCTAGACTAAATAATCCTAATTTCGCTAATCTATCTGGGTATTGTAGTTCTCCCATCCCCTTTATTAATTTTGTTGCCCTCCTTTGTACTCTCTCTAGTTCCATTATATCCTTCCTGAGCACCGGTGCCCAAAACTGGACACAGTACTCCATGTGCGGTCTAACTAGGGATTTGTACAGAGGCAGTATAATGCTCTCATCATGTGTATCCAGACCTCTTTTAATGCACCCCATGATCCTGTTTGCCTTGGCAGCTGCTGCCTGGCACTGGCTGCTCCAGGTAAGTTTATCATTAACTAGGATCCCCAAGTCCTTCTCCCTGTCAGATTTACCCAGTGGTTTCCCGTTCAGTGTGTAATGGTGACATTGATTCCTTCTTCCCATGTGTATAACCTTACATTTATCATTGTTAAACCTCATCTGCCACCTTTCAGCCCAAGTTTCCAACTTATCCAGATCCATCTGTAGCAGAATACTATCTTCTCTTGTATTAACTGCTTTACATAGTTTTGTATCATCTGCAAATATCGATATTTTACTGTGTAAACCTTCTACCAGATCATTAATGAATATGTTGAAGAGAACAGGTCCCAATACTGACCCCTGCGGTACCCCACTGGTCACAGCGACCCAGTTAGAGACTATACCATTTATAACCACCCTCTGCTTTCTATCACTAAGCCAGTTACTAACCCATTTACACACATTTTCCCCCAGACCAAGCATTCTCATTTTGTGTACCAACCTCTTGTGCGGCACGGTATCAAACGCTTTGGAAAAATCGAGATATACCACGTCCAATGACTCACCGTGGTCCAGCCTATAGCTTACCTCTTCATAAAAACTGATTAGACCGAACTCACCGAAGTACCATTCATGACCACAGGAGGGAGCTCGACAACAGAACTCACAACAGTACTCCCCCCTTGAGGAGGGGTCACCGAACCCTCACCAGAGCCCAAAGGCCGATCAGGATGAGCCAAATGAAAGGCACGAACTAGATCGGCAGCATGAACATCAGAGGCAAAAACCCAGGAATTATCCTCCTGACCATAACCCTTCCACTTGACCAGGTACTGGAGTTTCCATCTCGAAACACGAGAATCCAAGATCTTTTCCACCACATACTCCAACTCCCCCTCGACCAACACTGGGGCAGGAGGATCAACGGAGGGAACCATAGGCGCCATGTATCTCCGCAACAACGACCTATGGAACACATTATGGATGGCAAAAGAAGCTGGAAGGTCCAAACGAAATGACACAGGATTAAGAATTTCAGAAATCTTATATGGCCCAATGAAACGAGGCTTAAACTTAGGAGAGGAAACCTTCATAGGAACATGACGAGATGACAACCAAACCAAATCCCCAACACGAAGTCGGGGACCAACACAGCGCCGGCGGTTAGCGAAACGTTGAGCCTTCTCCTGAGACAATGTCAAATTGTCCACCACATGAGTCCAAATCTGCTGCAAACTGTCCACCACAGTATCCACACCAGGACAGTCCGAAGGCTCAACCTGCCCTGAAGAGAAACGAGGATGGAAACCAGAATTGCAGAAAAAAGGAGAAACCAAAGTAGCCGAGCTGGCCCGATTATTAAGGGCGAACTCAGCCAAAGGCAAAAAGGACACCCAATCATCCTGATCAGCAGAAACAAAGCATCTCAGATATGTCTCCAAAGTCTGATTAGTTCGTTCGGTTTGGCCATTAGTCTGAGGATGGAAAGCCGAAGAAAAAGACAAATCAATGCTCATCTTAGCACAAAAGGACCGCCAAAACCTTGAAACAAACTGGGAAACCCTGTCCGAGACGATGTTCTCCGGAATGCCATGCAAATGAACCACATGCTGGAAAAACAATGGCACCAAATCAGAGGAGGAAGGCAATTTAGACAAGGGTACCAAATGGACCATCTTAGAGAAGCGATCACAAACCACCCAAATGACCAACATCCTTTGAGAAACAGGGAGATCAGAAATAAAATCCATGGAAATATGCGTCCAGGGCCTCTTCGGGACCGGCAAGGGCAAAAGCAACCCACTGGCACGAGAACAGCAGGGCTTAGCCCGAGCACAAGTCCCACAGGACTGCACAAAAGAACGCACATCCCGTGACAAAGAAGGCCACCAAAAGGATCTAGCCACCAAATCTCTGGTACCAAAGATTCCAGGATGACCAGCCAACACCGAACAATGAACCTCAGAGATAACTCTACTAGTCCATCTATCAGGGACAAACAGTTTCTCCGTAGGACAACGGTCAGGTCTATCAGCCTGAAACTTCTGCAGCACGCGCCGCAAATCAGGGGAGATGGCAGACAAAATTACCCCCTCTTTAAGAATACCCGCCGGCTCCGGAACACCCGGAGAGTCAGGCACAAAACTCCTTGACAGGGCATCAGCCTTCACATTCTTAGATCCCGGAAGGTATGAAACCACAAAATCAAAAAGGGAGAAAAAGAGCGACCATCGAGCCTGTCTGGGATTCAACCGTTTGGCAGACTCGAGATAAGTCAAATTCTTGTGATCCGTCAAGACCACCACGCGATGTTTAGCTCCTTCAAGCCAATGTCGCCACTCCTCGAATGCCCACTTCATGGCCAACAACTCTCGATTGCCAACATCATAATTGCGCTCAGCAGGCGAGAATTTTCTAGAAAAGAAGGCACATGGTTTCATCACCGAGCCATCAGAACTTCTTTGCGACAAAACAGCCCCTGCTCCAATCTCAGAAGCATCAACCTCGACCTGGAACGGGAGCGAAACATCTGGTTGACACAACACAGGGGCAGAAGAAAAACGACGCTTCAACTCTTGAAAAGCTTCCACAGCAGCAGAAGACCAATTGACCAAATCAGCACCTTTCTTGGTCAAATCAGTCAACGGTTTAGCAACACTAGAAAAATTAGCGATGAAGCGACGGTAAAAATTAGCAAAGCCCAGGAACTTCTGTAGGCTCTTCACAGATGTCGGCTGAGTCCAATCATAAATGGCCTGGACCTTAACAGGGTCCATCTCAATAGTAGAAGGGGAAAAAATGAAACCCAAAAATGAAACCTTCTGAACTCCAAAGAGACACTTAGACCCCTTCACAAACAAGGAATTATCACGAAGAACCTGGAACACCATTCTGACCTGCTTCACATGAGACTCCCAATTATCCGAAAAGACCAAAATGTCAGCCAAATATACAATCATGAATCTATCCAGGTACTCTCGGAAGATGTCATGCATAAAGGACTGAAACACAGGTGGAGCATTAGAAAGCCCGAATGGCATAACCAGGTAGTCAAAATGGCCCTCGGGCGTATTAAATGCTGTTTTCCATTCATCGCCCTGTTTAATTCGCACCAGATTATACGCCCCTCAAAGATCTATCTTGGTGAACCAACTAGCCCCCTTAATTCGAGCAAACAGATCAGACATCAGCAGCAAAGGATACTGAAATTTGACTGTGATCCTTAAGGGCTTCAGAAAGACCCTTTCTGAAAATTGCCGCCAGGGCACATTCATTCCACTGAGTAAGCACATACAACTTTCTAAACTTCTGACAGTACACCTCCGCCTCATCCTGACCCTGACACAAAGCCAGCAAGATTTTCTCTGCCTGATCCACGGAATTTGGTTCATCATAAAGCAATCCTAGCGCCAGAAAAAACGCATCAACATCACGCAATGCAGGATCTCCTGGCGCAAGGGAAAATGCCCAGTCTTGAGGGTCACCACGTAATAAAGAAATAATGATTTTTACTTGTTGAGCGGGGTCACCAGAGGAGCGTGGTTTCAAAGCTAGAAAAAGTTTACAATTATTTTTGAAATTCAGAAACTTAGATCTATTTCCAGAAAATAAATCAGGAGTAGGAATTCTAGGCTCTAACATAGGATTCTGAACCACAAAATGTTGAATGTTTTGTACTCTTGCAGTGAGATGATCCACACAAGAGGACAGACCTTGAATGTCCATCTCTATACCTATGTCCTGAACCACCCAAAGGTCTAGGGGAAAAGAAAGACAAAACACAGTGCAAAGAAAAAAAATGGTCTCAGAACTTCTCTTATCCCTCTATTGAGATGCATTAATACTTTGGGCCAGCTGTACTGTTATGACCTGGTGGTTAGGAGCACCCGACCTGATAGTTAAACTCATACAGGACGAGCTCTGGGATGTGGGAGCTCTGCTGACCGCAAGCCCTAATCCTATTGCACACACTAGAAATAGCCGTGGAGCGCTCCTGACGCTCCCTATGCGCCTCGTCACAGCCTAAGAGCTAGCTAGCCCTAGAGAAGAAAATAAAGCCTACCTTGCCTCAGAGAAATTCCCCAAAGGAATAGGCAGCCCCCCACATGTAATGACTGTGAGTAAAGATGAAAGTCACAAACGCAGAAATGAGATAGGTTTCAGCAAAGGGAGGCACGACTTACTAAATAGACAGAGGATAGGAAAGGAATCTTTGCGGTCAGCACAAAAACCTACAAAAGACCACGCAGAGTGTGCAAAAGGGTCCTCCGCACCGACTCACGGTGCGGAGGTGCCACCCTGCATCCCAGAGCTTCCAGCTAGCAAGACAAAATCAAGATAACCAGCTGGACAAAGAAACAAGAACAATAATAACAATCAGGAACTTAGCTTCTGCAGGAGAAGACAGGACACCAGACAGATCCAGGAGTGAACTGAACCAATGCTAAAACATTGACAGCTGGCATGGAGAAACGATCTGAGTGGAGTTAAATAGAGAAGCCAACCAAAGGATAAACCTGTGTAAGGAACCTCAGAAGCAGCAGCTCCACTCACAGCCACCAGAGGGAGCCCACGGACCGAACTCACCGAAGTACCATTCATGACCACAGGAGGGAGCTCGACAACAAAACTCACAACACAGGCACTACTCTACCCTAACCTATTAAAAAATTTTCAAAATATACTATACTCTTTTTTAGGTATATTTCTAGTTATTTTTCTTTAAGGGAATGTGTCACATGCATTTTTTAAAATGATCAATAATACCACTTACAAGGAACAAATACAATCACACCATGGTCAGACCATATATTAACACCACATAGTGACAGAATAATACCACATACAAAGAACAAATACCACCACAGCATGACCAGACCACATATCACCACCACATAGTGACCAAATAATACCACATACCACCAGTGACATTATACACCAAAGGTCTGTATGTAGTGTGTAGTGTACAGGTAATACAGTGATCACCAGTGACATTATACTAACTATATAGTATATAGTGTATAGTGTAAGTGTACATGTAACACACTGACTCACCTGGGACATTGCTAGTTGAAGATACTCATCTTCACTATTCTTTATCCAGCGCAGACCTCCATCACTTCTTTCAGCCAGGACTTGTTTCTGCTGAAAATAAACACAGTTATCTAGAGCAAGAGCACATTCCCCAATCTTTCACCAAATTTTACACTACGCCAGATGAAGAAACAAAGCTACATAGTTCCGCCCTGCACAGTAACAAGACACCCCCCACTGAAAACAGTATCCTCAAAAATAAAATACATCACAGCAGTAATAATATCGATTAATTAGCCCCACACTAATAATGTCCCACATTCTGGCTCCTTCCTGTAATAATGTCCCCCATCCTGGCCACTTTTGTCTCATTCCTGCCACTTGGGTCTCATTCCTGGGCCTTATGGTCTCATTACTGGCCCCTATGGTTTCATTCCTGGCCCCATGTGTTTCATTCCTGGTGTCTCATGTATCTTATTTCTGTCCCCATATGTTCTCCCATCCTGGCCCCATATGTATCAATCCTGCCCCATATGTCCTCCCATCCTGGCCCCATGTGTCTCCATCCTACCCCATATGTCCTCCCATCCTAGCGCCATGTGTCAACATTCTGTCCCCAGGCCCCATATGTTCCCCCATCCTGGCCACATGTGTCTCCATCCTGACCCCAAGCCCCATATGCTCTCTCATCCTTGCACCATGAGTCCCCATCCTGCCCCCAGGCCCTATATGTCCTCCCATCCTGGCTGAATGTATCTTCATCGTGCACCCAGGTCCCATATGGTCCCCCACCATGGCCCCATGTGTCTCTATCCTGCTCCCATATGTTCTCACATACTGCCCTCCAGGCTTCATATGATCTCCCATCTTGGCCCCATGCAAAAAATTTAAAAAATAAAGTTTCACCTTACCTGGACAGTGGTCCTGCGGCATCCTCTTCCTCATCCATTTGAGGCGCGGACGCGACGGCTCATGGCAGTAATGTGCACACCAACGTCAGCTGCCGGTCTCTGATTGGCTGACTACTGTTAGCTATTATGGTGAAGGAAGCCAATGGCTTCCTGGACTGCAAAATATTTTAACTGAATCAGCCGAATCCTCCCCCTGAGGCCTGGTGAGCAAACATAAAAAGAGGGGGATCCGATCTGCTTCTGCTCTGCGGGCTCCTTACTCCAGTAATGATAGTAATGCCCTGATGGCAGACCTGTGTATATATTTATAGTATTTATTGGCTGTGGCTAGAGATAAGTATATACACGTGGTCAAAATTGTCAGTACCCCTCGTTTAATGACAGAAAAACGCACAATGGTCACAGAAGTAACTTGAATCTGACAAAAGTAATAATAAATGAAAGATCTATGAAAATGAACAAATGAAAGTAAGAGATTGCTTTTCAACCATGCTTCCTCCGAATTTTAAAAAAAATAAAACTCAAGAAATAGGCCTGGACAGAAATGATGGTACCCCTGAAAATAATGTGACAAAAGGGACATATTAAATCAAGGTGTGTCCACTAACTAGCATCACAGGTGTCTACAATCTTGGAATCAGTGAGTGGGCCTGTATATAGGGCTACATTTGCTCACTGTGCTGTTTGGTGACATTGCGCGTATCACACTCACCATGGACCAGAGGAAGCGAAGGAGATTAGAAAGAAAATTATAGTCAAACTTGTTAAAGGTAAAAGTTATAAGAACATCTCCAAGCAGCTTGATGTCAATGTGAATACAGTTGCACATATTATTCAGAAATGTAAGATCCATGGGACTGTAGCCAACCTCCCTGGACGTGGCCGCAGGAGGAAAATTGATGACAAATCAAAGAAACGGATAATACGAATGGTAACAAAAGAGCCCAGAAAAACTTCTAAACAGATTAAAGGTGAACTTCAAGCTCAAGGAACATCAGTGTCAGATCACACATCCGTCATTGTATGAGCCAAAGTGAACTTCATGAGAGATGACCAAGGAGGACACCATTGTTGAAAAAAAATCATAAAAAAGCCAGACTGGAATTTGACAAACTACATGTTGACAAGCCACAAAGCTTCTGGGAGAATGTCCTATGGACAGATGAGACAAAAATTGAACTTTTTGGCAAGGCATATCAGATCTATGTTCACAGACAGAAAATGAAGCATATCAAGAAAAGAACACTGTCCCTACTGTGAAACATGGAGGAGGCTCTGTTATGTTCTGGGGCTTCTTTGCTGCATCTGGAACAGGGTGTCTAGAATCTATGCAGGGTACAATGAAATATCAAGACTATCAGGGGATTCTAGAGAGAAATGTGCTGCCCAGCTTAAAACAGCCAAGAATGGCTAAGAGGAAAACATTTCACTTTTCTAAAGTGGCCTTTATGAGACCTGACCTAAATCATATTGAGCATCTTTGGAAAGAACTGAAAAATGGCATCTGGAAAAGGCAACCTTCAAACATGAGACAAATGGAGCAGTTTGCTCTTGAGGAGTGGGCCAAAATACCTGTCGAGAGGTGCAGATGTCTCATTGACAGTTACAGGAATCGTTTGATTGCAGTGATTGCCTCAAAAGGTTGTGCAACAAAATATTAAGTTAAGGGTATCATCATTTCTGTCCAGGCCTATTTCATGAGTTTTATGTTGTCGTTTTTTTATTTTGTGGAAGCATGGTTTCATAGATTTTTTATTTATTATTACTTTTGTCAGATTCAAGTTATTTCTGTGACCATTGTGGGTTTTTCTGTTATTAAACGAGGGGTACTAACAATTTTGACCACGTGTATATATATATATATCCATTATATTGAGGAATGTCACAGCTTCTAACCAAGCATTTCATTTCATGCATTGGCAAATCCACATCACAATCTACATGTACATCATTGATATATTTAGTTAACAAAACATTTTTCCCTTTGTCTTTGAGAAAATGAAGTCTAAGGCCGGCGTCACACACAGCGTATGAAAATACGGTCCGTATATTACAGCCGTAATATGCTGAAAAGTCCCGAAAATAGTGGTCCGTAGCTCCTCCGTAGGCAGGGTGTGTCACCGTTTTTTGCGCATGGCATCCTCCGTATGTAATCCGTATGGCAGCCGTAATGCGTGTTTTTATCGCAGGCTTGCAAAACCGACATACGGCTATACAAGGGATCCATGTGTAAAAAACAAACAAAAAAAACCATATATACTGATATATATATATATATATATATATGTCAGTAGACACATATATGTATATATATTAATATTTCATCCAGCGCGAGATAGCAGAAAGCCGGTAATTCAATTACCGGCTTTTGCTTTCTCCTTCCTAAACCCGACATAATATGAGACATGGTTTACATACAGTAAACCATCTCATATCACCATTTTTTTTGCATATTCCACACTACTGATGTTAGTAGTGTGTCTATGCAAAATTTGGCCGTTCTAGCTAGTAAATTAAGGGGTTAAATGGCGTAAAAAATTGGCGTGGGCTCCCGCACAATTTTCTCCACCAGAGTAGTAAAGCCAGTGACTGAGGGCAGATATTAATAGCATGGAGAGGGTCCATGGTTATTGCCCCCCCACCCCCCCGGCTAAAAACACCTGCCCCCAGCCACCCCAGAAAAGGCACATCTGGAAGATGCGCCTATTCTGGCACTTGGCCACTCTCTTCCCATTCCCGTGTAGCGGTGGGATATGGGGTAATGAAGGGTTAATGCCACCTTGCTATTGTAAGGTGACATTAAGCCAAATTAATAATGGAGAGGCGTCAATTATGACACCTATCCATTATTAATCCAATACTAGTAAAGGGTTAAAAAAAAACACACACACACATTATTAAAAATTAATTTAATGAAAAAAACACAAAGGTTGTTGTATTAATTTATTCTACTCTCAATCCACTCACTGAAGACCCTCGATCTGTAAATAAAAAAAAAAAAATAAACCAAGAATATACATACCTTCCGAGGATCTGTAAGGTCCAACGATGTAAATCCATCTGAAGGGGTTAAAATATTTTGCAGGCAGGAGTTCTGCTAATGCAACGCTACTCCTGCCTGCAAAAACCCTGCGAATGAAGGTAAAGTAGGTCATTGACCTATATTTAGCTTCATTTGCGGTGAGGCGCCCTCTGTTGGCTGTTCCTAGATCGTGGGAACTTTCCTAGAAAGCTCCCTGGCTCGAGATCATAAGAGGGCGCCCTCTGCTGGTTGTCCTCATATGAACTCGAGCCAGGGAGCTTTCTAGGAAAGTTCCCACGATCTAGGAACAGCCAGCAGAGGGCGCCTCACCGCAAATGCAGGTAAATATAGGTCAATGACCTACTTTACCTTCATTCGCTGGGTTTTTGCAGGCAGGAGTAGCGTTGCATTAGCAGAACTCCTGCCTGCAAAATATTTTAACCCCTTCAGATGGATTTACATCGTTGGACCTTACAGATCCTCGGAAGGTATGTATATTCTTGGTTTATTTTATTTTTTTTATTTACAGATCGAGGGTCTTCAGTGAGTGGATTGAGAGTAGAATAAATTAATACAACAACCTTTGTGTTTTTTTCATTAAATTAATTTTTAATAATGTGTGTGTGTTTTTTTTTAACCCTTTACTAGTATTGGATTAATAATGGATAGGTGTCATAATTGACGCCTCTCCATTATTAATTTGGCTTAATATCACCTTACAATAGCAAGGTGGCATTAACCCTTCATTACCCCATATCCCACATATCTACACGGGAATGGGAAGAGAGTGGCCAAGTGCCAGAATAGGCGAATCTTCCAGATGTGCCTTTTCTGGGGTGGCTGGGGGCAGATGTTTTTAGCCGGGGGGGGGGGGGCAATAACCGTGGACCCTCTCCAGGCTATTAATATCTGCCCTCAGTCACTGGCTTTACTACTCTGGCGGAAAAAATTGTGCGGGAGCCCACGCCAATTTTTTACGCCATTTAACCCCTTAATTTACTAGCTAGAACAGCCAAATTTTGCATAGACACATGTTATGAAAGGTAATTCAGTACCACAATGGACATAGAGGTCAGCGCACATACAGTGACCTGGCAATAACCCAAAAAACAAGAACGAGCTCTGAGACGTGGGAACTCTATTGACAGCAATTCCTAATCCTCTCCAACCACACTAAAGGCAGCCGTGGATTGCGCCTGACGCTCCCTATGCAACTCGGCACGGCCTGAGAAACTAGCTAGCCTGAAGATAGAAAATAAGCCTACCTTGCCTCAGAGAAATACCCCAAAGGAAAAGGCAGCCCCCCACATATAATGACTGTGAGTTAAGATGAAAAGACAAACGTAGAGATGAAATAGATTTAGCAAAGTGAGGCCCAACTTTCTGAACAGAGCAAGGATAGGAAAGGTAACTTTGCGGTCAACACAAAACCCTACAAAGACCACGCAAAGGGGGCAAAAAGACCCTCCGTACTGAACTAACGGCACGGAGGTACACCCTCTGCGTCCCAGAGCTTCCAGCAAGCAGAAAAAAACAAATTGACAAGCTGGACAGAAAAAAACAGCAAACAAATAGCAAAGAGGAACTTAGCTATGCAGAGCAGCAGGCCACAGGAACGATCCAGGAGGAAACAGGTCCAATACTAGAACATTGACTGGAGGCCAGGATCAAAGCACTAGGTGGAGTTAAATAGAGCAGCACCTAACGACTTCACCACATCACCTGAGGAAGGAAACTCAGAAGCCGCAGTACCACTTTCCTCCACCAATGGAAGCTCACAGAGAGAACCAGCCGAAGTACCACCCGTGACCACAGGAGGGAGCTCTGCCACAGAATTCACAACAGACACACTGCTAACATTAGTAGTGTGGAATATGCAAAAAAAATGGGGATATGAGATGGTTTACTGTATGTAAACCATGTCTCATATCATGTCGGGTTTAGGAAAGAGAAAGCAAAAGCCGGTAATTGAATTACCGGCTTTAAAGCTGTCTAGCGCTGGAAGAAATATATATATATATATATGTGTCTGACTGACATATATATATATATATATATATATATACCTATTCTATGTGTACACATTTATTATACCTATTCTACTGGAAGCTGTCAGTGTGATTTTACTGTACACCGCACTGAATTGCCGGCTTTTCTCTCTAACACCGCTGCGTATTTCTCGCAAGTCACACTGCTGGTCCGTGTGTGATCTGTATTTTTGGGGCTTCCATAGACTTTCATTGACGTTTTATTTGCGCAATACGGTGACAAACGCAGCATGCTGCGATTTTCTACTGCCGTAGAAAGCCGTATAATACTGATCAGTTTAATACGGCAGATAGGAGCAGGGGCATAGAGAATAATTGTGCCGTATTTTTTGCGAGTTTTACGGACGTAGTTTCTGCGCTCTTACGTCCGTAAAACTCGCAAGTGTGAAGCCGGCCTAATACAGACTATTACCGATATCTGGCATACTGCAGGGCACACGTCATAAGTGGCGTAAGATTTCTTTAATCAGTTTATACAAACAAAGTCCTGTTGTCCCAATTCTTAGAGCTGGGAGAGTTAGTGTAGCTGCTGAAGATATACCACATGTAATTTTCTGACAAAGGTATGCTTTATATATGCAGAAAACCACAGGACCATGAACCAAATCAATTACCTCATACTGGTTTCTTACTAGAGTATGAAATACAGAAAATTAGCAAATCTATCTTTTTATCTATCTGCCTAGTAAACTAAAAATCAAAGCAGCACTATTCCATGTAAAAATGTGTGCAAACCTCCAAGGTTATCACCAAAACCCTCTTACATATAAAAAAAACTTGACAAAAATAGGGCATTACTCAAAAGTCAGATGATGAAAAAAGTAATTTTAACCCCTTTAACCCCAAAGGTGGTTAGCACATTAATGACCCGGCCAATTTCTACAATTCTGACCACTGCCACTTTATGAGGTAATAACTCTGGAATGCTTCAAAGGATGCCAGTGATTCTGAGACTGTTTTTTCGTGACATATTGTACTTCATGACAGTGGTAAAATTTCTTCAGTATGTCCTGCGTTCATTTGTGGAAAAAAAAAACATAAAATTGGCAAAAATTTGGAAAATTGTCCAATTTTGAATTTTCATGCCTTTAAATCAGAGAGATACAGTACAGACCAAAAGTTTGGACACACCTTCTCATTTAAAGATTTTTCTGTATTTTCGTGACTATGAAAATTGTACATTCACACTGAAGGCATCAAAACTATGAATTAACACCTGTGGAATTATATACTTAACAAAAAAGTGTGAAACAACTGAAATTATGTCTTATATTCTAGGTTCTTCAAAGCAGCCATCTATTGCTTTGATGACTGCTTTGCACACTCTTGGCATTCACTTGATGAGCTTCAAGAGGTAGCCCCCGGGAATGGTTTTCACTTCACAGGTGTGCCCTGGAAAGAACACAACTAACTGATCAAATAGTCCAAAAAATAATTTTTTATTGTGTTATAATCATAACAGGAATAATAAGGATATACTAGCGGGAAAAATTACAGGTAATTAAAATAGAATTGTGTGGAATCTAAAACAGTTACATTTAAACCTGATATAAAAAAGGACGCACTCAGGAAACTAAATATAGCTGTGAATATTAAAGCATCAGTAAAAAACATGGCTAGATATGAGCAACAGAGATACCAACAAATGCTGCTGTCAAAATACAAGTCATAGGATTGACATGATCATTCCAAGGTGATCCATAATAGCGCTGTAATAACAATGTGGCAGTGGGATCAAGCAAAATTGAATAAATTACAGCAATCATATAGTAAATAAGTGTACAAAAGTGAAAACTCAGTGTAAATCAATCAGGACTAATAAAGATTGGGCGCAAATGGAGCACAATAACAATTAGACAGCAGCAGAAGAGTAAGGATATAAACACTGCTGTGTCACACTTAGATGAAGCCGTGAAAAAAAGCTGTACAAAGAAGTCAGGGAATAAGTAAAAGTGTAAGCTGAAAATGTGGTATAAAATCATTTACTGTAGCAGAGTAGAGCCCTGACTCCTGAATGGCGTCCTCCCCAACGCGCGTTTCGGCAAATTACCTTCGTCAGGGGGCGGCGTCATTAGGATCAGGTAAGTATAAAAAGGAGTGATGAACCAATGAGAATAGAGAAATGAAATGGGTGGGTGTGGAATATAGAAATAGGGGCGGTGATACTCCAATAGGAGGAAGATATGTAGCTCCGGCGTCTCTGATGCCCAGGGTCACGTGAGAGCCCATACGATCGTATAGTGGGCGGAGTCACATATCCTGGCATCTCTTAGGCGGAAGAACCCTCAGCCATCTTGGGGAGGTAGGAAGCGGCGCGTGCTGCCCAGGACACCAGGAGGTAGTCATGACAGTTTTGCTTGATCCCACTGCCACGTTGTTATTACAGCGCTATTATGGATCACCTTGGAATGATCATGTCAGTCCTATGACTTGTATTTTGACACCAGCATTTGTTGTTATCTCTGCTGCTCATATCTAGCCGTGTTTTTTACTGTTGCTTTTGTTAGGAGTCGAGTTCCTGCCACTGCACAGGGGGAATCTCGAGCCGTGTCTGAATCGGTCTCCCATTCTGCATCGGCCGCGGTGGAGCCTGCTAAGCGGAGACGTCGGTCCCAGCGTCTCATTGAATCTGATACTGTGCAAAGGGTTACTGCTGCCTCTCCAGGCTCTGCTATTGTACCCTGCACTGGTCTGCAGCGAGCAGGCTTTTCTGGGACTAAGTCCTGCTTTGCACACACTGAGCATGCCCAGGGTAAGATCTCTCAGTGGAGGTCTAGGGTTACATGTTCAGGTACTGCAGCAACTTCCATTGGTCCTCCAGGAAGGCCCTGGACCTGATCAAGTTCTGTGTCAGCCTTCCATTGGTCCTTCTGGGAAGGTCCTGAAGTTGCTGCAGCTATAAAAGGTTCTCATGACCGCAGGGGCGGACACAGACTGCAGAGGGCCCCTGTGCAAGAAATCTTCCCAGGCCCCCCCTCCATAGCGCAACAAAGTTATGTAAGCATATAGGTAGGGGTGGGATTCAAATTTTTAACAACAGGTTCTGTGTTTGTGTAGGAAAACCACAGCCATTTTTAAGCCACACCCATTTACACACACCTTTTCCTCAAACATATACAAGTAGGGGCGCAGTTAAACCATACCTCCCAACTTTAGAAGAGGGGAAAGAGGGATAAAGTTTGCAGCACGCGCAGCGAACCACGGAAAATTTTAAGCCACGCCTCTGAGCACACCCATTTCACAACTAGTCACACCCATATCCACATCCCAACCACAGCCATTTAGCATTGCTGATCGCACTGTTTCATAAACAATAATTATAAACAAAAAATATGGCCACACAGTGCTCCATACTGTATAATGGCCACACATGATGCTCCATACTGTATAATGGCCACACATGATGCTCCATACTGTATAATGGCCACACATGATGCTCAATACTGTATAATGGCCACACAGTGCTCCATACTGTATAATGGCCACACATGATGCTCCATACTGTATAATGGCCCTACATGATGCTCCATACTGTATAATGGCCAAACATGATGCTCCATACTGTATAATGGCCACACATGATGCTCAATACTGTATAATGGCCACACAGTGCTCCTTACTGTATAATGGCCACACATGATGCTCCATATTGTATAATGGCCACACATGATGCTCCATACTGTATAATGGCCACACATGATGCTCCATACTGTATAATGGCCACACATGATGCTCCATACTGTATGATGGCCACACATGATGCTCCATACTGTATAATGGCCACACATGATGCTCCATACTGTATAATGGCCACATATGATGCTCCATACTGTATAATGGCCACACATGATTCTCCATACTGTATAATGGCCACACATGATGCTCCATACTGTGTGATGGCCCTACATGATACTGCATACTGTATAATGGCCACACATGATACTGCGCACAGTATAATGGCCACGCATAGTTACTCCTACACATGCGGCTCCGCTCCGTACACCTCATACACACACACGGCTCTGCTCCGTACACCTCATACACACACGGTTCCGCTCCGTACACTTCATACACACACACGGCTCAGCTCCGTACACCTCATACACACACGGCTCTGCTCCGTACACTTCATACACACACGGCTCTGCTCCGTACACCTCATACACACACACGGCTCAGCTCCGTACACCTCATGCACACACATGGCTCAGCTTCGTACACCTCATACACACACACGGCTCAGCTCCGTACACTTCATACACACACGGCTCAGCTCCGTACACCTCATACACACACACGGCTCTGCTCCGTACACCTCATACACACACACGGCTCCGCTCCGTACACCTCACACACAAATGGCTCTGCTCTGTACACCTCATACACACACGGCTCCGCTCCGTACACCTCGTACACACACACACGGCTCTGCTACATCCACACTATAAACAACTCTGACCCCACACATAAGCTTACCGTCTAGCAACATGACAGAACAGCAGAGTCCTGCAATACACAGAGGCCCCTGATCATGTGACTCCTGACTCCTCCCCTCCTGTGACCTCATCACAGGTCCTGAGCAAGCTTCAGTGACTCACTGTGACTGAGAGGCCCTCCCCCTCCATCCTCTCTTCCTGGTCCAGCGTCTGCTACCCGTCACCTCACCGCAGACCACAGCAGTGGCAGCTAGCAGGTGAGGAGGGGGGCCCGTTTAACTGTCATATCACATGCGTGCAGCAGAGCGGGCCCCCTGCTTCTCCTGTTAGCAGTAATACTGCTGACGGCTGTCATTCACCTCATTGCTTTGTATGCCCGTCGGGGGCCCCCTCCCGCTCTGGGCCCCTGTGCGGTTGCACAGGTTGAACAGGCAGTATGTCCGCCCATGCATGACCGCACAGCCATGCGCTAGTATCAAATATGTACGAGCTCATCGCCAGTGTGGTCGTGTGTGTGGTCAGGGACCCGGCTGAAATAAGCCACTAGAATGCTGGCACCTCCGGCGAGGAGTTTTTGTGTGTATGCAGTCAGGGACCCGGCTGAAATAAGCCCCTAGAATTCTGGCACCGCCGGTGAGGAGTTTCTTATGAGTGAATTTAGGGCTGGCTAATAGCCATTAGAATTCCGGCTCCACCGGAGAGGAGCAGCGTGTTTGGTTTGGACTGCAATGACCACTGTCGGCTCTACTCAGTAGCTGTGTTCCCTGTGAGCTAAACAGGGCACAGCGTTCTCTTTACTACGGGTTCTGTGAAGTAACAGAGTTCGTTTATACTAATTTACTTCACCACCTTACTTAGCAGCAGGCTCTTTCCTGCACGGTGGATCCCGGTGTAACAGGCCAGATTTATCCCCCCGCCCAGAATATACCCGGGGTTAAAGTGGCCTAGGCCAGATTATACCCCGGGTATATTCTGGCCTAGCCCAAACCATACCCCGGGGTATAAATTGGACTAGTCCAGTTTACACCCCTCTGGGCCAGAATACACCCCGGGTATATTCTGGCCTAGCCCAAACTATACCCCGGGGTATAAATTGGACTAGTCCAGATTATACCCCTCCAGGTCAGAATATACCCCAGCTGCTGTAGATCAGATTTTTCAGCCTTTTGAGAACCATTGAGTGATATAATCAATGACGGAGCCCCAGGCAGCAAACGGGGCCCCAGGCAGCGCACAGGGCCCCAGGCAGCGCACAGGTGCCCCAGGCAGCGTACAGCGCCCCAGGCAGCACACAGGGGCCCCAGGGAGCGCATAGGGCCCCAGGCAGTGCACAGGGCCCCAGGCAGCACACAGGGCCCCAGGTAGCCCACAGGGGCCCCAGGCACTTCACGGAGCCCCAAACAGCGCACAGTGCCCCAGGCAGTGCACAGGACCCCAGGCAGCCCACAGGGGCCCCAGGCAGCCTACAGGGGCCCCAGGCAGCACACAGGGCCCCTGGCAGAACACAGGGCCCCAGGCAGCGCACAAGGCCCCAGACAGTGCACAGGGGCCCCAGGCAGTGCACAGGGGCCCCAGGCAGCGCACGGAGCCCCAGGCAGCGCACAGGGGCCGCAGGCAGCACACAGGGGCCTCAGGCAGCACACGGGGCCCCAGGCAGCGCACGGAGCCCCAAACAGTGCACGGTGCCCCAGGCAGTGCACAGGACCCAAGGCAGCCCACAGGGGCCCCAGGCAGCGCACAGGGCCCCAGGCAGCGCACAGGGGTCTCAGGCAGCACACGGGGCCCCTGGCAGAACACAGGGCCCCAGGCAGCGCACAAGGCCCCAGGCAGCACACAGGGGCCCCAGGCAGCGCAAGGAGCCCCAGGCAGTGCACAGGGGCCCCAGGCAGCGCAAGGAGCCCCAGGCAGTGCACAGGACCCCAGGCAGCCCACAGGGGCCCCAGGCAGCCCACAGGGGCCCCAGGCAGCACACAGGGACCCTGGCAGAACACAGGGCCCCAGGCAGCGCACAAGGCCCCAGGCAGTGCACAGGGGCCCCAGGCAGTGCACAGGGGCCCCAGGCAGCGCACAGAGCCCCAGGCAGCCCACAGGGGCCTCAGGCAGCACACAGGGGCCTCAGGCAGCACACGGGGCCCCAGGCAGTCCACAGGGGTCTCAGGCAGCACACGGGGCCCCTGGCAGAACACAGGGCCCCAGGCAGTGCACAAGGCCCCAGGCAGCGCAGAGGGGCCCCAGGCAGCGCAAGGAGCCCCAGGCAGCGCACAGGGGCCCCAGGCAGCCCACAGGGGCCCCAGGCAGCCCACAGGGCTCCAGGCAGCCCACAGGGGCCTCAGGCAGCGCACAGGGGCCTCAGGCAGCACAGAGGGGCCCCAGGAAGATCACAGGGGTGCCAGGCAGCACACAGGGCAACAGGCAGCACAGAGGGGCCCCAGGCAGCACAGAGGGGCCCCAGGCTGCACAGAGGGGCCCCAGGAAGAGCACAGGGGCCACAGGAAGTGCACGGGGCCCCAAATAGCGTACAGGACCCCAGGCAGTGCACAGGACCCCAGGCAGCCCACAGGGGACCCAGGCAGTACACAGGGGCCCCAGGCAGCACGGAAAGGCCCCAGGCAGTGCACGGGCCACAGGCAGCGCAAAGGGGCCCCAGGCAGCACAGAGAGGCCCCAGGCAGCACAGAGAGGCCCCAGGCAGTGCACGGGCCACAGGCAGCGCAAAGGGGGCCCAGGCAGCGCACAGGGGCCCAGGCAGCACAGAGAGGCCCAAGGCAGTGCACAGGCCCCAAGCAGAGCACAGGAGCCACAGGAAGTGCATGGGCCCCCATGCAGCGCACAGGACCCCAGGCAGCCCACAGGGGCCCCAGGCAGCGCACAGGGGTCACAGGCAGTGCACAGGGCCACAGGCAGCACAGAGGGCCCCAGGCAGCACACAGGGGCCCCAGGCAGCACATAGGGGCCCCAGGCAGCCCACAGGGGCCCAGGCAGCACAGAGAGGCCCCAGGCAGTGCACGGGGCCCCAGGCAGAGCACAGGGGCCACAGGAAGCACACGGGGCCCCAGGAAGCGCACAGAACCCCAGGCAGCCCACAGGGATCCCTGGCAGCCCATAGGGCTCCAGGCAGAACACAGGGCCCAAGGCAGTGCACAGGGCCCCAGGGAGCACACAGGGGCCCCAGGCAGCACAGAGAGGCCCCAGGCAGTGCATGGGGCCCCAGGAAGTGCACGGGACCCCAGGCAGTGCATGGGGCCCCAGGCAGCGCATGGGACCCTAGGCAGCCCAAAGGGACCCCAGGCAGCCCATAGGGCCCCAGGCAGCACACAGGGCTCCAGGCAGCCCACAGGAGCCCCAGGCAGCCCACAGGACCCCAGGCAGCTCACAGGGGGTACCAGATAGCGCACAGGGGGGCAGAGACAGTGAGCAAGGGGTTAAGAGATAGCGTGCAAGGGGGGAAAATAGAGTGCATGTCCCCTGTGTGCTGTCTGGGCCCCCCTGTGCACTATCTAAGACCCACTGTACACTGTCTGGGGCCCCCTGTGCGATGTCTGGGGCCCTGCTCTTGAGTATATCACTCAATCCTAGTTTCACATTTGCGTACAGCCGTGCGCATGCGTACGCTCTCAGTGAAGCCTTGACCACTTCTGCACCCTGCCGGTTAAGCTTTGCCCACGTTCTTTTGACGGTGCTGCAACCCACGGCGAAGGCAACAAGTTGGATTTTCTTGCATTCACCGAATCGTAAAAACAACACATATGGACGCAAATGCAAACATCCACAGGGCCTGCGTACCCAATGATAAAGATAGAATACGCAGGCCGCATGCGGCCGCATGCGTACCTGGGCAGAGCTTAACTGGCGGGAGCAGCAGTGGGCGGGGCTTCACTGAGAGCGTACACAGCCACGCGCAAATGTGATACTAGCCTAAGATGTCTAGGGCTCCTGTGCGATGTGCGATGTCTGGGGCCCCTGTGTGATGTCTGGGGCCCTGTTCTTGAGTACATCACCCAATGGTTCTCATAATTGTGAAAAATCTGATCTACAGCAGCAGGGGTATTTTCTGGCCCGGAGAAGTATAATCTGGCCTAGGTATAATATACCCATGGTCTATACTCCTCTAGGGCAGAATATTAGTGTGTTTTTGTTGCTGTAGTGCTACAGTATATATAGATGCCCATACACAAACCATATACCATTTCATGCGGCTTTTGTCAGATTTTCATGCAGTCTGCAGCAGATTTCCCTCTTCCACGTGACACGTGTGCTTCTGCACAAAAAAATCCACATTGTTGGGATGCAGATTTTGATGCAGGTTGACTGCTGATTTTTTTCCCTGTTGAAAATCAGCAGCAAATCTAGTGCAAGGGAATGGGTGGACTAGACTTATAGCATGTCTTGGAGGCATTGCATTGAACTGGCAATAGATGGTGGAGTTCCATCAGTGCATAGTTAATGTTATGTGTTGTAACTTGTTATGTATGTTTCTCCCTGCTCTCTATGATATGCACCTTAAGTTCTCCAGTGTGAGTTCCTATTCTATCCTGATAAGGTATATAAAGTGAAGTTGGAACATCTCCACCAAAAAAAAAAAGTTTTCCAATTTTGACGACAATGGAAGACCAACTATATGATCAGCTTTTGAGATTCTACACTGCAACTGAACAAAAGAACCCCCAGTGGATCTACAATCTACCTCCAGAGAAACTTTCAAATGCCAAGTCCCAGTTTAGACAAACATCTAAGCCATATCGAGCAGAGAAAGGGATAATTTACAATGGAAAAAGGAGGTTCTCACTAAAAGCCGACTGCCAAATATCCTGAAGGCCTGTCACGACAACCCAACTTCTGGTTGCCATTTTGGCAGAGATAAAACATTTGCCAAAATTTCTGACTGTTATTACTGGAAGGGAATGAAGAATGATGTTTACCAACATGTCAAAGCTTGTCAAAAATGTTTTGTCACATGTCCCAAAATCAGCAAAGAAGCTCCACCACTCAACAGTATACCAGTGCCTGGAAAAGTATGGAGCTTAGTTGGGATTGATATGATCGGTCCTCTTCAGGAAACATCAAACGGCAACAAATATATAGTTGCTGTCACTGATCATTTCTCAAAGTGGACTGAAGCAACAGCTGTTCCAGACCAGAGTGCCATGTCAGTAGCAAAACACCATTATTTGCCGCCTAAGGCTTCTTTCACACCAGCGTCGGAATCTCCCCGTCGCAATGCGTCGGGGAGAGATTCCGACGCTAGTGTTTAACGCATTGCACAATGGAGGCAGCGGATGCATTTCTCCGGCGCATCCGCTGCCCCAATGTAAGGTGCGGCGAGGTGGGGGCGGAGTTCCGGCCGCGCATGCGCGGTCGGAAAAAGCGGTCTGTCAGGAGCAAAAAACGTTACATGTAGCGTTTTTTGCTCCCGACGGTCTGCCAAAGCACGACGCATCCGTCGCTCGACGGATGCGACGTGTGGCAATCCGTCGCAAATGCGTCGTCAATACAAGTCTATGGGGAAAAAACGCATCCTGCAAGCACTTTTGCAGGATGCATTTTTTCTGCAAAACGACGCATTGTGATGGATTGCAGAAAACGCTAGTGTGAAAGTAGCCTAAGCTGTATGGACACTCTGATTAGCGACAAGGGAAGAGAGTTTGTGAACTCGATCATTGACAACCTGATGGATCATTTTAAAACAGATCACCGCATTTCATCTGCCTACCACCCACAAACAAATGGCCAGCGGGAACGTGACAATCGAACAATCAAAGAATCTCTTTGCAAGCTTGTCAATGACCAAGGAAACAACTGGGACCAGTTCATCCCTGGTGTTTTGTTTGCCTATCACACATCTGTGCATGCCTCATCCAAGTGCACTCCATTTTAGGTCATGTATGGACGAAAGGCTAAGCTTCCTATTGACCTCAATCCATCAGCAAATGACACTGTGGATGACATGTCTTTTTCAGATGATGCCAACCCTGATGTGCTAAATACACTCACAACCATTCATAACAGGATCCTCTCAACTGTAAGTACCAACATCCATTCTGCTCAGGAACACCAAAAGTGTGCCTTTGATCGCCGACACAAGAGCAACAAAGAAATCACTGCTGGCACCATTGTTTATATCAAGAATCAATGTCGTATTCATCGCATGGGTTCAAAGATGGCACCACACTGGGTTGGACCCTATTTAGTTGTGGAATCCTTAACCAAGGGACGAGTAAAACTTAAGAACAATAAGACTGGCAAGATACTAAGCAACACCTACCATGCCAGCAACCTTAAGATTTACCAGGATGAAGAGACTTCTCTACCACCCCAGTCCCCTGATGACTGTCCCAGTGACTCTGCCACACAGAAACACCAGCAAACCAAGACTTTCAATCCGCTAACAAGTTCAGGAAGGACGTATCTTACCACCACTCTTGACCTTACGTTTAATAGGGTTGCGTACTTTGGAGGCACAAGAGATCTTGGACAACCACGGCGTACATATAAAACCAAAGGTGATGGGAACTGCTATTTTTGGGTCATCAGCTATTTCCTGACAGGAACAGAGGACAACTACTCCCTTTCTCAGAGCTAAAGTCATCCACCACATGAAAACTGACTTGTCCAAAAAACTACAGGGCTACTGTAATCAAGATGTGAATGAATATGTGAACACCTCTGGCATCTCTCGTGATGGAGTCTGGGCAACTGATGCTGAAATTATGGCCACAGCAAATCTGTTGAGTTGTGACCTCATCATCCACACCAAAGTTGGTGACACCATGGATTGGTTGACCTATCCAGCAAGCTTCAATCTGCAGTCAACAACAGAACATGCACTTTATCTTGAAAACAATCATGATCATTTTAATGTTGTTATCAGTGTTTACTAATCATTTTAATGTTGTTATCAGTGATTACCTTTGAACGTTTATATTGTAATGTCCTGTCACCAGCCATGTGTACGATTATCAGCCGAAAGCCTCTCTGGAACCAATAATCGCCCCATGTAAAAGTACCTTTATAAGTTGAAGTTTCAGAATGTTATAACTTTTATTATATCCTGAACAGTTTTTTTATGAACAGTCAAGGTTTTCAGGCTGAAGTAAAAAAAAGCCTGTGTGTTTAGAGTTTTAAACAATAAAATGTTGAAAAATTATGTAATTCTTGAGTATATCACTCAATGGTGCTTATAAACGTGAAAAATCTTATATTTAATATGTTTTAATCTTTAATAAACTCAAGAACGGGGCCACAGACATCACACAGGAGGTCCCAAACAGCGCACATGGGATCCCAGACAGCACACAGGGAGCAGAGACAGCGTACAGGGGCCCTGCGCGCTGTCTCTTCCCCCTTGCATACTGTCATTTCCCCCTCCCTTGTGCACTGTCTCTGCCCCCCTGTGCGCTGCCTGTGGCCCTGTGTGCTGCCTGGGTCCCCGTTCACTGTCTCTTCCCCCCTTGCAAGCTGTCTCTTCCCCCTCCCTTGTGCACTGTCTCTGCCACTCCGTGTGCTGCCTGGGGCCTCGTGTGCTGCCAGGGACCCCTGTGTGCTGCCTGGGGCCCCATTCGCTGTCTCTGCCCTGTGTGCTGCCTGGGGCCCCAGGTGCTGCCTGGGCCCCTGTGTGCTCCCTGGGGCCCATGTGCTGACTGGGGCCCTGTGTGCAGCCTGGGGCCCCTGTGCGCTATCTGGGCCGCTGTGCTCTGCCTAGGGCCCTGTGTGCTGCCTGGGGCCCCGTGTGCTGCCTGGGGCCCTTGTGCGCTGCCTGGGGCCCCTGTGTGCTCCCTGGAGTCCATGTGCTGCCTGGGGCCCCTGTGCTCTGCCTGGTGCCCCATGTGCTGCCTGGGGCCCCGTGTGCTGCCTGGGGCCCCGTGCTCTGCCAGGGGCCCTGTGCTCTGCCTGGGGCCCCATGTGCTGCCTGGGGCCCCGTGCGCTGCCTGGGGCCCCTGTGTGCTGCCTGGGGCCCCTGTGAGTTGCCTGGGACCTCGTGTGCTGCATGGGTCCCTGTGCGCTGCCTGGGGCCCCTGTGTGCTGCCTGGGGCCCTGTGCGCTGCATGGGCCCTGTGTTCTGTCTGGGGCCAAGTGCACTGCCTGGGGCCCTGTATGTTGCCTGAAGCCCTGTGCGCTGCCTAGGTCCTCTGTTTGCTGCCTGGGGCCCCGTGCACTGCCTGGAGACCCCCTGCACTGCCTGGGGCCCCTGTGGGCTGCCTGGGGCCCTGTGGGCTGCCTGAGGCCCCTGTGGGCTGCCTGGGGTCCTGTGCGCTGCCTGGGGCCCCTGTGCGCTGCTTGGGGCCTCGTGCACTGCCTGTGGCCCCTGTGCTCTGCCTGGGGCCCCATGCGCTGCCTGTGGCCCCTGTGCGCTTCCTGGGACCCCATGCGCTTCCTCGGGCCCCTGTGTGCTGCCTGGGCCCCCTGTGTGCTGCCTGGGGCCCTGGGTGCTGCCTAGGACCCCGTTATTAAGAATGTCACTCAATGGTTCTCAAAAGCCTGAAAAATCTGATCTACAGTAGCTGGGGTATATTCTGACCTGGAGGGGTATAAACTGGACTAGTCCAATATGTACCCCGGGGTATAATTTGGGCTAGGCCAGAATATACCCAGGGTATAATCTGGCCCAGAGGGGTATAAACTGGACAAGTCCAATTGATACCCCGGGTATAGTTTGGGCTATTAGTGGGATCGGCCATGCGGTACACGATCAGAGCGCCAAAGTCGCGTTTCATATGACGCTGTCACCGCCGTTTTTCATCCAATGAAGGAGGACGCAGAGTGTGGGCAGCGTGATGACATAGGTCTCGGTCCCCACCATCTTTGAGAAGGGCATGGCAGTGATTGGCTTGCTGTCTGTGGCGTCACAGGGGGTATAAAGGGGCGTGCACGCCGACCGCCATCTTACTTCTGCCGATCTGAGCATAGGGAGAGGTGTTGCTGCAGTTAGTCAGAAGCAGGGACAGAGTTAGGGAGGAAATATAAACCCCCAAACCGCTTGTGCTGGAGCGATTTTCACTGTCCCACACCACCTTTTTGTGCACGGACAGTGGAGGTCGTATTTTAGTGCAGCAGCTGCATAGCTGTGTGCACGGTGCTGTGCAAACCAACTGCTTTTTTTAAAGCAAAATTCCTGTTGCTCCTTTCTGCACAGTTACCTATCTTGTTTATTTGTCCACATTTTTGTGTTAAGCAGTCCTTTTTGTTGCTGCCATACTTGTCCTGAGCTCATTGTAGGGAGCTTGTTTTTTTTTTTTTTTTAAATAATAATTCCAGCCACTTTCTGGCACGTTCATAGTGTTGTGTTATACCACTGTGCCAGAGTTGTGGTTCTGTGTCTCCCCCCCCCAAAAAAGGGAGATTAAAATTCGCACACAGTGTATATTCAGCTGTACTGCTAGTGTGTCGTATATATCAGGCAGCCACTTTCTGCCACGTTCATAGTTTACGGTTATACCACTGGGCCAGAGTTGTGGTTCTGTGTCTCCCCCCAAAAAAAAGGGAGATTAAAATTCGCACACAGTGTATATTCTGCTGTGCTGCTAGTGTGTCGTATATATCAGGCAGCCACTTTCTGGCACGTTCATAGTTTACTGTTATACCACTGGGCCAGAGTTGTGCTTCTGTGTCTCCCCCCCAAAAAAAGGGAGATTAAAATTCGCACACAGTGTATATTCAGCTGTACTGCTAGTGCGTCGTATATCAGGCAGACACTTTCTTCCACGTTCATAGTGTTGTGTTATCCCACAGGGCCAGAGTTAGGGTTCAGTGTCTCCCCCCCAAAAATGGTGATTCAAATTCTCACACAGTGTATATTCAGCTGTACTGCTAGTGCGTCGTATATCAGGCAGACACTTTCTTCCACGTTCATAGTGTTGTGTTATCCCACAGGGCCAGAGTTAGGGTTCAGTGTCTCCCCCCCAAAAATGGAGATTCAAATTCTCACACAGTGTATATTCAGCTGTACTGCTAGTGCGTCGTATATCAGGCAGACACTTTCTTCCACGTTCATAGTGTTGTGTTATCCCACAGGGCCAGAGTTAGGGTTCAGTGTCTCCCCCCCAAAAATGGAGATTCAAATTCTCACACAGTGTATATTCAGATGTACTGCTAGTGCGTCGTATATCAGGCAGACACTTTCTTCCACGTTCATAGTGTTGTGTTATACCACAGGGCCAGAGTTGGGGTTCTGTGTCTTCCCCCAAAAGCAAGTCATCTTTCAGGCAAGCTACGTGTCAGCAGGGGAAGGTGGGGCAAAAGAATGTGAAATCCATGATTGGTTAATTTAAATGAAGGTTAGATCATCAACATTTTTGGTAGCCAGACGTGTCCTTTTTTCGGTCAGTATTGAACCAGCAGCACTGAACACTCTTTCTGAAAGCACACTGACAGCAGGGCAATCGAGGTTCTGTAATCCATATTCTGGCAATTCAGGCCAGGTGTCTAGTTTAGATGCCCAGTAATCAAAGGGGAATGACCTGAGAGGGAGAACATCGATAAGGGCGGAAAAGTAGTTTGTAACCATACTGCACAAATGCTGTCTCCTGTCACTTTGAATCGATGCAGCTGTCCCTGTCGTGTCAGCGGTCATTGCGAAATCATTCCACAACCTTGTCGTAAAACCCCTCTGTCCAACGCCACTTCGGATTTCTGCACCTCTAGCACATCTGCCATGTTGCCCCCTGCAGCTCGTGTGAGAACCATCACCGGCGCTGTGTGCTGGGAATGCCTGAACCAAACGGTCTACAAGAGTTGCTTGTTTGGTAACCAATATTTGACCTAGGTTCTCATGTGGCATGATATTTTGCAGTTTTCCTTTATATCTTGTATCCAGGAGGCAGGCCAACCGGTTGTCGTCATTGGTCATCATTTTAAAAATGCGGGGGTCCCTTTTTAGGATATGCAAGGCATACTCAGCCATATGGGCCAATGTTCCAGGTGTGAATTAACTGTTTCTGCTGGGTTGAAGCCCACTTTCTTGCAAATCAACATCACAAGTGTCCCGCAATAAACCTGTACCAGACCTTGCAATGCCACCAGTTTCTATTGCCACCTGAGAATCATCCTCCTCCCATACATATTCATCCCCATCTTCCTCCTTCTCATCATCTTCGTCCGCCAATTCGTCCTGTACAGTTCCCTGAGCAGACAATGGCTGACTGTCATCAAGGCTTCCCTCCTCCTCGGCTGCAGACGCCTGCTCCTTAATGTTCGTCAAACTTTGCATCAGCAGACGCATAAGTGGGGTGTTAATGCTTATGATGGCGTCGACCACTGCACACCAGACAACTCCATGTCTGCCATCCAAGTGCCTGCCCGTGTATCCTCCCACAAATTTATAACAGCACGCCTCTGTTCGCACAGCCTCTCAATCATGTGCAGTGTGGAGTTCCACCTTGTTGCAACGTCGATTATTAGGCAGTGCTGGGGAATATTCAGCGATCGCTGATGGTTCAGCATACGGCTGGAGTGTATGGGCACCCGGCGGATGTGCGAGCAAAGTCTTCGCACCTTCAGGAGCAGGGCTGGTAACTTTGGATAATTTTTGAGGAAGCCCTGCACCACCAGGTTAAAGGTGTGAGCCAGGCAAGGTATGTGTTTCAGTTCTGAAAGGGCTATGGCAGCCATAAAATTCCTTCCGTTATCACTGAATACCTTGCCTACCTCAAGATGTACACTGCCCAGCCATGACTGAGTTTGTTGCTGCAAGTACTCCACCAGTACTTCCGCGGTGTGTCTGTTGTCGCCCAAACACTTCATTTGCAACACAGCCTGCTGACGCTTACCACTAGCTGTTCAATAATGGGACACCCCGTGTGCAACACTGGCAGCTGAGGATGGAGTGGTAGGGCGACTGCGCTCTGTGCACGAGCTTTCGCTCCTGGAGGAGGAGGAGGAGTTGCGAACGCCGTATGCCAACTTTTTCCTGAGACTGTGGGATAGGCTGAACTGTCGCACTATGGCTGCCCCCTGTGGACCCTGCATCCTACACATTAATCCAGTGCGCCATGATGGACACGTAACGTCCCCGGCCATGCCTACTGGTCCATGCATCTGTTGCGAGGTGCACCTTTCCACTGACTGATTGCCTCAAGGCATGGACAATGCGGTCTTTGACATGCTGGTGGAGGGCTGGGATGGCTTTTCTCGCAAAGAAATGTCGACTGGGTAGGTCATAGCGTGGTACTGCGTGGGCCATCAGGTCTTTGAAAGCTTCGCTTTCAACCAAACGGTAGGGCATCATCTGTAATGAGATTAGTATAGCAATGTGGGCATTCAAATCCTGTGTACGCGGATGAGAGGATGAGTACTTTCTTTTCCTAACGAGAGTCTCTTATAGGGTGAGCTGGACTGGAGAGCTGCATATGGCGGAACTAGCGGTGGTGGTGGACATGGCGGATTGAGAGAGAGTTTGTTATGGTATTCTTGTTGTTGCCCAACATAGAGTCTTTCCTACCAATAACCTTGTGATTCCCTGACTGCTTTGGCCTTACGACGATACCTCCACATTTGCTGCTGGTGGTGTCCTAACCGGTGGGCTTACAGTGAGGGAAGCAATGTAGCATTGCTGACTACCTTCACTCCGAGCAGGTGAACCAACGGTACGGGACGTTTCGTAGTTAGTCCAGGCTTGCAAGTGCATGGTGGTTAACCCTGCTGTTTTGGTCGCATCTACTATACACTTGTAGTGTTCCGGGTCACTATGACCCGACTTATTAAACCTTGATTTTAGACACTCTAACTCCATTTTTTTTTATACTTTTTGCTTACTAGACTGTTTGTGAACATGTTTGATAGTAAAAAAAAAAGAAAAATGAACTAGAAATCTTTTTTTTTTTGTTTTTATTCTGAAAAAACAGATCCATCCAATGAGCATAACGAAAATAGAAAACTACACATATTTTGTAAAAAACAAACAAACAATCAAATCAAACATTTTGTGATAAAAAATTAAAGATAATAAACATTACAATGTGAATATATTTACATGATCATATAAATTTACGGATTCTTGCATGAAAAACAATACACATGATTTTTGCATAGAAATGTTTTACAGCCAGAACATGTTATACTCGTCTTGTTGTCACAAGTAGAAGGGCAATAGCTGCATCTTTTTCTTTTGATGCCGGAAGAGGCCATGGGGGTAGAAGCACACAGCTGCTCTCCAAAGAAACTGAAAGGTAACATGTCTGGGCTAGCATATGTGTACTGATAAGAGCAGAGAAGATAAGAACCCTTCTGAAAACAAGCAGATAAGCCAGGAAGACAGACTTATTTAGTAAAAAAAAATTATTTGCAAGACTTTACAGCTCATAATATACACGTGTAGTGCACACCTAGTGATCTCTCCGGATGCACTCTACATTTTAGAATAGACTGCGCACCAAAAATAATCAATATAAAGCCATTTTTATGGTGCGCAGATCTCAATGCATACCCCAGGTAGAGCGCGTGTACGACCCCATTGAAATAATTTAGGAAATAAATCAATTGATATACAATAGTAGATGCAATAAATAGACCCAACTGAGGTTATAACTCCTTTATTTCACTGAAAATATGGCCTCACAGCTGTAAAAAACGATGTCGGGTCACTATGACCCGAACACAACAAGTGTAACTTTTTGCGTGTAGCAAAAAGTAAACGAAAAAAAAAATACTCATAGGTAGGTCCCCCCAAATGAGGAAAAGTCAAGGAGTCTCAAGTTTTAGAGACTTACAGAAAAAAATCTACAGGGCCGCAAAAAGTCTGTTCGGGTCACTATGACCCGAACAGAACAGCAGGGTTAAATGTCTAAGCATGCACGTTGTATTTAAATTTTGAAGATTCTTCTCTCTGCTAAAGGTCTTGGAGCATTTCTTACAGATAACTTTTGACTGATCATTCTGATCTTGGTGAAAAAATTGCTACGCTACACTCTTCCTACTATCGAAAACCTTTTCAGGCATTGTGCACTGTGCTACTTTCACCGAATGACCATGCTCTCCTAACACTGTTTTTGTTTTTCGCAAACATTTTTGGCCTGATATGGGCCTGCCAGATGACAGCTGTTGCAATGTAGATGGCTGATGCGGATCATCCTCCTCCGCTTCTGAGCTAGTGGCAGCGGCACCCTCTTCCCCCAATGGCTGCCAATCTGGTTCAACAACTGGGTCATCTATCACCTCCTCCTCAATGTCATGTGCACCTTCCTCAGTGTCACCGTGTAAGGTGCTATAGCGTTCGGGACAGGGCACCATAGTCTCATCAGGGTCACATTCTGGCTCAGTAAACTGCGAGGGCAATGTAGTGATCACAGTCAATGAAACAGCATCACAATCTAGCTGTGGCTGTGCATCAGTGTGCACTCCATGTCCTATTCTTCTTGTAATTGGCAGTGTACAATTTCCCAGGCACGGTATGTGTAAAGAGCTTCATGGAGTAACCTGTAGTGTGTCACGCTCACGCCCTGACTGGTGGGCGTGAGCTCGGGGGGTTTGTGGCCCCACTGTGCCACAAACCAGACTACCCTGGAAGGGGCGTGACTATGACAGCTGCCTGGGTTTTCACTGGAGCCTCTGATGGGGAGGACAGGCTTGTGCAGCAGGCAGCTGCCAGGTGCTACTCCAGGGTGGTGTCTGGCTGTGGCTGCTGATCCCACTTGGGAGACAGGAACACCAGGATTGGTGCGGGCATTAGGCAGGACTGGCAGAAGAGCACGGCTGGAACACAGACGAGTAGGCTGGCACGGCTGAGACAGGGCTGGCAGAGAACTCAGGGCTGGCAGAGACACGGCAGAGAACTCAGGGCTGGCAGAGACACGGCAGGAAACAGGACTGGCTAGGACAGCAGGAACACAGGACTGGAAGGCAGGGCAGGAACGGCAGGACTGGCAGGAACACAGGACTGGGAGGCACTGCAGAGAACACAGGACTGGAAGGCAGGGCAGGAACGGCAGGACTGGCAGGAACACAGGATACACAGGACTGGTTGATGTGGTGCATGAATCAGGCTGCACTCAGATGACACCCGAGTGCAGTCCTATTGTGAGTGTGATGAAGGAACAGGTAGGGACCTGTACACACAGAAGATGCAGGTACGGAAACAAGCCAGAAGGAAAGGAGAATGAAGGAACAGGTAGGGACCTGTTCACACAGGAGGTGCAGGAAAGGAAACAAGCAGAAAGGAATGAGGTATGAAGAAACAGGTAGGGAGCTGTTCACACAGGAGGACCAAGTAACAAGTAGAAGGTGGAACTAAGAAAAGAGAAGGAGAAGGCAGAGCCAAGGGCGGAGACGCTGGAGGCGGAGCCAAGAGCGGAGACGCTGGAGGCGGAGCCAAGAGCGGAGACGCTGGAGGCGGAGCCAAGAGCGGAGACGCTAGAGGCAGAGCCAAGAGCGGAGACGCTAGAGGCGGAGCCAAGAGCGGAGACGCTGGAGGCGGAGCCAAGAGCGGAGACGCTGGAGGCGGAGCCAAGAGCGGAGACGCTGGAGGTAACGCCAAGAGTGGAGACGCTGGAGGCGGAGCCAAGAGCAGAGACGGAGCCAAGTGCAGAAACACAGGAGGCGGCGCCAGATAGTACCGCAAAGAGCGGAGCCAGATAGTACCGCAAAGAGCGGAGCCACAGAGCAAAGCCAGAGAGCGCGAAGCAAGGTCTGAGTGCGGAGTGTAAGCAGACAGAAAACACAAGGAAAGAAAGCAGGGAAGGAAGCCACAGAAAAGGAGACCGAGAAAAGACAAAGTACAGACAAGGCAATAGAACAAGACACAGGGACAAAGACACAGGGACCAGGATATTCTGCCTCCTGGAGGGCGGACTACAAGATCAAGGCAATAGCACAGAGAAAAGCTCAGAGGGAGTAACTCAGAGCAAGGCCAGGCAAACTCAGCAGCTAAACACTAACTGAGCTAACACATTGCACAGGCCCAGACCACAGGGTGGAGCTGCACTATATACAGGAGGCCTCTTGGTAATTGGTCAGGAACTGATTGGACAGGTGCACCTGATTCCTATAAGAACCAGAGAGTTCAGGCGCCGGCCCCCTATACACATAGCCATGAGGCATGCAGAGAGCAGAGACACAGAACATGGAGCTGGCATTAAAGAGAAAGCACATCATGGCCTGGAGCAGTGGGTAAGATAGTGTGAGAGATGTGAGGCCATGCTGTGATTCCAGCAGAGTTGTTACATAGTGTCGCCTGCTGCATCCTTCACTTTTGGTTTGGGAGAAGGACACAAGGAAACGTCTTTTTCCTGACCGGGAGCATCCACTGACGACTGGCTGCTTTTACATTTAGAACTTTGGGAAGAGGAGGCGAAAGAGCTAGAGGGTGAGTCAGCAAAGAAAGACAAAATTTTTTCCTGCTTCTCCGGCTTTAAAAGCTGTTTTCCTACTCCCAGGCAAGGAGCCTTCGAGGCCTTGTGTAGCCAGACGATGACGCAGGCTGAACACCTCCAGCCTTAGGTGCTACTGTGCTTTTGCCACTACCATGAGATGCAACACCACCAGCACCATCAGTACCAGCTGGCAACCCCCGCCCACGGCCTCTTCCACCAGACTTCCTCATTTTTTGGGGGGGAGACACTGAACCACAACTCATATTACACCGTCGTAATATGAGGGGCCCTGTGCCAGTACTGCCGCCGACGAGAGAGTGTCCCCCCCCCCAGATTGAACTGTGCTCTACCACTTGCAATACTACCTCTCCTAGCTCCACCACTGTGTAGTCTGTGCGGGTAAAACCTGAAATGGCACTGCCAATACGAATTATTTGAAATGATAGATGATAGTTAAAATATACAGGGGCCCTGGACTCCATTTAATACTTTGCGCCTACTACCACTGTCTTTATTATTTGGGCGTAATAACGGTGTCTGCCGCTGCATCTTTTTTTTCCTTCACTGAACAAAGCTGAACTTCAACTGTTGTCCCGTTTCAAATATTAAACTGCATTTGCCCTACTAGTTGGGTTGGGGCCTACTAACGGTGTCTGCCGCTCCTTGGTGTTCTCCTGGTTTATTTTTCTTGCGCTTCAATCTTCAGGCTTTCGTTTAAATATTTTTTATATTAAACTGCATTTGGCCTACTTGTTGGGTTGGGCCTAGTAACATTGTCTGCTGCTGCCTCTTGTTTTCCCCTACTACACAAAGCTGAGCTTCAATCTTCAGGCTTTCGGCCTATATTTAGAACATGAAACTGCATTTGGCCTACTTGTTTGGTTGGGCCTACTAACGGTGTCTGCCGCTGATTGTTGTTCTCATTCACTGAAGAAACCAATGCCGCCTGTTTACTCCTGTTACCAATTTTTATCAGCTGTTAGCCTACTTTTTTTTATTTTGGGCCTATATCTGTGTTTCCTCCTCATTCATGCCCATTGCCCAGCCACTGCTAGATGAGTCTGCTGGTACATTGACACAGACCACTACATTCCCCTTGCACTCTACACAGCCTGAATCTGACCCTGCTGAAACTCAGGTTCCCCTTCCCGCATACTATACCACCTTACATGGGGACAAAGAGGAAGGTGCAGATGAAAGTGCAGGTTCCTTGAACAGGTGGAGGGGGGCATACTCGTTGGCGACGTCAATGGCACAGGGCCCCTCATAGTACGCAAAAGTGTCTCTGCCAGTAGGAGGCGCCCCCGCCGTCAATCACAACGCCGTACTTTGAGGGGCCCTGTGCCAGTGGCAATGCGAACGAGTGTGCCCCCCCCTGCTTGCTCAGGATCACAGCACTTGCAAAGTTGAAATACTTACCTCTCCCTGCTCCACCGCCGTGACGTATTCCACATTTCCTGGGCCCAAGAAAAAATTGAGCCAGCCCTTTCCCGCCCACAACTTTAACCAAATGACCCCCAATTTTCAATACCTAACTATTATTATAAGGTTAATTAAGATTGACAAGCTTAAGTAACAAGAATTGATGATTTTGACATTAAAATGGGCTCTGTAGGTGTTTTTCTGTCCTCCACTCACTGTCGACATTTATTCCCCATTGACTTGCATTGGGTTTCGTGTATCAGTCGGCCCCCCCGACTTTTCGCAATGATCGGCCGATTTCACCCGACCCGACTTTTGACAAAGTCGGGTTTCGCGAAACCCGACTCGATCCTGAAAAAGTAAAAGTCGCTCAACCCTAGTTATAAGGGTTAAAAGTTGACCAACAATTTCTCATTTTTACAACACTATTATTTTTTAGGGACCACATCTCATTTGAAGTCATTTTGAAGTCATTTTTAGGAGTCTATATGATAGAAAATACCCAAGTGTGACACCATTCTAAAAACTGCACCCCTCAAGGTGCTCAAAACCACATTCAAGAAGTTTATTAACCCTTCAGGTGTTTCACAGGAATTTTTGGAATGTTTAAATAAAAATGAACATTTAACTTTTTTTTAACAAAAAATTTATTTTAACTCCAATTTGTTTTATTTTACCAAGGGTAACAGGAGAAAATGGACACCAAAAGTTGTTGTACAATTTGTCCTGAGTACGCCGATACCCTATATGTGGGGGTAAACCACTGTTTGGGCGCATGGCAGAGCTCGGAAGCGAAGGAGCGCCATATGACTTTTCAATGCAAAATTGACTGGAATTGAGATGGGACGCCATGTTGCGTTTGGAGAGCCACTGATATGCTTGCCTGAGGAGGTGGTGATGGCGAACTCAGTCGAGGGGTTCAAGAGAGGCCTGGATGTCTTCCTGGAGCAGAACAATATTGTATCATACAATTATTAGGTTCTGTAGAAGGACGTAGATCTGGGGATTTATTATGATGGAATATAGGCTGAACTGGATGGACAAATGTCTTTTTTCGGCCTTACTAACTATGTTACTATGTTACTATGTTACTATGCCTATACATTGAAACCCCCCACAAGTGACACCATTTTGGAAAGTAGACCCCCTAAGGAACTTATCTAGAAGTGTGTTGAGCACTTTTACCCACCAAGTGCTTCACAGAAGTTTATAATGCAGAACCGTAAAAATAAAAAATCATATTTTTTCACAAAAATTATCTTTTCGCCCCCAATTTTTTATTTTACCAAGGGTATGAGAAGAAATTGGACCCCAAAAGTTGTTGTCCAATTTGTCCTGAGTGCGCTGATACCCCATATGTGGGGGGGAACCATCGTTTGGGCGCATGGGAGGGCTCGGAAGGGAAGGAGCGCCATTTGGAATGCAGACTTAGATGGAATGGTCTGCAGGCGTCACATTGCGTTTGCAGAGCCCCTAATGTACCTAAACAGTAGAAACTCCCCACAAGTGACACCATTTTGGAAAGTAGACCCACTAAGGAACTCATCTAGATGTGTTGTGAGAGCTTTGAACCCCCAAGTGTATCACTACAGTTTATAACGCAGAGCCGTGCAAATAAAAAAAAAAATTTTCCACAAAAAATATTTTTTAGCCCACAGTGTTGTATTTTTCCAAGAGTAACAGGAGAAATTGGACCCCAAAAGTTGTTGTCCAATTTGTTCTGAGTACGCTGATACCCCATATGTTGGGGTAAAGCTCTGTTTGGGCACACGGGAGAGCTCGGAAGGGAAGGAGCACAGTTTTACTTTTTCAACGCAGAATTGGCTGGAATTCAGATCGGATGCCATGTTGCATTTGGAGAGCCCCTGATGTGCCTTAACAGTGGAAACCCCCCAATTATAACTGAAACCCTAATCCAAACACACCCCTAACCCTAATCCCAACGGTAACTCTAACCACACCTCTAACCCAGGCACACCCCTAACCATAATCCCAACCCTATTCCATAATGTAATCCAAACCCTAACCCTAACTTTAGCCCCAACCCAAACCCTAACTTTAGCCCCAACTCTAACTGTAGCCTTAACCCTAGCCCCAACCCTAATCCTAGCCCTAGCCTTAACCCTAGCCCTAACCCTAGCCCTAACCCTAGTCCTAACCCTAACCCTAGCCCTAACCCTAACCCTAGACCTAACCTTAGCCCTAACCCTAGCCCTAATGGGAAAATGGAAATAAATAAATTTTTTTAATTTTTCCCTAACTAAGGGGGTGATGAAGGGGGGTTTGATTTACTTTTATAGCGGGTTTTTTAGCGGATTTTTATGATTGGCAGCCGTCACACACTGAAAGACGCTTTTTATTGCAAAAAATATTTTTTGCGTTACCGCATTTTGAGAGCTATAATTTTTCCATATTTGAGTCCACAGAGTCATGTGAGGTCTTGCTTTTTGCGGGACGAGTTGACGTTTTTATTGGTAACATTTTCGGGCACGTGACATTTTTTGATCGCTTTTTATTTCGATTTTTGTGAGGCAGAATGACCAAAAAACAGCTATTCATGAATTTCTTTTGGGGGAGGCGTTTATACAGTTGCGCGTGTGGTAAAATTGATAAAGCAGTTTTATTCTTCGGGTCAGTACGATTACAACGATACCTCATTTATATTTTTTTTATGTTTTGGCGCTTTTATACGATAAAAACGATTTTATAGAAAAAATAATTATTTTTGCATCGCTTTATTCTGAGGACTATAACTTTTTTAATTTTGTGCTGATGATGCTGTATGGCAGCTCGTTTTTTGCGGGACAAGATGACATTTTCAGCGGTACCATGGTTATTTATATCTGTCTTTTTGATCGTGTGTTATTCCACTTTTTGTTCGGCGGTATGGTAATAAAGCGTTGTTTTTTGCCTCGTTTTTTTTTTTCTTTTCTTACGGTGTTAACTGAAGGGGTTAACTAGTGGGCCAGTTTTGTAGGTTGGGTCGTTACAGACGCGGCGATACTAAATATGTGTACTTTTATTGTTTGTTTTTTTTTTATTAAGATAAATAAATGTATTTATGGGAATAATATGTTTTTTTCTTTATTTAGGAATTTTTTTAAATTTTTTTTTACACATTTGGAAATTTTTTTCTTAACTTTTTTACTTTGTCCCAGGGGGGAACATCACAGATCGCTGATCTGACAGTTTGCACAGCACTCTGTCAGATCAGCAATCTGACTTACAGCACTGCAGGCTTACCAAGCGCCTGCTCTGAGCAGGCACTTGGTAAGCCACCTCCCTCCCTGCAGGACCCGGATGCCGCGGCCATTTTGGATCCGGGCCTGCTGCAGGGAGGAGAGGTAAGAGACCCTCGCAGTAACGCGATCACATCGCGTTGCTCCGGGGGTCTCAGGGAAGCACGCAGGGAGCCCCCTCCCTGCACGATGCTTCCCTATACCGCCGGCACACCGCGATCATGTTTGATCGCGGTGTGCCGGGGGTTAATGTGCCGGGAGCAGTCCGTGACCACTCCTGGCACATAGTGCCGGATGTCAGCTACGATATGCAGCTGATACCCGGCCGCGATCCGCCGCGCTCCCCCCGTGAGTGCGGCCGATTGCGCTGGACGTACTATTCCGTCCTTGAGAAGTAAGGCCCACCCCACATGGACGGAATAGTACGTCCAATGGCAGAAAGGTGTTAAATGTACCTGCTTTAGATTCCACACAATTCTATTTTAATTACCTGTAATTTTTCCCGCTACTATATCCTTATTATTCTTGTTATGATTATAACGCAATAAAAAAATTATTTTTTGGACTATTGGTCGGTTAGTTGTGCTCTTTCCTGGTTTCTTTATTGTTGATCCGACTGTCCATAAGTAAATATATCAGTCCCTCACGTGGAGGTAGTACTTATGAATTATTGATCTGTGTATATAGGCAATAGTTTCACTACCACGTGTGTGTTTTTTCCCTGCATATTTTCTTTTAATTGATTTCTCTATTGCTGTGTTCTGCACAGGTTGTGTGTGCGAGGAATATGGACTTCAAGGCCAGTGAACAAAACTGGCTTGGGAAAATCAACCAGGTTTTTAATAATGGATTAAATGTACAATTGAATGTTAATCAGAGAAATGATGAATTGATCAGCAATATTAAATTCATTTTGTCTAAGAGAACACGTCTTTGGTGGAACAAAACGTTCCTTGAGAATTATATTCTTAAAGGGATAATCCTGAGGGGCTTACGTATCAAAGTCATACCATCATTCCCTGTTGAAGATGTTAATTTCATCAAAACCTGGGAAGAAACTTGTAATATGGCATCTAAGAAATTTATGGAATTGCTTGTCGATTCAAATAATAAAATGCTGGTTGATATGGATAAACATCTTGATGAACTATTTAACCAACTAAAAGTTGAATTGTCAGCGGATAACTTTCAAACAGCCAACATACAGATTGAAAAACATATTGAGACTTTAGTTAAGGGCATTCAAGAAAATCAGATTCATAAATACAATTGTGATCTTAAAGATTTTCAACAGAAAACAGTATATCGCTGGAGGAAAACATCACAATATCAAACCAGACAGGTGTCTCGTACACCCTCTTCGTCTTCATTGACATCTATGAGTGATACTTCAGATTGTTCATCATTCACCATGAAAACACATTTTGGGAATAGACCACGCCATAATCATGATCAGAGACACTTCCCTTACAAACGGAGTAGTGATACTTCTCCAGAGAGAAATCAGCGTGACTTGAAGGTAATTAACCTGAGTACACATGATCTCACTCATTCTGATTTAGCAGTTTTTATCTAAAGGCCTCTCTTTTTACCCCCGCAGTCTAACTTTGCCCCCTTCATTGCCATCAAAGATTTACACATTTTTGCACGTACTTTGTTATTTAAAAAACATTTTCATGACCAAACTCTACATACCATGTTTCCAACAGAAACAGAACAAGAGGCTCTAAGGAATCTCGAGGAACTTGCCATAGAACACGATACTCCTGAGTGTTGTAAGATTCCCTTATCTATAAGACTTAAGTCAAAAAAATTTCCCCCTTTTTCCACATGCTCCAACATTGAGCTTTTTGTAAAATTAGTATCTAAAGAGTTTGAGAATATCCCTAAACCAATCCAACATGATAATCTCTCTCATGACGAACGTACATCTCTAAGGAAACTCCAATGTCTAGACGATGTGGTCATTAAACCCTCCGATAAGGGGGGTAATATAGTTATTTGGCCCACTAACCTATATGAACAAGAAGCATTTTGTCAGCTCAGGGATAAAAACTGTTATAAAAAACTCACTTTCAATCCCTCTACGAGTTTCCATAAACAACTACAGGATCTGTTAGTGAAAGCAGAAAATGATGCGGTTATATCAAAAGATTTATTTTTGGCATAACAGGTTACTGAACCCACGATCCTGACATTCTACCTTTTGCCAAAAATACACAAGAACAAAGATATACCTCCGGGCAGGCCTATAGTTTCTGCTTCTGATAACTACATGGAAAATGTTTGAAGATTTATTGATGCTAAATTACAACCATTGGTCGAATCTTTTCCTTCTTACACCAAAGATACAACCGATTTTTTAAAGAAGATTGACGAGCTGCATATTGGTGATGATAGCTGGCTTGTTACGTGCGATGTAGAATCTTTGTATACTAGTATACGGCAAAGGGATGGCATTAAAGCCTCAGAATATTTTTTTTAAATTTTCCAACAATTCTCCTTCCATGTCATCTTTTATTTTACAACTTCTTGATTTTGCCCTCTCACATAATTTTTCACTTTAAGGGGTCCTTCTACCTGCAGCTCCAGGGCACAGCTATGGGGGCGGCCTATGCGCCCGCGTATGCTAATTTGTTCCTGGGGCTTTGGGAGAGGGACCTCCTCCTGTCAGATCATCTGCCGTCGATGGACCGTGTCCTATTCTGGGTGCGCTACATCGACGACATTTTTCTGATCTGGCAGGGGACCTAGAGTCACTTACTACCTTTATTTCCAATATCAATCAGAATCAACTTAATATTCATCTTACTTACCAAGCACATCAAACATCTATAGACTTCTTGGATGTAAAGATCAAGCGAGACACTGGTAATATTCTACAAACGGATATCTTTAGGAAATCCACTGCAGTTAATTCCCTTTTACATTTCTCATCTGCACATCCCACTTCAGTTATTAAAGCGGTTCCCATTGGCCAGTTTCTACGGCTACGTAGGATCTGTTCCTCTGATAAGGACTTTGTTAAACAGTCTCAGGACCTCAGATCAAGATTTTTAGATGGAGGATAAAAAAAAGCGTATCATAGAGCAAAGTACGCCTCACGCGATGAACTTCTATATTCAACCAAGAACTCTGACACCAAGAATGTGGTCAGATTCATTTCTAAATTTAATTCACAGTCCGACATGATGAGGAGATGTCTAAGTAACTTCTGGCCTATTTTACATGCTGATCCCGTAATTACTCAATATCTACCAGAAAGACCTCAATTGACTTTTCGTTAGGCAAGAAACCTGAGGGATTATTTGGTTAAAAGCCACTACAAACCAACTCCTGTGCCTACTTTCCTGGATAATTTCCCTAGATCTAATCCAGGCTGTCATCCCTGTGGGAACTGTGTAGCATGTCCAAATGTAGAACTTACCAATACATTCACTAATTCTGATGGTACTCGTGTATACCATATCAAACATAATATCACATGCACTACTAAAGCTGTGATTTATTTTGCCACTTGTCCATGCCTCAAAATCTACATTGGTTTGACTACGAGACAGTTAAAAGTCCTGTGTGGGTCCTGTGTGGGTCGCTGTGAGTTTCCTGTTTGAACCCTGTGTTGGAAGACCTGGGAGGAGGCTTCCTGAAGAACACATGGTGGGGCTTCAGACCGGGTGTCCTGGGGTGTTGGACTAATGTCCTGAACAGCACCTGGACAGGCTACCTGCTGGTGTGTTGGGAGGTCCTGGGAGTAGGACCGGATCCCTGAAAAGCGCTCAGTGAAACTACAGTTAGGTCCATATATATTTGGACAGAGACAACATTTTTCTAATTTTGGTTATAGACATTACCACAATAAATTTTAAACAAAACATTTCAGATGCAGTTAAAGTTCAGACTTTCAGCTTTTATTTGAGGGTATCCACATTAAAAATGGATGAAGGGTTTAGGAGTTTCAGCTCCTTAACATGTGCCACCCTGTTTTTAAAGGGACCAAAAGTAATTGGACAGATTCAATAATTTTAAATAAAATGTTCATTTCTAGTACTTGGTTGAAAACTCTTTGTTGGCAATGACTGCCTGAAGTCTTGAACTCATGGACATCACCAGACGCTGTGTTTCCTCCTTTTTGATGCTCTGCCAGGCCTTCACTGCTTTGGTTTTCAGTTGCTGTTTGTTTGTGGGCCTTTCTGTCTGAAGATTAGTCTTTAACAAGTGAAATGCATGTTCAATTGGGTTGAGATCAGGTGACTGACTTGGCCATTCAAGAATATTCCACTTCTTTGCTTTAATAAACTCCTGGGTTGCTTTGGCTTTATGTTTTGGGTCATTGTCCATCTGTAGTATGAAACGACGAGCAATCAGTTTGGCTGCATTTGGCTGGATCTGAGCACACGGTATGGCTCTGAATACCTCAGAATTCATTCGGCTGCTTCTGTCCTGTGTCACATCATCAATAAACACTAGTGACCCAGTGCCACTGGCAGCCATGCATGCCCAAGCCATCACACTGCCTCTGCCGTGTTTTACAGATGATGTGGTATGCTTTGGATCATTCATGAGCTGTACCACGCCTTCAACATACTTTTCTCTTTCCATCATTCTGGTAGAGGTTGATCTTGGTTTCATCTGTCCAAAGAATGTTCTTCCAGAACTGTGCTGACTTTTTTAGATGTTTTTTAGCAAAATCCAGTCTAGCCTTTTTATTCTTGATGCTTATGAGTGGCTTGCACCGTGCAGTGAACCCTCTGTATTTACTTTCATGCAGTCTTCTCTTTATGGTAGATTTGGATATTGATACGCCTACCTCCTGGAGAGTGTTGTTCACTTGGTTGGCTGTTGTGAAGGGGTTTCTCTTCACCATGGAGATTATTCTGCGATCATCCACCACTGTGGTTTTCCGTGGCGCCCAGGTCTTTTGTTGCATTGATGAGTTCACCAGTGCTTTCTTTCCTTCTCAGGATGTACCAAACTGTAGATTTTGCCACTCCTAATATTGTAGCAAATTCTCGGATGGGTTTTTTCTGTTTTCGCAGCTTAAGGATGGCTTGTTTCACCTGCATGGAGAGCTCCTTTGACCGCATGTTTACTTCACAGCAAAACCTTCCAAATGCAAGCGCCTCTCCTGAAATCAACTTCAGGCCTTTTATCTGCTTAATTGAGAATGACATAACAAAGGGATTGCACACACCTATCCATGAAATAGCCTTGGAGTCAATTGTCCAATTACTTTTGGTCCCTTTAAAAACAGGGTGGCACATGTTAAGGAGCTGAAACTCCCAAACCCTTCGTCCAGTTTTAATATGGATACCCTCAAATGAAAGCTGAAAGTCTGAACTTCAACTGCATCTGAATTGTTTTGTTTAAAATTCATTGTGGTAATGTCTACAACCAAAATTAGAAAAATGTTGTCTATGTCCAAATATATATGGACCTAACTGTATTGGTGAAGCTACCGTACTTCGGTGGGTCTGGACTGACTAAGATATGCCGCACAGGCAAGTTGGTGATTCTCGTGAGGCAGCTTTCCCGGAAGAGAGGACTGACAAGGAGTCAGCAGGTGGAGCAGGAGCTCCCGTCAGGTACCTATACAAACTGTTGGTGCTTGTGATATGAACTGTGTGGTAACCCACGGCAACTGGTCAAAGGTGGACCAGCGTGTTTAGTTGCTGCAACCGTAATGTCGTATGTTGGTGTCTGTAGTGCTCCATGGACATAAATGAACTGTATGGCGTGTGGTCACCCACGATAACTGGACATAGAGGTTCGGCGTGTTTAGTGACCGCGTTTCAAAGCCGTACACTACGATGTGAAGATTGATGTAAAGACTGTGCTTGTTGTTCATATTTCTGTGGTTTATGATGCCATAATAAACCATGTGGACTGTTTAAGTGGAAAAACCGTGCCTTGGTGCTTAAATCCCATGCCAAGTGAGTGTCCCCCAATACACTCAGTAAGAGCAATCTTACAATATATATTTTTTTATTCAGTCATATACGCGCTCGTCTAATATATATAAGTTTATTGCTCTTTTATGTATTTTTGTATATCGTGCACTATAATTTATTTATACTGCATTTTGCACTTAGCACTTTGCACTTAGCTTCTCTAATTTTTCTAATATATATAATAGATCACGGCTCTTTATGCATTTTTGCATTGTGTGCACTACAATTTATTCATTTACATGACACTTGCACTCAGTGCACTTTAGTCCCTTCAATTCATCCTTTTTGTTTCTCAGATTGCCTTTCTTTCCAGGTTTTCGTTCACCCCTGTATACCCACATATTCTTTATCCTCATTTCATTCACCAATCTTATTTTTATGTTCTTCATTAATTATTATTAATATTTTTTCTGTGTCTATCTTGTGCTTCCACTTCATCTCCCCCCCACTTCTTATTTTATTTTACCATTGCATTGCACTTTCATTTCTACTGGTTCCTCATTTAGCTTTTACTTTCCACTTTGGGGACCGTGGTGCGCATGCGGTCCAGTGTCTCCTCATAGCTGGCTGTGTCTGCCGCGTCTCTATGCGTGTGGGAGGTCCGGGTCCCCCCGCACCTCCCCACGCATGACGCGGTTGTCATGACTACCTCCTGGCATCCTGGGCAGCACGCGCCGCTTCACACCTCCCCAAGATGGCTGAGGGTTCTTCCGCCTAAGAAACGCCACGATATGTGACTCCGCCCACTATACGATCATATGGGCTCTCACGTGACCCTGGGCATCAGAGACGCCGCAGCTATGTATCTTCCTTCTATTGGAGTATCACTACAGAAAGAAAATAGATAAATTAAAAACAATAAGTACAGCACCACAGCATGACAAGGTGCACAGCAGCAGGGCGATCACAAAAACGGAACGAAGGAGAGATTCTCATTCAATCCGTGGGGATGTATTGTCTTGAGAGTCCATATCCAGCGTGACGCCATCATACCCAAGCGCTTGGACAGCTGACCCCCCCGGATGTTCCCCCTATGTTCACCTTGAACCTGTTTGTTGATTTTTTAATACAATAAACTACTTTTGATATTTTGGACCATAAAAACTGTTTTTGGTGCTTTTTTTGTGGTTTCATGCTGAATATTGCAGTTTGTCCTGTAAATTGTCCATAATAACATCGGGGTGTTTTCTGGGCTTTACTGTTTTGCCTGTTGGTTTGCCATCTACCCCCCGTTTGCAGATAATGTCATTGAACTTATATTTAATATTAATTTTTTCTGTGTTATGCACAGGCTCTTTTGGTGACGATATGGACTACCGAGCCAAAGAACAATCTTGGCTCAATCAGATGGATCAGGTCTTTAGGGGCAGTGGGAGTGGTGCGCAGCAGCTGGGCGATCCCATATGGGAAGAGAGACTGTCATCTATGAAGACCATGATTACCAAACGTACTAGGATCTGGTGGAACCGATCCTTTATGGAAAAATATGTGAATAGGAAGATGATCCCTAGGGGCCTTAGAGTCCGTGTGATTCCATCGCACCCGGTGGAGGACGAGCAATTCATTGCCAAATGGGAGGACACCTGCAGTGTATGTTCATTGACCCTTATGCAGCTCTTGATCAATCTTAATGCCACCAGTACCTCTGAACTCGATGGTGTGATTGATAAAGCACAAGTGGAATTACGGGCAAATTGTCCTGCGGATAAAATCCAACAATTTGAAACTGAACTTGATAAGTCCATGGATACACTAGTCAAAAAAATCCAGGAATCCCAAATCTAATATATAAAGCTGAATGTGTGTGTGTGTGTGTGTGTGTGTGTGTGTGTGTGTGTGTGTGTGTGTGTGTGTGTGTGTGTATGTCCGGGATTGGCATCTGCACCGTCGCAGCTACAGCCACAAAATTTTGCACAGTCACACGTCTGGACCCCGAGAGCGTCATAGGCTATGTTGTGATGCGAAATTTTAACCCCGCGTGTTCCAATTCACCAAACAATTTTGCCCCTATCTACATAATGGGGAAAAAAGTGAAAAGAAAAGTGTTGGAGGCGTCGCAGCTACAGCGACAAAATTTTGCACAGTCACATGTCTGGACCCTGAGAGCATCATAGGCTATGTTGTGAGGTGAAATTTTAACCCCGCGCTTTCCAAGTCACCAAACAACAGCTGCCAGATGTGAACAAGGGAGACTTAAAGAATGAGAGCGATGGCGCCAAAGAGTATATACCGTACAGTTGCTAAGGTGGGGCCCCGACTTGGGATACTCACCACACACGGGGATATGAACACACACACAAAATGCGCCACACACTACCACGTGCTTGAACACATATTACCCTCAGCACACATTTCACCACACATACACCAACCTCGCCACATAAAAGTCGAAACACAAAAGTCGCCGCTCAAAACTCGCCACGCGCAAAACTCACCACATGCAAAAACTAGGCTCACGCAAAACTTGCCACAAGTGCAAAACTCACTTCATGGAAAACTTGCCACATGCACAAAAGTTGCAACACATGCAAAAGTTGCCTCACACAAAACTTGCACATACTCAAAAGGCACCACACATAAAACTCACCACGCGCAAAACTTGCCATGCGCAAAACTTGCTGCACACAACTTGCTACACTAACCTGTCACATGCAACTCGACACACAAAAAGTTGCTACACGCATGTTGCCACACAAAACTCATCTCACAATAGTCGCTACATGCATGTCGCCACACGCAACGCAACACACACAACTTAACAAACGAAACTCGCCCTAAAACACACACAAGTCTGGTATTATCCTTCAAAAATATAAATCTGATTAATAAGCAGACAAACTACAAGAGCAACAAATGTACCATATAGGAAATACAGCAGCTGTCAGTCACATGACCTGTCTATTATGTGTATATGTGCGCTAATATATACTGCCAGGGGGAGGGCTTCCTGTTGGCTGGAGATTTATCATGCTGCCAATTTAGCTTACAAATACTGAGGTAAAAATACTGAGCAAATAACGTGTGAACGAGGTCTAATACAGGAGGAGATGACACACAGGTATATACTATATACAGCGGAGATGACACAGATATATACTATATACAGGAGAGATGACACACAGGTATATACTATATAGAGAAGGAGATGACATACAGGTACATACTATATACAGGAGGAGATGACATACAGGTATATACTATATACAGGAGGAGATGACACACAGGTATATACTATATACAGGAGCAGATGACCTACAGGTATATACTATATACAGGAGGAGATGACATACAGGTATATGCTATATATATAGAAGATGACATACAGGTATATACAGGAGGAGATGACACACAGATATATACTATATACAGGGGAGATGACACACAGGTATATACTATATACAGGAGGAGATGACATACAGGTATATACTATATATAGAAGGAGATGACATACAGGTATATACTATATATAGGAGGAGATGACATACAGGTATATACTATATATAGGAGGAGATGACATACAGGTATATACTATATACAGGGGAGATGACACACAGAAGGTATATACTATATACAGGGGAGATGACATACAGGTATACTGTATACTATATACAGGAGATGACATACAGGTGTATACTATATATAAGGGAGATGACAAACACGTATATACTGAGGTGAAAATGAGAGGTGTGAGGTGAAAATGAAAAGGTGTGAGTGCAAAATGAGAGGAGTGAGGGAAAATAGTGGAGTGATCGGAAAATGACAGATGTGAGGTCGAAATGACAAGTGTTAGGGGGAATGAGAGGTGTGAGGGAGAAAATGAGAGATGTGATTGGGAAAATGAGAGGCGTGATGGGAAAATAAGAGAAGTGAGGTGCTATAACTAACCACAGATATTTACTAGGCCCAGGCAACGCCGGGCTCTTCAGCTAGTCCTTAAATATAATAGGGCTCTTAGGGACTATCAAACAAAGAGAGTGTATCTTTGGAGGAGTAAAAATAATCAGGGCCTCCGTAGGACTCCATCAAATGCCTCTGTATCATCAATCAGTGAAAGATCGGACATCTCTTCTGCATCTGAGGGAGCAGTAGGTGGATTGGATAGAACTAGATTCCGTGATCACTCATTCCATCCCTATAAAAGATCCGCTGTGACATCATCCTATCCCAGAAACAGGGATAATAAGGTGATTAATTTAAGCAGCTATTGTCTGTCAGATGCTGACCTCCAGCTCCTTGGGAAGGGTTTGTCTTTTTCACCTTCATCCAAATTTGATATCTTCACAGCGGTGAAAGATTTAAATATTTTCGCAAGGTCATTACTGTTCAAGCGACATTTTTATAATAATGATTTACAACTCTTATTCCCCACAGAGGAGGAACAAGATGCAATAAGGATCTTAGAGGAACTGGCGGTTGAACATTTACATGAAGGAGGTAAGGTTCCTCCTTCTATACGCCCTCATTCTAGGAAGTTTCCCCCTTTGTCATCATGTGCCAATATAGATCTATTCGTACAGGTGGTGATGGAGGAGCTTAATAAAATCCCTGGGTTTATTTCCCATGATAATTTGTCACGGGAGGAGAGAGTTAGGCTTGGAGTTCTTCAGAGACTGCCGGATGTTTTAGTGAAGCCAGCGGACAAGGGTGGTAACGTCATTCTGTGGCCAACAGCTATGTATGAGAGGGAGGCATTTCGGCAGTTAAATAATACAACGTGCTACAAAAAACTGACCTACAACCCCCTCTCTGCATATTGTGTCCAGTTGGATACCATCATTAAGGGGGCTCTACAGAATGATGTTATCACCAAGGACCTGGCTTCCGCATTGGTGGTGTCTGAACCTACCATAGCCACTCTATATCTCCTCCCCAAAATACATAAAAGCACCACATCACCACCAGGTAGGCCGATAATTTCTGGCAGGGGAAACTTTCTTGAGAACATAAATAGATGGATTGATTTCCATCTTCAGCCCTTGGTCATCAACCTTCCTTCCTTTCTTAAGGACACAGGGGAGTTATTGCGCAAGGTCGATGGGTTGTGTTTTGGGGGTGATACTCTATTGGTTTTGGCAGATGTAGAGTCCCTCTATACCAACATTAAACATTGAGATGGTATTTCTGCTGTTCGATATTATCTTGGCACTTCCACGCTTTCTTGCGGTTTGAGGGACCTTCTGCTGGAGCTACTGGAGTTCACCCTCACCCACAATTTTTTTGTATTTAAGGGGTCCTTCTACCTACAGCTCCAGGGGACAGCTATGGGGGCTTCTTTCACGCCATCCTATGCTTGCCTCTTTCTGGGGCTGTGGGAGAGGGACCTCTTCCTGTCTGACGAACAGGGGTTGGTGGACCGCATCCCACTTTGGACGCGGTACATCGACGATATCTTCTTCGTATGGCAGGGCACACCCACCGACCTTGCGCAATTCATTTCTACGCTGAACAGTAATGACTTTAATATCCATTTAACGTTTGTATGGAGCACAGATAAAATAGACTTTTTGGATGTTACCATCTCCAGGGATGCGGCGGGTATGGCACAGACAGACATCTTTAGGAAAACTACTGCCACTAATACACTCCTCCATGCCTCCTCTGGGCATCCACCTCACATGATCAGATCCATTCCCAGCGGACAGTTCTTGAGGTTACGCCGTATTTGTTCCACTGAGTCTGATTTCAAGAAAAGATCTTTGGACTTAAGGGAACGGTTTATGTCACGGGGATACAGTGGTAGGGTGATTAAAAGAGCATACCAGAGGGCAAAATATACTTCTCGCCAGGATTTACTCTATGGGGCTAAACCTGACACTGGACGTCAGGGTGATAAGGTGAGATTTATCCCCTCATTCAACTCACAATCCAGTAGAGTGAGGTCTGCATTGGAAAAAGCTTGGCCCATCCTGAAAGTTGACCACATAATTAGTAAATTTCTCCCTGACAGGCCGTCCATCACTTTCCGTCGCTCCAAAAACCTTAGAGATCATTTGACAAAGAGCCAATATGTTGGGTCACGTCCACCTACATTTTTGGATAGTCGTCCTATTGGGGGTGGTTGTGTCCCTTGTGGTAGATCCGTTGCCTGCCCTAATATTGATCAGTGTGCTTCCTTCACGGACTCCAGCAGCAAGAAAACCTTTAGTATCAGACAAAGTATTACATGCACTACAAGATATGTAGTCTATTATCCATCATGCCCATGTGGCTTGATATACGTTGGTCTGACAACACGCCAGCTGAAAGTCTGTGTTAGGGAGCATGTCCTGGGTATTCAGGCAGCGTCTGCACAGGTGGACACTTCCACCCTCAAGACGTTACCGTGTCATTTTAAGACCTTTCATGCATGTGATGGCTCGTTATCACGGGTACGCGGTATTGATGCCCTCCATATTAATATCCGGGGGGGTCAGCTGTCCAAGCGCCTGGGTATGATGGAGTCACGCTGGATATGGACTCTCAAGACAGTTCATCCCCACAGATTGAATGAGAATCTCTCCTTCGTTCCGTTTTTGTGATCGCCCCGCTGCTGTGCACCTTGTCATGCTGCAGTGCTGTAATTATTGTTTTTATTTGTTTTTAATTTATCTATTTTCTTTCTGTAGTATATTTATTGTGCCTCTGGAATTAGGACACTATCTCCGATATCTACAATGGATACAGCTCTTTGTCTAATTGACTGTATGTCTGGATACTGTACCTGCACAGCTACTATTTACACTGTGAACTGTCTTTATACTATGGACTATATATACAACAAATTGACTTAATGTAATTGATAAAATATTTTTATGTCCTCTGTATTTATGCTCTATAGATAGCCCTTGTATTGTGGCTGTGCTACCCATTTTGTGTACTGATCCTTTCCGTAATATTTTACTATGCCAATATGTGTTTGATCACATTTATGTATCTACTAGCTGAAGAGCCCGGCGTTGCCTGGGCCTAGTAAATATCTGTGGTTAGTTATAGCACGTCACTTCTCTTATTTTCCCATCACGCCTCTCATTTTCCCAATCACATCTTTAATTTTCCCCCTCACATCTCTCATTTTCTCCCTCACACCTCTCATTTTCTCCCTCACTCCTCTCATTCCCGCCTAACACTTGTCATTTCGACCTCACATCTGTCATTTTCCAATCACTACACTATTTTCCCTCACTCCTCTCATTTTGCACTCACACCTTTTCATTTTCACCTCACACCTCTCATTTTCACCTCAGTATATACATGTTTGTCATCTCCCTTATATATAGTATGTCATCTCCTGTATATAGTATATACAGTGGGGCAAAAAAGTATTTAGTCAGTCAGCAATAGTGCAAGTTCCACCACTTAAAAAGATGAGAGGCATCTGTAATTTACATCATAGGTAGACCTCAACTATGGGAGACAAACTGAGAAAAAAAAATCCAGAAAATCACATTGTCTGTTTTTTTAACATTTTATTTGCATATTATGGTGGAAAATAAGTATTTGGTCAGAAACAAAATTTCATCTCAATACTTTGTAATATATCCTTTGTTGGCAATGACAGAGGTCAAACGTTTTCTGTAAGTCTTCACAAGGTTGCCACACACTGTTGTTGGTATGTTGGCCCATTCCTCCATGCAGATCTCCTCTAGAGCAGTGATGTTTTTGGCTTTTCGCTTGGCAACACGGACTTTCAACTCCCTCCAAAGGTTTTCTATAGGGTTGAGATCTGGAGACTGGCTAGGCCACTCCAGGACCTTCAAATGCTTCTTACGAAGCCACTCCTTCGTTGCCCTGGCGGTGTGCTTTGGATCATTGTCATGTTGAAAGACCCAGCCACGTTTCATGTTCAATGCCCTTGCTGATGGAAGGAGGTTTGCACTCAAAATCTCACGATACATGGCCCCATTCATTCTTTCATGTACCCGGATCAGTCGTCCTGGCCCCTTTGCAGAGAAACAGCCCCAAAGCATGATGTTTCCACCACCATGCTTTACAGTAGGTATGGTGTTTGATGGATGCAACTCAGTATTCTTTTTCCTCCAAACACGACAAGTTGTGTTTCTACCAAACAGTTCCAGTTTGGTTTCATCAGACCATAGGACATTCTCCCAAAACTCCTCTGGATCATCCAAATGCTCTCTAGCAAACTTCAGACGGGCCCGGACATGTACTGGCTTAAGCAGTGGGACACGTCTGGCACTGCAGGATCTGAGTCCATGGTGGCGTAGTGTGTTACTTATGGTAGGCCTTGTTACATTGGTCCCAGCTCTCTGCAGTTCATTCACTAGGTCCCCCCGCGTGGTTCTGGGATTTTTGCTCACCGTTCTTGTGATCATTCTGACCCCACGGGGTGGGATTTTGCGTGGAGCCCCAGATCGAGGGAGATTATCAGTGGTCTTGTATGTCTTCCATTTTCTAATTATTGCTCCCACTGTTGATTTCTTCACTCCAAGCTGGTTGGCTATTGCAGATTCAGTCTTCCCAGCCTGGTGCAGGGCTACAATTTTGTTTCTGGTGTCCTTTGACAGCTCTTTGGTCTTCACCATAGTGGAGTTTGGAGTCAGACTGTTTGAGGGTGTGCACAGGTGTCTATTTACACTGATAACAAGTTTAAACAGGTGCCATTACTACAGGTAATGAGTGGAGGAAAGAGGAGACTCTTAAAGAAGAAGTTACAGGTCTGTGAGAGCCAGAAATCTTGATTGTTTGTTTCTGACCAAATACTTATTTTCCACCATAATATGCAAAAAAAATGATAAAAAAACAGACAATGTGATTTTCTGGATTTTTTTTTCTCAGTTTGTCTCCCATAGCTGAGGTCTACCTATGATGTAAATTACAGACGCCTCTCATCTTTTTAAGTGGTGGAACTTGCACTATTGCTGACTGACTAAATACTTTTTTGCCCCACTGTACCTGTATGTCATCTCCCCTGTATATAGTATATACCTGCTGTGTGTCATCTCCCCTGTATATAGTATATACCTGTATGTCATCTCCTCCTATATATAGTATATACCTGTATGTCATCTCCTATATATAGTATATACCTGTATGTCATCTCCTCCTGTATATAGTATATACCTGTGTGTCATCTCCCCTGTATATAGTATATATCTGTGTGTCATCTCCTTTTGTATATAGTATATACCTGTATGTCATCTTCTATATATAGCATATACCTGTATGTCATCTCCTCCTGTATATAGTATATACCTGTAGGTAATCTGCTCCTGTATATAGTATATACCTGTGTGTCATCTCCTCCTGTATACAGTATATACCTGTATGTCATCTCCTCCTGTATATAGTATGTACCTGTATGTCATCTCCTCCTCTATATAGTATATACCTGTGTGTCATCTCTCCTGTATATAATATATATCTGTGTGTGATCTCCCCTGTGTATAGTATATACCTGTGTGATCTCCTGTATTAGACCTCGTTAACAAGTTATTTGCTCAGTATTTTTACCTCAGTATTTGTAAGATAAATTGGCAGCCTGATAAATCCCCAGCCAACAGGAAGCCCTCCCCCTGGCAGTATATATTAGCTCACACATACACACAATAGACAGGTCATGTGACTGACAGCTGCTGTATTTCCTATATGGTACATTTGTTGCTCTTGTAGTTTGTCTGCTTATTAATCAGATTTTTATTTTTGAAGGCTAATACCAGACTTGTGTGTGTTTTAGGGCGAGTTTCGTCTGTCAAGTTGTGTGTGTTGAGTTGTGTGTGGCAACATGCATGTAGCGACTTTTGTGAGATGAGTTTTGTGTGGCAACATGCGTGTAGCAACTTTTTGTGTGTCGAGTTGCATGTGACAGGTTAGTGTAGCAAGTTGTGTGCAGCAAGTTTTGCGCATGGCGAGTTTTGCGCGTGGTGAGTGTTATGTCTGGTGCCTTTTGAGTATGTGCAAGTTTTGTGTGAGGCAACTTTTGCATGTGTTGCAAATTTTGTGCATGTGGCAATTTTTCCGCGTGTGCAAGTTTTGCGTGTGGCGAGTTTTCCATGAGGTGAGTTTTGCACTTGTGGCGAGTTTTGCGTGAGCCTAGTTTTTGCATGTGGCGAGTTTTGCGCGTGGTGAGTTTTGAGCGGCGACTTTTGTGTTTCGACTTTTATGTGGCGAGGTTGATGTATGTGTGGTGAAATGTGTGCTGAGGGTGGTATATGTGTTCAAGCACGTGGTAGTGTGTGGCGCATTTTGTGTGTGTGTTCATATCCCCATGTGTGGTGAGTATCTCATGTCGGGGCCCCACCTTAGCAACTGATCGGTATATACTCTTTGGCGCCATCGCTCTCATTCTTTAAGTCCCCCTTGTTCACATCTGGCAGCTGTCAATTTGCCTCCAACACTTTTCTTTTCACTTTTCCCCATTATGTAGATAGGGGAAAAATAGTTTGGTGAATTGGAAAGCGTGGGGTTAAAATTTCACCTCACAACGTAGCCTATGACGCTCTCAGGGTCCAGACGTGTGACTGTGCAAAATTTTGTTGCTGTAGCTGCGACGCTTCCAACACTTTTCCTTTCACTTTTTTCCCCATTATGTAGATAGGGGCAAAATTGTTTGGTGAATTGGACCGCGCGGGGTTAAAATTTCGCCTCACAACAAAGCCTATGACGCTCTCGGGGTCCAGACGTGTGACTGTGCAAAATTTTGTGGCTGTAGCTGCGACGGTGCAGATGCCAATCCCGGACATACACACACACATACACATACACACATTCAGCTTTATATAGTAGAAGATAGATTGTTAAATATTGTATACCATCACTGTATGCTTTTGCAATTGTTGAGATATGCGTTGCCGCGATACTGTCATGCACATAATTTCCCTTCATATTTTATTGTTTTTCATTAGCTTTGTGGTTACCTGCAATGTATGTTTGCCCGACTCCTGTGATATTCTTTCTGCGCAGGCGCCGCTGGTTTCCATGACTCCGCGTCCTGCGGCTTGCCTGGTGTCCGGTCACGTGGGGACCCGCGTGTTCCGGCATCAGCTGACCTGCAGGCGCTGTGTTTGCCCAGCATAGTCATCGCTATGGCGACGGTGTTCAATTTCCGGTTTAGCGGTAACACACACACTATAAAACGCTGCGCACAAGTAACCATGACACGCCCCCTGAGGAAGGTTTCATTCCGAAATGCGCGTTGGGGTGAGCGGTGGATGGCGCGGTGGCTGATGTATACATCACGGGTATGGTTTGGGTCATTTGTTCTCCCTATGTTATGTTTTCTTTACTATATATGCATTGCTACGTGGCTATCTAATTATGGGAGTGTGGCTCTTTACTGGCTAAGGTATTTACTAGCCTTACTATGGCCCTATTGTGTAGAATTTCCCCATGTGTTATATATGATTCACTCCACGTGCTGTCCACTGCTCTCGTTGGGCATATTGTGCCGCATTTTTTGCATGTTCCCCCTATGTTCACCTTGAACCTGTTTGTTGATTTTTTAATACAATAAACTACTTTTGATATTTTGGACTATAAAAACTGTTTTTGGTGCTTTTTTTGGTGGTTCCAATTGAAAAATAGTCTGTAGTGCCTGGTGAATGTATGGACTGACGACCAGGTGTCAACTCTGCATATCTACTCGGAGAATGCGTTCCATCTTTCTGCCCCTGACGTTGATAGAGAATGAGTAGAGTGGGCTTTCAGTGATACAGGAGGTGAAAAATTCTGTGATGTATATGCTTGGCAGATGGCTTGCTCGATACAGTTAGCAATCGTACTCTTAGCCTGCCTTTTTGCCCTTATTCCGTCCTGAGAACTGGATAAATAAGTTCTGGTCAATCCTCCAGCTTTCAGTTTGCTGGAGGTAAAAGAGGACCACCCTGCGAACATCCAGGGTGCAGAAGGCTTCCTCCTTTGCATTGGAGGGATTTGGACAGAATGAGGGTAGCACGATATCCTGGCCTCTATGGAAGTCTGAGACTACCTTAGGCATAAAGAAGGGATCTAACCGAAGGATAATGCTATCCATAGTGATAGTTAACTAGGGCTCTTGTATTAATAGGGCCTGAAGTTCTCCTACACGCCTAGCGGCAGTAATCGCTACTAGAAAGGGTCAGGTTTTTTATATCCAAAGATGGGAGAGGATCGAACGGATTCTGTGTAAAACTATTAAGAACCAGATTCAAGTCCCAAAGGGGAACTTAGCTACCAAGTCTAGGACGAATCCGAGCAGCAGAGGTCATGAAGCGTTTAACCCAGCGATGGGCAGCTGAATCCTGATCGAAAAGGAACCAAGAGCTGAGACCTGTACTTTTAGTATACTAGGCATGACTCCCATGTCCAAACCCTAAAATTTGTGCAATATTAGGATGGAAAGGGTCAGGTGTGTTCGGGAAACACCAGGATGAAAACTGTTTCCAAACTTTGCCATAGATAACGTTGGTTACTGGTTTCCTACTCTTTTGGAGAGTTTGTATTACCCCATCTGAGAGGCCCCTGGCTTTTAGAATTTTGTCTTCAATAACCAGGCCGCAAGGTTCAGTCTGTGTAAACCCGGGTGTAATAGGGGACCTTGTTCAAGAAGATTGACCTCCTGGGGCAGAGGAAGTGGACCTTCCTGAGCCATATCCATCAATGCGCTGTACCACTTTCTTGCTGGCCACATGGATGCAATCAGAATTGTGGTGACTCGATCTGATCGGATTTTTTGTAGCATCCTTGCTAACAATGGAATTGGTGGGAAGGCATATGCCAGGTTGAATTTCCAAGGATGTGAAAAGGTATCTATTCCCTGTGCATCGTACTCGGGCCTGAGAGAGAAGTATGTTCTTGCCCTTTTGTTTGACCATTGGCGAACAGGTCCACCTTGGGACTCCCCCATTTTGATACCAGGGACAAGAACACCTCCTGATTTAAGCACCATTGTCCCCGGTGGACATCCCTTCTGTTGAGATAATCTGCTTGAGTATTGTCCAATCCATTCAGATGTACTGCTGTTATGGAAAACAGATGTTTTTCTGCACCGGAAAAAATCCTTGCAGAGGTCGATTTCAAGTTGGCGAATTTCGTGCCTCCCTGGTGCCGGAGATAGGCCACTGTGGTCATATTGTCTGAAAAGACATGTACATGGTGTCCTTGGATGAGGAGCGGTGCAGCTTTTAGTGCTTCCTCTACCGCTTTCATCTCTGTCATGTTCGAGCTGCTGGACCTGATGTGTGGGGGCCATAACCCCTGGAAGTGAGACCCTTCCATCACAGTGCCCCAGCCTTTCTGACTGGTGTCTGAGGTGAGTATCCTCAGAGGAAGTTGATCCCAGCTGACTCCCTGCTGGAGATTTCGGTGGTTTAGCCCCCATAAGAGAGAGGATTTCACATGACCGAGAAGGGGAAATTTACTGGTTAGTGCATTTTGGCATTTTCTTGAGTACAGCAGGACATGGGACTAAAGGACTCTTGTATAGGCCTGAGCCCAAAAGACTGCTTGAATGCACGACATCAGTGATCCCAGAATTGACATTGAGTCTTTTATGGTTGGTGTCTTCTGGTCTCTGAATCTGGAGATCCTGTGGATGAGGTCGAGCTGACGCTCTCTGGGCAAAAAGGATGTTCCTTTCGCCGAGTCCAGAAGAACTCCCAGGAGAATTTCTCCCTTGGTGAAGGATGGAGATTCGATTTTTCCAAATTCCGGATCTACCCCAGGGATTCCAAAATTTCCAGGACTTTCATCACATCCCGGTTCAGACGAGGAATGGATGACGCGACAATGAGAAAGTCGTCTAAATGTGAGATGATGGAAATCCCTTGTTGTCAGATAAAGGTCACCGCCTCTGCCATAATCTTGGAAAACATTCGAAGCACATGATAATAGGGGTCCCTCTGGTCTACCGTAGCCATCACCCAATCCTGTCTAATGAGCGGGATTGCTGACTTGACCGATTCCATTTTGAATCTTCTGTATTTGATTACACGGTTCAGAGGTTTCAGGTTTATGATAATATTGTGTTTTCCAGATGTTTTTTTTTTTATCCATTTTTTTTAACACCAAAAATAGGAGAGAATAGTGGCCTTCCCCTATCTCTGGATGAGATACAAGGGAAATCACGTTTGCGTGAAGAAGATCCTGCAGATCTAACATCAAGGACTCTTGCAGGTGTGGATTAGTTAAATAAATAAGGCAGCACACTGCAGCGCTAGAACATACAAACTTGAAATACGAAATTTGAACTGCATTACTGCACTAGAAATATGAAAAATGAGAGCGTTTAGCGCATAAAAATGGCCAATTTTATGTGTACCTGGTAGCCCCTTTACGGCATCTCTCTTATACCAGGTCCTACGCTGGCCTTACCTCGCTGAGAATAAACGTCTCCATCTGAATGGGTACATGTGAAACCTCTTCCTAGACTAAAATTCTCTCTCTCTATGGAGGGGTATTGGACCTGCTGTAATTAAAACACCTGTGGCTAGAAGGCGGAGTGCACGATCAGAAGGCTAGAGAATACATTTCAAAAACCTGACCTGCACATCCAAACATAGACTAAGTGTGAACAGGTGCTGAACCTAGAGTCGCCAACTCGTATATAGTTAAATAAATAAGGCAGCACACTGCAGCGCTAGAACATACAAACTTGAAATACGAAATTTGGCACCTTATCCTTTTTAGGGGCAGGGACCTTATCTCCCTAAAAGAGAGAGAAAGGTATACTAAATCACCATAAGGTTATACCCTGGACAGTAAGGGACCACATCCGCTACTTACAGTAGGAGGGTGAACGCTGGGCTCTGCAGAAGCAGAGTGTAAGGGTTTGTCGCCATCCATAGGTCAGTCCATGACAGTCACAAAGGAACTCAGACAAATGGGCCTTACCCGGAAGCATCCCCAGACAAGGATTTTAAAATATCGAGGTCCCAGCGTTAGTTGAGTGCTCTTCCTCCCTGTCGTCAGAAGGGGGGGAACCCCCAAGAGGACGCCTCAATTACTGCCTTCTCCGAAAAACACCGGCCAATGCGTGCGTGTGCTCCAGCGTGAAACGCACAGGAACAAACCGGAAGTTCAGGCCGACGTCACTTCCGATGCGTGCGCGACGCTGGATCCAGCAGCAAAGCGGGAGGAAGATACCGCAGAGCTACAGGAGGACCCCGGCTGCACGTCACCGCTCTGCTTTACCCCACGAGGAGGTGCAGGAAGGGCGGGAAAGGGGGTCCCGAGTTACACAAAAGCAGTGGAGATGGTAGCAGCCACCGGAGGAGGAGAGCGAAGCCCCCGACCTCGGCTGCCCGGCATAAAAGGGTAAGAAGTGCTCCCGATCGCCGGCCATGGCAGCACTACCCCGGACCTCTTCATGCCCCAAAGGGGACAGGAAAAACACTGGTGGTTGCAGGAAGGGAGGGTATTTAACCTCTTCTGTTTCCTGTCCCCCATTAGGGTGGGGAGACATCCTCCCATTCTGCTGTCGTGGAAGGTGACTGGAGAAAGACCGGATTCGGTGGCCGGATCCATCATTTCACATCTCAGTTTCATATGTTTTTCGCCAAATCAGTAGCTGGGCATTTTTTTCAACGGACAGAAAAAAGTTCCTTTTTTCTGCATTTTCTATGTCCACCGGGAACAGCTTTTTTGACGGATCCGGCAAAAAAAATGGATGAAACGTGTGGCCATCAGGTGCAATCCGGCGCTAATACAACTCTATGAGAACAAAACGTATCCGTTTTTTTCAGAACTCGCCGGATTGTGCCTGATGGCAAAAACCTGATGTGTGAAAGTAGCCAGATAGATATATGGATAGATATTTATGTATGTATCTATGTATCTATAGATATATCTATCTATCTATAAATATACCTATAGATAGATATATCCATAGTTATATAAATAGATAAATCCATAGTTATATCTATAGATATATCTATAGATATATCCATAGATATATAATAGCAAGGCCGATGTTGATTAATGAACATGTTTAATTAAAAAAAAAAAACGGAAAAAAATGGTGTGGGCTCCTGCACAATTTTCTGCGCCAGAGGGGAAAAGCCGACGATCGGGGGCCAATATTTGTAGCCTGAGAAGGGGGTAATACCCATGGCTCTTTCCCAGGCTATGAATATCAGCCCGCAGATGTCTGCGTAGCCTTTACTGGCTATTAAAATAGGGGGATCCCACCGAAAAAAAATGACGTGGAGTCCCCCTATATTTTATAGCCAGAAAAACTACGCAGACAGCTGTGGGCTAATATTCATAGCTTAGAGAGGGGCCATGGATATTGGCCCCCCCGGCTACAAATACGAGCCCCCAGCCGCCCCAGAAATGGTGCATCTGTAAGATGTGCCAATTCCGGTACTTAGCCCCTCTCTTCCCACTCCCCTGTAGTGGTGGGATATGGGGTAATAAGGGGTTAATGTCACCTTGCTAATTTAAGGTGACAGTAAGCCCGGTTAGTAATGGAGAGGCGTCAATAAGACTGTTACAGAACCCCCCAGCACCAAGAATATGTTATGCAGTATATGTATGTATAATAGTTTCCATGTGAAATGCATCAGTCCACAGGCTGCGCCCCTGGACAAGATATTCTCTTTCTGACCTTCCCCACCTTTGTAATTCCCACAGTAAATATTGACAGGCTCCGGCCCCCTGCGGCTATTGTAATGTATGTCTGGCCTGCTGTTTTCCTATTGGCCTGCCCTGTGTATCTGTGTTATATATTCTGTGTGCTGTGAATAAAGGGTGTTCTTTAGACTGGAAATACGTGGAGAAGCAGTCAGCTTTTATATGCTCTCATGTAATCAAGAAATTCCTGCCATCGTCATTCATTCAGAATCTAGCAAAAGCAGAGTGGACCTCCTGAAACACGGGGGGTGCTGAAAGAGGTACTACAGCACAGTAGACCCCGTTACACTGGTGGCAGACAGCGGGATGTGATACCCCTTCTACAGGAGGAAAGGAATGAATAGAAGACAACTACCAGAAGTTAAAGAGGACTACATTAAAAGATCTGGTGGAAGCCCGAGGGTTAATCGCCAGCAACAAAACAAAAGCGGATTTGATAGCAGCCATCATGGAACACGACAGTGCAGCGCCCCCCAATGTGAACGTGGAGAAGACTGAATTCCAGAGGGAGGTAAAGAACAGACTGGCGTTCTATGGCCCAAACCCTGCATTAGAGATCATACGAGAGGTGATGGCTGATGTGCGTACTGATCTGAAGGAAGAGATGGCCGAGCAGACCAGGATAGAGCTAACCAAGATGGAGTTGGCAGAGCGGACCAAAGTGGAGCTGGCCAAGATGGAGATGGCAGAGCGGAGAAAGGAGAGTCAGCGAGCAAAGGGAGCTCTGGCCTCCACCCAGGTACCTTCAACAGTAAGCCACAAAAAGATCCAGTATAATGCCTTCCAACAGTTGGGGGAGGCAGAGGAAGACATTGATGGCTTTCTGCAGGACTTTGAGCGGCAGTGTGCCCTTCATCAAGTGAAGCCGGAGGAACGGGTTCAGATTCTGGCCAGCAAGCTGACAGGCCGGGCAGCGGACGCCTATCGCACGGTACCTGATGAGGACTGTATGGACTATGAGCGGATCAAAGAAGTGATCGTGGCCCGGTATGCGCTGACACCAGAGGCATACCGCCAAAAGTTCCGCGGACTTATAAAACGAGTAACCGATACCCGCGCTGAATGGGCCTGTAAATTACGGCGGTCACTGCTACAGTGGGTACAAGGGAGCCAAGCAACCACTAAGGAGAACGTCCTCCAGCTCTTCATGTTAGAACGATTCTTTAATGGACTAAACCCCGAGACACAGGAATGGCTTCGGGACAGGCGGCCAATGACTCTTGAGGAAGCCGCTCATCTGGCCGATGAACATCATGACGCCAGGAGGCCTCAGTTGTCTGGATCAAAGATGGTCACTAGGGGTCCGGCCATGGACCTGGAGGGCCCCAAACCACCAAAGATTGTAGGGGGACCATCTAGAAACCCGGCCTACCACAGTTCCCCTGGGGCGCGATGCCACACCTGCCGTCAGCTGGGCCACCTGCAAAGACAATGTCCCAACCGGACTCAGCATATCCAGTGGCCAAAGGCGGGAACAGCTACATCCCGCCGGGCCGCTGTACACTGCTACCAAGGCGAAGCTGACCCGGCATTGGGGGTTACAACTAACCAAGGGGTGGAAGACATGAAGGAAGTGCTGCATGAAGTAGACCCCGTGCAGGCAGCCCGGGCAGATAATCGACAACAGCTTCGACAGGTCGTGTGGGTTAATGGGAAACGCATGCAGGGACTAAGAGATTCCAGGGCAACTTTGACCCTTGTGAAGCCTCGCCTCGTCCGGGACCAAGAGAAGACAGACCGGACAGTGGCAGTCCGTGTAGCAGGGGGAGCCATACATCGACTGCCCACTGCCAGGATTCACCTGAACTGGGGAGTTGGGGATGGCCTTGTTGAGGTCGGCTTGATGGAGGATTTGCCTGCAGACGTTTTGCTGGGAAATGACTTGGGGCTCATGTTGTCTGCCTTCTCGGTTGCCCCTCTGGCTGAGACATATCCTGTGACCACCCAGAGACAAGCTCGAGCTGCGGAGCCGGAATCACACTCAGAGGAGGCCCAGGTAAGACATCCCAGCCCTACACGTATTCCCATAGCCAGACACATTTCTTGGGCCACCCCAGATGAATTTAAGAGGGAGTTACTTGAGGATCCTTCATTGGAGGGATATCGTGGGAAGGCACAGGAGGGGAGAGGGGTACTGGAAGGGGAATAGTTTATATGGAAGCAGGGACTCCTCTACCGGATCACAGAGTAGCACCACACAGGGACGAGCCCCACTATAAAACGACAGCTGGTAGTTCCCAAGAAGTATAGGCAGGAGTTACTGCGAATCTCTCATGACATACCCTTGGCCAGGCACTTCGGCGTCAGTCGCACCAGGCATCGTCTGACACAAAACTTCTTTTGGCCGGGGGTAACCTATGATGTTCATCAATACTGTCAGACCTGTGACAGTTGCCAGCGCATTGGAAAGAAGGGAGATCGATGCAAGGCCAAATTATGCCCCCTCCCCATTGTGGAGGAACCATTTAGCCGAATAGCGGTCGATCTGATAGGGCCGTTAGCCAAACCCAGTCCGTCAGGGAAAAAGTATATATTGACAGTGGTAGATTATGCAACACGGTATCCAGAGGCGGTTGCGTTACCTAACATACTGGCAGAGACGGTGGCGGCTGCCCTGCTCCAGGTTTTCTCACGGGTTGGATTTCCACGGGAGATTATCTCAGACCAGGGTACCCAGTTTACAGCAGAGGTGACCAACCAACTGTGGAAGCTGTGCGGCGTAAAGTCCATTAGAAGCGCCCCGTACCACCCGCAAACCAATGGGTTGTGTGAATGCTTTAACGGGACGTTAAAGCAACTCATTGGGACTTTTACCAGGACCTACAGGGACTGGGAGAAATTCTTGCCTCAGCTCCTGTTTGCCTATCGAGAAGTGCCCCAAGAATCCACAGGGTTCTCCCCATTCGAACTGGTATACGGGAGACTGGTAAGGGGGCCCTTAGACTTAGTGCTAGAACACTGGGAAGGGGAGGGCATCATAGAAGGGGTACCTATTGTACCCTATGTGCTGGAATTCTGGGACCGCCTACAGGAGCTGACCCAGGCTGTACGTGGGAACATGCAGGTGGCCCAGCGGCGCCAGCGCATATGGTACGATCGGAGGGCCAGAGAGCGCATCTTGGAAATAGGGCAGAAGGTCCTGGTGTTAGAGCCCACTAGGCAGAACAAGTTCCAAGCTGCATGGCAGGGGCCCTACCAGGTAGTGGGGTAAATAGCCGACACCACCTATAATGTCGCCGATTGTGACGACCCCAGGGTTATCCGCATGTTCCACGTGAATATGCTGAAGCCCTATCGGGAGCGCCCTGAAGAGGTAGTGGCCATCTGTGCACCTGAAGCAGAGGATTTAGCCGGACTTCCCTTGCCTGATGTCTTAGGGGAGAGGACTCAGTCTAAAACATGGGACCAGGTACACTGGGGTGAAGACTTAGGTCCCCGGGAGAGACAGCAGGCTGAGGAGTTGTTGAGGCAGCGACAGAGGATGTTTTCGGGTAAACCCGGGTACACTCACCTGACACAACACAAGGTTGAGACCCAGGATCAGACCCCCCTGCGACAACCCCCCTTCCGCGTCCCTGAGTCTGTACGAGAAGGGATGCGACAAGAGATACAAACGATGTTGCGTTTAGGGGTCATTGAAGAGTCAGATAGTCCCTGGGCATCCCCCGTAGTGTTAGTGCCCAAGAAGGATGGGTCTACACGGTTTTGTGTAGACTATCGTAAGCTCAATGAGAAAACAGTGACGGATGCGTATCCCATGCCGCGTGTGGATGACTTTTTAGACCGGCTGGCAGGGGCAAAGTATTTGACCACCATCGATCTATGCAAAGGCTACTGGCAAATTCCCCTTAGTCCTGATGCTATTTCCAAGTCGGCATTTGTCACCCCGTTTGGCTTATTCCAGTTTCGAGTTATGCCATTCGGGATGAAGACTGCCCCGGCGACCTTCCAGAGGCTGGCTGACCGGCTTCTGGATGGTCTCCAGGACTATGCGTGTGCCTACCTGGATGACATCGCCATCTACAGCGCGACATGGGAAGAGCATCTAAATCACCTAGAGACAGTATTAGACAGGATCCACAAGGCCGGAATCACCCTGAACCCAAACAAGTGTCACATGGGCAAGGCAGAGGTTCAGTATTTAGGGCATTGGATGGGAAGTGGGAAACAGAGACCAGAACCAGCCAAGATTGAGGCCATAGCCAAATGGCCCACCCCACGCACTAAAACCCAGGTCATGGCGTTTCTAGGGACAGCGGGGTATTACAGGAAATTTGTTCCCAATTACAGCAGTGTAGCCAAGCCCCTCACTGATCTGACCCGTAAGAACCAACCCCGCCAGGTAACCTGGACCCCAGAGTGTGAGGAAGCCTTCCGCCAGCTAAAGGACGCCCTCACCAATACCCCTGTATTGGCCGCACCCGATCCAACTAAACGTTTCCTGGTTCACACAGACGCTTCTATGTTTGGATTGGGGCAGTACTAAGCCAGGTAGGGTCGGACGCCCAAGAACACCCGGTAGCTTACCTGAGTCGGAAACTACTGCCCCGTGAAATGAGCTATGCGGCCATCGAGAAGGAGTGCCTGGCAATAGTATGGGCACTCAAAAAGTTACAACCTTATTTGTATGGACGACAGTTTTCTCTCCTAACGGACCATAATCCCCTGGTCTGGCTTAATCGGGTCTCCGGAGACAACGCCAGATTACTGGGGTGGAGTTTAGCTCTACAACCTCTGGACTTCACCATCCACTACAGACCCGGCAAACAAAACGGAAACGCCAATGGACTAACAAACGGAACTCGTACCAATCCCATAAACTTCGGTCATCCCCAAAACGATCCGTTAAGGATCAGACTGTATGCCGATCGCGTCGCTGAAAAGGGGAGCCGTGTTACAGAACCCCCCAGCACCAAGAATATGTTATGCAGTATATGTATGTATAATAGTTTCCATGTGAAATGCATCAGTCCACAGGCTGCGCCCCTGGACAAGATATTCTCTTTCTGACCTTCCCCACCTTTGTAATTCCCACAGTAAATATTGGCAGGCTCCAGCCCCCTGCGGCTATTGTAATGTATGTCTGGCCTGCTGTTTTCCTATTGGCCTGCCCTGTGTATCTGTGTTATATATTCTGTGTGCTGTGAATAAAGGGTGTTCTTTAGACTGGAAATACGTGGAGAAGCAGTCAGCTTTTATATGCTCTCATGTAATCAAGAAATTCCTGCCAGCGTCATTCATTCAGAATCTAGCAAAAGCAGAGTGGACCTCCTGAAACACGGAGGGTGCTGAAAGAGGTACTACAGCACAGTAGACCCCGTTACAAAGACAACTATCCATTACTAATTCTATAGCAGTGAAAGAGTTAAAAAAAAGACAGACAGAAAAAGTATTTTAATATTCTTAATTTCACCATACTTACCATACTTGATCGCCTGCAAAAATTTAAAAATAATAAACTAACCGTATACTTCCTTTCCGCCGTAGTCCAATTAATAACGAGTGTCCCACGACGATCTCCCCTATAGAACAGTGACATCGGGTGATGTCACTGCTCTATATGGCCTCCAGTGATACACTGACAGGAGACAATGGCTCCTGCAGTGCATCACTGAAGAGGTTACCTGAGTTCATGGTCTCACGTTATGGCAAAGCTGCGTGGGAATTTTCCCACACAGCAGTGCCACAAGTGAGAATAGGGGCTATTTCTCACAGCGGCGGAGGAATACATTGTGGAAGGATAGAATACCTTCCGTCATTGTATTGCTGGAGCCCCTGGAGAGAGGTTGCATCAGCTGATGCGGCTGCTCTCCACTGGAGATCGTCGTGGGACACTCATTTTATTGGATATCTGTGGATCAGGGAGTATTTTGTTAGTTTATTATTTTAATATTTTTTACAGGTGAGCAATGGCTTTGGGAATCAAGGTGATGGTGAGTATGTACTCTATGTTGTGTGTACTGTATGTCTATACTGTATGTCTATATGTATGTGTTGTATGTTCTATGTACTGTATGTCATATGTTCTATGTACTGTTGTATGTGCTATATGTTGTATGTTCTGTTGTATGTTGTATGTACTGTATGTCATATGTTGTATGTTGTATGTACTGTATGTTATATGTACTGTTGTATGTAATGTTGTATGTACTGTTGTATGTTGTATGTACTGTATGTCATATGTTGTATGTTGTATGTATGATTGTATGTTGCATGTACTGTATGTTGTATGTACTGTATGTCATATGTTGTATGTACTGTATGTTATATGTTGTGTACTGTTGTATGTTGTATGTACTGAATGCTTTAGGTTGTATGTACTGTATGTTATATGTTGTATGTACTGTTGTATGTTCTGTTGTATGTTGTATGCACTGTATGCCATATGTTATATGTATGTACTGTTGTATGTACTGTATGTTGTATGCACTGTTGTATGTTCTGTATGTCATATGTTGTATGTTGTATGTACTATATGCTATATGTTGTATGTACTGTTGTATGTACTGTATGTCATATGATGTATGTTGTATGTACTGTATGTTATATGTTGTATGTACTGTTGCATGTTGTATTTTGTATGTACTGTTGTATGTTGTATGTTCTGTTGTATGTTGTATGTACTGTATGCCATATGTTATATGTATGTACTGTTGTATGTACTGTATGTTGTATTCACTGTTGTATGTTGTATGTGCTGTATGTCATTTGTTGTATGTTATATGTACTATATGTTATATGTTGTATGCACTGTATCTCATATGCCCCGCACAGACCCCCAGACTCCTGACAGCCCCGCACAGACCCCCGGCAGCCCCAGAGACTCCTGGCAGCCACGCACAGACCCCCAACAGCCCCGCATAGACCCCCGACAGCCCTGCACAGACTCCCGACAGCCCCCCGCAGATGCCTCGGCAGACCCCCGCAGACCCACAGACAGCCCACCCGCACACACAGACACGCACAGTCTCCGCCCACACTCCGCCCACACACTTCCCTCCTCCCAATCTGCAGCGTTTCATCCGCAGCTAAACCGCAGATCTTTTTTACATCTGCGGTTTTGCTGTGGATGTGCCCGACTCTATGCAAGTCAATGGGTGCAGAAACGCTGCAGATCCGCACAAAGAATTGACATGCTGCGGAAAAAACAACGCTGCGTTTCTGCGCGTTTTTTTCCGCAGCATGTGCACAGTGGATTGGGTTTTCCATAGGTTTACATGGTACTGTAAACCGCATGGGAAACTACTGCAGATCCGCAGCATCAAAATCGCTGTGGATCTGCGGTAAAATCCACAACGTGTTAGCATGGCCTTAGATTTCCCTTTTGTTAATTCCCTTTCCACTTTGTTAATTGATTAAAAACAAACTATTAACACTTCTACTTTTGAAAGTTTTCTTACTTCTTACATACCCCTCCCCTTGTTCTTGTGTTATGGAAAGTATTCAGACTTGGTGCTTAGGACAGCACCAGATGTAAAGACAGCCCCGAAGACACCACTTATGGTAGGTATTTGGACATTTTTGACACCTTAGCATAGTTAGCAGTCACAGGATGATGTATATGTTGCACATTAAGCAAAATGTCTTCAAATTATTAACACAACGGTCAGAACATGAAACACATTTTTCAGTCTGTTATGTATATTGAGGAAGAATAAATTCTATTTGTAAACATAACATAGTAACATAGTAACATAGTTAGTAAGGCCGAAAAAAGACATTTGTCCATCCAGTTCAGCCTATATTCCATCATAATAAATCCCCAGATCTACGTCCTTCTACAGAACCTAATAATTGTATGATACAATATTGTTCTGCTCCAGGAAGACATCCAGGCCTCTCTTGAACCCCTCGACTGAGTTCGCCATCACCACCTCCTCAGGCAAGCAATTCCAGATTCTCACTGCCCTAACAGTAAAGAATCCTCTTCTATGTTGGTGGAAAAACCTTCTCTCCTCCAGACGCAAAGAATGCCCCCTTGTGCCCGTCACCTTCCTTGGTATAAACAGATCCTCAGCGAGATATTTGTATTGTCCCCTTATATACTTATACATGGTTATTAGATCGCCCCTCAGTCGTCTTTTTTCTAGACTAAATAATCCTAATTTCGCTAATCTATCTGGGTATTGTAGTTCTCCCATCCCCTTTATTAATTTTGTTGCCCTCCTTTGTACTCTCTCTAGTTCCATTATATCCTTCCTGAGCACCGGTGCCCAAAACTGGACACAGTACTCCATGTGCGGTCTAACTAGGGATTTGTACAGAGGCAGTATAATGCTCTCATCATGTGTATCCAGACCTCTTTTAATGCACCCCATGATCCTGTTTGCCTTGGCAGCTGCTGCCTGGCACTGGCTGCTCCAGGTAAGTTTATCATTAACTAGGATCCCCAAGTCCTTCTCCCTGTCAGATCCTTTTGCCAAGTAACTTGGCTAATCAGAAACATAGAATTACATAATGGCCAGAAAAAAAAAGTTTTTGTACCATGTTAGCCTGTAGATAGAAAAATATTCAAAATTGAAAAATGGAGGAAACCAGAACGTACTGCATCTTCATGGAAATAATGACACTTCTGAATTGAGGATCAGAGCAGAAATAACTATATGCTGTAATAGTGTATATATACAGGGGCTATCTTCTCAAGACCACTTAATATTATTATACATGTATCAGCCACATTTAGCTGTGAATAACTAACACATGTACAACTCAGGTTGTCAGCATTCGGAAGATTACTTGGAATTACCTGATCGCCATCTGCTGGTGTTTTGTCCACATGAACTGTTGGTAAAGTCAGACATTATATACCAATATTTTTCTAATATATATATTACTTTATCTGTACAACAGAGTGCTTTGAAAAAGTTCTCATACCTGTGAACGTTTCAACATTTTTTTACATTACACTCACAAGTCTAAATGTATTATATTGGGATTTTATGTAGTATATCAACACAAAGTAGCAATTATTTGTGAAGTGTCAAGGAAATTATACATGGTTTTCCAGTTATTCTAAAAATATAAATCAGAAAATTTTCCATCCGCAGAAATGGGACTGCACTCAAATTCATCCGAGTGCAGTCCAATATTTTTCATAGGGTTGAATGGGTGAGTCTCATCCGATTCCAGAGTCAAATGGCAGCATGCTGCGATTCTTTTTCAATGACAGATTCCGTCAGTGCAAAAGAAAAAAAAAAGTAATTAGCACAGTCCCATTGAAAAACATTAGTCCGATAGCACTCGTTCAATGGATACGGCGTTGTGAGTGAGCCTAATACGGAGATTTTCAACACAGGCTGGCCTAGGTGTAAGGCTATGTGCACACGTTGCAGATTTCCTTGCAGAACTGCAGTATTTTTTCCTCGCAGAATTGCTGCAGATCTGCAAGTGATTTACAATACAATGTAAATCAATGGCAAAAAAAAAAATGCTGTGCTAATGGTGCGGAAAAATCTGCACAAAAAACACAGCAGATACAAAATAGGACCATGTCACTTCTTTTGTGCAGATCTGCAGCATTTCTGCACCCATTCCATTATAGGGGTAAAAACGCATGAAATCTGCACAGAATCCGCAGTAAATCCGCAGTAAAAAATGCATCAAATCTGCATCTACATTTTCTGCCAAGAGATGCAGAATCCGCACAGAAAATTCCAGAGGCAAATCTGCAGCATGTGCACATACCCTTAACCCCTTAGCGACCGCCGATACGCCTTTTAACGGCGGCCGCTAAGGGTACTTAAACCACAGCGCCGTTAATTAACGGCGCTGTGGAAAAAGTCCATAGCGCCCCCCAGAGGCCGATTTTCTCCGGGGTCTCGGCTGCCGAGGGTAGCCGAGACCCCAGAGAACATGATTCGGGGGGTTTTTAACCCACCCCGCATTTGCGATCGCCGGTAATTAACCGTTTACCGGCGATCGCAAAAAAAAAAAAAAAAGCGATCTCTTTTTAATTTCTCTGTCCTCCGATGTGATCGCACATCGGAGGACAGAGAAAAGGGGTCCCAGGTGGCCCCCCAATACTCACCTAGCTCCCCCGATGCTCCTCGTGTCTCCCGGTGGGCGCCGCCATCTTCAAAATGGCGGGCGCATGCGCAGTGCGCCCGCCGGCCGGCACCGGGAGAATCTTTGGGGTCTCGGCTGTCGGGGGTAGCCGAGACCCCAAAGAGCACGATCGGGGTCGGTATTACTGACCCCTGTTTTGCGATCGCCGGTAATTAACTGTTTACCGGCGACCGCAAAAAAAAAAAAAAAAGTAAAGTGTAATTCTCTGTCCTCTGATGTGATCGCACATCAGAGGACAGAGAAATAGGGGGATTCGGGGACCCTAGCATACTCACCTAGGTCCCTGGATCCTCTTGCTGCTCCTCCTGGCCGCCGGCAGCAGAACATGGCGGACGCATGCCCAGTGCACCCGCCATCTGTCTCCATCTGCCGGCCGGCAGGAGAACAGCAGTTGGGGCTAAAATTAGGGTTAGGGTTAGAGGTAGGGTTAGGGGTAGGGGTAGGGTTAGGGGTAGGGTTAGGGTTAGGGGTAGGGTTAGGTTAGGGGTAGGGTTAGGGGTAGGGTTAGGTTAGGGTTAGGTTAGGGTTAGGGGTAGGGTTAGGGTTAGGGGTAGGGTTAGGGGTAGGGTTAGGGGTAGGGTTAGGGGTAGGGGTAGGGTTAGGGTTAGGGGTAGGGTTAGGGGTAGGGTTAGGTTAGGGGTAGGGTTAGGGGTAGGGTTAGGTTAGGGTTAGGTTAGGGGTAGGGTTAGGTTAGGGTTAGGGGTAGGGTTAGGGGTAGGGTTAGGTTAGGGGTAGGGCTAGGGTTAGGGCTAGGGTTGGGGCTAAATTTAGGGTTAGGGTTGGGGCTAAATTTAGGGTTAGGGTTGGGGCTAAATTTAGGGTTAGGGTTGGGGCTAAACTTAGGGTTAGGCTTCTTTCACACTTACGTCGGTACGGGGCCGTCGCAATGCGTCGGCCCGACATACCGACGCACGTTGTGAAAATTGTGCTCAACGTGGGCAGCAGCTGTAGTTTTTCAACACATCCGCTGCCCAATCTATGTCCTGGGGAGGAGGGGGCGGAGTTACGGCCACGCATGCGCTGTCAGAAATGGCGGATGCGACGTACAAAAAAAGTTTCATTGAACTTTTTTTGTGCCGACGCTCCGCCAAAACACAACTGATCCAGTGCACGACGGACGCGACGTGTGGCCATCCGTCACGATCCGTCGGCAATACAAGTCTATGGGCAAAAAACGCATCCTGCGGGCACATTTGCAGGATCCGTTTCTTGTCCAAAACGACGGATTGCGACGGAATGCCAAACGACGCAAGTGTGAAAGTAGCCCTAGGGCTAGGGTTAGGGTTGGGGCTAAAGTTAGGGTTAGAGCTGGGATTAGGGTTAGGGTTTGGATTAGGGTTCGTATTAGGGTTAGGGTTTGGATTAGGGTTGGCATTAGGGTTACGCTTGGGATTAGGGTTAGGTTTGGGATTAGGGTTAAGGTTAGGGTTGTGATTAGGGGTGTATTGGGATTAGGGTTAGGTTTGAGGTTAGGGTTGAGATTAGGATTAGGGGTGTGTTGGATTTAGGGTTTTGATTAGGGTTATGGTTAGGGTTGACATTAGGGTTGTTTTGGGGTAAGGGTTGTGATTATGGTTAGGGTTAGTGATTAGGATTATGGATGAGGTTGGGATTAGGGTTAGGGGTGTGTTGGGGTTAGGGTTGGAGCTAGAATTGGGGGGTTTCCACTGTTTAGGTACATCAGGGGGTCTCCAAATACGACAGCCAATTTTGCGCTCAAAAAGTCAAATGGTGCTCCCTCCCTTCTGAGCTCTGCCGTGCGCCCAAACAGTGGGTTACCCCCACATATGGGGCATCAGCGTACTCGGGATAAATTGGACAACAACTTCTGGGGTCCAATTTCTCTTGTTACCCTTGTGAAAATAAAAACTTGGGGGCTACAAAATCTTTTTTGTGGAAAAAAATAATATTTTTTATTTTCACGACTCTGCATTCTAAACTTCTGTGAAGCACTTGGGCATTCAAAGTTCTCACCACACATCTAGATAAGTTCCTTGGGGGGTCTAGTTTCCAAAATGGGGTCACTTGTGGAGGGTTTCTACTGGTTAGGTACATCAGGGGCTCTGCAAACGCAACATAATACCCGCAGACCATTCTATCAAAGTCTGCATTCTAAAACGGCGCTCCTTCCTTCCGAGCTCTGCCGTGCGCCCAAACAGTGGTTTACCCCCACATATGGGGTACCAGCATACTCAGGACAAATTGGACAACAACTTTTGGGGTCCAATTTCTCTTGTTACCCTTGTGAAAATAAAAATTTGGTGGCTAAAAAATCTTTTTTGTGGAAAAAAAAATATTTTTTATTTTCACGGCTCTGCATTATAAACTTCTGTGAAGCACTTGGGCATTCAAGGTTCTCACTACACATCTAGATAAGTTCCATGGGGGGTCTAGTTTCCAAAATGGGGTCACTTGTGGGGGATTTCTACTGTTTAGGCACATCAGGGGCTCTCCAAATGCGACATGGCGTCCGATCTCAATTCCAGCCAATTCTACATTGAAAAAGTAAAACGGCACTCTTTCTCTTCCAAGCTCTGCGGTGCGCCCAAACAGTGGTTTACCCCCACATATTGGGTATCGACGTACTCAGGAGAAATTGCACAACAACTTTAGTGGTCTAATTTCTCCTGTTACCCTTGTGAAAATAAAAATTTGTGGGCAAAAAGATCATTTTTGTAGAAAAAATGCAATTTTTTTTTTCACGGCTCTACGTTATAAACTTCTGTGAAGCACATGGGGGTTCAAAGTGCTCGCCACACATCTAGATAAGTTCCTTAAGGGGTCTAGTTTCCAAAATGGTGTCACTTGTGGGGGGTTTCCACTGTTTAGGCACATCAGGGGCTCTCCAAACGCGACATGGCGTCCAATCTCAATTCCAGCCAATTCTACATTGAAAAAGTAAAACGGCACTCCTTCTCTTCCAAGCTCTGCGGTGCGCCCTAACAGTTGTTTACCCCCACATATTGGGTATCAGCGTACTCAGGAGAAATTGCTCAACAACTTTTGTGGTCTAATTTCTCCTGTTACCCTTGTGAAAATAAGAATTTGTGGGCGAAAAGATCATTTTTGTGTAAACAAAAGCGATTTTTTATTTTCACGGCTCTACGTTATAAACTTCTGTGAAGCACTTGGGGGTTCAAAGTGCTCACCACACATCTAGATAAGTTCCTTAAGGGGTCTAGTTTCCAAAATGGTGTCACTTGTGGGGAGTTTCCACTGTTTAGGTACATCAGGGGCTCTCTAAATGTGACATGGTGTCCGATCTCAATTCCAGCCAATTCTGCATTGAAAAAGTCAAACGGCGCTCCTTCACTTCTAAGTTCTGCGGTGTGCCCTAACAGTGGTTTACCCCCACATATGGGGTATTGGCGTATTCAGGAGAAATTGCATAACAAAATTTATGGTTACATTTCTGTTTTTACACTTGTGAAAATAAAAAAAATGGTTCTGAATTAAGATGTTTGCAAAAAAAAGTTAAATGTTCATTTTTTCCTTCCACATTGTTTCAGTTCCTGTGAAGCACGTAAAGGGTTAATAAACTTCTTGAATGTGGTTTTGAGAACCTTGAGGGGTGTAGTTTTTAGAATGGTGTCACACTTCATTATTTTCTATCATATAGACCCCTCAAAATGACTTCAAATGTGATGTGGTCCCTAAAAAAAAATGGTGTTGTAAAAATGAGAAATTGCTGGTCAACTTTTAACCCTTATAACTCCCTAACAAAAAAAAATGTTGTTTCCAAAATTGTGCTGATGTAAAGTAGACATGTGGGAAATGTTATTTATTAACTATTTTTCATGACATATCTCTCTGATTTAAGGGCATAAAAATACAAAGTTTGAAAATTGCAAAATTGTAAAAAGTTTCCCCATATTTCCGTTTTTTTCATAAATAATCGCAAGTAATATCGAAGAAATGTTACCACTAACATGAAGTACAATATGTCACGAAAAAACAATCTCAGAATCAGCGGGATCCGTTGAAGCGTTCCAGAGTTATAACCTCATAAAGTGACAGTGGTCAGAATTGCAAAAATTGGCCTGGTCATTAAGTACCAAATTGGCTCTGTCACTAAGGGGTTAAGCAGGTTAATGGATGCAGTAACAAAGAGGTGCAGAGCAAGGGTTAACGGAGGTATGGTTTAATTAACATAGGAAGAATTCTCCTTGGAGGGAGCAAAAGGGGTTAAAACAGATTTTAAGCTAAAGAAAGTGAAGAACAGGCTAACTTAAGGCCACAAGCTATGCATTTAACTGTTTCACTTATCGTGAGTCCGATGCTGATCACTCCTCCAAAATCGAAAGTTCAAAGCTGGCTGATGCCGGTGTTGCGACCTTCAGGCTTTTCTGCCCAATAGATTTGTGTGAACACTCCTGGAGGCAACTGGCAGTCATCGGTCTGACCCGTTGAGCCCCTAGTCCATCAAGCTGCTCTGCAGCCAAGAGTCTTTAAAGGGACACTGTCACCTGAATTTGGAGGGAACAATCTTCAGCCATGGAGGCGGGGTTTTCGGGTGTTTGATTCACCCTTTCCTTACCCGCTGGCTGCATGCTGGCTGCAATATTGGATTGAAGTTCATTCTCTGTCCTCCGTAGTACATGCCTGCACAGTGCAATCTTGCCTTGCGCAGGCGTGTACTACGGAGGACAGAGAATGAACTTCAATCCAATATTGCAGCCAGCATGCAGCCAGCGGGTAAGGAAAGGGTGAATCAAACACCCCAAAACCCCGCCTCCATGGCTGAAGATTGTTCCCTCCAAATTCAGGTGACAGTGTCCCTTTAACCACAATACCAGCTCGACGTTCTCTGCAATCGGGAGTCCTGCACAACACTCTCCTGCTCGACGTGCTCTGCAATTGGGAGTCCTGCTCAACACTCTCCCACTTGGTGTGCTCTGCAATCGGGATTTCTGCATAACACTCTAGCACTCGGCATGCTCTGCCCTCGTTCCCTCTCACTAGCACGTGGACTAACTCTACCCACGGGGCGCAGCAGGTCCCTGCTCTCTCTCCTCTCTGGCGGGAACTCTCTCTGTCTTCCCATGCAAAAACCCACTGTCTTCCTCTCGCTTACCACGCCCCCTCCCAGCAGGTCTTCTTTCTTTCAGTCTCTAATTTCCTTCCTCCCTGCAACAAGAGGCGTGGCCCCAGCAGTTCCGGATCTGGTGCTCTGCAGTACCCACAGCATGGTCTTCTTCTTTACACCCCCTTTCTCCTTTAACTTGTCATTCCACGGGTGAGCGCTCTTTCACCAGACGTTCACATTCTTCCACTCCTTGAATGATTCATTGCCAAATAAGCTGATCTTGTTCATAAAGGATGGGGGGCACCCCAGCTGTTGTTGGCTCAGATCTGTGTAATCCAAGTTGACTGATGGGAGGCGAGGGGCTATTTTGATCTGATGAGTCTGCCGTTCCTGTCGCTTCGAGCATCGGCACCTCAGTGCTCACTTCCCTGGGGGTGGTAGACAGTGAATTGTTTAGGTCTAGGGGGCGAGGCCGGCATCTCGTCGTCATCAAAATCGAAAACTATCAAAGTGGCCACATTGATGACGTTCGGCGATTCTTTTCCTTCCCCGGGCCCTTTGGACAGGCAGGGCCGCAACATGCTACAGTGAACTACCCCGTTAGGCGCTCCCTCTACTTGTTCAGGCTGGACTTCATATACCGATCCGTCAGAACTGACTCGGCGTGTCTCTCGATGCGGGGTTCTCTCTCATTGGTGTTCCAGTTTTCCCCTGGGCCGCTTGTTCTGGATCAACACCCGATCTCCTGCTCTCAGAGCTGTCCCCCAAGTAGGCATCATTTCATAGTGCTGGAGTTCTCGAAACTTCGTCTTCACTAGCCAGCAAAGAGTCTGTAGTCGATGTCGGTGTTCTCAAACCCATGATGACACCCCCGTCCGCAGGTAGTCCTCTTCTGTGTCTAACTCCAGCTGAGTGACCTCTCGTCCCTTTACCCTGAACAGCGAGGTATATGGAGTGTATCCCATCATGCTGTGTACTTGATTGTTGTACACCCACACTAATTCAGCCAGAAACACAGGCCACCATATCTTCCGATCTTCCTCCAATGTTCAGAGCATCTGAATCTGAATTTTCGGTAGTACCCGGTAAGCCCCAAGAATGCCCGAACATCTTTCACCGTTGTCGGGGTAGGCCACGCTTGCACGGCCGCTATCTACTCAGGTTCTCACATGCAGGCCTCACTCCTTCACCAGATATGACGTGCCCCAGATACTCAATTTGTTTGCCGAAAAGGTGACATTTTTGGGGCTTCACCTTCAGGCCGTGACTCTGCAGCCGACTTAACACTTGCTCCAGATGCAAAAGATGTTCTTCAAAGGTGGCCGCTTAAACGATGATGTCATTGAGATAAATGAGTGTTGCTTCAAAATTCAAGTCCCCCAGGCATCTCTCCATCAAAGACTGGAACATCCCAGGAGCATTGGTCAGGCCAAAGGGCATCCTATTAAACTCAAGCAGTCCCATGGGCTATATGAATGCCATCTTTGTCGGGTCGTGTTCAGCCATGGGCACCTGCCAGTACCTGCTGGCCAGATCCAGAGATGAAAAGTACTTTGCCTTTCCCAAGGCAGATAGGGATTCCTCAATTCTAGGCAATGGATAGGAGTCCCACACTGTATAAGCATTCAGTTGTCTGTAGGGTTCTGTCCTTCTTCCGAACTAAAACTATAGGAGCCGCCCACGGGCTCTATCTTTCCCTTATGACTCCGCGATGCAGCATGTGAGCCAAAATTTCCTTCACTTCTTTATATATCTGAGGAGGTATCTGTCGATACCTTTCCCGAGTTGGTGCAGCACATCCTTTGGGAATTTCATGGATGATAGCTTGAGTGCACCTGAAATTATCTTCATGGCGGGCAAAGACCTCTTGATATCACTCTAACACAGCTTCCACTTGTACCTGCTGAGGTAAAAGACCCGTCAATTCACCCCACATCTGCTCCAAGATCCGACAACCCTCCCTTACGCTTCCAAACGAGTGTTCGCATGCCATTTTAATGGCTAGGGTCCAGGGATCGCCTTGCATGACTGCCAATTGCACAGTCTCAGGTTGCACCACTGCTTCTGGCATTCCCAGGACCTGAGCCACTTCATTCTTAGGCAAGAAGATAGCTTCTCCCAGGTTGACGCACCGCACTACAACATTGCCGTCATGGACTGTGGCCAATGTCCGAGCTATGAGGAGTCCAGGGGGTACCTGATCCACCGATGTTGGCTCTATCTGCACTTCCACCCCCTCGAGGGACGTATAGGCTTGTACTGGTAACTTGAGCACCATCTGACCAGGCAGTATAGCTGCGGGAACCATCACCTTCCCCAGGACTTTCCCTCCAGTCAACATTTGCTGAGCCTGGGCAGCTCGAATCAGTTGCTGGAATACCTTCCTTTGAGGAGTTTGTGGGCTGCACTGGTCCAAAAAGACCTCTTGCGGCTCAATGATCAGGAAATATCCAATTTCTTTCAGTACATTCATTCCGAGAGTCACCACAGGCCCGTTACCGACATCTCCGGCAATCAACATGACCCCTTTTAGGCCTACATCCTTCCCACACACTCGGATCTCCATCCAGACCACCCCTGCGACTGGGATGGGCAACTGGTTGGAAATCTGATTACTGGGCCCCACTCTGACGGTGACACTTCCAGAAAATGATGTCAGAAATAAGCTTCTGGCATGGTGGTCATTTGTGATCCGGTATAAATTAGGCAAAGAACTGCTCACCCATTCACTTCAGCCCAGACAGTAGGGGTCGTAGAGATCAAACCTCTGGGACTCCCGTCTTCCTTCCTTGATCATTCAGGCTGCGTCCCCCAGACACAGAGCCCACTAGTTTAACGGCTGACGTGGTAGGGACCGTCCCCGTCTCGTACAGCCTCGGGAGTAGTGTCCAGTATTCCCATACCGAAAACAAGTCAGATTCCATTCTGCATGGGGTTGTCCAGCTCCCTGGCAAGGCTCGACAAACAAGCAAGACTCTAAATCCCTCATATCTCTTGACGCATTTTGGGCTGAAGTTGGGACTCTTCTTAGGCTGGACCACTCTTCCCGGGCACACTCTGGCTCAGCTGCAGGCGGGGTTGGTACCTCATTGCCCTGGACCATCCCTGCCAAGGGTGCCGCCCCCTGTTCCTGCTCTCTCACACGTGTTTCCACCCCTATTTATAGGAATGTCATACATGGCTTAGCACGTATGTGCTCTCGCAAAGCTTGTTTAAGCTGCGCATCCCTGAGACACAAACTGATCCCTCAGTATCACCTCAGGGAGTCCTGCTCCTATAGCCCCCACATCATCCCGCTTAACGATATGCGCATTCACCTCCTGCAATGCATTAATAAACTGGGTCATAGACTTGCCTTCCCTCTGGACCTCGTGGAACGGTCGCATCCGTAACTCCCCAAAGTTGGTGGGATCCCCATGCATTTCTTCCAGGATCTGCATCACTTTATCCAGAGTATTCCGCTCGTGGGAGGGACGAAACATGACACAGCACTGAGCCTCACCATCCAGGGCCATCACAGCAATCTCAGCTTGCATAGCAGGGGTCATCGGGTGAATCCTCAACATGCTTTTAACCTGATCGGTCCAGTCCCACAGCATTATATTACTCCCCATAAATTTAGGGAGATTGCGGAGCATGACCCCCAATGGTAAGCTAGACCATGGGGCACCCATGGGGGATTAGTCTGCTGCGTCTGTGTCCAAAGACTGCATCCTGCCGACTATACCAAATGTAAAGCAGGTAAATGGATGCAGTAACACAGAGGCGCAAAGGCATCAGCCGGTGTTGCGACCTTCAGGCTTTCCCGCCCAACCGATCTCTTCTGGAGGCAACTGGCAGCTACCGGTCTGACCCGTTGAGCCCCTAGTCCATCACGCTGCTCTGCAGCCTGCACAACACTCTCCCGCTCGTTGTGCTCTGCAATTGGGAGTTCTGCACCACACTCACCCATTCAGCGTGCTCTGCCCTCATTCCTTTTCACTAGCGCGTGGACTAACACTACCGGCGGCGCGCAGCAGGTCCCTGCTCTCTCTCCTCTCTGGCGGGAACTCTCTCTGTCTTCCCATGCAAAAACCCACTGTCTTCCTCTCGCTTACCACGCCCCCTCCCAGCAGGTCTTCGGTTCTTTCCGTCTCTAATTTCCTTCCCCCTTGCATCAAGAGGTGCAGCCCCAGCAGTTCCGGATTCAGTGCTCTGCCAGCACCCACAGCTTTGTCTTCTTCCTTACATAGGCATAAAATAACTGAACAGACACAACAGATATAGAGAAACCATAAACACTACTGATGTCAAAGTTGTGCACTTTGTGCACTGTTCTGCTGCCGTAGTTGTGCCATGTAGCATATTCTGATTGGCTCTAAAACCAGACGGCTCAATAGCTGATCCTCCGGATGAATTAGAATCTGTCCCATAGAAAACTATATAATCAGATTTGTCATTTGTTTCCCTCCAGCTTATCAATAACATGGCAGAGGAGGAAGTAAATCCAGATGGCCAGAAAAGTGAACAAAAGCTAAATCCATGAAAAATGAGTGGAGCGCCCCCATGGGGCCATGGGGTACTCGGTACTGGGTCCTTCGGTTCACAGGGGGATGTCAAGGTGGCTGACCCGGGTCCGTGGCCCTGGGACGTCCGTGTAAAAGGGAAAGGTCTTTAAAGGGGAAATGTTCGTAACGCCACCTGTGGTATTTGGTCAGGGTGACCGACGCTGCTTTAAGGGGTCCGCTGGGGTGATGTTATGGCAGCTAGATGGTATACCTTCCCACAGGTGAAGTGTATCCCCAGGGCTTCCCAGTGTGTAGATGGTGGATGGTGAGAGGCGCAGTGAAGAACGAGGACACAAGGTTGCAGTCTCTTTACATTTACTGAAGACTTCAGCATCCACAGTCCAGAGCACCAGATCACAGGGCAGACAGAGTCTGGCCGGTTTGGAAGCAAGTCCAGAGTCCCCTTGTCCAAGTGGAAATCAGTAGCCTTCCTCTAGCACTGCAGTGTTGTAGTCCCTTACTGCTAAGCATCTCATAAGATTCTCACAGATTATGTAGATGTTATGTCTCTCTCTCTCTGTCCCCCGGACAGGATAGGACAAACCCGTATGACCAGTGGCTTGAGGCGGTTTATAAGGGCTCTATCATGCCCCAGCCTCTAAGGGGTGCCACCTTGCCTCCTGGGTGTAGGGCGGACAGGTAACATTAAATTTGCTGTCCTGCCAGTCTCTGGAGCAAGGCATAAAGGGTCGTTGCTCCCTCGGTGTACCGGCTACCGGGGTCCTGCACCTCAGAAGGAAGCAGCCTGTGTAGGGCTGGTCCCCTTCTGGTATCCACTCCTTTGCTACGACTTCTTTCACCCTCTCTGCAATACAGTTCTCCTTCAGTGTCTCTTTCTGGAAGCTGCAGCTCTCAGTGCATGCACAGCTCTGTGTCCTTCTGTCTTGAACTCTGACAGGATCCCACCCCTGCCAGGGACCAACTACCTGAGCAAAGTTCAGCCAGCAACTGACTCACTTTCCCTACAGGTCCCTAGTTTTACCAAAGTGTGGAGAGTGACCTAATAAATAGGAGCAGAGCTCCCCCTGGTGGCCTGGAGTGTGAAATTTGTTGCATGTTTGTGATACCTGGATGCAGTTGTCCTTCTTTGCCTCCAAACGTAACATCACTCTCCCCTAGAGGAAAATGACATTACTGCAACAACCAGGACCCTGGGGCGCTGCATGAACAACCAGAAATTTTTGATCTTAAACATCCATACCAAGGGCACTGTCAGGATTCCCCTGACCGCTGCCACCAATTCGTCACGATTCACACCGTGACCATCACCCCTACGTCACGGGTTGGGGTGACTTTAGGCCAACAGACGGCTATCACATGTGCAGGGGGGCTTTTCTTAGTTATCCCTCCACTGCTAACAATGTGATGAGAAAACACACAAGGCTATTGACCTCTTAGTTTACAGCAGGGGCTTATTCTAGGTATCCCACTGCTTTCAATATACCACAAACTGCAGGGATTTATGTATATCCCGCTTACAGTTCCACTTAACACTTGCAGCTCTCTGGCGCCCCCCTTACTCTCAGGTCAGATTAGGTACTGCACCCTGGGTAATTAGTCGCCAGAAAGGCTGCCTGCTATGTACTGGCTATTGGGCACGCTGCAGCGATGCGGTAACTACTCCCACTCAGGCAGGAACAATAATTATCAACGCCGCAGTCGCTACAGCATCACTCAACAGTCAGCACACTATCGCTGCCACCAGCTTCGATTAAACGGGTCCGAAGCTAACCCAACACAGTAGCGTAATTCTCTTCCAGAGACTTAGGGTACGGTTGTTAGAGCATGGAGAATTAACTAACATATAATAGTATATCCCATAAAAAATTAGGCAGTGCTTTAACAAAAATATTTTATAAAGGTGTTACAAATGAGACAATTGCAAATATGTACAAGGGTAATTATGAAATAAACAGGGATTAAATGAGAAAAAGTAACACTCACATGTTCAAAGCATGGCAGGCAACCAGGCTAGTGGAGTTTTTCCATACGTCCCAGCTCATTGGATGTGCTGCTGGCTTCGGGAGAAGACACGAAGTCAAGAAGAAGTCTGAGCTGGGGATGCCTGCCAGACACTTAAAACCTTAAGGCTGTGACATCACAGAAAGGCTGGCTTATCCAGACCCTCCTCTCTCTACATTCTGACTAAACTTTAAACTATTTTCTCTGATTTCTATAACTTCACTACAAAACATGTCAGAGTCATAACAAACCCATCATTCATCTCGGATTAACGTGAGCATTCTAATGAGATCAAATATGTCCTATCTGGGATACATATTTACAGAGAAAGCCCTACTTCTTTACCAGATGGAGTTAGAAGTTCATGTTTACAGCGGTTGACAGCTCTGCCAAGTGACGTTAAGGAATATATATTTTCCTATTTCTAGCTTAAATCGTTTGCCTAATATCTTACAAAAACTAAACAAAGAATCTTTCATGGATCCTCGAAGTTTCTACTTCACTTATAGCTGGACAAGAGCTTTACACAGGAAATGCCGGTCGTAAATACCTTTGGGCCATAAAACTCCCCCCAGTACATTGGCAAAGCAGCTCTTGGCTGAGTGAAAGGGAAGGGGGGCTTGTTAGCCCACAGCCTTGAGCAAGAGAGCTACTTATATGATATTTCATACCATATCGTGACACCTCCCCCTTTTGGTGTGCACTAGGGAGGCAGTACCCCACGGTATGCCTCCATGGGCACCTCAGTAGGTTCACCCTGGCGGGAGAGTCCATCTGCATTCCCATGCTCTTTGCCCGTTTTGTGTTCAATGGTGAAGTCAAACTGCTGAAGGGCAAGGGTCCAGCGTAGCCACCTGCCATTGGTTCCACACATGACGTTTAGCCAGCACAGAGGGTTGTGGTCAGTCACCACAGTGAAGGGGCGACCGTACAAGTAGGGCTGCAAGCGCTGCAGGGCCCAGACTATGGCCAGGCACTCCTTCTCGATGGTGGAGTAGGCCACTTCCCTCGGCAAAAGTTTCCGGCTCAGGTATAACACGGGGTGCTCTTGGTCCTCCGAGTCAACCTGGCTGAGCACAGCACCAAGGCCAAACTCGCTGGCGTTGGTCTGCACCAAGAACGGTCGACTGCTGTCGACTGCTTTCAACACAGGGGCGTTGCACAGTGCGGTTTTCAACGCCTGGAAGGCCCCCTCACAGCCATCTGTCCAGTTGACAATGTGGGGTAGCTTCTTCCTGGTGAGGTCCATCAAAGGTTTTGCCAGGCTACTATAGTGCTGTACGAAGCGCCTATAGTACCCTGCAGTGCCCAGGAAGGATATCACCTGTTTCTTGGTCACGGGAGTGGGCCAGTTCACGATCGTGCCCACTTTCTCCGGCTCTGGCTTCAGGGTGTTCCCGCCTACCCGGTGCCCCAGGTAGTGAACCTCTCTCATGCCCATCTGGCACTTTCCGGGCTTGATAGTCAGTCCTGCTTGGTGAATTCGCCTGAGCACCTCCTCGAGATGCTGCAGGTGTTCCTTCCAGGAGGAGCTGAAGATGGCAATGTCATCCAAGTATGCCACGGCGTACTTCTCCAGTCCCTGAAGCAGGAGGTTGACCATCCGCTGGAAAGTGGCAGGGGCATTTTTCATGCCGAAGTAATGTAATAGATAAACCATTATTTCTTATTTTTAGGGACTCTATAGCGACAGGGTCTGTTCCGCAGGATTGGCGCATAGCAAATGTGGTGCCAATATTCAAAAAGGGCTCTAAAAGTGAACCTGGAAATTATAGGCCAGTAAGTCTAACCTCTATTGTTGGTAAAATATTTGAAGGGTTTCTGAGGGATGTTATTCTGGATTATCTCAATGAGAATAACTGTTTAACTCCATATCAGCATGGGTTTATGAGAAATCGCTCCTGTCAAACCAATCTAATCAGTTTTTATGAAGAGGTAAGCTATAGGCTGGACCACGGTGAGTCATTGGACGTGGTATATCTCGATTTTTCCAAAGCATTTGATACCGTGCCGCACAAGAGGTTGGTACACAAAATGAGAATGCTTGGTCTGGGGGAAAATGTGTGTAAATGGGTTAGTAACTGGCTTAGTGATAGAAAGCAGAGGGTGGTTATAAATGGTATAGTCTCTAACTGGGTCGCTGTGACCAGTGGGGTACCGCAGGGGTCAGTATTGGGACCTGTTCTCTTCAACATATTCATTAATGATCTGGTAGAAGGTTTACACAGTAAAATATCGATATTTGCAGATGATACAAAACTATGTAAAGCAGTTAATACAAGAGAAGATAGTATTCTGCTACAGATGGATCTGGATAAGTTGGAAACTTGGGCTGAAAGGTGGCAGATGAGGTTTAACAATGATTAATGTAAGGTTATACACATGGGAAGAAGGAATCAATATCACCATTACACACTGAATGGGAAACCACTGGGTAAATCTGACAGGGAGAAGGACTTGGGGATCCTAGTTAATGATAAACTTACCTGGAGCAGCCAGTGCCAGGCAGCAGCTGCCAAGGCAAACAGGATCATGGGGTGCATTAAAAGAGGTCTGGATACACATGATGAGAGCATTATACTGCCTCTGTACAAATCCCTAGTTAGACCGCACATGGAGTACTGTGTCCAGTTTTGGTCACCGGTGCTCAGGAAGGATATAATGGAACTAGAGAGAGTACAAAGGAGGGCAACAAAATTAATAAAGGGGATGGGAGAACTACAATACCCAGATAGATTAGCGAAATTAGGATTATTTAGTCTAGAAAAAAGACGACTGAGGGGCGATCTAATAACCATGTATAAGTATATAAGGGGACAATACAAATATCTCGCTGAGGATCTGTTTATACCAAGGAAGGTGACGGGCACAAGGGGGCATTCTTTGCGTCTGGAGGAGAGAAGGTTTTTCCACCAACATAGAAGAGGATTCTTTACTGTTAGGGCAGTGAGAATCTGGAATTGCTTGCCTGAGGAGGTGGTGATGGCGAACTCAGTCGAGGGGTTCAAGAGAGGCCTGGATGTCTTCCTGGAGCAGAACAATATTGTATCATACAATTAGGTTCTGTAGAAGGACGTAGATCTGGGGATTTATTATGATGGAATATAGGCTGAACTGGATGGACAAATGTCTTTTTTCGGCCTTACTAACTATGTTACTATGTTACTATGTTACTATGATCGTGGACTCGTACAGTCCAAAGGGTGTGATAAAGGCGGACTTCTCCTGCGCCTCGGGGCTCAGGGGAATCTGCCAGTATCCTCAGATCCATTATTGTTAGGTAATCTGCGCCAGCTAACTTATCCAGCAGCTCCTCGATGCGCGGCATTGGGTGCGCGTCAAAGGCTGTGATGGCGTTGAGCCCCCTGTAGTCCACGCAGAATCGGGTGGCACGAGAACTACAGGTGATGCCCACGCGCTCTTTGACCGTCGAATCACCCCCAGCTGTAACATGTCATCAATCTCTTGGCGCATAATCTGCTGCACCTGGTCAGAGATTCGATAGGGTGTTCGCCGTAGTGGGGCGTGATTCCCGGTGTCCACCTCGTGGACTGCTAACTGAGTCCTCCCAGGTTGGTTGGAGAACATGACCCAGAAGGGTTCCAGTGTGGTTTGCAACTGCAACCGCTGGGGTTCAGTTAACGAGGCGCTTACCTCCACGTCCTCGATGGACCCATTGGCCTTGGCTTGGGCCAGCATGTCCAGGAGGGTGTCTTCCTCACCGTCTTCGGGCAAGCTGCAGACCGGTAGGACGAAAGGTTCACGTTCGTGATGAGCCTTCATCATGTTGACGTGAAAGGCCTTTCGCCTACCCCGAGCGTGGTCAAGCGTGACCACGTAAGTGACCGGGTTGAGCTGTTGGTGGACGACGTACGAGCCCTCCCAGGCTGCCTGAAGCTTATCCGTTGGTACGGGGACCAGCACCCACACCTTTTGACCCACGTGGTAGGTCCGCTCCCGGGCGTTCTGGTTGTACCAGTGCTTCTGATCAGCCTGAGCCTGCGTCATGTTGTCATGCACCAACTGCGTCAAGGTCTGCATCTTGTCACGGAAGCGCATGACATACTCCACTATGGACACTTCAGAAGGGTTCGGCTCCTCTTCCCAGGACTCTCTTACCAACCCAAGGGGTCCCCGGACTTGCCTGCCGTACAGGAGCTCGAAGGGGGAGAACCCCGTCGAGGCCTGCGGAACCTCTCGGTAAGCGAACAGCAGGTGTGGGAGGTACCGCTCCCAGTCGCGCCCTTGAGTCTCAACCAGCATGCGTAGCATCTGTTTGAGGGTACCATTGAAGCGTTCACACAAGCCATTGGTCTGTGGGTGATATGCACTCGATACCAGGTGCTTCACCTGAATTATGTTACAGAGAGCCTCCATTAGGCGAGACATAAATTGGGTCCCTTGATCAGTAAGCATTTCCCTGGGAAATCCTACACGTGAAAAGATGGCCAACAGGGCATCCGCCACCTTATCTGCCCTAGTTGAGGACAGAGCTACTGCCTCTGGGTACCGGGTAGCGTAGTCTACCACAGTAAGGATGTATCGCTTTCCAGAGCTGCTGGGGATGGCCAGCGGGCCCACAATGTCCACCGCGATCCTCTGGAAAGGCTCCTCTATCACTGGCAAAGGGATCAGGGGAGCCTTAATAGCAGGCCCCGCTTTCCCCACCGTTTGACAGGTGACACAGGAGCGGCAGTAGTTTGACACATCTGTCCCCATCTTAGGCCAATAGAAGTGTTGAGACAGCCGGGCCTTAGTTTTGCTGATCCCCAAGTGTCCAGCTAGCGGGATCTCATGGGCAATCCGCAACAACTCACCCCGGAATTGCTGTGGGACGACCAGCTGTCTTTCCCTCAACCACTCCTTTTGTGATTCTCCGGGTACTGTCTCCCGGTACAACCTTCCTTGTTCCCAGAACACCTTCTCCTTATCAGTCTCGGAGAAGCGCGTCCCGGCGAGTTGTCTCAAACTCTCTAGGCTCGCATCTGTGTGCAGAGCGGCCTGAAACTCCTGGCTAGGGGAAGCCAGAAGCGATGTCAGGGTCCGTTCCCCACGGGAACCCTCTTGGACCTGCTCTGGGTCCACCTCTGGTTCAGTCACAGTGATGACTGAGGAGGGTCCGGAAGGCTGACAGTTATCTGCGTTCTGGGCACTCTGACTGCGGGTGACAGCAGCTACGTAGGCTGTCTCCCCGGGGTTTTCTACAGTCCCATCAGCCGGCGCTGCTATGGGCTCTTCCTCCCCATCCACCCCAACACTCCAGGGGCAGTGCTACTTATGGGCCAGTTACCTTCCTCGGTGGCACTGGTCACTCTCATGGCGTCACCTTTCTCACGGTTCCCATGCTGCTCCCCACTTCCTGTAGCACCAACACTTGCCCCTGTTAGGGGTTCCTCAGCCGTCTCACTCCGCAGAGCGACGTGGGTGGGCACGCCTGTACCTATGGACACATTAACTTTCACAGAAAAATCATTATCAGGTTCAGCTGGCACAGGTACAACATTTTCACCATCAATCCTAGGAAAAAAATGGTTATTAGATGCATCATTACAAGATAAAGCATGGTCAGGTAACACATGCGATTTCCCATCATCATCATCAGGGTTAACGTTACCCTTATTAGTAGATTGGGGAGGGGTGTCAGGGACGTAGTATGCAACCAACCTCCCCAAATCAGTCCCCAACAAAACATCAGTGGGCAAATTATCAGACAGCCCCACTTCTTTCACCCCGCTCCCGGCACCCCAATCAATAAAAACCCGGGCCATCGGTAAGGGACAGCTGATGCCCCCAATCCCAGTGACAGTTAGGGTTTTCCCCGGAATGATTTCTTCAGGGGCCGCCAGTTCGGGTCGGATGAGGGTTCGTTCAGCCCCGGTGTCTTTGAGGCCTGTAGCAACATGGCCTCCCACAGTGACGTGCTGTACGTTGTCACACACCCTCCCAACCACACCACCCACCAAAAGAACTGCTGCATTAGGCCCAGGGGCCTTAGCTGGGGTGTTCTTCTGCTTGGTTGGGCAGGAGGGACTGATATGACCAGTCTGATTGCAGGTGTAACACTTGCGAGGTTCGGTGGTAGGTCTGGTGCTGTTGGCCACGGGGCCAGGACCTCTGGTGTGTTGGCTGGCAGGGATACTGGCGTTGGTTGCAGGCTTACCCCCTCTCCAGCTGGTGGTGACTGGCTTCCGCATTTCCGATCTACGGTTGGCCTCATAGGCATCGGCAATCTGCGCTGCTTTCGTCACGTCTTTGGGTTCTCTGTCCATCACGAACTGTCGCACCTCAGCTGGGCAAAGATGAAAGAACTGGTCTTTGATCATCAGGTCTCGCAGCTGTGCAAAGGTGGTCACTGACAGTCCTTGGGTTCACTGGTCAAAGTGAGTCCCCAGTCCATGCACCACATCACTGTAACTGTCGTGTGGGCCACGTTGGAGGGTCCGGAACTTTCTACGGTACACCTCGGGAGTAAGCTGGTACTTTGCTATCAGGGCCTGTTTGATGGCCTCATAGTCACCATCTTGTTCTTGAGGGAGGGCAGCAAACGCCTCCAGAGCCTTACCTCTCAGCCCTGGTGTCAGGTATCGTGCCCATTCATCTGTAGGCAGCCGGTACTGTCTGCAGGCTTTCTCAAAGGCCCGCAGAAAAGTGTCCAAGTCCCCGTCCTTCTCCATAACAGGGAAGTGATCGGGCCGGGGCTTAGGTATCTGAGCGCTGCTGGGCTCACGGCTGGACTGGGACGACCCCTGCATTTGCAGTTGGGCTAACTGCAGCTGGTACTCCCGCTCCACTTGCCGCTCAGCTCGCTGGGCCTCTCGCTCGGCCTCTCGCTCGGCTCGCTCATTGTATTGCTGAATCAGCTGCCGACGTCCCTCTAGGTCATCTGCGGCGCATTGTTGCAGAGCCAGCTGCAGGAGGAGTTCTGCGCCCCCCTGGTTGCCAGTAGGGCCCGTATTCAGTGGTTGGACCTCTGCTGCAGCACCATGTTCGCTTCTGCTGGCTTCTGCGGCCTCTGGGCTCTGTGGCCTGGCTTGGTCTGCTTCAAATTGCACCAGTTCAGCGACCATTTGAGCCTTGGTCTTACCCTGGGGGTTCAGGCCATGGCACGTGCATATCCCAGCAAGAAAGTCCTTCTTCTGCTGGTTGTACCAGGCTTCCCCTTTCGCAGCCATGGTTGCCAAATAAAAGATAGGATAGAAAAACGAAGAGAAAGGGAGGGGATAATTACCAGTACACAATTGTCTCAAGACTAATAAAACACTGAGTTCGTTCTCCAAACTTATTTGCGCAGAGTCCTCGCAAGAACTTTCTGCAAGTTTTTAGTGAGAGGAATGATTACTCAAACCAATTCACTAATGCTCTAATATATCCCACCGCCTTGCCACCAAATGTCAGGAATCCCTTGACCGCTGCCACCAATTTGTCAGGAATCCCCCCGTGACCGTCACCCCTACGTCACGGGTTGGGGTGACTTTAGGCCAACAGACGGCTATCACATGTGCAGGGGGGCTTATCTTAGTTATCCCTCCACTGCTAACAATGTGATGAGAAAACACACACAAGGCTATTGACCTCTTAGTTTACAGCAGGGGCTTATTCTAGGTATCCCACTGCTTTCAATATACCACAAACTGCAGGGATTTATGTATATCCCGCTTACAGTTCCACTTAACACTTGCAGCTCTCTGGCGCCCCCCTTACTCTCAGGTCAGATTAGGTACTGCACCCTGGGTAATTAGTCGCCAGAAAGGCTGCCTGCTATGTACTGGCTATTGGGCACGCTGCAGCGATGCGGTAACTACCCCCACTCAGGCAGGAACAATAATTATCAACGCCGCAGTCGCTACAGCATCACTCAACAGTCTGCACACTATCGCTGCCACCAGCTTCGATTAAACGGGTCCGAAGCTAACCCAACACAGTAGAGTAATTCTCTTCCAGAGACTTAGGGTACGGTTGTTAGAGCATGGAGAATGAACTAACATATAATAGTATATCCCATAAAAAATTAGGCAGTGCTTTATCAAAAATATTTTATAAAGATGTTACAAATGAGACAATTGCAAATATGTACAAGGGTAATTATGAAATAAACAGGGATTAAATGAGAAAAAGTAACACTCACATGTTCAAAGCATGGCAGGCAACCAGGCTAGTGGAGTTTTTTTTCATACGTCCCAGCTCATTGGACGTGCTGCTGGCTTCAGGAGAAGACACAAAGTCAAGAAGAAGTCTGAGCTGGGGAAGCCTGCCAGACACTTAAAACCTTAAGGCTGTGACATCACAGAAAGGCTGGCTTATCCAGACCCTCCTCTCTCTACATTCTGACTAAACTTTAAACTATTTTCTCTGATTTCTATAACTTCACTACAAAACATGTCAGAGTCATAACAAACCCAGCATTCATCTCGGATTAACGTGAGCATTCTAATGAGATCAAATATGTCCTATCTGGGATACATATTTACAGAGAAATCCCTACTTCTTTACCAGATGGAGTTAGAAGTTCATGTTTACAGCGGTTGACAGCTCCGCCGAGTGACGTTAAGGAATATATATTTTCCTATTTCTAGCTTAAATCGTTTGCCTAACATCTTACAAAAACTAAACAAAGAATCTTTCATGGATCCTCGAAGTTTCTACTTCACTTATAGCTGGACAAGAGCTTTACACAGGAAATGCCGGTCGTAAATACCTTTGGGCCATAAAACTCCCCCCAGTACATTGGCAAAGCAGCTCTTGGCTGAGTGAAAGGGAAGGGGGGCTTGTTAGCCCACAGCCTTGAGCAAGAGAGCTACTTATATGATATTTCATACCATATCGTGACAGGCACATTGACAGCAACCTGTGAATTCTGCGATTCCTTAGCACACTATTCCTGAGCTGAAAGCGAAGTGCAAGGTCCCATTGTTGATCACTATTTACTTCACCAAACAAGATCCTGGAGGAGTGGGGATGGTGATTGTTTTTAACAACTTTTATTCTAGAAGATTGCATTCAGTAATCTAGACACCTTTGTCATTGTCATTTCAGCATATTTGTCAGAAAGTTTTCAAAGGCTTGGATTAGTAATTTGAAACTTGTGTTTTTTTCGGTTGTGCAACGTAAATTATATATGACAAAAATGAGCATCATTGCACAATACCTAGTGGACTTGAAGAATTATAGATGCTTAAATTACTAAGGGTACAGATAATCATTCCAAATACGGGGACATGCCATAGTATATCTGTTATTATAGAAAGAATGCATTGCTGAATGTGTGCCCAGAGGTTTCGCCTATAGGAACTTTTAATTTAGTCAGAGTGAGATTGCAAAATATCATATTACTGGAAAGATGACTAAAATAACCCTACACACATAGAGCTGCAAACCTGCACTTACAATGCTAAATATAAGCATGTTGTCCAGTTAATATGTTCTTAGGGCTACATGGAAACTTTTTTTAATCACTACTAATTGATTTTAATGGGAACATTATCAGTTCTTTCTTGCCCCATAAATAACGATCAGGACCTGACAGCTCTGTCACTGCAGTCTCCAAGCGTTTCTGTATCAGTGTAAGTTGAATTAGGCCATGTGCACACTGTCAGTATTTCATCAGTATTTTACCTCAGTATTTGTAAACCAAAACCAGGAGTGGGTGAGAAATACAGAAATGGTGACATTTTTCTTTTATACTTTTCCCCTGATTGTTCCTCACTTGGTTTTGGCTTCCAAATACTGATATAAAATACTGAGCAAATACTGATAGTGTGACGGCAGCCTTAGTGTCATTTTGCAAAAAATACAAATCGGTAAGCAAAGGTAAAGGGTATCGAAACTTGACCGTGATTTTATTCAAGAGGCGATAATCAATACAGGGTCTCAAGGAACCATCTTTTTTAGCAACAAAAAAGAACCCCGCTCCCAACGGTGAAGAAGATGGCCGAATATGCCCTTTCTCCAAAGACTCCTTAATATAGCTCCGCATGGCGGTATGTTCAGGCACAGACAGGTTGAAAAGTCGACCCTTAGGAAACTTACAGCCTGGAATCAAGTCAATAGCACAATCGCAGTTCCTGTGCGATGGAAGGAAACTGGACTTGGGCTCATCGAATACATCCTGAAAATCAGACAAAAACTCTGGAATTTCAGAAGAGGAAGAAGAGGAGATTGACATCAAAGGAACATCATTATGAACCCCCTGACAACCCCAACTAGTCACAGACATGGACTTCCAATCCAACACAGGATTATGTACCTGCAACCACGGAAAACCCAGCACGATAGCATCATGCAAATTATGCAACACCAGAAATAGACAATCTTCCTGATGGGCTGGCGCCATGCGCATGGTCACCTGTGTCCAAAACTGGGGCTTATTTTTAGCCAAGGGTGTAGCATCAATGCCCCTTAAAGGAATAGGGTTCTGCAAAGGCTGCAAGGGAAAACCACAACGCCTGGCAAACTCAAAGTCCATTAAGTTCAAGGCGGCGCCTGAATCCACAAACGCCATGACAGAAAATGATGACAATGAGCAGATCAAGGACACAGACAACAGAAATTTAGGTTGTACAGTACTGATGGTAAATGAACTAGCGATCCTCTTTGTCCGCTTAGGGCAGACTGAAATAACATGAGAAGCGTCGCCACAATAATAACACATCCCATTCTGACATCTGAATCCTTGTCGTTCCGTTCTAGACAGAATCCTATCACACTGCATTGGCTCAGGAATCTGCTCTGAGGACAACGCCACAGCGCGCACAGTTCTGCGCTCCCGCAAGCGCCGGTCAATCTGAATGGCCAGAGACATAGAATCACTCAGACCGGAAGGCGTGGGAAACCCCACCATAACATCTTTAACGGATTCAGAAAGACCCTTTCTGAAAATTGCCGCCAAAGCATCATTATTCCATTTAGTCAACACAGACCATTTTCTGAATTTCTGACAATACAATTCTGCCACCTCTTGACCCTGAGACAGGGCCAACAAGGTCTTCTCAGCTTGATCCACAGAATTAGGTTCAGCATATAATAATCCTAAAGCCTGAAAAAAGGAGTCTACATTAAGCAAAGCCGGATTCCCAGATTCCAGGGAAAACGCCCAATCCTGCGGGTCGCCACGTAGCAGGGATATGACGATTTTAACCTGCTGAATGGAATCACCGGAGGATCGAGGTCTCAAAGCAAAAAACAGTTTACAGTTGTTTTTAACCCCTTTCTGACATCAGACGTACTATCCCGTCGAGGTGGGGTGGGCCCCTATGACCACCGACGGGATAGTACGTCCAGCGCGATCGGCGGCGCTCACGGGGGGAGCGCGGCCGATCGCGGCCGGGTGTCAGCTGCCTATCGCAGCTGACATCTGGCACTATGTGCCAGGAGCGGTCACGGACCGCTCCCGGCACATTAACCCCCGGCACACCACGATCAAACATGATCGCGATGTGCCGGCGGAGCAGGGAAGCATCGCACAGGAAGGGGGCTCCCTGCGGGCTTCCCTGAGCCCCCCACAGCAACGCGATGTGATCGCGTTGCTGCGAGGGTCTTACCTCCCTCCCTGCTTGTTCCAGGCCCGGATCCAAGATGGCCGCGGATCCGGGTCCTGCAGGGAGGGAGGTGGCTTCACAGAGCCTGCTCAGAGCAGGCACTGTGAAGCAGCCTGCACTGCTCTCAGATCGGTGATCTGACAGAGTGCTGTGCACACTGTCAGATCACTGATCTGTGATGTCCCCCCCGGGACAATGTAAAAAAGTTAAAAAAAAATTTCAAAATGTGTAAAAAAAAAAAAAAAAAAAAATTCCTAAATAATGAAAAAAAATATATATATACAGTTAGGTCCATATATATTTGGACAGAGACAACATTTTTCTAATTTTGGTTATAGACATTACCACAATGAATTTTAAACAAAACAATTCAGATGCAGTTGAAGTTTAGACTTTCAGCTTTCATTTGAGGATATCCACGTTAAAATTGGATGAAGAGTTTAGGAGTTTCAGCTCCTTAACATGAGCCACCCTGTTTTTAAAGGGACCAAAAGTAATTGGACAGTTGACTCCAAGGTTATTTCATGGACAGGTGTGGGCAAACACTTCAATATATAATTCTCAATTAAGCAGATAAAAGGCCTGGAGTTGATTTGAGGTGTACTGCTTGCATTTGGAAGGTTTTGCTGTGAAGTAAACATGCGGTCAAAGGAGCTCTCCATGCAGGTGAAACAAGCCATCCTTCAGGTGCGAAAACAGAAAAAACCCATCCCAGAAATTGCTACAATACTAGGAGTGGCAAAATCTACAGTTTGGTACATCATGAGAAAGAAAGAAAGCACTGGTGAACTCATCAATGCAAAAAGAGCTGGGCGCCCACAGAAGACAACAGTGGTGGATGATCGGAGAATATTCTCCATGGTGAAGAGAAACCCCTTCACAGCAGCCAACCAAGTGAACAACACTCTCCAAGAGGTCGGCATATCAATATCCAAATCTACGTTAAAGAGAAGACTGCATGAATGTAAATACAGAGAGTTCACTGAACGGTGCAAGCCACTCAAGCATCAAGAATAAAAAGGCTAGACTGGATTTTGCTAAAAAACATCTAAAAAAGCCAGCACAGTTCTGGAATAACATTCTTTGGACAGATGAAACCAAGATCAATCTCTACCAGAATGATGGAAAGAAAAGTATGGTGAAGGCGTGGTACAGCTCATGATCCAAAGCACACCACACCATCTATAAAACATGGCAGAGGCAGTGTGATGGCTTGGGCATGCAGGGCTGCCAGTGGCACTGGGTCACTAGTGTTTATTGATTATGTGACACAGGACAGAAGCAGCCGAATGAATTCTGAGGTATTCAGAGCCATACTGTGTGCTCAGATCCAGCCAAATGCAGCCAAACTGATTGGTCGTTGTTTCATACTACAGATGGACAATGACCCAAAACATAAAGCCAAAGCAACCCAGGAGTTTATTAAGGCAATGAAGTGGAATATTCTTGAATGGCCAAGTCAGTCACCTGATCTCAACCCAATTGAGCAGCATTTCACTTGTTAAAGACTAAACTTCAGACAGAAAGGCCCACAAACAAACAGCAACTGAAAATCACCACAGTGAAGGCCTGGCAGAGCATCAAAAAGGAGAAAACACAGCGTCTGGTGATTTCCCTGAGTTCAAGACTTCAGGCAGTCATTGCCAACAAAGGGTTTTCAACCAAGTACTAAAAATGAACATTTTATTTAAAATTATTGGATCTGTCCAATTACTTTTGGTCCTTGTAAAAACAGGGAGGCACATGTTAAGAAGCTGAAACTCCTAAACCCTTCATCCAATTTTAATGTGGATACCCTCAAATGAAAGCTGAAAGTCTGAACTTCAACTGCATCTGAATTGTTTTGTTTAAAATTCATTGTGGTAATGTCACTAACCAAAATTAGAAAAATGTTGTCTCTGTCCAAATACATATGGACCTAACTGTATTATTCCCCTAAATACATTTCTTTATCTAAATAAAAAAAAAACAATCAAAGTACACATATTTAGTATCGCCACGTCCGTAACGGCCCGACCTATAAAACTGGCCCACTAGTTAACCCCTTCAGTAAACACCGTAAGAAAAAAAAAAAAAAACGAGGCAAAAAACAACGCTTTATTATCATACTGCCGAACAAAAAGTGGAATAACACGCAATCAAAAAGACAGATATAAATAACCATGATACCGCTGAAAGCGTCATCTTGTCCCGCAAAAAACGAGCCGCCATACAGCATCATCAGCAAAAAAAAAAAAAGTTATAGTCCTGAGAATAAAGCGATGCAAAAATAATTATTTTTTCTATAAAATAGTTTTTATCGTATAAAAGCGCCAAAACATAAAAAAATGATATAAATGAGGTATCGCTGTAATCGTACTGACCTGAAGAATAAAACTGCTTTATCAATTTTACCAAACGCGGAACGGTATAAACGCCTCCCCCAAAAGAAATTCATGAATAGCTGGTTTTTGGTCATTCTGCCTCACAAAAATCGGAATAAAAAGCGATAAAAAAATGTAACGTGCCTGATAATGTTACCAATTAAAACGTCCCGCAAAAAACAAGACCTCACATGACTCTGTGAACTAAAATATGGAAAAATTATAGCTCTCAAAATGTGGTAACGCAAAAAATATTTTTTGCAATAAAAAGCGTCTTTCAGTGTGTGACGGCTGCCAATCATAAAAATCCGCTAAAAAAACCAGCTATAAAAGTAAATCAAACCCCCCTTCATCACCCCCTTAGTTAGGGAAAAATTAAAAAAATGTATTTATTTCCATTTTTCCATTAGGGCTAGGGTTAGGGCTAGGGTTAGGGTTAGGGCTAGGGCTAGGGCTAGGGTTAGGGCTAGGGTTAGGGCTAGGGTTAGGGCTAGGGCTAGGGTTAGGGCTAGGGCTAGGGCTAGGGTTAGGGCTAGGGTTAGGGTTAGGGCTAGGGTTAGGGCTAGGGCTAGGGTTAGGGTTAGGGCTAGGGTTAGGGCTAGGGTTAGGGCTAGGGTTAGGGTTAGGGCTAGGGTTAGGGCTAGGGTTAGGGCTAGGGTTAGGGTTAGGGCTAGGGTTAGGGTTAGGGCTAGGGTTAGGGCTAGGGTTAGGGCTAGGGTTAAGGCTACAGTTAGGGTTGGGGCTAAAGTTACGGTTAGGGTTTAGATTACATTTACAGTTGTGAATAGGGTTGGGATTAGGGTTAGGGGTGTGTCAGGGTTAGAGGTGTGGTTAGGTTTACTGTTGGGATTAGGGTTAGGGGTGTGTTTGGATTAGGGTTTCAGTTATAATTGGGGGGTTTCCACTGTTTAGGCACATCAGGGGCTCTCCAAACGTGACATGGCGTCCGATCTCAATTCCAGCCAATTCTGCGTTGAAAAAGTAAAACAGTGCTTCTTCCCTTCCAAGCTCTCCCGTGTGCCCAAACAGGGGTTTACCCCAACATATGGGGTATCAGTGTACTCAGGACAAATAGGACAACAACTTTTGGGGTCCAATTTCTCCTGTTACCCTTGGGAAAATACAAAACTTGGGGCTAAAAAATAATTTTTGTGGGAAAAAAAATATTTTTTATTTTCACGGCTCTGCGTTATAAACTGTAGTGAAACACTTGGGGGTTCAAAGTTCTCACAACACATCTAGATAAGTTCCATGGGGGTCTAGTTTCCAATATGGGGTCACTTGTGGGGGGTTTCTACTGTTTCGGTACATTAGGGGCTCTGCAAATGCAATGTGACACCTGCAGACCATTCCATCTAAGTCTGCATTCCAAATGGAGCTCCTTCCTTCCGAGCCCTCCCATGCGCCCAAACAGTGGCTCCTCCCCACATATGGGGTATCAGCGCACTCAGGACAAATTGGACAACAAATTTTGGGGTCCAATTTCTCCTGTTACTCTCGGGAAAATACAAAACTGGGGGCTAAAAAATAATTTTTGTGGGAAAAAATTATTATTTTATTTTTACGGCTCTCCATTATAAAGTTCTGTGAAGCCCTTGGTGGGTCAAAGCGCTCACGACACATGTAGATAAGTTCCTTAGGGGGTCTAGTTTCCAAAATGGTGTCACTGGTGGGGGGTTTCTACTGTTTAGGTACATTAGGGGCTCTGCAAACGCAATGTGACACCTGCAGACCATTCCATCTAAGTCTGCATTCAAATGGCACTCCTTCCCTTCCGAACCCTCCCATGCGCCCAAACAGTGATTCCCCCCACACATGGTGTAACATCGCACTCAGGACAAATTGGGCAACAAATTTTGGGGTCCACTTTCTCCTGTTACCCTTGGCAAAATACAAAACTGGGGGCTAAAAAAATAATTTTTGTGGGAAAAATTTTTTGTTTTATTTTTACGGCTCTGCATTATAAACTTCTGTGAAGCACTTGGTGGGTCAAAGTGCTCACCACACCCAGGGCCGGCTCCAGGTTTTTGAGGGCCCCGGGCGAAAGAGTCTCAGTGGGCCCCCCCTTTAACACATACCACAATTCATGATGCACAGATATACTCAATAGACGGAACTTGTCATGTCCCCAAACTCTAATAGTAGGCAGATATCGGGTTAATCCACAGGTTAGGCTATGTCCCCACGATCAGGATATAGCAATGTTTTGGACACAGAGTATTTTCGCTGCATCCAAAATGCTGTGTTCTAATCATGCAGTAAATCCGCATGTGTTCAGTGAACCATGCGGATTTACTGCATGAAATGAATAGCTATGGGTGAGACTATGCAGACTAGCGTCTCCGCTGCAGATAATCAACATGCTGCAGCTCGTAAACCCGTGCCACGGGTGAGTTTACGCAGTGGTAAATAGAAGCACAGTCGGCATGGGATTTCTATAAATCTCATCCACTATGCTTGTAATGTAGAACACAGTGCTTTGAGTGACGGCTTTAAAAAAAAAAAGCTACTGTTTCCTTATTCGTTGTAAAGATTTTTTTTTAAAGTCCATCAAATGTCAGTAAGACGCTCCTGCCTCAAAGAAAAAAGTCCAGCGAGAATAAAGTGTTGAAAAAGAGCTCAGGTAAAGTCCAGAAACTACTAATATAAAGGAGGTTTTAGGTTTGCACAATGCAAGAGAAAAGTAATGATTTCTGAAGAGTTTTTTCTTGAAAAACAGATTGTTTTTCCTCTTGTATGACATGTTCACACAGAGGGTTTTTGGCAGTGTTTTACTACTGGTGTTTTTTTTAAAGATTTTCTACTGCAAAAACTGAGAAAAAACACCTCAGTATGAGCCGCCCTTAGTGTCTCCACAGAGCAGATTTCCATATGAACTACCCACAAATCGCCCCATAATCTCCAGTGGGTAATCTGCACTGCTGGTCATTCCAGTGGATTTTTTTTTAACCTGTGACATGTCACCTAGTGAACAATGTTCCTGGACACTGCAGTGGGTGGCTGTACACAATGGGATGGGATATTCCACACGCAGACCCCACAGCGAGCACCACAGGGTCAGCCACAGATTTTTTTGCTTCAGAATGATTCTAGTGCACTTACACCTCAGAATGAACATTAGGTAAACTAAGATGTGTCATATCTCCCATAAATCCTGTAAGACTGGGCCCGAATGTCACATACCGGGATGTCTCATGTTGTGCCAGTGCTGCCCTTCATAAACTGTTCTAAGTACATGGGTACAAATGTCAGGAATTTCTAGAAATAACTCCTCTTCTCAGGGCAATGGGAGCAGCGCCCTGAGGAATGACCCTGCCAGCAGATTCCCCCTGCTGTACCCAAGAAAGTTGGGCAGCACAGGGGCAGGGGCCGGGGGACATGTGCTGTACCAGGGCAGAATGAGTGGAGCCCCTGTGCCCTCAGGGCCCGGAGTGTGGCATCAGCAGTGCCAAAAGGGCTCTCAGGCCGGCCTCCTGCACTCACAGGGGAATAAGTGCCCCCTGCAGCCAACAGCTATTCAGGAGTAAGGTGGAAAGTTGCGCGGCACCCCCCCATACCTGCTGATATAGCCGTCGCCGTCCCCATCACAGGTCTGGAAGATGCATGCACCTCATGATCCTCTCCTCCTCGCCGGTGCTGGAGAAGTTGCTGCTACCTTTGCAGGCAGCTGCTGCTCTCGGTGACTTCCACAGCCGCCGCCATAGTGCACGGCTGGGCATCCACAGACTGGCCACTGTTGGATGAGGAACATCCCGGAGCTAGCTGCGGACACAGCCACCAGTTCCCTGCCCAGCTCTCCTCTCTCCCAGGGGCTGTTCCTGTTCCTTTCGCGCTCCCCTGCCACACCATGTGCTGAGTGCGCTCCTCCCCCCGCTGAGGGGAATAGTGAGGAGGGCGGGCCCGATGCAGGTTCCGGCGGCCCTGCTGAACAGTGTGTGTGCGCAGCAGTATCCCAGCGCGAGTGGGCCCCCCCGTCTCGCCAGGGCCCCGGCATTTGCCCGGGTGCGCCGGGTGCTGACGCCGGCCCTGACCACACCTCTAGATAAGTTCCTTAGGGGGTCTACTTTCCAAAATGGTGTCACTTGTGGGGGGTTTCAATGTTTAGGCACATCAGTGGCTCTCCAAACGCAACATGGCATCCCATCTCAATTCCTGTCAATTTTGCATTGAAAAGTCAAACGGCGCTCCTTCCCTTCCGAGCTCTCCCATCCGCCCAAACAGTGGTTTACCCGCACATATGGGGTATGAGCGTACTCAGGACAAACAGTACAACAACTTTTTGGGGTCCAATTTCTTCTCTTACCCTTGGGAAAATAAAAAATTGGGGGTGAAAAGATAATTTTTGTGAAAAAATATGATTTTTTATTTTTACGGTTCTACATTATAAACTTCTGTGAAGCACTTGGTGGGTCAAAGTGCTCACCACACCTCTAGATAAGTTCCTTAGGGGGTCTACTTTCCAAAATGGTGTCACTTGTGGGGGGTTTCAATGTTTAGGCACATCAGGGGCTCTCCAAACGAAACATGGCGTCCCATCTCAATTCCAGTCAATTTTGCATTGAAAAGTCAAATGGCGCTCCTTCGCTTCCGAGCTCTGCCATGCGCCCAAACAGTGGTTTACCCCCACATGTAGGGTATTGTCATACTCAGGACAAATTGTACAACAATGTTTGGGGTCCATTTTCTCCTGTTACCCTTGGTAAAATAAAACAAATTGGAGCTGAATTAAATTTTTTGTGAAAAAAAGTTAAATGTTCATTTTTAATTAAACATTCAAAAAATTCCTGTGAAGCACCAGAAGGGTTAATAAACTTCTTGAATATGGTTTTGAGCACCTTGAGGGGTGTAGTTTTTAGAATGGTGTCACACTTGGGTATTTTCTATCATATAGACCCCTCAAAATGACTTCAAATGAGATGTGGTCCCTAAAAAAAAATGGTGTTGTAGAAATGAGAAATTGCTGGTCAACTTTTAACCCTTATAACTCCCTAACAAAAAAAAATTTCAGTTCCAAAATTGTGCTGATGTAAAGTAGACATGTGGGAAATGTTACTTATTAAGTATTTTGTGTGACATATCTCTGTGATTTAATTGCATAAAAATTCAAAGTTGGAAAATTGCGAAATTTTCATAATTTTTGCCAAATTTCCATTTTTTTCACAAATGAACACAGGTACTATCAAAGAATTTTTACCATTGTCATGAAGTACAATATGTCACGAGAAAACAATGTCAGAATCACTGGGATCCGTTGAAGCGTTCTAGAGTTATAACCTCACAAATGGACAGTGGTCAGAATTGTAAAAATTGGCCCGGTCATTAACGTGCAAACCACCCTTGGGGGTAAAGGGGTTAAAACTCAAAAATTTGGACCTGTCACCAAAAAATAAATCAGAAGTAGGAATCTTCGGTTCTAAAGCAGGAGTCTGAACAATATAATCTGAAATACCCTGTACCCTAGCAGCAAGCTGGTCTACACGAGAAGCTATTTCCTGAACATTCATGCTAGCACAAAGCTCCTCAGCCACCCAGAGATAAAAAGGGAAGAGAATATAAAGAAGACTGAAGAAAAAAAATGGCTCAATACCTTTCTTCCCTTCTTCTGAGATGCATTTACTCATTGTGGGCCAGTTGTACTGTTATGATCCGGTGACCTTGGAGCAGCATGAAAACTTTCACTGGAGTAGGTGGTAACTATACTGACTGCAAATCCTGATCTTAACATCGCAACTAGAAGTAGCCGTGGGGTGTACCTAACAAAACCTAGACACCTCGTCACAGCCGGAGGACTAAATACCCCTATAGATGGAAATAGGAATACTATCTTGCCTCAGAGCAGAACCCCAAAGGATAGGCAGCCCCCCACAAATATTGGCTGTGAGTAGGAGAAGAAAGACACACACAGGCAGAAAAACAGGATTTAGCACAAGAGGCCACACTAGCTAAAATAGGAAAGGATAGGACAGAGTTCTGTGCGGTCAGTATTAAAACCCTTCCAAAAATATCCACAGCAGATTATACAAAAAATTCCTCCATCTAACTAAAGACGGGGAACGTATATCTGCAACTCCAGAGACTCCTACACTCAGAGCAGGAATACAATCAAAAAGCAAGCACATAGCTTGTGTGCCATAGAAGAAGAAACAGACACTTATCTTTGCTGAATTGGCAGCTAAGCAGGAGAAGCCAGACAGAGATCCAACACATCCCAAGAAACATTGACAACTGGAAAGGACTAATGAGTCCTGCAAACCTAAATACCCCAATCAGAATTGCAATTAGCAGATACACCTGTCCAGGACTGCAGCCCAGGGACAACTGCATTACCACCTACAACCACCGGAGGGAGCCCAAAAGCAGAATTCACAACAAGTTACTGTCAACTACAGCTAACAGAACTACAGAGAAAAACTGCTTATAATTGTAGAATTGGGAGCCAGAGTTCGGCGGCTTACGTACCCTGATATGTTTCCCATCCACCGCTCCAATGCAGTTTGGAAAGTCACAATTGTCCTGGAACCCACGGGCTATTTTGAGCCAAGCATCACAAGGTCCTTGAGTCTATCCCATATTTGCCTACAGGTTGACCGCACAATGCCAGAAATTGTTGATTGGCCAATCAAAAACTCCAGGTGGAGTCCCGCAAATGACAATCCAGTGGTCAGGAATCTGAAAGTGAACAAAAAACAAATATTAGGTAGGTTTGAAGAGTGCACACAAAACATGAATAAGCACAATCATATTTGCTAGTTTCATAAACCTGATTAACGCTGGAAAGGGGAAAATGTCCTTAGGGTGCTTAACTATAAAATTTTCCTAACTTTGTAACATCTGCTTGTGACCTAATGTACACATATTCCTGAAAAAGACAGATAGAAACAAACACATAAACTAAAAAAGATCATCAACATACAGTATGTGAGGATGTAGAATACATACCGTAAGGTAAGGAGAAGACGTTCCTTGGCGGATATGGCTTTGCGCATCCTTGTGTCCTGATATGTGATTCCTGGCTGTAATATCTCCAACAATCTGTCAAATGTTTGGATTGTCATGCGACAGTAGAGATAGAACTTTTCTGGATGTTCCCGCAGAGCTGTATATAGCCGATGAAAATGGCCTTTAGTGAGGCGTTTAGTCAAAAGAGGATGCACCCACATTCTTCTGCTCCTCCTTCGCGGATCCACAATCACAGGATATGGCTGGCCAAACCGATGTGACAAGACCCAGTTAAACAAAACCCGCTGCATTGGGGTGAACTGCAGGAGGTCAGACATGGTGCAAATGTTACCACAACACTCCAACAGATGCAGAACCACAAAATGGCCATATGGGAGTGAGCCACCTGTTGTAGAGGCCTTAAATAGGGTTGATGATGGTGATTTAAAACAATTTCAGCCTCCAAAACGGTTAAATGTCCATTTTGTCAGGTTGCGTGAAAAATACGCATTACGGTGGGCATACGGATTACATTCGCAACATTACATGCGCAAAATACGCGACCACACCTTGCCTACGGAGTACTTATTTATCACCGTATTTCGAATTTTGAGGCGTATTACGACCGTAGAATACGGGCCGTATTTTTTATACGTGGAGTGTGAGGCCGGCCTGAAATAGTAATAAAATACTGAAATTCAAAAAAGGATTTTGGAAAGACATATCAATATAATTCCCGTGTTCCATAGATATCCCGAAGGACTCAGGAGAAGACGGGGAATAAAGGGAGGACAAAAAAGAAAAAGAAAGACAAAAATGTACCTAGATACCATGTTCTTTTAAAAGGCATATAATTCTAGCCCAAAGATTTAGGCCCTTAGGTGCAAGGCAATCTAATGAAAAAATCCAATTAGACTCTGTCCTACACATAACCTGTATTAGATTGCCACCTCTTAAGTTCTGATGGATTCTTTGGATCCCACAAAAGCAAACATCTTTCATAGATTTGTTATGTTTCTCGCTGAAGTGCCGTGAAAGGGGATGGCCAGCAAAGCCTTTCTGAATGTTAGTCAGACGTTCCTTAACCCTGATGTTCTGTTCGGGTCATAGTGACCCGAACAGACTTTTTGCGGCCCTGTAGATTTTTTTCTGTAAGTCTCTAAAACTTGAGACTCCTTGACTTTTCCTCATTTGGGGGGACCTACCTATGAGTATTTTTTTTTTTTGTTTACTTTTTGCTACACGCAAAAAGTTACACTTGTTGTGTTCGGGTCATAGTGACCCGACATCGTTTTTTACAGCTGTGAGGCCATATTTTCAGTGAAATAAAGGAGTTATAACCTCAGTTGGGTCTATTTATTGCATCTACTATTGTATATCAATTGATTTATTTCCTAAATTATTTCAATGGGGTCGTACACGCGCTCTACCGGGGGTATGCATTAAGATCTGCGCACCATAAAAATGGCTTTATATTGATTATTTTTGGTGCGCAGTCTATTCTAAAATGTAGAGTGCATCCGGAGAGATCACTAGGTGTGCACTACACGTGTATATTATGCGCAGAACGGACTGCTCAGAACGCGCTGTCTAAGACGTTTTTTTTTGTAAAGCTAGTCTGTCTTCCTGGCTTATCTGCTTGTTTTCAGAAAGGTTCTTATCTTCTCTGCTCTTATCAGTACACATATGCTAGCCCAGACATTTTACCTTTCAGTTTCTTTGGAGAGCAGCTGTGTACATACCTCTGTTCCAGGATATCTCTGTTCCAGGCAGTATCTTTGTTTTCTACAGGTATGTTGCTTGTTATGCTTTTACTAATCAATTCTATTGATAGATTGTATATTGTAAAGGAATACTTTTATTTTATTTTATTACATGTAATTAGTGTTATTACTGTGTGATACACTGCTCTACACTTAGCATGTTAGATTGCTGGATATTGAGCACTGGTATGCTTTGATGTAGTATAGAAGCTCTTATTGTTTTTGAAGCTGTTTTTTTTCTCAGACTTTATTATTATTGTTTACTTACAAAGGTTTTTTTTTATTACAAAATATGTGTAGTTTTCTATTTTCGTTTTGCTCATTGATCTGTTTTTTCAGAATAAAAAAAAAAAAAAAGATTTCTAGTTAATTTTTCTTTTTTTTTTACTACCAAACATGTTCACAAACAGTCTAGTAAGCAAAAAGTATAAAAAAATGGAGTTAGAGTGTCTAAAATCAAGGTTTATTAAGCCGGGTCATAGTGACCCGGAACACTACAAGTGTATAGTAGATGCGAACAAAACAGCAGGGTTAATACGCACCATAAGGGTCCTCTTAGGGTACCGTCACACAGTGCCATTTCGATCGCTACGACGGTACGATTCGTGACGTTCCAGCGATATCGTTACGATATCGCTGTGTCTGACACGCAGCAGCGATCAGGGATCCTGCTGAGAATCGTACGTCGTAGCAGATCGTTTGGAACTTTCTTTCGTCGCTGGATCTCCCGCTGTCATCGCTAGATCGGTGTGTGTGACACCGATCTAGCGATGCGATCTAGCGATGCGTTCGCTTGTAACCAGGGTAAACATCGGGTTACTAAGCGCAGGGCCGCGCTTAGTAACCCGATGTTTACCCTGGTTACCAGCGTAAATGTAAAAAAAAAAAAACAGTACATACTTACATTCCGGTGTCCGTCAGGTCCCTAGCCGTCTGCTTCCCGCACTCACTGACTGCCGGCCATAAAGTGAAAGCAGAGCACAGCGGTGACGTCACCGCTATGCTGTGCTTTCACTTTACGGCCGGCAGTCACTGAGTGCGGGAAGCAGACGGCAAGGGACAGACACCGGAATGTAAGTATGTACTGTTTGGTTTTTTTTACGCTGGTAACCAGGGTAAACATCGGGTTACTAAGCGCGGTCCTGCGCTTAGTAACCCGATGTTTACCCTGGTTACCCGGGGACCTCGGCATCGTTGGTCGCTCGAGAGCTGTCTGTGTGACAGCTCCCCAGCGACCACACTACGATTTACCTACGATCACGGCCAGGTCGTATCGCTGGTCGTGATCGTAGGTAAATCGTATAGTGTGACGGTACCCTTAGTGCGGCCTACATAAAGTTTCTTGCACGGACACTCTATTAGATATATGACCTTGGTGGTGGAACATGTGATTCTCTCTTTGATGCTAAAAATAGTCACAGAATCGGAATCAGTAGATGTGAGTTGACAAGTTTTTGTAAAAGAAGTGTTTCTACAGCAGTAGCAGCTGCCACACGGAGTAAAGCCTGGCTTGGCGTCCCTGGAAAAACTAGTTAGATGCTTCTGCCCCCTCACAGATTTTGTGGTCGGGGCTATCATGCTACCCAAGAAGTGGGCTTTACTAAACACAAATCTGGGAACAGGTAACCCTGACGAAGAAGGGTTCCTTTGAAACGCGTTGGTAGCTTTTTTGGCCCCAGTGTTGCTCCGTATCTTTTGTGACGTCACACGCTAGGCACCTCTGTCGGCCATCTTTTCCTTTAGCACGCATCCAAAGACGCCACCGGCCGGGGCTTTCTCTGGCTATTCTACATGGGCCCTCGAGTGCATCATCTATCCCCTCCCCTCCCCCTCTTCCTTCAGGTAAATATTTTTGTATTTCTTCTTTTTATCCTCATATAATTATCATTAGCATTTGTTCATCTAGGTTACGCACTATCGTTTCAGAGTTATTATCCCCTCAAACGCGGTTTCAAAATTTTCCCATCATACATCGAATTTTATTAAAGAAACCTCCCAATGATAACAGTATAATCTCCAAAGTGAATAAAAACTCAAAATACCCTGTTCCAAATTATTAGGCACAGTAGAATTTCTAAACATTTGAAATGTTTTAAAGAACTGAATATGCTCATTTGTGGAATTTGCAGCATTAGGAGGTCACATTCACTGCACAAAAAAAGCTATTTAAATCCAAAACATCCTAACAGGCCAAGTTACATGTTAATATAGGACCCCTTCTTTGATATCACCTTCACAATTCTTGCATTCATTAAACTTGTTAGTTTTTGGAGAGTTTCTGCTTGTATTTCTTTGCATGAAGTCAGAATAGCCTCCAGGAGCTGCTGTTTTGATGTGGACTGCCTCTCACCCTCATAGATCTTTCCCTTGATGATACTCCAAAGGTTCTCTATAGGGTTGAGGTCAGGGGAAGATGGTGGCCACACCATGAGTTTATCTCCTTTTATGCCCATAGCAGCCAATGACTCAGAGGTATTATTTGCAGCATGAGATGGTGCATTGTCATGCATGAAGATGATTTTGCTCCTGAAGGCACGTTTCTGCTTTTTATACCATTGAGGAAAGTCAGAAACTCTATATACTTTGCAGAGGTAATTTTCACACCTTCAGGAACCTTAACCCCTTTACCCCCAAGGGTGGTTTGCACGTTAATGACCAGGCCAATTTTTACAATTCTGACCACTGTCCCTTTATGAGGTTATAACTCCGAAACGCTTCAACGGATCCTGGTGATTCTGACATTGTTTTCTCGTGACATATTGTACTTCATGATAGTGGTAAAATTTCTTTGATAGTACCTGCGTTTATTTGTGAAAAAAACGGAAATTTGGCGAAAATTTTGAAAATTTCGCAATTTTCAAACTTTGAATTTTTATGCAATTAAATCACAGAGATATGTCACACAAAATACTTAATAAGTAACATTTCCCACATGTCTCCTTTACATCAGCATAATTTTGGAACCAATTTTTTTTTTTGTTAGGGAGTTATAAGGGTTAAAAGTTGACCAGCAATTTCTCATTTTTACAACACCATTTTTTTTTAGGGACCACGTCTCATTTGAAGTCATTTTGAGGGGTCTATATGATAGAAAATGCCCAAGTGTGACACCATTCTAAAAACTGCACCCCTCAAGGTGCTCAAAACCACATTCAAGAAGTTTATTAACCCTTCAGGTGTTTAATAGGAATTTTTGGAATGTTTAAATAAAAATGAACATTTAACTTTTTTACACAAAAAATTTACTTCAGCTCCAATTTGTTTTATTTTACCAAGGGTAACAGGAGAAATTGGACCCAAAAAGTTGTTGTCCAATTTGTCCTGAGTACGCTGATACCCCATATGTGGCAGTAAACCACTGTTTGGGCGCATGGGAGAGCTCGGAAGGGAAGGAGCGCTATTTGACTTTTCAATGCAAAATTGACAGGAATTGAGATGGGACGCCATGTTGCGTTTGGAGAGCCACTGATGTGCCTAAACATTGAAACCCCCCACAAGTGACAATATTTTGGAAAGTAGACCCCCTAAGGAACTTATCTGGATGTGTGGTGAGCACTTTGACCCACCAAGTGCTTCACAGAAGTTTATAATGCAGAACCGTAAAAATAAAAAATCATATTTTTTCACAAAAATTATATTTTTGCCCCCAATTTTTTATTTTTCCAAGGGTAAGAGAAGAAATTGGACCTCAAAAGTTGTTGTCCAATTTGTCCTGAGTACGCTGATACCCCATATGTGGCAGTAAACCACTGTTTGGGCGCATGGGAGAGCTCGGAAGGGAAGGAGCGCAGTTTGACTTTTCAATGCAAAATTGACAGAAATTGAGATGGGACGCCATGTTGCGTTTGGAGAGCCACTGATGTGCCTAAACATTGAAACCCCCCACAAGTGACACCATTTTGGAAAGTAGACCCCCTAAGGAACTTATCTAGAGGTGTGGTGAGCACTTTGACCCACCAAGTGCTTCACAGAAGTTTATAATGCAGAACCGTAAAAATAAAAAATCATATTTTTTCACAAAAATTATATTTTTGCCCCCAATTTTTTATTTTTCCAAGGGTAAGAGAAGAAATTGGACCTCAAAAGTTGTTGTCCAATTTGTCCCGAGTACGCTGATACCCCATATGTGGCAGTAAACCACTGTTTGGGCGCATGGGAGAGCTCGGAAGGGAAGGAGCGCCGTTTGACTTTTCAATGCAAAATTGACAGGAATTGAGATGGGACGCCATGTTGCGTTTGGAGAGCCACTGATGTGCCTAAACATTGAAACCCCCCACAAGTGACACCATTTTGGAAAGTAGACCCCCTAAGGAACTTATCTGGATGTGTGGTGAGCACTTGGACCCACCAAGGGCTTCACAGAAGTTTATAATGCAGAGCCATAAAAATAAAACAAAATTTTTTTCCCACAAAAATTATTTTTTAGCCCCCAGTTTTGTATTTTCCCTAGGGTAACAGGAGAAATTGGACCCCAAAAGTTGTTGTCCAATTTGTCCTGAGTACGCTGATACCCCATATGTGGGGGGGAACCACCGTTTGGGCGCATGGGAGGGTTCGGAAGGGAAGGAGCGCCATTTGGAATGCAGACTTAGATGGAATGGTCTGCAGGCGTCACATTGCGTTTGCAGAGCCCCTAATGTACCTAAACAGTAGAAACCCCCCACAAGTGACACCATTTTGGAAAGTAGACCCCCTAAGGAACTCATCTTGATGTGTTGTGAGAGCTTTGAACCCCCAAGTATTTCACTACAGTTTATAACGCAGAGCCATGCAAATAAAAAATATTTTTTTTTCCACAAAAATTATATTTTAGCCCCCAGTTTTGTATTTTTCCAAGGTTAGCAGGAGAAATTGGACCCTAAATGTTGTTGTCCAATTTGTCCTGAGTACGCTGATACCCGATATGTGGGGGGGAACCACCGTTTGGGCGCATGGGAGGGCTCGGAAGGGAAGGAGCATCATTTGGAATGCAGACTTAGATGGATTGGTCTGCAGGCGTCACATTGCGTTTGCAGAGCCCCTAATGTACCTAAACAGTAGAAACCCCCCACAAGTGACCCCATATTGGAAACTAGACCCCTCAATGAACTTATCTAGATGTGTTGTGAGAACTTTGAACCCCCAAGTGTTTCACTACAGTTTATAACGCAGAGCCGTGAAAATAAAAAATCTTTTTGTTTTCCCACAAAAATTATTTTTTAGCCCCCAGTTTTGTATTTTCCCAAGGGTAACAGGAGAAATTGGTCCACAAAAGTTGTTGTCCAATTTGTCCTGAGTACGCTGATACCCCATATGTTGGGGTACACTCCTGTTTGGGCACACAGGAGAGCTCGGAAGGGAAGGAGCACTGTTTTACTTTTTCAACGCAGAATTGGCTGGAATTGAGATCGGACGCCATGTCGTGTTTGGAGAGCCCCTGATGTGCCGAAACAGTGGAAACCCCCCAATTATAACTGAAACCCTAATCTAAACACACCCCTAACCCTAATTCCAACGGTAACCCTAACCACACCTCTAACCCTGACACACCCCTAACCCTAATCCCAACCCTATTCCCAACTGTAAATGTAATCTAAACCCTAACCCTAACTTTAGCCCCAACCCTAACTGTAGCCCCAACCCTAACCCTAACCCTAGCCCTAACCCTAGCCCTAACCCTAGCCCTAACCCTAACCCTAACCCTAGCCCTAACCCTAACCCTAGCCCTAACCCTAGCCCTAACCCTAACCCTAGCCCTAACCCTAGCCCTAACCCTAGCCCTAACCCTAGCCCTAACCCTAACCCTAGCCCTAACCCTAGCCCTAACCCTAGCCCTAACCCTAACCCTAACCCTAGCCCTAACCCTAGCCCTAACCCTAGCCCTAACCCTAGCCCTAGCCCTAACCCTAGCCCTAACCCTAGCCCTAGCCCTAACCCTAGCCCTAACCCTAGCCCTAACCCTAACCCTAGCCCTAATGGGAAAATGGAAATAAATACATTTTTTTTTATTTTTCCCTAACTAAGGGGGTGATGAAGGGGGGTTTGATTTACTTTTATAGCGAGTTTTTTAGCGGATTTTTATGATTGGCAGCCGTCACACACTGAAAGACCCTTTTTATTGCAAAAAATATTTTTTGCAATACCACATTTTGAGAGCTATAATTTTTCCATATTTTGGTCCACAGAGTCATGTGAGGTCTTGTTTTTTGCGGGACGAGTTGACGTTTTTATTGAAAACATTTTTGGGCACGTGACTTTTTTTATCGCTTTTTATTCCGATTTTTGTGAGGAAGAATGACCAAAAGCCAGCTATTCATGAATTTCTATTGGGGGAGGCGTTTATACCGTTCCGCGTTTGGTAAAATTGATAAATCAGTTTTATTCTTCGGGTCAGTACGATTACAGCGATACCTCATTTATATCATTTTTTTATGGTTTGGTGCTTTTATACGATAAAAACTATTTTACAGAAAAAATAATTATTTTTGCATCGCTTTATTCTCAGGACTATAACTTTTTTATTTTTTTGCTGATGATGCTGTATGGCGGCTCTTTTTTTGCGGGACAATATGACGCTTTCAGCGGTACCATGGTTATTTATATCTGTCCTTTTGATCGCGTGTTATTCCACTTTTTGTTCGGCGGTATGATAATAAAGCGTTGTTTTTTGCCTCGTTTTTTTTTTTTTTTTCTTACGGTGTTTACTGAAGGGGTTAACTAGTGGGACAGTTTTATAGGTCGGGTCGTTACGGACGCGGCGATACCAAATATGTGTACTTTTATTGGTTTTTTTTTTTTATTTAGATGAAGAAATGTATTTATGGGAATAATATTTTTTTTTTTTTTTTTATTATTTTGGAATATTTTTTTTTATTTTTTTTACACATTTGGAAATTTTTTTTTTTACTTTTTTACTTTGTCCCAGGGGGGGACATCACAGATCAGTGATCTGACAGTTTGCACAGCACTCTGTCAGATCACTGATCTGACATGCAGCGCTGCAGCCTTCACAGTGCCTGCTCTGAGCAGGCTCTGTGAAGCCACCTCCCTCCCTGCAGGACCCGGATCCGCGGCCATCTTGGATCCGGGGCTCGAGTAGGGAGGGAGGTGAGGAGACCCTCGCAGCAACGCGATCACATCGCGTTGCTGCGGGGGGCTCAGGGAAGCCCGCAGGGAGCCCCCTCCCTGCGCGGTGCTTCCCTGCACCGCCGGCACATCGCGATCATCTTTGATCGCGGTGTGCCAGGGGTTAATGTGCCGGGGGCGGTCCGTGACCGCTCCTGGCACATAGTGCCGGATGTCAGCTGCGATAAGCAGCTGACACCCGGCCGCGATCGGCCGCGCTCCCCCCGTGAGCGCGGCCGATCGGCTATGACGTACTATCCCGTCCAGGGTCAGATAAGCCCAGGGCACCTCGACGGGATAGTACGTCTAAGGTCACAGAGGGGTTAAAGGGCCCTACCAGCTGTTTCCCCATGATTCTGGGCCAAAACATGACTCCTCCACCTCATTGCTGACGTCGCAGCCTTGTTGGGACATGGTGGCCATCCACCAACCATCCACTACTCCATCCATCTGGACCATCCAGGGTTGCTCGACACTCATCAGTAAATAAGACTGTTTGAAAATTAGTCTTCATGTATGTCTGGGCCCACTGCAACCTTTTCTGCTTGTGAACACTTTTTAGGGGTGGCCGAATAGTAGGTTTATGAACCAAAGCAAGCCTTTGAAGGATCCTACACCTTGAGGTTCGAGGGACTCCAGAGGCACCAGCAGCTTCAAATATCTGTTTGCTGCTTTGTAATGGCTTTTTAGCAGATGCTCTCTTAATCCGATGAACTTGCCTGGCAGAAACCTTCCACATTATGCGTTTATCAGCACGAACACATCTGTGCTCAGATTCAGCCACAAATCTCTTAACATTATGATGATCACGCTTAAGGGCGTAGGGTTAGGGTTAGGGGTAGGGTTAGGGGTAGGGGTAGGGTTAGGGGTTGGGGTAGGGTTAGGGGTAGGGTTAGGGCTAGGGGTAAGGTTAGGGGTAGGGTTAGGGTTAGGGCTAGGGTTAGGGGTAGGGTTAGGGGTAGGGTTAGGGCTAGGGTTAGGGCTAGGGTTAGGGTTAGGGTTAGGGTTAGGGTTAGGGCTAGGGCTAGGGTTAGGGTTATGGCTAGGGTTGGGGCTAAATTTAGGGTTAGGGTTGGGGCTAAATTTAGGGTTAGGGTAGGGGCTAAATTTAGGGTTAGGCTTCTTTCACACTTACGTCGGTACGGGGCCGTCGCAATGCGTCGGCCCGACATACCGACGCACGTTGTGAAAATTGTGCACAACGTGGGCAGCAGCTGTAGTTTTTCAACGCATCCGCTGCCCAATCTATGTCCTGGGGAGGAGGGGGCGGAGTTACGGCCACGCATGCGCGGTCAGAAATGGCGGATGCGACGTACAAAAAAAGTTTCATTGAACTTTTTTTGTGCCGACGGTCCGCCAAAACACAACTGATCCAGTGCACGACGGACGCGACGTGTGGCCATCCGTCACAATCCGTCGGCAATACAAGTCTATGGGCAAAAAACACATCCTGCAGGCACATTTGCAGGATCCGTTTCTTGTCCAAAACGACGGATTGCGACGGAATGCCAAACGACGCAAGTGTGAAAGTAGCCTTAGGGCTAGGGTTAGGGTTGGGGCTAAAGTTAGGGCTAGGGTTGGGGCTAAAGTTAGGGTTAGAGCTGGGATTAGGGTTAGGGTTTGGATTAGGGTTGGTATTAGGGTTAGGGTTGGCATTAGGGTTACGCTTGGGATTAGGGTTAAGGTTAGGGTTGTGATTGGGATTAGGGGTGTGTTGGATTTAGGGTTTTGATTAGGGTTATGGTTAGGGTTGACATTAGGGTTGTTTTGGGGTAAGGGTTGTGATTATGGTTAGGGTTAGTGATTAGGATTATGGATCAGGTTGGGATTAGGGTTAGGGGTGTGTTGGGGTTAGGGTTGGAGCTAGAATTGGGGGGTTTCCACTGTTTAGGTACATCTGGGGGTCTCCAAACACGACAGCCAATTTTGCGCTCAAAAAGTCAAATGGTGCTCCCTCCCTTCTGAGCTCTGCCGTGCGCCCAAACAGTGGGTTACCCCCACATATGGGGCATCAGCGTACTCGGGATAAATTGGACAACAACTTCTGGGGTCCAATTTCTCTTGTTACCCTTGTGAAAATAAAAACTTGGGGGCTTGTTGTGAATTCTGTGGCAGAGCTCCCTCCTGTGGTCACAAGTGGTACTTCGGCTGATTCTCTCTGGGAGCTTCCGTTTGTGGAGGAAAGTGGTACTGCGGCTTCTGAGTTTCCTCCCTCAGGTGATCTGGTGAGGTCGTTAGGTGCTTCTCTACTTAACTCCACCTAATGCTTTGATTCTGGCTTCCTGTCAATGTTCCAGTGTTGGACTTGTTTTTCCCTGGATCATTCCTGTGGCCTGCTGCTCTGCATAGCTAAGTTCTTCTTTGCTATTTGTTTGCTATTTTTTCTGTCCAGCTTGTCTAATTGTTTTGCTGGAAGCTCTGGGACGCAAAGGGTGTACCTCCGTGCCGTTAGTTCGGTACGGAGGCTCTTTTTGCCCCCTTTGCGTGGTTTTCTTTAGGGTTTTGTGTAGACCGCAAAGTTATCTTTCCTATCCTCGCTCTGTTAAGAAAGTCGGGCCTCACTTTGCTGAATATATTTCATCTCTACGTTTGTCTTTTCATCTTAACTCACAGTCATTATATGTGGGGGGCTGCCTTTTCCTTTGGGGTATTTCTCTGAGGCAAGGTAGGCTTATTTTCTATCTTCAGGCTAGTTAGTTTCTCAGGCTGTGCCGAGTTGCATAGGCAGAGTTAGGCGCAATCCACGGCTGCCTCTAGTGTTGTTTGGAGAGGATTAGGGATTGCGGTCTGCAGAGTTCCCACGTCTCAGAGCTCGTTCTATTATTTTGGGTTATTGTCAGATCACTGTATGTGCTCTGACCTCCATGTCCATTGTGATACTCAATTGCCTTTCATAACAGTACAGGAAGCCAAAAGTACTAATGATTCTCAATAGAGGGAAAAAAAGAAGTTCTGAGACCATTTTTTTTTCTTTGCACTGTGTTTTGCCTTTTTTTTCCCCTAAACATTTGGGTGGTTCAGTACACAGGTGTAGCGATGGACATTAGAAGTCTGTCTTCATTTGTGGATCAGCTCTCGGCAAGAGTACAAAAGATTCAAGACACTATTGATCAGAAATCTATGTTAGAACCAAGAATTCCTATTCCTGATTTGTTTTTTTGGAGATAGAACTAAGTTTCTGAGTTTCAAAAATAATTGTAAGCTATTTCTGGCCTTGAAACCTCGCTCCTCTGGTGATCCAGTTCAACAGGTTTTGATTATTTTTTCTTTTTTGCGCGGCGACCCTCAGGACTGGGCATTTTCTCTTGCGCCAGGAGATCCTGCATTAAGTAATATCGATGCGTTTTTCCTGGCGCTCGGATTGCTGTACGATGAGCCTAATTCAGTGGATCAGGCAGAAAAGAATTTGCTGGCTCTTTGTCAGGGTCAGGATGAGATAGAGGTATAATGTCAGAAATTTAGAAAGTGGTCAGTGCTCACTCAATGGAATGAATCTGCGCTGGCAGCTATGTTCAGAAAGGGTCTCTCTGAAGCCCTTAAGGATGTCATGGTGGGATTTCCTATGCCTGCTGGTTTGAATGAGTCTATGTCTTTGGCCATTCAGATCGGTCGACGCTTGCGTGAGCGTAAATCTGTGCACCATTTGGCGGTATTACCTGAGCTTAAACCTGAGCCTATGCAGTGCGATAGGACTTTGACCAGAGTTAAACGGCAAGAACACAGACGTCTGAATGGGCTGTGTTTCTACTGTGGTGATTCCACTCATGCTATCTCTGATTGTCCTAAGCGCACTAAGCGGTTCGCTAGGTCTGCCACCATTGGTACGGTACAGTCAAAATTTCTTCTGTCCGTTACCTTGATCTGCTCTTTGTCATCGTATTCTGTCATGGCATTTGTGGATTCAGGCGCTGCCCTGAATTTGATGGACTTGGAGTATGCTAAGCGTTGTGGGTTTCTCTTGGAGCCCTTGCAGTGTCCTATTCCATTGAGAGGAATTGATGCCATGCCTTTGGCCAAGAATAAGCCTCAATACTGGACCCAGCTGACCATGTGCATGGCTCCTGCACATCAGGAGGTTATTCGCTTTCTGGTGTTGCATAATCTGCATGATGTGGTCGTGTTGGGGTTGCCATGGCTACAAGCCCATAATCCAGTATTAGATTGGAAATCCATGTCGGTGTCCAGCTGGGGTTGTCAGGGGGTGCATGGTGATGTTCCATTTCTGTCAATTTCATCATCCACCCCTTCTGAGGTTCCAGAGTTCTTGTCTGATTACCGGGATGTATTTGATGAGCCCAAGTCCGATACCCTACCTCCGCATAGGGATTGTGATTGTGCTATCAATTTGATTCCTGGTAGTAAATTCCCAAAAGGTCGACTGTTTAATTTATCCGTGCCTGAGCACGCCGCTATGCGCAGTTATGTGAAGGAATCCCTGGAGAAGGGGCATATTCGCCCGTCATCGTCACCATTAGGAGCAGGGTTCTTTTTTGTAGCCAAGAAGGATGGTTCGCTGAGACCTTGTATAGATTACCGCCTTCTAAATAAGATCACGGTTAAATTTCAGTACCCCTTGCCATTGTTATCTGATTTGTTTGCTCGGATTAAGGGGGCTAGTTGGTTCACCAAGATAGATCTTCGTGGTGCGTATAATCTGGTGCGAATCAGGCGAGGCGATGAATGGAAAACTGCATTTAATACGCCCGAGGGTCATTTTGAGTATCTAGTGATGCCATTCAGACTTGCCAATGCTCCATCAGTGTTTCAGTCCTTTATGCATGACATCTTCCGAGAGTACCTGGATAAATTCCTGATTGTGTACTTGGATGACATTTTGATCTTCTCGGATGATTGGGAGTCTCATGTGAAGCAGGTCAGAACGGTTTTTCAGGTCCTGCGTGCTAATTCTTTGTTTGTGAAGGGATCAAAGTGTCTCTTTGGTGTGCAGAAGGTTTCATTTTTGGGGTTCATCTTTTTTCCCCTTCTACTATCGAGATGGATTCTGTTAAGGTCCAAGCCATCCATGATTGGACTCAGCCGACATCTCTGAAAAGTCTGCAAAAGTTCCTGGGCTTTGCTAATTTTTATCGTCGCTTCATCTGCAATTTTTCTAGTATTGCCAAACCATTGACCGATTTGACCAAGAAGGGTGCTGATGTGGTCAATTGGTCTTCTGCTGCTGTGAAAGCTTTTCAAGAGTTGAAGCGTTGTTTTTCTTCTGCCCCTGTGTTGTGTCAACCAGATGTTTCTCTTCCGTTCCAGGTCGAGGTTGATGCTTCTGAGATTGGAGCAGGGGCTGTTTTGTCGCAGAGAGGTTCTGATTGCTCAGTGATGAAACCATGCGCTTTTTTTTCCAGGAAGTTTTCGCCTGCTGAGCGAAATTATGATGTGGGCAACCGAGAGTTGCTGGCCATGAAGTGGGCATTCGAGGAGTGGCGTCACTGGCTTGAAGGAGCTAAGCATCGCATGGTGGTATTGACTGATCATAAGAACTTGACTTATCTCGAGTCTGCTAAGCGGTTGAATCCTAGACAGGCTCGTTGGTCGCTGTTTTTTGCCCGTTTTGACTTTGTGATTTCGTACCTTCCGGGCTCTAAAAATGTGAAGGCGGATGCTCTGTCTAGGAGTTTTGTGCCCGACTCTCCGGGTTTGTCTGAGCCGGCGGGTATCCTCAAGGAAGGAGTAATTGTGTCTGCCATCTCCCCTGATTTGCGGCGGGTGCTGCAAAAATTTCAGGCTAATAAACCTGATCGTTGTCCAGCGGAGAGACTGTTTGTCCCTGATAGGTGGACCAATAAAGTTATCTCTGAGGTTCATTGTTCGGTGTTGGCTGGTCATCCTGGAATCTTTGGTACCAGAGAGTTAGTGGCTAGATCCTTTTGGTGGCCGTCTCTGTCGCGGGATGTGCGTGCTTTTGTGCAGTCCTGTGGGATTTGTGCTCGGGCTAAGCCCTGCTGTTCTCGTGCCAGTGGGTTGCTTTTGCCCTTGCCGGTCCCGAAGAGGCCTTGGACACATATCTCTATGGATTTTATTTCAGATCTTCCCGTTTCTCAAAAGATGTCAGTCATTTGGGTGGTCTGTGATCGCTTTTCTAAGATGGTCCATCTGGTACCCTTGTCTAAATTGCCTTCCTCCTCTGATTTGGTGCCATTGTTCTTCCAGCATGTGGTTCGTTTACATGGCATTCTGGAGAATATCGTTTCTGACAGAGGTTCCCAGTTTGTTTCGAGGTTTTGGCGAGCCTTTTGTGGTAGGATGGGCATTGACTTGTCTTTTTCCTCGGCTTTCCATCCTCAGACTAATGGCCAGACCGAACGAACCAATCAGACCTTGGAAACATATCTGAGATGCTTTGTTTCTGCCGATCAGGATGACTGGGTGTCCTTTTTGCCTTTGGCTGAGTTCGCCCTTAATAATCGGGCCAGCTCGGCTACCTTGGTTTCGCCATTTTTCTGCAATTCTGGGTTCCATCCTCGTTTCTCTTCAGGACAGGTTGAGTCTTCGGACTGTCCTGGTGTGGATACTGTGGTGGACAGGTTGCAGCAGATTTGGACTCATGTAGTGGACAATTTGACCTTGTCCCAGGAGAAGGCTCAACGTTTCGCTAATCGCAGACGCCGTGTGGGTCCCCGACTTCGTGTTGGGGATCTGGTTTGGTTATCTTCTCGTCATATTCCTATGAAGGTTTCCTCTCCTAAGTTTAAACCTCGTTTCATTGGTCCGTATAGGATTTCTGAGCTTCTTAATCCTGTGTCTTTTCGTCTGACCCTCCCAGATTCTTTTTCCATACATAACGTATTCCATAGGTCATTGTTGCGGAGATACGTGGCACCTATGGTTCCATCTGTTGACCCTCCTGCCCCGGATTTGGTGGAGGGGGAATTGGAGTATATTGTGGAGAAGATTTTGGATTCTCGTGTTTCAAGACGGAAACTCCAGTATCTGGTTAAATGGAAGGGTTATGCTCAGGAAGATAATTCCTGGGTTTTTGCCTCTGATGTCCATGCTCCCGATCTTGTTCGTGCCTTTCATGTGGCTCATCCTGGTCGGCCTGGGGGCTCTGGTGAGGGTTCGGTGACCCCTCCTCAAGGGGGGGGGGTACTGTTGTGAATTCTGTGGCAGAGCTCCCTCCTGTGGTCACAAGTGGTACTTCGGCTGATTCTCTCTGGGAGCTTCCGTTTGTGGAGGAAAGTGGTACTGCGGCTTCTGAGTTTCCTCCCTCAGGTGATCTGGTGAGGTCGTTAGGTGCTTCTCTACTTAACTTCACCTAATGCTTTGATTCTGGCTTCCTGTCAATGTTCCAGTGTTGGACTTGTTTTTCCCTGGATCATTCCTGTGGCCTGCTGCTCTGCATAGCTAAGTTCTTCTTTGCTATTTGTTTGCTATTTTTTCTGTCCAGCTTGTCTAATTGTTTTGCTGGAAGCTCTGGGACGCAAAGGGTGTACCTCCGTGCCGTTAGTTCGGTACAGAGGGTCTTTTTGCCCCCTTTGTGTGGTTTTCTTTAGGGTTTTGTGTAGACCGCAAAGTTATCTTTCCTATCCTCGCTCTGTTAAGAAAGTCGGGCCTCACTTTGCTGAATCTATTTCATCCCTACGTTTGTCTTTTCATCTTAACTCGCAGTCATTATATGTGGGGGGCTGCCTTTTCCTTTGGGGTATTTCTCTGAGGCAAGGTAGGCTTATTTTCTATCTTCAGGCTAGTTAGTTTCTCAGGCTGTGCCGAGTTGCATAGGCAGAGTTAGGCGCAATCCACGGCTGCCTCTATTGTTGTTTGGAGAGGATTAGGGATTGCGGTCTGCAGAGTTCCCACGTCTCAGAGCTCGTTCTATTATTTTGGGTTATTGTCAGATCACTGTATGTGCTCTGACCTCCATGTCCATTGTGATACTGAATTGCCTTTCATAACAGGGGCTACAATATCTTTTTTGTGAAAAAAAAAATATTTTTTATTTTCATGACTCTGCATTATAAACTTCTGTGAAGCACTTGGGCATTCAAAGTTCTCACCACCATCTAGATAAGTTCCTTGGGGGGTCTAGTTTCCAAAATGGGGTCACTTGTGGGGGGTTACTACAGTTTAGGTACATCAGGGGCTCTGCAATCGCAACATAATGCCCACAGACCATTCTATCAAAGTCTGCATTCCAAAAAGGCGCTCCTTCCCTTCCGAGCTCTGCTGTGCGCCCAAACAGTGGTTTACCCCCACATATGGCGCATCAGCGTACTCGGGATAAATTGGACAACAACTATTGCAGTCCAATTTCTCCTGTTACCTTTGTGAAAATAAAAACTTGGGGGCTACAATATCTTTTTTGTGGAAAAAAATTTTTTTTTTATTTTCACGACTCTGCATTCTAAACTTCTGTGAAGCACTTGGGCATTCAAAGTTCTCACCACACATCTAGATAAGTTCCTTTGGGGGTCTAGTTTCCAAAATGGGGTAACTTGTGGAGGGTTTCTACTGGTTAGGTACATCAGGGGCTCTGCAAACGCAACATAATACCCGCAGACCATTCTATCAAAGTCTGCATTCCAAAACGGCGCTCCTTCCTTCCGAGCTCTGCCGTGCGCCCAAACAGTGGTTTACCCCCACATATGGGGTACCAGCATACTCAGGACAAATTGGACAACAACTTTTGGGGTCCAATTTCTCTTGTTACCCTTGTGAAAATAAAAACTTGGGGGCTAAAAAATCTTTTTTGTGGAAAAAAAATATATTTTTTATTTTCACGGCTCTGCATTATAAACTTCTGTGAAGCACTTGGGCATTCAAGGTTCTCACCACACATCTAGATAAGTTCCATGGGGGGTCTAGTTTCCAAAATGGGGTCACTTGTGGGGGATTTCTACTGTTTAGGCACATCAGGGGCTCTCCAAACGCGACATGGCGTCCGATCTCAATTCCAGCCAATTCTACATTGAAAAAGTAAAACGGCACTCTTTCTCTTCCAAGCTCTGCGGTGCGCCCAAACAGTGGTTTACCCCCACATATTGGGTATCGACGTACTCAGGAGAAATTGCACAACAACTTTAGTGGTCTAATTTCTCCTGTTACCCTTGTGAAAATAAAAATTTGTGGGCAAAAAGATCATTTTTGTAGAAAAAATGCAATTTTTTTTTTCACGGCTCTACGTTATAAACTTCTGTGAAGCACATGGGGGTTCAAAGTGCTCGCCACACATCTAGATAAGTTCCTTAAGGGGTCTAGTTTCCAAAATGGTGTCACTTATGGGGGGTTTCCACTGTTTAGGCACATCAGGGGCTCTCCAAACGCGACATGGTGTCCAATCTCAATTCCAGCCAATTCTACATTGAAAAAGTAAAACGGCGCTCCTTCTCTTCCAAGCTCTGCGGTGCGCCCTAACAGTGGTTTACCCCCACATATTGGGTATCAGCGTACTCAGGAGAAATTGCACAACAACTTTTGTGGTCTAATTTCTCCTGTTACCCTTGTGAAAATAAAAATGTGTGGGCAAAAAGATCATTTTTGTAGAAAAAATGCGATTTTTTTTTTCACGGCTCTACATTATAAACTTCTGTGAAGCACATGGGGGTTCAAAGTGCTCACCACACATCTAGATATGTTCCTTAACGGGTCTAGTTTCCAAAATGGGGTCACTTGTGGGGGGTTTCCACTGTTTAGGCACATCAGAGGCTCTCCAAACGCGACATGGCGTCCAATCTCAATTCCAGCCAATTCTACATTGAAAAAGTAAAACGGCGCTCCTTCACTTCCAAGCTCTGCGGTGCGCCCAAACAGTGGTTTACCCTCACATATGGGGTATCGACGTATTCAGGAGAAATCGCACAACAACTTTTGTGGTCTAATTTCTCCTGTTACCCTTGTGAAAATAAGAATTTGTGGGCGAAAAGATCATTTTTGTGTAAACAAAAGCGATTTTTTATTTTCACGGCTCTACGTTATAAACTTCTGTGAAGCACTTGGGGGTTCAAAGTGCTCACCACACATCTAGATAAGTTCCTTAAGGGGTCTAGTTTCCAAAATGGTGTCACTTGTGGGGAGTTTCCACTGTTTAGGCACATCAGGGGCTCTCTAAACGTGACATGGCGTCCGATCTCAATTCCAGCCAATTCTGCATTGAAAAAGTCAAACGGCGCTCCTTCACTTCTAAGTTCTGCGGTGCGCCCAAAAAGTGGTTTACCCCCACATATGGGGTATTGGCGTATTCAGGAGAAATTGCATAACAAAATTTATGGTTACATTTCTGTTTTTACACTTGTGAAAATAAAAAAAATGGTTCTGAATTAAGATGTTTGCAAAAAAAAGTTAAATGTTCATTTTTTCCTTCCACATTGTTTCAGTTCCTGTGAAGCACGTAAAGGGTTAATAAACTTCTTGAATGTGGTTTTGAGAACCTTGAGGGGTGTAGTTTTTAGAATGGTGTCACACTTCATTATTTTCTATCATATAGACCCCTCAAAATGACTTCAAATGTGATGTGGTCCCTAAAAAAAATGGTGTTGTAAAAATGAGAAATTGCTGGTCAACTTTTAACCCTTATAACTCCCTAACAAAAAAAAATTTTGTTTCCAAAATTGTGCTGATGTAAAGTAGACATGTGGGAAATGTTATTTATTAGCTATTTTTTGTGACATATCTCTCTGATTTAAGGGCATAAAAATACAAAATTTAAAAATTGCAAAATTTTAAAAATTTTCGCCATATTTCCGTTTTTTTCATAAGTAATCGCAAGTAATATCGAAGAAATGTTACAACTAACATGAAGTACAATATGTCACGAAAAAACAATCTCAGAATCAGCGGGATCCTTTGAAGCGTTCCAGAGTTATAACCTCATAAAGTGACAGTGGTCAGAATTGCAAAAATTGGCTCGGTCATTAAGTACCAAATTGGCTCTGTCACTAAGGGGTTAATAATGTGGAACATCATTGTTAAGTAATTTACCTTTAAGTAGAATTACCTGGAAAACTAATTATCATACGTGTTTAAGATTGATTTCAGTGATCCATTGAGCCCTGAGACACAATACCATCCATGAGTTTATTTGAAAAACAAAACAATTAAATCTTTATGACACTTAAATCCAATTTGCAAAATAATTTGGAACACGGTGTATATATCTATAGATAGGAAGAAATTAACTTTATTCCACCAGCAGTGTTTCGCTTACAGTCACGGGGTGATGCGTCAGCACGGTTTCAGTCACCACCGTGTATAGAAAACGGCGGCTTAACCGCGCTCACAATCCTGACTGACAGCCAGCCCCAATGCACAACCAGTGTCAGTCAGGGCTGGGGGTGCGGTTAGGCTATGTGTGCACTCAAAGACTGCCAGCGATACACTGACAAGACGTAATCTCTGATCAGCTCATGTGATCTCCCTTACTGCACCACCGCTGTGTAAGAAAGTTCTCAAGCAGCGGTGGTGCCGTGAGAGCACCGGAGCTGATCAGCTGATGAACTCTCTCACGATGACGCTCCTGTCAGTGTATCGCTGGAGGCTGGTTAGTCACATCTCCTGATGTGACTGTTCAACACATGAGATCGCCATGGGATACTCGGGATTACGTGGACTATGGCAAACAGACGAGTATATGGTGTGTTTTTTTTTTCTAGGAGACAAGGGCATTGGGGATTTCGTATTAGGTGAGTATAAAGTGTTTTTTAATTTTATTTGAATATGTATGTCATTATTTTACATGTTCTTTTTTGTAAGTGTGAGCACAGGCGCTGGCTGACGACTACTTCTCCCATCAGCGGCACCAGCTCTCACTGTTATCAGTGACAGCAGAAGTAGGCTGATGGAAGGAGTAGTCTCTCATCAGCCCACGCCTGCTGACCAGCGGTAAGCGTTTTAACATGAGTCACGCTGACATCTGACAGCATGACCCCGCAGTGCTCTCACCGACGGTTTTACCGGCGGTAGTGTTACGGCCGCAAAAACGCATAAAAAACGCAATGTGTGCATATACAGTCATGGTCAAAAGTATTGACACCCCTGCAATTCTGTCAGATAATAATCAGTTTCTTCCTGAAAATGATTGCAAACACAAATTATTTGGTATTATTATCTTCATTTAATTTGTCTTAAATGAAAAAACACAAAAGAGAATGAAGCAAAAAGCAAAACATTGATCATTTCACACAAAACTCCAAAAAAGGGCCAGACAAAAGTATTGGCACCCTCAGCCTAATACTTGGTTGCACAACCTTTAGCCAAAATAACTGCGACCAACCACTTCCGATAACCATCAATGAATTTCTTACAATGCTCTGCTGGAATTTTAGACCATTCTTCTTTGGCAAACTGCTCCAGGTCCCTGATATTTTAAGGGTGCCTTCTCCAAACCGCCATTTTTTAGATCTCTCCACAAGTGTTCTATGGGATTCAGGTCTGGACTCATTGCTGGCCACCTTAGGGTGGTTTCACACTTGCGTTTTTGTCTGCAGCGTTTTTTTTCAAAAAAACGCATGCGTTTTTTTTTCCTATCTTTAACATTGAAAACGCATGCGTTTTTTTGTGTACGCGTTTGGTCGCGTTTTTTGACGCATGCGTTTTTTTACTGCATGCGTTCATTTTCTGAAATGCTACTTGTAGTATTTTTAGAAGCGTTTTTTGGACCAAAAAAAAACGCATGCGTTTTCATGCGGTTTTTTTGGGTCAAAAAATACATTGGAGTCAATGGGGACGCATGCGTTTTTTGGTGCATGCGTTTTTTGCGGTAAAAAACGCATGCGTTTTTTATTAAAAAACCAGAAAACACACTGATATGCCACCCCCCAGCATAAAGGTGATAAAGGGAACCTAACCCTACCCCTAACCCTACCCCTAACCCTACCCCTAACCCTAACCCTACCCCTAACCCTACCCCTAACCCTATCCCTAACCCTAACCCTACCCCTAACCCTAAGGGATCCTAACCCTAACCCTACCCCTAACCCTACCCCTAACCCTAACCCTACCCCTAACCCTAAGGGATCCTAACCCTAACCCTAATCCCTTTATGGTTAGGGTTAGGGGTAGGGTTAGGGGTAGGGTTAGGGTTAGGATCCCTTAGGGTTAGGGGTAGGGGTAGGGTTAGGGGTAGGGTTAGGGTTAGGGGTAGGGTTAGGGTTAGGATCCCTTAGGGTTAGGGTTAGGGGTAGGGTTAGGGTTAGGGGTAGGGTTAGGGGTAGGATCCCTTAGGGTTAGGGGTAGGGGTAGGGTTAGGGTTAGGATCCCTTAGGGTTAGGGTTAGGGGTAGGGTTAGGGTTAGGGGTAGGGTTAGGGTTAGGGGTAGGGTTAGGGGTAGGATCCCTTTAGGGTTAGGGTTATGATCCCTACCCCTAACCCTACCCCTAACCCTAACCCTAACCCTAACTATTTCTGTTTATAGTGGGTTTTTTACTTTATTTTGATGATTGGCAGTTGTCACACATTTTTCTGCATGCGTTTAAAAAACGCAAATGCATGAAAAAACGCATGTAAACGCGGTAAAACGCCGCGTTTTTTTCACCACATGCAAAAACGCATGCGTCAAAAAAACGCAGCGTTTACACGCGTTTACATGCGCTTTTTCACCATGCGTTTTTTTGCATTTTTTACCGCAAAAACGCACCCGAAAAAACGCCAATGTGAAACCAGCCTTAGAAGTCTCCAGTGCTTTCTCTCAAACCATTTTCTAGTGCTTTTTGAAGTGTGTTTTGGGTCATTGTCCTGCTGGAAGACCCATGACCTCTGAGGGAGACCCAGCTTTCTCACACTGGGCCCTACATTATGCTGCAAAATTTGTTGGTAGTCTTCAGACTTCATAATGCTATGCACACGGTCAAGCAGTCCAGGGCCAGAGGCATCAAAGCAACCCCAAAACATCAGGGTACCTCTGCCATGTTTGACTGTAGGGACCATGTTCTTTCTTTGAATGCCTCTTTTTTTCTCCTGTAAACTCTATGTTGATGCCTTTGCCCAAAAAGCTCTACTTTTGTCTCATCTGACCAGAGAACATTCTTCCAAAATGTTTTAGGCTTTTTTAGGTAAGTTTTGTAAAACTCCAGCATGGCTTTTTTATGTCTCGGGGTAAGAAGTGGGGTCTTCCTGGGTCTCCTACCATACAGTCTCTTTTCATTCAGACACCGACAGATAGAACGGGTTGACACTGTTGTACCCTCGGACTGCAGGGCAGCTTGAACTTGTTTGGATGTTAGTCGAGGTTCTTTATCCAACATCCGCACAATCTTGCGTTGAAATCTCTTCTCAATTTTTCTTTTCCGTCCACATCTAGGGAGGCTAGCCACAGTGCCATGGGCTTTAAACTTCTTGATGACACTGCGCACGGTAGACACAGGAACATTCAGGTCTTTGGAGATGGACTTGTAGCCTTGAGATTGCTCATGCTTCCTCACAATTTGGTTTCTCAAGTCCTCAGACAGTTCTTTGGTCTTCTTTCTTTTCTCCATGCTCAATGTGGTACACACAAGGACACAGGACAGCTGTTGAGTCAGCTTTAATCCATGTCAACTGGCTGCAAGTGTGATTTAGTTATTGCCAACACCTGTTAGGTGCCACAGGTAAGTTACAGGTGCTGTTAATTGCACAAACTAGAGAAGCATCACATGATTTTTCGAACAGTGCCAATACTTTTGTCCACCCCCTTTTTTTATGTTTGGTGTGGAATTATATCCAATTTGCCTTTAGGATAATTCTTTTTGTGTTTTTTTCATTTAAGACAAATTAAATGAAGATAATAATACCAAATAATTTGTATTTGCAATCATGTTCAGGAAGAAAATGAGTATTATCTGACAGAATTGCAGGGGTGTCAATACTTTTGGCCATGACTGTAGCCTGAGGCCGGCTTCACACTTGTGAGTTTTACGGACGTAAGAGCGCAGAAACTACGTCCGTAAAACTCGCAAAAAATACGGCACAATTATTCTCTATGCCTCTGCTCCTATCTGCCGTATTTTACTGATCAGTATTATACGGCTTTCTACGGCCGTACAAAATCGCAGCATGCTGCGTTTGTCACCGTACTGCGCAAGAAATACGCCAATGAAAGTCTATGGAAGCGTGAAAAATACGGATTACACACGGACAAGCAGTGTGACTTGCGAGAAATACGCAGCGCTGTTAGAGAGAAAAGCCGGCAATTCATAGTAACATAGTAACATAGTAACATAGTTAGTAAGGCCGAAAAAAGACATTTGTCCATCCAGTTCAGCCTATATTCCATCATAATAAATACCCAGATCTACGTCCTTCTACAGAACCTAATAATTGTATGATACAATATTGTTCTGCTCCAGGAAGACATCCAGGCCTCTCTTGAACCCCTCGACTGAGTTCGCCATCACCACCTCCTCAGGCAAGCAATTCCAGATTCTCACTGCCCTAACAGTAAAGAATCCTCTTCTATGTTAGTGGAAAAACCTTCTCTCCTCCAGACGCAAAGAATGCCCCCTTGTGCCCGTCACCTTCCTTGGTATAAACAGATCCTCAGCGAGATATTTGTATTGTCCCCTTATATACTTATACATGGTTATTAGATCGCCCCTCAGTCGTCTTTTTTCTAGACTAAATAATCCTAATTTCGCTAATCTATCTGGGTATTGTAGTTCTCCCATCCCCTTTATTAATTTTGTTGCCCTCCTTTGTACTCTCTCTAGTTCCATTATATCCTTCCTGAGCACCGGTGCCCAAAACTGGACACAGTACTCCATGTGCGGTCTAACTAGGGATTTGTACAGAGGCAGTATAATGCTCTCATCATGTGTATCCAGACCTCTTTTAATGCACCCCATGATCCTGTTTGCCTTGGCAGCTGCTGCCTGGCACTGGCTGCTCCAGGTAAGTTTATCATTAACTAGGATCCCCAAGTCCTTCTCCCTGTCAGATTTACCCAGTGGTTTCCCGTTCAGTGTGTAATGGTGATATTGATTCCCTCTTCCCATGTGTATAACCTTACATTTATCATTGTTAAACCTCATCTGCCACCTTTCAGCCCAAGTTTCCAACTTATCCAGATCCATCTGTAGCAGAATACTATCTTCTCTTGTATTAACTGCTTTACATAGTTTTGTATCATCTGCAAATATCGATATTTTACTGTGTAAACCTTCTACCAGATCATTCAGTGCGGTGTACAGAAATATCACACTGACAGCTTACAGTAGAATAGGTAGAATAAATGTGTACACATAGAATAGGTATATATATATATATATGTCAGTGAGACACATATATGTATATATATTAATATTTTTTCCAGCGCTATACAGCTTGAAAGCCGGTAATTCAATTACCGGCTTTTTCTTTCTCCTTCCTAAAACCCGACATGATTTGAGACATGGTTTACATACAGTAAACCATGTCTTCTCTCCATTTTTTTTGCAGATTCCACACTACTAATGTCAGTAGTGTGTATCTGCAAAATTTGGCCGTTCTAGCTCTTAAAATAAAGGGTTAAATGGCGGAAAAAATTGGCGTGGGCTCCCGCGCAATTTTCTCCGCCAGAGTAGTAAAGCCAGTGGCTGAGGGCAGATATTAATAGCCTGGAGAGGGTCCATGGTTATTGGCCCCCCCCGGCTAAAAATATCTGCCCCCAGCCACCCCAGAAAAGGCACATCTGGAAGATGCGCCTATTCTGGCACTTGGCCACTCTCTTCCCATTCCCGTGTAGCGGTGGGATATGGGGTAATGAAGGGTTAATGCCACCTTGCTATTGTAAGGTGACATTAAGCCTAATTAATAATGGAGAGGCGTCAATTTTGACACCTATCCATTATTAATCCAATTGTAGTAAAGGGTTAAATAAAAGACAAACACAATATTTAAAATTATTTTAATGAAATAAAAACATAATAATGGGAGCTCCCAGGGAAATTCCCAGGCTTTCTAGGTAATTTCCCACGATCTATGAACAGCCAGCAGAGGGCGCCTCACCGCAAATGAAGCTAAATATAGCTCATTGATCTATATTTAGACTCATTCTCCGGGGTTTTGCAGCGAGGAGTAGCATTGCATTAGCAAAGCTCCTTGCTGCAAACTGTTTTAACCCCTTCAGAAGGATTTACATCGTTGGACGTTACAGATCTGCGGAGGGTAAGTATATTGTTGGTTTATTATGTTTTTTCTTTCACAGAACGAGGGTCTTCAGTGACTGGATTGGGCGTAGAATAAAATACTCCAACAACCATTGTTTTTATTTCATTAAAATAATTTTAAATATTGTGTTTGTCTTTTATTTAACCCTTTACTACAATTGGATTAATAATGGATAGGTGTCAAAATTGACGCCTCTCCATTATTAATTAGGCTTAATGTCACCTTACAATAGCAAGGTGGCATTAACCCTTCATTACCCCATATCCCACCGCTACACGGGAATGGGAAGAGAGTGGCCAAGTGCCAGAATAGGCGCATCTTCCAGATGTGCCTTTTCTGGGGTGGCTGGGGGCAGATATTTTTAGCCAGGGGGGGGCCAATAACCATGGACCCTCTCCAGGCTATTAATATCTGCCCTCAGTCACTGGCTTTACTACTCTGGCGGAGAAAATTGCGCGGGAGCCCACGCCAATTTTTTCCGCCATTTAACCCTTTATTTTAAGAGCTAGAACGGCCAAATTTTGCAGATACACACTACTGACATTAGTAGTGTGGAATCTGCAAAAAAAATGGAGAGAAGACATGGTTTACTGTATGTAAACCATGTCTCAAATCATGTCGGGTTTTAGGAAGGAGAAAGAAAAAGCCGGTAATTGAATTACCGGCTTTCAAGCTGTATAGCGCTGGAATAAATATTAATATATATACATATATGTGTCTACTGACATATATATATATATATATATATATATATATATATATATATATAGACAGTATATATATATATATATATATATATTATTTTTTTTTTCTTTTTGGGACACATGGATCATTTCTATAGCGGTATGTCAGTTTTGCAAGCCTGCGAGAAAACCACGCAGTACGGATGCCATACGGATTACATACGGAGGATGCCATGCGCAAAAAACGCTGACACACCCTGCCTACGGAGGAGCTACGGACCACTATTTTCGGGACATTTCAGCGTATTACGGCCGTAATATACGGACCGTATTTTCATACGCTGAGTGTGAAGCCGGCCTTACAGTTGCCAGTCCTGTGTCACTGTAATCCTTTCACTGCTATATCATTTTTATTGAACTCAGGCTGCCGTAACACTAGCAGTATTTGGTCAGTATTTTACAACAGTATTTGTAAGCCAAAACCAGGAGTGGAACAATTAGAGGAAAAGTATAACAGAAACATATGCACCACTTCTGCATTTATCACCCACTCCTGGTTTTGGCTTACAAATACTGTTGTAAAATACTGAACAAATACTGCTAGTGTGACGGCAGCCTCATACTGAGCTTTCTTCATGCACACTCCAATCAAAGAAAGCTATTAATAAGAAAATATTACAGATTTTTTTGTTATTGATCAGATATATTTAGCCATATTTGTAATTGCAATTTGTAATTTACAAAAGCATCTGGTATTATTTGTCTTCATCTACAATGAGTATAAAACAATTCTACAGTCATTATAATTTATTTGCTCCTCTACTGTGTGGCAGAGCAGTCTTCTGAAATAGTGGATCTCCTTGACTCCCAGCAGACCAGACATGTCTCCCACCACTTGGTGGAGCTTGTTGCATTTGTTTTTGTTCCCAATGTGTTAAATGCTAGCAGCATTGTATAATGTATCTAGAACTGAGTGAAAGGAAGCAAGAGATTTGGATCCCAGCATTACAAAAAAAACCAAAAAAAAAACCAGCACAATTCCAGCACTGTGCTGTATACATACCCAGGGGTGTACATACAAATCAAGTCCTAATTTGGCCTGCCAGTCACTCTACTGCCCAAAAAATATTGGCTAGGGTAGGTGGGCTCATATCTCCCAACTTTTAAAAACAGAGTAAAATGTATTGCAGTATATGCACAGTAATTGTGGCTCTACTGAAGCTCTTTAGTGTTCTGATCCGATACAATATCCCTTTCATGGGAACCGATAATTCCATACACACAAAATATAACTCCATAGTGAATTCCCCTACACAATTTGTCCACAAAGTACCCCCATGCAAATTTTGATGCCCCCATAGTGCGATGCTGCCACAATTCCCTCAACACAGTATGATGTCCACACAGTGACCCTCAACACAGGATGATGCCCTCTACAATAGTTGCATTCCCCTAAAGTGCCATACACAGTATGACATACCTATAGTTCACATACACTGTATGATACACATGATATGATATTCTTCACATCCCTCTGTAGGAAGGGGGAGCCAGGGAGGTAGCCATGGCAGACAGCAATCCCTGTATCACTCCCTGGACCCCTCCTGCATACAGACACGTATTCCATTCTGAGTACCTCAGTGCTGCTCCTCTGCACCATCTGGACTTGCCCGATATGGGGATGGTTTCTCTACAGACTGTTCCGCAAAATAAGAGTCACAGTCCGGCTTTAACTTTTCAACATTAACTCCTTTACTCAGCACATCATCCAGGGCAATTTTTATCAAAACACAGGCATTCTCTTTGGACAAGCCTTTCTCTGTCCCTTGCCTGCTCTCTCCTGTGCTAAGCTTGTCCCTGGGACGGACCGGATCCTGCAGTCCCTTAACGTACTCACTGTCCAGTAATCTTACCTCCTGTGGGGGTGCTCTCCACCGCTTTGAACCGGCTCTTTGAACCGTCGCTAGGGCTGGCATTAGGGGTAGGCAAACCAAGCTTGCCACCAGCTCCGTCTCCCCTGCCACCGCATTGAACTATACTGTCATCTGCCGGTACAGTTCAAAGCAATGATGGAGGAGAGAGCATCAGCTGACGCTCCCTCTTCCATCATTCCCTTCTCTGCCTCTGACACTGCGGGTGTGTGATGACATCATCGCGCACTCACAGAGCAGGGAGCAGCGCGGGCACGAGGAGAATTGAGGAGTGTGTTGTGTTTTTTTACAATAACAGTGAGTACTGGACTGTGGGGCCATTTTCGAGGGGGGGGGTTAGATCTGGGCTGTGCTATATACTATATGGGCTGTGTTATATACTATGCGGGCTGTGCTGTATACTACTATGCGGGCTGTGCTATATACTATGCGGGCTGTGCTATATACTATGCGGGCTGTGCTATATACTATGCGGGCTGTGCTATATACTATGCGGGCTCTGTTATATACTATGCGGGCTCTGTTATATACTATGCGGGCTGTGCTATATACTATGCGGGCTCTGCTATATACTATGCTGGCTCTGCTATATACTATGCGGGCTCTGCTATATACTATGCTGGCTCTGCTATATACTATGCGGGCTCTGCTATATACTTAGTGATAGAGAAGAACATTAGGGCAGATAGGCAGGGAAAAGGGCAAATTGGAAGTAATTTCACAAATCCCCAAGGGGAGGAAGCAAAAGAGTATACAGGCATTACATCAGGGTATCACAGCTGATTTTTTTGTGAGGTAAAATATTTCACTGCCTGTTTTTAAGCAATGTTTTACCTTAAAAAAGAATCAGATGTGATCCCATACTGTCCTGTGTACTCGCTTTTCTTCCTCCCCTGCCCAGTAGATGTGGTATGATCAGCCCATGTCCCTGTACGATCAGACACAGCCATTACACAGCACACAGCAGGGGCACATGTATAAGATTATCTCAGCACAGGAACATTTTATTTAACACATCCAATTGTGGAAATTATTATTATTCCAAGATGTATTGGTTAAAATGCTGATTAAAATTAAATTCATTTGTGGTAAAACCCCTTTAAGCATTACCTGCTTTTGCCTCAGAAAACCCTTTTAATTAAAAATTTCCTATGCTTTGTGACTACAGTTGCTATGCAAACCTACTAATATGTATACACTGTAATTGTGTAGCCTGATTACGCAGTCATACTCCCTTCGATCTGTCCTCCAATTTTTGCTATCTTTCATCCTTAGATAAATCAGCTATTTTTCATCAATGAGCTAGATCTGTTTTATTTCTATTTCTGGTCCGAGTGTCTGTTTTTACCATCCAAGCATCATCTCTCTTTCTCATATGCAAGAAATGAAAAAAAAAACTCGATGCAGTTTAACCAAGCTACCCTCAGCAACCAATGAAGGATTCAACATGGATGGCATTTGCATGGTGTCCATTTTTTTGTGTTTGAACAATCAAAGAAATCATACATAGGAAAAGACCCATTAAATTTAATACGTGTGTGCCATGTCCGTTACAACAAAACCCCTACACTGACATGCGAATGAGACCTTACATTTGGTGCTAACATGAATTAGGGGACAGAGGAGTGCGTCAATGTGACAGAATATCACTGTGACTCCTGTTAATAATATTTTCATAAGATGAAATACAATGTGTAATTTTGTTATGTGAGTAGTAACACACCCTAGGTTTACAGAAGGATAGTCAGATTAAAGCTATTCTGGGTCTGATCCCAGAAAAATGATTGTCTCCAGCAAACACTAAATTGGACTAAAAGAAGTTCCAAACAAAAGGCAAACCCAACTTGACTAAATCTGTTCTATGTGTTACAGATGTTTCTGTGTCAGGAAAAAGATTACACTTAAAAGATAATTCAATCAAGATCTCAAACGTTATTGTTCTTCTACATGCTTTTAAGATTATGTATGCAGAACATCTAGGGTGAAGAATGTAAAAAAAGGATTGTAAGTGCAGTAGAATAACAACAGAGACACACTTAGGCTATGTGCCCACGTTCAGGATTTCTTGCAGAAAATTCCTGAGAAAAAACGGATATTTTCTGCAAGAAATCCGCAAGAAAACCGCATGCGTTTTGCCGTGGTTTTTTCCGGACATTTCCCAATGCATTTTTTTATTTTCCCAATGGTAAAAGGAGAAACTGAATCACGAAAGTTGTTGTCCAATTTGTCCTGAGTACGCTGATACCTCATATGTGGGGGTAAACCACTGTTTCGGCGCATGGCAGGGCTTGGAAGGGAAGGAGCGCCATTTGACTTTTTGAATGAAAAATTGGCTCCCCTCTTTAGCGGACACCATGTCATGTTTGGAGAGCCCCCGTGTGCCTAAAAATTGGAGCTCCCCCACAAGTGACCCCATTTTGGAAACTAGACGCCCCAAGGAACTTATCTAGATGCATAGTGAGCACTTTAAACCCTCAGATGCTTCACAAAATGATCCGTAAAAATGAAAAAGTACTTTTTTTTCACAAAAAAATTTCTTTTTGCCTCAATTTTTTAATTTTCACATGGGCAATAGGATAAAATGGATCCTAAAATTTGTTGGGCAATTTCTCCTGAGTACATCAATACCTCACATGTGGGGGTAAACCACTGTTTGGGCACATGGTAAGGCTCAGAAAGGAAGGAGCACCATTTGACTTTTTGAATGAAAAAATATCTCCATCATTAGCGGACACCATGTCGCGTTTGGAGAGCCCCTGTGTGCCTAAAAATTGGAGCTCCCCCACAAGTGACCCCATTTTGGAAACTGGACCCCCCAAGGAACTTATCTAGATGCCTAGTGAGCACTTTAAACCCTCAGGTGCTTAACAAATTGATCCGTAAAAATGAAAAAGTACTTTTTTTCACAAAAAATTTCTTTTTGCCTCAATTTTTTCATTTTCACATAGGCAATAGGATAAAATGGATCCTAAGATTTGTTGGGCAATTTCTCCCGCGTACGCCGATACCTCATATGTGGGGGTAAACCACTGTTTGGGCACACGGCAGGGCTCGGAAGGGAAGGCGCGCCATTTGACTTTTTGAATGGAAAATTAGCTACAATTGTTAGCGGACACCATGTCGCGTTTGGAGAGCCCCATTGGAGCTCCCCCACAAGTGACCCCATTTTGGAAACCAGTCCCACCAAGGAACTTATCTAGATGCATCTTTAGCACTTTAAACCCCCAGGTGCTTCACAGAAGTTTATAATGCAGAGCCATGAAAATAAAAAATAATTTTTCTATCCTCAAAAATGATTTTTTAGCATGGAATTTCTTATTTTGCCAAGGGTAATAGGAGAAATTGGACCCCAAATGTTGTTTTCCAGTTTGTCCTGAGTACGCTGATACCCCATATGTGGGGGTAAACCACTGTTTGGGCACATGCCGGGGCTCGGAAGTGAAGTAGTGACGTTTTGAAATGCAGACTTTGATGGAATGCTCTGCGGGCGTTTACATTGCGTTTGCATAGCCCCTGATGTGGCTAAACAGTAGAAACCCCACACAAGTGACCCCATTTTGGAAACTAGACCCCGAAAGGAACTTATCTAGATGTCTGGTGAGCACTTTGAACCCCCAAGTGCTTCACAGAAGTTTATAACGCAGAGCCGTGAAAATAATAAATACGTTTTCCTTCCTCAAAAATAATTATTTAGCCCAGAATTTTTTAATTTTCCCAAGGGTAACAGGAGAAATCCCAATATTTGTTGTCCAGTTTTTCCTGAGTACGGTGATACCCCATATGTGGGGGTTAACTACTGTTTGGGCACATGTCGGGGCTCGGAAGTGAAGTAGTGACATTTTGAAAAGCAGACTTTGATGGAATGCTCTGCGGGCGTCACGTTGCGTTTGCAGAGACCCTGATGTGGCTAAACAGTAGAAACCCCCCACAAGTGACCCCGTTTTGGAAACTAAACCCCGAAAGAAACTTATCTAGATATGTGGTGAGCACTTTGAACCCCCAAGTGCTTCACAGAAGTTTATAACGCAGAGCCGTGAAAATAATAAATACGTTTTCGTTCCTCAAAAATAATTTTTTAGCCCAGAATTTTTTATTTTCCCAAGGGTTACAGGAGAAATTGGACCCCAAAAGTTGTTGTCCAGTTTCTCCTGAGTACGCTGATACCCCATGTGTGGGGGTAAACCACTGTTTGGGCACACGTCGAGGCTCAGAAGGGAAGTAGTGACTTTTGAAATGCAGACTTTGATGGAATGGTCTGCGGGCGTCACGTTGCGTTTGCAGAGCCCCTGGTATGCCTAAACAGTAGAAACCTCCCACAAGTGACCCTATTTTGGAAACTAGACCCCCAAGGAACTTATCTAGATATGTGGTGAGCACTTTGAACCCCCAAGTGCTTCACAGACGTTTACAACGCAGAGCCGTGAAAATAAAAAATCATTTTTCTTTAATTAAAAAATGATGTTTCAGCAAGCAATTTTTTATTTTCACAAGGGTAACAGGAGAACTTGGACCCCAGTAATTGTTGCGCAGTTTGTCCTGAGTATGCTGGTATCCCATATGTGGGGGTAAACCACTGTTTGGGTACACGTCGGGGCTCGGAATTGAGGGAGCACCATTTGACTTTTAGAATACAAGATTGGCTGGAATCAATGGTGGCGCCATGTTGCGTTTGGAGACCCCTGATGTGCCTAAACAGTGGAAACCCCTCAATTCTAACTCCAACACTAACCCCAACACACCCCTAACCCTAATCCCAACTGTAGCCATAACCCTAACCACAACTCTAATTCCAACCCTAACCCTAAGGCTATGTGCCCACGTTGCGGATTCGTGTGAGATTTTTCAGCACCATTTTTGAAAAATCCGCGGGTAAAAGGCACTGCGTTTTACCTGCAGATTTACCGCGGATTTCCAGTGTTCTTTGTGCGGATTTCACCTGCGGATTCCTATTGAGGAACAGGTGTAAAACGCTGCGGAATCCGCACAAAGAATTGACATGCTGCGGAAAATACAACGCAGCGTTTCCGCGCGGCATTTTCTGCACCATGGGCACAGCGGATTTGGTTTTCCATAGGTTTACATGGAACTGTAAACCTGATGGAACACTGCTGCAAATCCGCAGCGGCCAATCCGCTGTGGATCCGCAGCCAAATCCGCACCGTGTGCACATAGCCTAATTCTAAAGGTATGTGCACACGCTGCGGAAAACGCTGTGGATCCGCAGCAGTTTCCCATGAGTTTACAGTTCAATGTAAACCTATGGGAAACAAAAATCGCTGTTCACATGCTGCAGAAAAACTGCACGGAAACGCAGCGGTTTACATTCCGCAGCATGTCACTTCTTTCTGCGGATTCCGCAGTGGTTTTACAACTGCTCCAATAGAAAATCGCAGTTGTAAAACCGCAGTGAAATGCGCAGAAAAACCGCGGTAAATCCGCCATAAATCCACAGCGGTTTAGCAATGTGGATCTATGAAATCCGTTGCGGAAAAATCAACAGAGGACCAGAATAAGTGTGCACATACCGAAACCCTAACCCTAACCCTAGTTCTAACCCCAACCTTAGTGGAAATTTTTTTTTTTATTTATTTTATTATTGCCCCTACCTATGGGGGTGACAAAGGGGGGGGGGGTCATTTACTATTTTTTTTTATTTTGATCACTGTGATAGGTTTTATCACAGTGATCAAAATGCACATTGGAACGAATCTGCCGGCACCCGCCATTTTGGAAGATGGCGGCGCCCATGGAGAAGACGCCGGGAGGCTCGGTAAGTATGATAGGGTGGGGGGAGAACGAGGGGGTGGAGCGGAGCATGGGGGGTGGATCAGAACGCGGGGGGGTGGATTGGAGCACGGGGGGGTGGATCGGAGCATGGGTGTTATGATCCGGTGACCTTGGAGCAGCATGAAAACTTTCACTGGAGTAGGTGGTCACTATACTGACCGCAAATCCTGATCTTAACACCGCAATTAGAAGTAGCCGTGGAGTGTACCTAACCAATCCTAGACACCTCGTCACAGCCGGAGGACTAAATACCCCTAAAGGTGGAAACAGGAATACTATCTTGCCTCAGAGCAGAACCCCAAAGGATAGACAGCCCCCCACAAATATTGGCGGTGAGTTGGAGAGGAAAAAACATACACAGGCAGAAAAACAGGATTTAGCACAGGAGGCCACTCTAGCTAAAATAGGACAGGATAGGACAGAGTTCTGTGCGGTCAGTATTAAAACCCTTCAAAAATATCCACAGCAGAATATACAAAAACTTCCTCCATCTAACTAAAGACATAGGAGCGTATATCTGCAACTCCAGCGAATCCTACAATCAGAGCAGGAATACAATCAAAAACAAGCACACAGCCAGTGTGCCACAGAAAAAGAAACAGACACTTATCTTTGCTGAAATGGCAGCCAAGGAGGAGAAGCCAGACAGAGATCCATCATGTCCCAAAAAACATTGACAACTGACAAGGACTAATGAGTCCTGCAATCCTAAATACCCCAGTCAGAACTGCAATTAGCAGATACACCTGCCCAAGACTGCAGCCCAGGAACAACTGCATTACCATCTGCTACCACCAGAGGGAGCTCAAAAGCAGAATTCACAACAGTACCCCCCCTTGAGGAGGGGTCACCGAACCCTCACCAGAGCCCCCAAGACGATCAGGATGAGCCAGATGAAACGCACGAACCAAATCAGCAGCATGGACATCAGAGGCAAAAACCCAAGAATTATCCTCCTGGCCATAACCCTTCCATTTGACACGGTACTGAAGCTTCCGCCTCGAAAAACGGGAATCCAATATCTTCTCAACAACATATTCCAACTCCCCATCAACCAACACAGGGGCCGGAGGATCAATAGAGGGAACAACGGCCTCCACATATTTCCGCAACAAAGATCTATGGAAGACATTATGGATAGCAAAAGAGGCCGGAAGCGCCAGACGAAAAGACACCGGATTAATAATCTCAGAAATCCTATAAGGACCAATAAACCGAGGCTTAAACTTAGGAGAAGAAACCTTCATAGGAACATGACGGGAAGACAACCAGACCAAATCCCCAACCCGAAGCCGGGAACCAACACACCGACGACGATTAGCAAAACGTTGAGCCTCCTCTTGAGACAACACCAAATTGTCCACCAGATGAGCCCAAATCTGCTGCAACCTGTCCACCACAGAATCCACACCAGGACAGTCAGAAGGCTCAACCTGCCCAGAAGAAAAACGAGGATGAAAACCAAAATTACAAAAGAAAGGCGAAACCAAGGTAGCCGAACTAGCCCGATTATTAAGGGCAAACTCAGCCAATGGCAAGAAAGCCACCCAATCATCCTGATCAGCAGACACAAAGCATCTCAAATACGTCTCCAAAGTCTGATTAGTTCGCTCAGTCTGACCATTTGTCTGAGGATGAAACGCAGAAGAAAAAGACAAATCAATGCCTAACCTAGCACAAAAGGCCCGCCAAAACCTAGAAACAAACTAGGAACCTCTTTCGGACACAATATTCTCTGGAATACCATGCAAACGGACCACATGCTGAAAAAACAACGGAACCAAATCCGAAGAGGAAGGCAATTTAGGCAAGGGCACCAAATGAACCATCTTAGAGAACCGGTCACAAAAAACCCAGATAACCGACATCCTCTGGGAAACCGGAAGATCGGAAATAAAATCCATAGAAATATGCGTCCAGGGCCTCTCAGGGACCGGCAATGGCAAAAGCAACCCACTAGCACGGGAACAACAAGGCTTGGCCCGTGCACAAGTCCCACAGGACTGTACAAAAGAACGCACATCACGCGACAAAGAAGGCCACCAAAAGGACCTACCAACCAAGTCTCTGGTACCAAAAATGCCAGGATGACCAGCCAACACGGAACAGGGAACCTCAGAAATCACTCTACTAGTTCATCTGTCAGGAACAAACAATTTCCCCACAGGACAGCGGTCAGGTTTATCAGCTTGAAATTCCTGAAGAACCACCCCTTCTTTCAAAATACCGACCGGTTTCAAGACCTCAGGAGAATCAGGCAAAAAACTCCTAGAGAGGGCATCAGCCTTAATGTTCTTAGAACCCGGAAGGTACGAAACCACAAAATCAAAATGGGAAAAAAACAAGGACCATCGAGCCTGTCTAGGATTCAGCCGTTTAGCAGACTCGAGGTAAATCAAATTCTTATGATCAGTCAAGACCACAATACGGTGCTTAGCTCCCTCAAGCCAATGTCGCCACTCCTCAAACGCCCACTTCATAGCCAACAACTCCCGATTGCCGACATGATAATTGCGTTCAGCAGGTGAAAACTTACGGGAAAAGAAGGCACACGGTTTCATTAAGGAACCAACAGGATCCCTCTGAGACAAAACGGCCCCTGCTCCAATCTCAGAAGCGTCAACCTCAACCTGAAACGGAAGAGAAACATCCGGTTGGCGCAACACCGGAGCAGAAGTAAATCAACGTTTAAGCTCCTGAAAGGCAGAGACAGTCGCAGAGGACCAATTCGCCACATCCGCGCCTTTCTTCGTCAAATCGGTCAAGGGTTTAACCACGCTGGAAAAATCAGCAATGAAACGGCGATAAAAATTTGCAAAACCCAAAAATTTCTGAAGGCTCTTCACAGATGTGGGCTGAATCAAATCATGAATAGCCTGAACCTTAACCGGTTCCATCTCTATAGATGAGGGAGAAAAAATAAAGCCCAAAAAAGAGACCTTCTGCACCCCAAAGAGACACTTAGACCCTTTCACAAACAGGGCATTGTCACGAAGGATCTGAAATACCATCCTGACCTGTACCACATGAGACTTCCAATCATCGGAAAAAATCAAAATATCATCCAAATATACAATCAAGAACTTATCAATATAAGTCCGAAAGATATCATGCATGAAGAACTGAAAAACAGATGGAGCATTAGTGAGCCCAAATGGCATCACAAGGTATTCAAAATGGCCTTCGGGCGTGTTAAACGCAGTTTTCCATTCATCACCCTGCTTAATACGAACAAGATTATATGCCCCCCGAAGGTCAATCTTAGTAAACCAACTAGCTCCCTTAATCCTAGCAAACAAATCGGTAAGCAAAGGCAAAGGATATTGATACTTGACCGTGATTTTATTCAAGAGGCGATAATCAATACAGGGTCTCAAGGAACCATCTTTTTTAGCAACAAAAAAGAACCCCGCTCCCAACAGTGAAGAAGATGGCCGAATATGTCCTTTCTCCAAAGACTTCTTAATATAGCTCCGCATGGCGGTATGTTCAGGCACAGACAGGTTGAAAAGTCGACCCTTAGGAAACTTACAGCCTGGAATCAAGTCAATAGCACAATCGCAGTCCCTGTGCGGTGGAAGGAAACTGGACTTGGGCTCATCGAATACATCCTGAAAATCAGACAAAAACTCTGGAATTTCAGAAGAGGAAGAAGAGGAGATTGACATCAAAGGAACATCATTATGAACCCCCTGACAACCCCAACTAGTCACAGACATGGACTTCCAATCCAACACAGGATTATGTACCTGCAACCACGGAAAACCCAGCACCATAGCATCATGCAAACTATGCAACACCAGAAATCGACAATCTTCCTGATGGGCTGGTGCCATGCGCATGGTTACCTGTGTCCAAAACTGGGGCTTATTTTTAGCCAAGGGTGTAGCATCAATGCCCCTTAAAGGAATAGGGTTCTGCAAAGGCTGCAAGGGAAAACCACAACGCCTGGCAAGCCCAAAGTCCATTAAGTTCAAGGCGGCGCCTGAATCCACAAACGCCATGACAGAAAATGATGACAATGAGCAGATCAAGGACACAGATAATAGAAATTTAGGTTGTACAGTACTGATGGTAAATGAACTAGCGATCCTCTTGGTCCGCTTAGGACAGACTGAAATGACATGAGAAGCATCGCCACAATAATAATATCACAACCCATTTTGACGTCTGAATCCTTGTCGTTCTGTTCTAGACAGAATCCTATCACACTGCATTGGCTCAGGAATCTGCTCTGAGGACAACGCCACAGCGCGAACAGTTCTGCGCTCCCGCAAGCGCTGGTCAATCTGAATGGCCAGAGACATAGAATCACTCAGACCAGAAGGCGTGGGAAACCCCACCATGACATCTTTAAAGGATTCAGAAAGACCCCTTCTGAAAATTGCCGCCAAAGCATCATTATTCCATTTAGTCAACACAGACCATTTTCTGAATTTCTGACAATACAATTCTGCCGCCTCTTGTCCCTGAGACAGGGCCAACAAGGTCTTCTCAGCTTGATCCACAGAATTAGGTTCATCATATAATAATCCCAAAGCCTGAAAAAAGGAGTCAATATTAAGCAAAGCCGGACTCCCAGATTCCAGGGAAAACGCCCAATTCTGCGGGTCGCCACGCAGCATGGAGATTACGATTTTTACCTGCTGAATGGAATCACCGGAGGATCGAGGTCTTAGAGCAAAAAACAGTTTACAGTTGTTTTTAAAACTCAAAAATTTGGACCTGTCGCCAAAAAACAAATCAGGAGTAGGAATCTTCGGTTCTAAAGCAGGAGTCTGAACAATATAATCTGAAATACCCTGTACCCTAGCAGCAATCTGGTCCACACGAGAAGCTATTTCCTGAACATTCATGCTAGCACAAAGCTCCTCAGCCACCCAGAGTTTAAGAGGGAAGAGAACAGAAAGCAGACTGAAGAAAATAAAAATGGCTCAACACCTTTCTTCCCTTCTTCTGAGAGGCATTTAACTCATTATGGGCCAGTTGTACTGTTATGATCCGGTGACCTTGGAGCAGCATGAAAACTTTCACTGGAGTAGGTGGTCACTATACTGACCGCAAATCCTGATCTTAACACCGCAACTAGAAGTAGCCGTGGAGTGTACCTAACCAATCCTAGACACTTCGTCACAGCCGGAGGACTAAATACCCCTAAAGATGGAAACAGGAATACTATCTTGCCTCAGAGCAGAACCCCAAAGGATAGACAGCCCCCCACAAATATTGGCGGTGAGTCGGAGAGGAAAAAACATACACAGGCAGAAAAACAGGATTTAGCACAGGAGGCCACTCTAGCTAAAATAGGACAGGATAGGACAGAGTTCTGTGCGGTCAGTATTAAAACCCTTCAAAAATATCCACAGCAGAATATACAAAAACTTCCTCCATCTAACTAAAGACGTAGGAGCGTATATCTGCAACTCCAGCGAATCCTACAATCAGAGCAGGAATACAATCAAAAACAAGCACACAGCCAGTGTGCCACAGAAAAAGAAACAGACACTTATCTTTGCTGAAATGGCAGCCAAGTAGGAGAAGCCAGACAGAGATCCATCATGTCCCAAAAAACATTGACAACTGGCAAGGACTAATGAGTCCTGCAAGCCTAAATACCCCAGTCAGAACTGCAATTAGCAGATACACCTGATACAGATACACACTGCAGCCCAGGAACAACTGCATTACCATCTCCTACCACCAGAGGGAGCTTAAAAGCAGAATTCACAACACATGGGGGGGTGGATTGGAGCACGGGGGGGTGGATCGGAGTGCAGGGGGGTTGGATTGGAGCACTGAAGGTGGGATTGGAGCACGGGGGAGCGGACAAGAGCACGGGGGGAGCGCACAGGAGGAAGGAGGGGAGCTGAACAGTGTACAGGACTGATCGGAGGACTGGGGGGGGGGTCGATGGCGGTGGCGGGGGGGGGCAGACCAGTGTATCCAGCCATGGCCGATGATATTGCAGCATCGGCCATGGCTGGATTGTAATATTTCACCAGTTTTAATAGGTGAAATATTACAAATCGCTCTGATTGGCAGTTTCACTTTCAACAGCCAATCAGAGCGATCGTAGCCACGAGGGGGTGAAGCCCCCCTGGGCTGTACTACCACTCTCCCTGTCCCTGCAGATCCGGTGAAATTGGAGTTAACCCTTTCACCCGATCTGAAGGGACGCGATCTTTCCATGACGCCACATAGGCGTCATGGGTCGGATTGGCACCGACTTTCATGACGCCTACGTGGCGTCAAAGGTCGGGAAGGGGTTAATATGGAGCAGGTGCCAAACCACTGCAGATTCCGCATAAAGAATTGACATGCTGCGGACAATAAACCGCAGAGTTTCCGCGCTTTTTTTTCCGCAGCATGTGCACAGCGGTTTTTGTTTTCCATTGGTTAATATTGTACTGTACACCACATGGAAAACTGCTGCGGATCCGCAGCGTCAAAACCGCTGTGGATCCGCAGCAAAAACTGCAACGTGTGCACATACCATAAGGAGGCCCAAGTGCTGCAGGTATTTAGGCAGGCCTGTGCCTACTCTGCCAAAGTAAAAATAAACTGATTAAATATAAAATACCGCGCTACAAGTGCCTGGAGTATAACTACTTGCTACCTAATACGTGGGTTATTCCCTTACTCGCCCCTTGCGGTATATACTGCACACCTGGGTATAAATCGTGTGCTCTCGCACAATAGTGAATAATACAATGCAGCCCAGGAACAACTGCATTACCATCTCCCACCACCAGAGGGAGCTCAAAAGCAGAATTCACAACACATGGGGGGGTGGATTGGAGCACGGGGGAGGGTGGATTGGAGATCGGGGGGGGGGTGGATCGGAGTAAGGGGGGTTGGATTGGAGCATGGGGGGTGGGATTGGAGCACGGGGGAGCGGACAAGAGCACGGGGGAGCGGACAAGAGCACGGGGGAGCGGACAGGAGGATGGAGGGGAGTGGAACAGTGTACAGGACTGATCGGAGGACTGGGGGGGGCACATGAGTGTTTCCAGCCATGGCCGATGATATTGCAGCATCGGCCATGTGTTGTGAATTCTGTGGCCAAGCTCCCTCCTGTGGTCATGAGTGGTACTTCGGCTGGTTCTGTCTATGAGCTTCCGCTGGTGGATGTGAGTGGGGCTGCGGCTTCTGAGTTTCCTTCCTCAGGTGATGAGGTTAAGTCGTTAGGTGCTGCTCTATTTAACTCCACCTAGTTCTTTGTTCCTGGCCTCCAGTCAATGTTCCAGTATTGGTCTGGCTCTCTCCTGGATCGTTCTTGTGGCCTGTCTGCCCTGCATAAGCTAAGTTCTGCTTGTGTTACTTTTGTTTGCTATATTTTCTGTCCAGCTTGCTATATTGGTTTTTCTTGCTTGCTGGAAGCTCTGAGATGCAGAGGGAGCACCTCCGTACCGTTAGTCGGTGCGGAGGGTCTTTTTGCCTCCTCTGCGTGGTTGTTTGTAGGTTTTTGTGCTGACCGCAAAGCTATCTTTCCTATCCTCGGTCTATTCAGTAAGTCGGGCCTCACTTTGCTAAATCTATTTCATCTCTGTGTTTGTATTTTCATCTTAACTCACAGTCATTATATGTGGGGGGCTGCCTTTTCCTTTGGGGAATTTCTCTGAGGCAAGGTAGGCTTATTTTTCTATCTTCAGAGCTAGTTAGTTTCTCAGGCTGTGCCGAGTTGCATAGGGAGCGTTAGGCGCAATCCACGGCTACCTCTAGTGAGGTATGATAGGATTAGGGATTGCGGTCAGCAGAGTTCCCACGTCTCAGAGCTCGTCCTATGTTAGTAACATAACAGGTCACTTTGTGTGCTCTTAACCACTAGGTCCATTGTGGTTCTGAATCACCTGTTCATAACAGCCATGGCTGGATTGTAATATTTCACCAGTTTTAATAGGTGAAATATTACAAATCGCTCTGATTGGCAGTTTCACTTTCAACAGCCAATCAGAGCGATCGTAGCCACGGGGGGGGGGGGGGGGGGGGAGAAGCCCGCCTGGGCTGTACTACCACTCTCCCTGTCCCTGCAGATCCGGTGAAATTGGAGTTAACCCTTTCACCCGATCTGAAGGGACGCGATCTTTCCATGACGCCACATAGGCGTCATGGGTCGGATTGGCACCGACTTTCATGATGCCTACGTGGCATCAAAGGTCGGGAAGGGGTTAATATGGAGCAGGTGCCAAACCGCTGCAGATTCCGCTCAAAGAATTGACATGCTGCGGAAAATAAACCGCAGCGTTTCTGCGCGTTTTTTTCCGCAGCATGTGCACAGCGGTTTTTGTTTTCCATAGGTTAACATTGTACTGTACACCACATGGAAAACTGCTGCGGATCCACAGCGTCAAAACCGCAACCTGTGCACATACCCTAAGGAGGCCCAAGTGCTGCAGGTATTTAGGCAGGCCTGTGCCTACTCTGCCAAAGTAAAAATAAACTGATTAAATATAAAATACCGCGCTACAAGTGCCTGGAGTATAACTACTTGCTACCTAATACGTGGGTTATTCCCTTACTCGCCCCTTGCGGTATATACTGCACACCTGGGTATAAATCGTGTGCTCTCGCACAATAGTGAATAATACAATGCAGCCCAGGAACAACTGCATTACCATCTCCCACCACCAGAGGGAGCTCAAAAGCAGAATTCACAACACATGGGGGGGTGGATTGGAGCACGGGGGAGGGTGGATTGGAGATCGGGGGGGGTGGATCGGAGTAAGGGGGGTTGGATTGGAGCATGGGGGGTGGGATTGGAGCACGGGGGAGCGGACAAGAGCACGGGGGAGCGGACAAGAGCACGGGGGAGCGGACAGGAGGATGGAGGGGAGTGGAACAGTGTACAGGACTGATCGGAGGACTGGGGGGGGCACATGAGTGTTTCCAGCCATGGCCGATGATATTGCAGCATCGGCCATGTGTTGTGAATTCTGTGGCCAAGCTCCCTCCTGTGGTCATGAGTGGTACTTCGGCTGGTTCTGTCTATGAGCTTCCGCTGGTGGATGTGAGTGGGGCTGCGGCTTCTGAGTTTCCTTCCTCAGGTGATGAGGTTAAGTCGTTAGGTGCTGCTCTATTTAACTCCACCTAGTTCTTTGTTCCTGGCCTCCAGTCAATGTTCCAGTATTGGTCTGGCTCTCTCCTGGATCGTTCTTGTGGCCTGTCTGCCCTGCATAAGCTAAGTTCTGCTTGTGTTACTTTTGTTTGCTATATTTTCTGTCCAGCTTGCTATATTGGTTTTTCTTGCTTGCTGGAAGCTCTGAGATGCAGAGGGAGCACCTCCGTACCGTTAGTCGGTGCGGAGGGTCTTTTTGCCTCCTCTGCGTGGTTGTTTGTAGGTTTTTGTGCTGACCGCAAAGCTATCTTTCCTATCCTCGGTCTATTCAGTAAGTCGGGCCTCACTTTGCTAAATCTATTTCATCTCTGTGTTTGTATTTTCATCTTAACTCACAGTCATTATATGTGGGGGGCTGCCTTTTCCTTTGGGGAATTTCTCTGAGGCAAGGTAGGCTTATTTTTCTATCTTCAGGGCTAGTTAGTTTCTCAGGCTGTGCCGAGTTGCATAGGGAGCGTTAGGCGCAATCCACGGCTACCTCTAGTGAGGTATGATAGGATTAGGGATTGCGGTCAGCAGAGTTCCCACGTCTCAGAGCTCGTCCTATGTTAGTAACATAACAGGTCACTTTGTGTGCTCTTAACCACTAGGTCCATTGTGGTTCTGAATCACCTGTTCATAACAGCCATGGCTGGATTGTAATATTTCACCAGTTTTAATAGGTGAAATATTACAAATCGCTCTGATTGGCAGTTTCACTTTCAACAGCCAATCAGAGCGATCGTAGCCACGGGGGGGGGGGGGGAGAAGCCCGCCTGGGCTGTACTACCACTCTCCCTGTCCCTGCAGATCCGGTGAAATTGGAGTTAACCCTTTCACCCGATCTGAAGGGACGCGATCTTTCCATGACACCACATAGGCGTCATGGGTCGGATTGGCACCGACTTTCATGATGCCTACGTGGCATCAAAGGTCGGGAAGGGGTTAATATGGAGCAGGTGCCAAACCGCTGCAGATTCCGCACAAAGAATTGACATGCTGCGGAAAATAAACCGCAGCGTTTCTGCGCGTTTTTTTCCGCAGCATGTGCACAGCGGTTTTTGTTTTCCATAGGTTAACATTGTACTGTACACCACATGGAAAACTGCTGCGGATCCACAGCGTCAAAACCGCAACCTGTGCACATACCCTAAGGAGGCCCAAGTGCTGCAGGTATTTAGGCAGGCCTGTGCCTACTCTGCCAAAGTAAAAATAAACTGGTTAAATATAAAATACCGCGCTACAAGTGCCTGGAGTATAACTACTTGCTACCTAATACGTGGGTTACTCCCTTACTCGCCCCTTGCGGTATATACTGCACACCTGGGTATAAATCGTGTGCTCTCGCACAATAGTGAATAATACAATGCCCACTGCTCGTGGTAAGTGCCGGAGGTGGTGTGCAGCACTTCGCCGGTATCAGGGGCAGGTGTGGGGACAAGGTGTCTTTCGGATGGTAGCGGTCAGGTGGGGGCACGTCAGCTGGTGCTAGCCGCAATTGGTGCAGAATGCTACTGGTCAGTGCAGAGCCAGGGAACGTCCCGGCCGGAGGCGTCCCTGGTTACACTGAGGAAAGATGGCCGACGCTGACAAGCAGCGTGTGACGTCACAGGCCTACGGAGCCTTACTGGGACAAAAAGCTACCATCCGAAAGACACCTTGTCCCCACACCTGCCGCTGATACCGGCAAAGTGCTGCACACCACCTCCGGCACTTACCACGAGCAGCCCTGTAGGAACCCAGGCCAGTACACGTTACCTTGCCTGCTACATCTGACACGGTAAGAGATTCATTGGTAGCATCTACAAGCACGCAAATACGATACACCGATCAATTGCGGTCCCCATACTTGTTTATTATTGCAGTGTGGGCGCACTCACAGTGGGCATTGTATTATTCACTATTGTGTGAGAGCACACGATTTATACCCAGGTGTGCAGTATATACCGCAAGGGGCGAGTAAGGGAATAACCCACGTATTAGGTAGCAAGTAGTTATACTCCAGGCACTTGTAGCGCGAGAAGAGAATCTGATTCCAGTGATGTGTCAATTAATCGGCTGTGTTTTGGTGCTTCAATACAATCAGTGTTTTCTCAGCAGAAGATTATCACTACAGGACTAGGTGTCTCGTGTCTCCTAGTCCAACCACTGTCCCCAGCTCTGATTAGCAGCTTTCTGTCAATATACAGTGTACACAGTAAGCAGTCCATCAGTGGTGTGGACGGGGTTATACACAACTCAACATCTGAGCTCTGCTAGATCTGCTGAAGAGAAAACTGTGATTCTATCCCACCTGCTGCACCCAGAAAACTAAGTGATACATTGCTGGAATCAGAATTTCTGTCCCTACATCATGGTGCTGTCAGATTGCATAGCAAAAACTTGTTGACGGATTCCCTATAAGGCCCAGTTGTAATATCACTGTAGCCCTATCACTAGATGTGACCTCCCTATACCGGTATACCTGCTGCTGTGATTCTGCAGAAGTGTTATTCACAAAACTGCTGTATACATGTACATCTCCTGAATGGTATTACTGCATATCTTCTACAGATATAAAAGAGAGGTTCTTAGCGCACATTTTGAGCAAATTGTGCGAGCCCATCTGCCAACGACAAGGCGACCTCTTCAGATGGGACCTACACTAACCTAACGCTAACTTGTTAACTAACGGGACTCTGCCTCACAAATCTGTTATTATTATTACTACACTTTTTTATTATTTATTAAAAATGTACCTTTTATCATTTACTTTTTGATTTATTAGTTTTATCATTTTTATTACTCTTGTGACTCTAATAATGATATTACTAAGTTCCCTATGTCTAAAGCTTTTGATCCAGAAGAAGGCAAAAACCCCAAGACACATTCAGCCAATTTGTGTCACTGAGGGAAAATTCCTTCTCGACCCCGGGAAAAGGCGATCAGTCCTAGAACCCTGGATCAAACCTAATGATGTTATTACTGGGTATCTAACTAATATTAGAGTGCTAATTCTACTACTACTATAGTTATTATTATAATGTATAGGGGTTTGTTCTTTTTATAGATTCTATATCTATTATTTACGTCCTGCTATCTTATTACTGTACTATTCTAACTTTTCTATAACTATTTCAAATTACAGCACTGATTGAGCTATGACTATAATTATTGTAATTTTAGGTTCTTGTCTTTTTATGGATATAATTATTTTATATTCTTACTATTATTAATACTGCTATTTTATTATTGTAATATTCTAACTTTTCCATTATCATTAATAAGACCTTATTCTTACACTGTTGATCCAGAAGAAGGCAAAAACCCCAGGACACATTCAGCCAATTTGTGTCACAAGGGGAAAAATTCCTTCTTGACCCCGAGAAAAGGCGATCAGTCCTAGAACCCTGGATCACACTGCTATTCCACCTACTACTATTACTACTGTTCATTTATTACTATTTTATGACTTTCTTATTATCACTAATCTAATTACTCTTGTTAGTCTAATGCTGATATCTTGTCCCTATATTACTATTATGCTGCTATTATTATTTCTAGTGTTTTTTTATACTTACGGGCCGATAATGCCAATGTATCGGCAGAAGGGTCCCAGCAGGATGGTCCACATGATGTTCTTCCATGTCATAGGAGAGGCTTGGCTGACTTGGTGGTGGACGATGTGGGGCCTGGTCCTGCTTCTTCGTGTGCTGCTTCTCGGGAGCCTAATGTCCAGTTTGATCTTTGCCGCCATCTCATCTTCTTCCTTCTCTCCTTTCTCGTCCTCCTCCTCGTCTAGGTAGGCCAGCATTTCTCTCAGCGTCACTTCTTCTTCCTTCTTCCTTTTCTCCCTGGCTGGGATACTTCTGGATGGAGCGGGCCGTTCTTCATCCCTTACAGCAAACCTTCTCTGGGCTTCTGGGTTGGTTGGCATGAGGCGCTAGGAAGAGCAGAGATGAAGTTAGAAGGATGACTAGGAATATCTGAGTACATAACTACCTCCACTTAGTTTTCTCACTGACCTCCTTCTTGTAGAGCGGTGACGGGAGAAACTTGATACAATACGCCAGTCTTCTCAGTTGCTCCTCAGGTGTGAGGTAAACTGAAGAAAACACAACCAGATATTAGGATCAATCCTAACCGTACTAAGAGGATGTGAAAGAGAAGCCACTACTGAAATTTACTAAGCGACACTCAGGAAATAAGCGTAAAAGAGCTACAAACTTGCATTTCAGACTGTCAGAAAGAGCTCACTGATAGATTCTCAGTTAGTTCATTCTGCAGCCAGCAATAGATGGCACAGCTCAGAGATAATAGGAAGCAAAAAATGGAAATGGTTTAATGAAACGCCAATGCAAAAATAATTTTTACCACAAAATACACGCATTTTAGTAAAAACAAAAATGCCCCCAAAGATAGACAACCCCTATAACGTAAAGCCCCAGAAACCCATCCAACAGCAGCGTAGAGAGCGGTCAGTTATCACAGACTGATGGAAGCTACCTGATCCAGCGCTGGCAGAATACCCGGCCCACATGGTGACCGCTGATATCTTCTCTGACAAAATGTATCCAAATCCTATAAGACATCAGGAATAGTCAGCAGTGCTTTTGGTAATTGATTCATATTTATTTTATCATAAATTCAGGTGCAGGGAAGGGCAACATTGGGAAATATATGGGATATTGGCGATTACATATGTGAGCTTCATTACAGGGGTATTTTCAGATGGAGCAAGTTATACATGGCATCGGTGATGACTTATAGATCAGTGGGGTCCATCCACCGGAAATTCCAGCCATGACCAGAACGTTTATCCCCATTAGAAGGTAGAGGAGGTGTACATGCTCCACTGCTGCTCCATTCATCCTCTCTGGGGCCTGCAGGAGCTGTACTCGTTGCTCTCTGGCAGTCCCGGTGGTCGGGGGAGGTACTGCTGCTGCCGTTTAATGAGATAACAGTGCCCTGTTCTGGCGATTGGTGCGGTTCCCAGTGATCGGACTCTGATCTTGGGCAGCACGGTGGCTCATTGGATAGCACTGCAGCCTTGCAGCGCTGGGGTCCTGGGTTCGAATCCCACCAAGGACAACATCTGCAAAGAGTTTGTATGTTCTCTCCGTGTTTGCGTGGGTTTCCTCCGGGTACTCCGGTTTCCTCCCACATTCCAAAGACATACTGATAGGGCATCTAGATTGTGAGCCCCATCGGGGACAGTGATGATAATGTGTGCAAAACTGTAAAGCGCTGCGGAATATGTTAGCGCTATATAAAAATAAAGATTATTATTATTATTATTATCTTATCCCGCAGACAGGTGATAACTTGTCCCAATGGGATCACCCCTCCCCTTTAGCATGTGGTATATATGGAGGACGGGATATCATGCAGAGTACCAGCAATACTACACTGCGGGCCATCATGTGTGTGTGCCGGGGACATTCCCCATGGAGGAGCAGAGCGGAGGGTAAATATCGGGATCTTGTCTCTGAATCGATCCAGATGGGAGATGTCACGAGTACCGGCCTCGCCCACTGATATCTCACCACATCATGTGTTGGAGGAAATAATAACTTGGTAATGATCAGATTTATCAGAAAGTGTCAGCTGTGGTCTGTGAGTGTCTGTGATGGATGTGGGGTCCGTCCGGTGCATTATCTACCTGGAATCTCGCACTGACTGCAGGTGTCTGTCTTCACACTCCGATGAGATGTAACAAACTGACTTTTATATTTCAAATTCAAACTGAGCAATCCTACTGGTTGTTGATGACTGCAGTTACCATGGTGACAGAAGTATCTGAAGATTTAAAGGGACAGGACACTGTTATAGTGCTATAGTACATTTTACTATAAAGTTAATCAAATACTGGATATTACGTGGCTGTGTTCAGATAATGTGGGGGGCAAATATATCTCTTCATAATTTACATAGATTCATTTAGAGGATCTGCAGAGATATTTGGGGGTACAATAACTTGTGCTGAAAACTGAATGTGTATAAAGGAGGCTGATAATGTAAATAATGCAAAAAGGAAGAAAGTGATCTCAAGGGCAAAATATCAAGGTGAAAAATGTTGTACCGCTCTGGCAAAAATTAAGAGACCACTGCAAAATTTCCAATTTGTCTGATTTTTCTCTTTATGGGTACTGTATATTTGTAAGTAAAATGTAAATTGTTCTTTTAGTCTATAAACTACTGACAACATGTCTCCAAAGTTCCAGGCAATACATTTTGTATTTATTTTCTGAAAATGAGAAATGGTCAAAATAACAAAAAAAAATGCATTGCTTGCAGACTTTAAATAATGCAAAAAAAAAGAAAACAAGTTCATAATCATTTAGAAACAACAAATCTAATGTTTTATCTCAAGAAAAGTTCAGAAATCAATATTTTGTGGAAAAACCATGATTTTCAATCACAGCTTTCATGCTTTCCACCAGTCTTTCACACTGCTTCTGGGTGACCTTATGCCACTTCTGGTAAAAAAATGGGAGCAGTTCTTCTTTGTTTGATGGCTTGTGACTATCCATCTACCTCTTGATTACACTCCAGAGGTTTTCAATGATGTTCAGGTCTGGAGATTGGGCTGGCCATGACAGGGATTTGATGTGGTAATTCTTCATCCATACCTTTATTGACCTAGCTGTGTGGCATGGCGCATTGTCCTGCTGGAAAAAACAGTCCTCAGATTTGGGGAATATTGCCTGAGCACAAGGAATCAACTGTTTTTACAGGATAACCTTGTATATGGCTTAATTCATACGTCCTTCGCAAAGATTAATCTGCCCAATTCCAGCATTGCTGAAGCATCCCCAGATCATCACCGATCCTTCCCCAAATTTCACAGTGGGTGCAAGACACTGTGGCTTGTACGCCTCTCCAGGTCTCCATCTAACCATTAGATGACCAGATGTTGGGCAAAGCTTAAAATTAGACTCATCAGAGAAGATTACCTTACTCCAGTCCTCTATGGTCCAATCCTTATGGTTTTTGGCAACCTTCAACCTGGCTCTCCTTTGCTTCACATTGATAAAAGACTTTTTTCTAGCTTTAAGTGACTTGAGCCCTGCCTCTAGGAGCCTGTTACAAACTGTTCTTGCCATGCACTTCACCCCAGCTGCCATTTGACATTCTTTTTGCAGATCACTTGATGTCATCCTGCGGTTGCTGAGTGACATTCAAATAAGATGACTGTCATTCCGGTCAGTGGAGAGCCATTTTCACCCCCTGCCAGTCTGTAGCTTTGTTGTCCCCAATGTCTGCTGCTTGACCTTGTTGTAATGGACTGCCGCCTGAGAAATTTTAAGGATAGAGGCAACATGACGCTCACTGTGTCCATCTGCTGGTAGAGCCATAATTGAGCCCTTCTTTTCCTCGCTCAAGACTTTTCTTTTCAACTCCTTTGTCATGGTTCAAAGTCATTTTTTCACTCCTATTACTTTTGGGATATTACTAGAACTTGTTATGCCATCCAGCTTGTCCTATTGCAAGGGGATTGTGCACACCACAGCAGTGTGTTTTATGCTTTCCTTCATTCAATAAGATTTGGTTCAGGTGATCACCTAATCAGAAGCACATGAAGTAGAATGAGGTGTACTCTGGTTGGAATTCAACTGACACTGGAATCAGGGCTGCCACTAGAAATTTCGGGGCCCCATACTGGCAAAATTTTCGGGGCCCCCTTAAGACTCCGCCCAGGCTCCACCCCAGCCCCGCCTCCACCCCAGCCCCGCCTCCACGCTCCACCCCTCGAACTGTCCACAATCCCACCGTTCTCTCTTGGAAAAACTACACTTCTCACCTATCACACATTAACAGTTCCCATCACCAGATCACACATATAGCTGCAGCTTTTGTTTTGGCCAAAAGATTTTTTAAGCCGCCACTAGAGTTGAGCGACCTTGACCTTTTTAGAGTCGAGCCGGGTTTTGCGAAACCCGACTATGTCCAAAGTCGGGTCGAGTGAAATCGGCCGATTATGACGTAAAGTCGGGATCGACCGAAACACGAAACCCAATGCAAGTCAATGGGGCAGCATAGTCGGCAGTGAGTGGGGGCCAGGAAAACACCTAGAGTGGCCATTTTAATGTCAAAACCATCCATTCTTCTTAATGAAGCTTGTCAAGCGTAATTTACCTTATAATAATTGGAAGGCATTTGAAATTGGGGGTCATTTGGCTAAAGTTGTGGGGGGTAGGGCTGGTTCAAGTAATTAGTGGGCCCAGGAAATCTGGACCACGTCACGGCAGTGGAGCAGGGAGAGGTAAGTATTTCAACTTTGCAAGTGCTGTGAACCTGAGCAAGCAGGGGGGGCCCACTCGTTGGCATTGGCACTGGCACAGGGCCCCTCAAAGTACAGCGGTGTGTTTGCACGGCGGGGGCGCCTCCCACCGGCAGCAACACTTTTGCGTACTATGAGAGGCCCTGTGCCAGTGACGTCGCCAACTAGTATTCCTCCCCCCACCTGATGAAGGAACCTGCACTTTCATCTGCACCTTCCTCTTTGTCCCCGTGTAAGGTGGTATGGTATGCGGGAAGAGCAACCTGACTTTCAGCAGGGTCACAATGTTGTTGTGTAGCGTGCACGGGGAATGTTGCGTTATGGGTCAATGTACCAGCAGACTCATCTATCACTGGCTGGGCAATGGGCACGATGAAGTGGAAACACAGATATAGGCCCAAAGAAGAAAGTGGGCTAAATGCAGTTCAAAATTGGTAACACAGGAATAACCAGGGGGCATTGCAGTGGAGGACAACTGGAATGAGAGGCTGACACAGAGAGTAGGGCCAAATCAGTAAGTAGTCGAAATGCAGTTCAAAATTGGCAACCGTAGTAAACAGGCGGCACAGCTTTGTTCAGTGGAGGAGAACAGCAAGGAGTGGCAGACACCGATAGTAGGCCCCAAACCAACTAGTACGCCAAATGCAGTTGTTCCATTTAACCACAATTTAATGAGAGCCTGAAGATAGAAGCTCAGGAAAGGCAACCTGGGGAACACCTTGGAGTGTAACACACCATCTCTCTCCACCCCATACCCATTTTGTATGGCCTAATGCAGTGTACTTTTCTACAACTACTAAACGAGAGTCGGAAGACCGAAGCAATGGCAAGGAAACCTGGGGAACACCTTAGAGTGTAACACACCCTCTCTCTACACCCCATACCCAATTTGAAGGCCTAATGCAGTGTAGTTTCCAAGAACTACTAAACGAGAGCCGGAAGATCGAAGCTCAGGAAAGGCAACCTGGGGAACACCTTGGAGTGTAACACACCCTCTCGCTACACCCCATACCCAATTTGAAGGCCTAATGCAGCGTAGTTTCCAACAACTACTAAACGAGAGCCGGAAGATCGAAGCTCAGGAAAGGCAACCTGGGGAACACCTTGGAGTGTAACAAACCCTCTCTCTACACCCCATACCCAATTTGTAGGCCTAATGCAGCGTAGTTTCCGACAACTACTAAACGAGAGCATGAAGATCGAAGCTCAGGAAAGGCAACCTGGGGAACACCTTGGAGTGTAACACACCCTCTCTCTACACCCCATACCCAATTTGTAGGCCTAATGCAGCGTAGTTTCCGACAACTACTAAACGAGAGCCGGAATATCGAAGCTCAGGAAAGGCAACCTGGGGAACACCTTGGAGTGTAACACACCCTCTCTCTACGCCCCATACCCAATTTGTAGGCCTAATGCAGCGTAGTTTCCGACAACTACTAAACGAGAGCCGGAATATCGAAGCTCAGGAAAGGCAACCTGGGGAACACCTTGGAGTGTAACACACCCTCTCTCTACACCCCATACCCAATTTGAAGGCCTAATGCAGTGTAGTTTCCAAGAACTACTAAACGAGAGCCGGAAGATCGAAGCTCAGGAAAGGCAACCTGGGGAACACCTTGGAGTGTAACACACCCTCTCGCTACACCCCATACCCAATTTGAAGGCCTAATGCAGCGTAGTTTCCAACAACTACTAAACGAGAGCCGGAAGATCGAAGCTCAGGAAAGGCAACCTGGGGAACACCTTGGAGTGTAACAAACCCTCTCTCTACACCCCATACCCAATTTGTAGGCCTAATGCAGCGTAGTTTCCGACAACTACTAAACGAGAGCATGAAGATCGAAGCTCAGGAAAGGCAACCTGGGGAACACCTTGGAGTGTAACACACCCTCTCTCTACACCCCATACCCAATTTGTAGGCCTAATGCAGCGTAGTTTCCGACAACTACTAAACGAGAGCCGGAATATCGAAGCTCAGGAAAGGCAACCTGGGGAACACCTTGGAGTGTAACACACCCTCTCTCTACGCCCCATACCCAATTTGTAGGCCTAATGCAGCGTAGTTTCCGACAACTACTAAACGAGAGCCGGAATATCGAAGCTCAGGAAAGGCAACCTGGGGAACACCTTGGAGTGTAACACACCCTCTCTCTACACCCCATACCCAATTTGAAGGCCTAATGCAGTGTAGTTTCCAAGAACTACTAAACGAGAGCCGGAAGATCGAAGCTCAGGAAAGGCAACCTGGGGAACACCTTGGAGTGTAACACACCCTCTCGCTACACCCCATACCCAATTTGAAGGCCTAATGCAGCGTAGTTTCCAACAACTACTAAACGAGAGCCGGAAGATCGAAGCTCAGGAAAGGCAACCTGGGGAACACCTTGGAGTGGAACACACCATCTCTCTACACCCCATACCCAATTTGAAGGCCTAATGCAGAGTAGTTTCCAAGAACTACTAAACGAGAGCCGGAAGATCGAAGCTCAGGAAAGGCAACCTGGGGAACACCTTGGAGTGTAACACAACGTCTCTCTACACGACGGAAGGGCTGATTCTTAGGAAGGAAGGCTGTTGGAAATAAGCATTGCGCGTCCGAGGGTGATTATATTCTTATTAGGTATATACTCACCCTCGGACGCGCCCTGCTTCTTTATTTGGAATGAATGTTTATTTGCAATGTGGTGTTGACTTTCTCTATTATTTTGGTAATTAATGATTTTATTATTTTCATTATTTTGCATCTTCTCGGCAATAATATAAAGAAGACGCGACAGGACAACACTCGGTGGATGCCATATGTGTGTTTTCAATTTAAAAAAACTTTCAGTTAACTACTTGCAGGAGAAAGTAATTGTAGCTGGTGGCCATTTTTAGTACTGTACCAGATTAGAGTTGTGTGTTTGTTTTTAATGTTAAAATGTCTGCATTTGATATCTCACCAGTATTTTCTTTTTTATAAGCAAAATACTTATTTTTATATTTTCTGATGTTGGTTCCAGGGGTACACGGCCAGCAGTGCCCTGGTCAGTGTAGTAGTAGTTGAAAGAATGGACCGCAGACAGGCATCGAAGGCCTAAAATAATAACACATGGCTGTAGGCAATTTTAAATTGGTTCCAGGGGTACACGGACAGCAGTGGTGTGGTCAGTGGAGGCCTAGTGGAAGGAGTGACCGCAGACAGGCATCGAAGGCCTAAAATAATAACACATGGCTGTAGGCAATTTTAAATTGGTTCCAGGGGTACACGGGCAGCAGTGACCTGGTCAGTGTAGTAGTAGTTGAAAGAATGGACCGCAGACAGGCATCGAAGGCCTAAAATAAAAAAATTGGGCTGGCTGTAGGCAATTTTAAATTGGTTCCAGGGGTACACGGGCAGCAGTGGTGTGGTCAGTGGAGGCCTAGTGGAAGGAGTGACCGCAGACAGGCATCGAAGGCCTAAAATAATAACACATGGCTGTAGGCAATTTTAAATTGGTTCCAGGGGTACACGGGCAGCAGTGACCTGGTCAGTGTAGTAGTAGTTGAAAAAATGGACCGCAGACAGGCATCGAATGCCTAAAATAATAACACATGGCTGTAGGCAATTTTAAATTGGTTACAGGGGTACACGGACAGCAGTGACCTGGTCAGTGTAGTAGTAGTTGAAAGAATGGACCGCAGACAGGCATCGAAGGCCTAAAATAAAAAAATTGGGCTGGCTGTAGGCAATTTTAAATTGGTTCCAGGGGTACACGGACAGCAGTGGTGTGGTCAGTGGAGGCCTAGTGGAAGGAGTGACCGCAGACAGGCATCGAAGGCCTAAAATAATAACACATGGCTGTAGGCAATTTTAAATTGGTTCCAGGGGTACACGGACAGCAGTGGTGTGGTCAGTGGAGGCCTAGTGGAAGGAGTGACCGCAGACAGGCATCGAAGGCCTAAAATAATAACACATGGCTGTAGGCAATTTTAAATTGGTTCCAGGGGTACACGGACAGCAGTGACCTGGTCAGTGTAGTAGTAGTTGAAAGAATGGACCGCAGACAGGCATCGAAGGCCTAAAATAAAAAAATTGGGCTGGCTGTAGGCAATTTTAAATTGGTTCCAGGGGTACACGGGCAGCAGTGGTGTGGTCAGTGGAGGCCTAGTGGAAGGAGTGACCGCAGACAGGCATCGAAGGCCTAAAATAATAACACATGGCTGTAGGCAATTTTAAATTGGTTCCAGGGGTACACGGACAGCAGTGGTGTGGTCAGTGGAGGCCTAGTGGAAGGAGTGACCGCAGACAGGCATCGAAGGCCTAAAATAATAACACATGGCTGTAGGCAATTTTAAATTGGTTCCAGGGGTACACGGACAGCAGTGACCTGGTCAGTGTAGTAGTAGTTGAAAGAATGGACCGCAGACAGGCATCGAAGGCCTAAAATAAAAAAATTGGGCTGGCTGTAGGCAATTTTAAATTGGTTCCAGGGGTACACGGGCAGCAGTGGTGTGGTCAGTGGAGGCCTAGTGGAAGGAGTGACCGCAGACAGGCATCGAAGGCCTAAAATAATAACACATGGCTGTAGGCAATTTTAAATTGGTTCCAGGGGTACACGGACAGCAGTGGTGTGGTCAGTGGAGGCCTAGTGGAAGGAGTGACCGCAGACAGGCATCGAAGGCCTAAAATAATAACACATGGCTGTAGGCAATTTTAAATTGGTTCCAGGGGTACACGGGCAGCAGTGACCTGGTCAGTGTAGTAGTAGTTGAAAAAATGGACCGCAGACAGGCATCGAATGCCTAAAATAATAACACATGGCTGTAGGCAATTTTAAATTGGTTCCAGGGGTACACGGGCAGCAGTGACCTGGTCAGTGTAGTAGTAGTTGAAAGAATGGACCGCAGACAGGCATCGAAGGCCTAAAATAAAAAAATTGGGCTGGCTGTAGGCAATTTTAAATTGGTTCCAGGGGTACACGGACAGCAGTGGTGTGGTCAGTGGAGGCCTAGTGGAAGGAGTGACCGCAGACAGGCATCGAAGGCCTAAAATAATAACACATGGCTGTAGGCAATTTTAAATTGGTTCCAGGGGTACACGGACAGCAGTGGTGTGGTCAGTGGAGGCCTAGTGGAAGGAGTGACCGCAGACAGGCATCGAAGGCCTAAAATAATAACACATGGCTGTAGGCAATTTTAAATTGGTTCCAGGGGTACACGGACAGCAGTGGTGTGGTCAGTGGAGGCCTAGTGGAAGGAGTGACCGCAGACAGGCATCGAAGGCCTAAAATAATAACACATGGCTGTAGGCAATTTTAAATTGGTTCCAGGGGTACACGGGCAGCAGTGACCTGGTCAGTGTAGTAGTAGTTGAAAGAATGGACCGCAGACAGGCATCGAAGGCCTAAAATAAAAAAATTGGGCTGGCTGTAGGCAATTTTAAATTGGTTCCAGGGGTACACGGGCAGCAGTGGTGTGGTCAGTGGAGGCCTAGTGGAAGGAGTGACCGCAGACAGGCATCGAAGGCCTAAAATAATAACACATGGCTGTAGGCAATTTTAAATTGGTTCCAGGGGTACACGGGCAGCAGTGACCTGGTCAGTGTAGTAGTAGTTGAAAAAATGGACCGCAGACAGGCATCGAATGCCTAAAATAATAACACATGGCTGTAGGCAATTTTAAATTGGTTACAGGGGTACACGGACAGCAGTGACCTGGTCAGTGTAGTAGTAGTTGAAAGAATGGACCGCAGACAGGCATCGAAGGCCTAAAATAAAAAAATTGGGCTGGCTGTAGGCAATTTTAAATTGGTTCCAGGGGTACACGGACAGCAGTGGTGTGGTCAGTGGAGGCCTAGTGGAAGGAGTGACCGCAGACAGGCATCGAAGGCCTAAAATAATAACACATGGCTGTAGGCAATTTTAAATTGGTTCCAGGGGTACACGGACAGCAGTGACCTGGTCAGTGTAGTAGTAGTTGAAAGAATGGACCGCAGACAGGCATCGAAGGCCTAAAATAAAAAAATTGGGCTGGCTGTAGGCAATTTTAAATTGGTTCCAGGGGTACACGGGCAGCAGTGACCTGGTCAGTGTAGTAGTAGTTGAAAGAATGGACCGCAGACAGGCTTAGAAGGCCTAACATAACAAACTTGGGCTGGCTGTAGGCACTTTTAAATTGGTTCCAGGGGTACACGGGCAGCAGTGGTCTGGTCAGTGGAAGTCTAGTGGAAGGAGTGACCGCAGACAGGCTTCCAAGGCCTAACATAACAAACTTGGGCTGGCTGTAGGCACTTTTAAATTGGTTCCAGGGGTACACGGGCAGCAGTGGTCTGGTCAGTGGAAGTCTAGTGGAAGGAGTGACCGCAGACAGGCTTCCAAGGCCTAACATAACAAACTTGGGCTGGCTGTAGGCACTTTTAAATTGGTTCCAGGGGTACACGGGCAGCAGTGGTCTGGTCAGTGGAAGTCTAGTGGAAGGAGTGACCGCAGACAGGCTTCCAAGGCCTAACATAACAAACTTGGGCTGGCTGTAGGCACTTTTAAATTGGTTCCAGGGGTACACGGGCAGCAGTGGTCTGGTCAGTGGAAGTCTAGTGGAAGGAGTGACCGCAGACAGGCTTCCAAGGCCTAACATAACAAACTTGGGCTGGCTGTAGGCACTTTTAAATTGGTTCCAGGGGTACACGGGCAGCAGTGGTCTGGTCAGTGGAAGTCTAGTGGAAGGAGTGACCGCAGACAGGCTTCCAAGGCCTAACATAACAAACTTGGGCTGGCTGTAGGCACTTTTAAATTGGTTCCAGGGGTACACGGGCAGCAGTGGTCTGGTCAGTGGAAGTCTAGTGGAAGGAGTGACCGCAGACAGGCTTCGAAGGCCTAACATAACAAAATTGGGCTGGCTGTAGGCACTTTAAATTGGTTCCAGGGGTACATGGGCAGCAGTGTATGGTCAGTGGAAGTCTAGTGGAAGGAGTGACGGCAGACAGTCTTCGAAGGCCTAACATAACAAAATTGGGCTGACTGTAGGCACTTTTAAATTGGTTCCAGGGTAACACGGCCAGCAGTGGCCTGGTCAGTGTAGTAGTTGTAGAAAGAAGGGACCGCAGACAGGCTTCGAAGGCCTAACATAACAAAAATGTCAAAACAATGGTACTGTCAGTGCCAGGCATTGAAGGATGTCAGCGGCTAGACTACACATTGGTGAAGCTGTGAGAGATAATTTTGCTAGTGGTAGAGCACTGTTTGAGCTGGGGGGGGGAACTGTCTTGTGGCCGGCGGTACAGGCACAGGGCCCCTCATATTACAACGGTGTGTCTGACGTTGGGTGCGCACCACCACCGCCAGAGACACTTTATTGTACTATGAGGGACCCAGTGGCAGTGCCGTCGACCAAAAGCGGCCACACCCACCTCTTCAGACAAACAGCACTCTCAAGGGTCCAAGCGCAAAGTGGCGATAGCACGGCCCCGTGTGGGGAGTTTGGCCATTTCGTGAGGTGGAAACATGTCGTATGCTGGACAATCAGGTGAAGAAAATTACGAGATTGGAAAAGTCATTCAGAATAGTCCACAGGCAAGACCTTTTCATAGGAAAGCTAGGTGTCAGCCGGGCAGGGTGGGGCAAAAGATTTTGAAATCCAGTTGTGGTTCATTTTAATGAAGGTTAGATCATCTACATTTTGGGTAGCCAGACGAGTCCTTTTTTCTGTTAGTATTGAACCTGCAGCACTGAATACTCTTTCTGATAGGACACTAGCTGCCGGGCAAGCAAGCTCCTGCAATGCATATTCTGCCAATTCTGGCCAGGTGTCTAATTTGGATGCCCAGTAATCAAATGGGAATGACGGTTGAGGGAGAACGTCGATAAGGGATGAAAAATAGTTTGTAACCATACTGGACAAATGTTGTCTCCTGTCACTTTGAATTGATGCTGCAGTACCTGTCCTGTCTGCGGTCATAGAAAAATCACTCCACAACCTGGTCAGAAAACCCCTCTGTCCAACGCCACTTCTGATTTCTGCCCCTCTAACACCTCTGGTCTGCTGGCCCCTGGAGCTCGTGTGAGAACGATCACGGGCGCTGTGTGCAGGGAATGCCAGAAGCAAACGGTCAACAAGAGTTGATTGTTTTGTTGCTAATATTAGTTCCAAGTTCTCATGTGGCATAATATTTTGCAATTTGCCTTTATAGCGAGGATCAAGGAGGCAGGCCAACCAGTAATCGTCATCGTTCATCATTTTTGTAATGCGTGTGTCCCTTTTGAGGATACGCAAGGCATAATCCGCCATGTGGGCCAAAGTTCCCGTTGTCAAATCTGCGGTTGTGCTTGGTTGAGGGGCAGTTGCAGGCAAATCTACGTCACTTGTGTCCCTCAAAAAACCAGAACCCGGCCTTGCCACGCCACCAATTTCCCGTGCCCCCGGGAAAGCTTCCTCATTAAAAATATACTCATCCCCATCATCCTCCTCATCCTCCACCTCCTCTTCGCCCGGTACCTCGTCATGTACACTGCCCTGACCAGACAATCGCTGACTGTCATCAAGGCTTTCCTCTTCCTCTGGTGCAGACGCCTGATCCTTTATGTGCGTCAAACTTTGCATCAGCAGACGCATTAGGGGGATGCTCATGCTTATTATGGCGTTGTCTGCACTAACCAGCCGTGTGCATTCCTCAAAACACTGAAGGACTTGACACATGTCTTGAATCTTCGACCACTGCACACCTGACAACTCCATGTCTGCCATCCTACTGCCTGCCCGTGTATGTGTATCCTCCCACAAAAACATAACAGCCCGCCTCTGTTCGCACAGTCTCTGAAGCATGTGCAGTGTTGAGTTCCACCTTGTTGCAACGTCTATGATTAGGCGATGCTGGGGAAGGTTCAAAGAACGCTGATAGGTCTGCATACGGCTGGAGTGTACAGGCGAACGGCGGATATGTGCGCAAAGTCCACGCACTTTGAGGAGCAGGTCGGATAACCCCGGATAACTTTTCAGGAAGCACTGCACCACCAGGTTTAAGGTGTGAGCCAGGCAAGGAATGTGTTTCAGTTGGGAAAGGGAGATGGCAGCCATGAAATTCCTTCCGTTATCACTCACTACCTTGCCTGCCTCAAGATCTACAGTGCCCAGCCACGACTGCGTTTCTTGCTGCAAGAACTCGGACAGAACTTCCGCGGTGTGTCTATTGTCGCCCAAACACTTCATAGCCAATACAGCCTGCTGACGTATGCCAGTAGCTGCCCCATAATGGGAGACCTGGTGTGCAACAGTGGCAGGTGCGGATGGAGTGTTTGTGCGACTGCGGTCTGTGGACGAGCTCTTGCTTCTGCAGGAGGACGAGGAGGAGGAGGAGGAGGGGGTGCGAACGGCTACAGACAACTGTTTACTAGACCGTGGGCTAGGCAGAACTGTCCCAAACTTGCTGTCCCCTGTGGACCCTGAATCCACCACATTTACCCAGTGTGCCGTGATGGACACGTAACGTCCCTGGCCATGCCTACTGGTCCATGCATCTGTTGTCAGGTGCACCTTTGTGCTCACAGATTGCCTGAGTGCATGGACGATGCGCTCTTTAACATGCTGGTGGAGGGCTGGGATGGCTTTTCTGGAAAAAAAGTGTCGACTGGGTAGCTCGTAGCGTGGTACAGCGTAGTCCATCAGGTCTTTGAAAGCTTCGCTTTCAACTAACCGGTAGGGCATCATCTCTAACGAGATTAGTCTAGCTATGTGGGCGTTCAAACCCTGTGTACGCGGATGCGAGGCTAAGTATTTCCTTTTTCTAACCATAGTCTCATGTAGGGTGAGCTGGACTGGAGAGCTGGAGATCGTGGAACTAGCGGGGGTGCCGGTGGACATGGCAGACTGAGAGACGGTGGGAGATGGTATTGTTGCCGCCGGTGCCCTAGATGCAGTGTTTCCTACTACGAAACTGGTGATTCCCTGACCCTGACTGCTTTGGCCTGGCAAAGATACCTGCACAGATACAGCAGGTGGTGCGCTAAATGGTGGTCCTACACTGCCGGAAGGGATGTTGCGTTGATGACTAGCTTCATTGGCCGAGGGTGCAACAACCTTAAGGGACGTTTGGTAGTTAGTCCAAGCTTTCAAATGCATGGTGGTTAAATGTCTATGCATGCAACTAGTATTGAGACTTTTCAGATTCTGACCTCTGCTTAAGGAAGTAGAACATTTTTGACAGATGACTTTGCGCTGATCAATTGGATGTTGTTTAAAAAAATGCCAGACTGCACTCTTTCTAGCATCGGATACCTTTTCAGGCATTGCAGACTGAGCTTTAACCGGATGGCCACGCTGTCCTCCACCAGGTTTTGGCTTTGCCACGCGTTTTGGGCAAGATACGGGCCCGGCAGATGGAACCTGTGGCGATGTTGATGCCTGCTGCGGCCCCTCCTCCTCCTCTGCTTCAGAACTGCTGCCGCCTGCACCCTGTTCCCCCAATGGCTGCCAATCGGGGTCAAGAACTGGGTCATCTAATAACTCTTCTTGTACCTCCTGCGCAACTTCGTCTGTGTCACCGTGTTGTTCGGTGGTATAGCGTTCGTGATGGGGCAACATAGTCTCATCAGGGTCTGATTCTTGATCAGCACCCTGCGAGGGCAATGTTGTGGTCTGAGTCAAAGGACCAGCATAGTAGTCTGGCTGTGGCTGTGCGTCAGTGCACTCCATGTCAGATTCAATTTGTAATGGGCATGGACTGTTAACTGCTTCACTTTCTAAGCCAGGGACGGTATGTGTAAAGAGCTCCATGGAGTAACCCGTTGTGTCGCCTGCTGCATTCTTCTCTGTTGTTGTTTTTGCTGAAGAGGACAAGGAAGTGACTTGTCCCTGACCGTGAACATCCACTAACGACGCGCTGCTTTTACTTTTACCAGTTTCACGAGATGAGGCAAAAGAGCTAGAGGCTGAGTCAGCAAGATAAGCCAAAACTTGCTCTTGCTGCTCCGGCTTTAAAAGCGGTTTTCCTAATCCCAGAAAAGGGAGCGTTCGAGGCCTTGTGTAGCCGGACGACGAACCTGGCTCCACAGCTCCAGACTTAGGTGCAATATTTTTTCCCCCACGACCACCTGATGCTCCACCACTACCACTACCCTCATTACCAGCTGACAATGAACGCCCCCGGCCACGACCTCTTCCACTAGACTTCCTCATTGTTTTAAAAACGTAACCAAACTAACGTTATTTGTTGCAGTCACACAACTTACACGGTGAGCTATAACTTCAGTATGATTTAGCTACCCCTTTACAGGTTGGTGAGACCACAGCGAAAATCAGGCCCAATGTTACACACTCTTTTTTTGGTGGCTGCAAATTAGAGAGATGCCCCACACGCAGGACTGTCACTGAAGCACAAATGTTAATATTAATGTCACACTATTATTTTTTTTTTATTTTTATTTTTTTCAGGAACACTTTAGAAACCCCCCAAAAAAAAAAAAATAGATTTTTGCAGGGAGAATTTAGAAAACAAATGTAACAAACTATATGCTTTCTATGGGCCACTGAGTGAGAGATGACGCACACAGGAATCAGGAGTGGCACACAAGCCCAGAGGCCAATATTTTTCTACCAATGATTGATGGAGTTATTTTCTCTGGTAGATTTTGGAACCCAAATCAAGGAAAAAAAATGTAGGCTTTCTATGGACCACAATTGGAGAGAGAGAGAGAGAGAGATGGCACACCCAGGAGTCAAGACTGGCACACAAGCAGAAAGGCCAATATTAATCTCCCACTGTTTTTTTTTTTTTTTTTTTTTTTTTTTCAGGGAGACTTTAGAAAAAAAAAATAATAAAAAAAATATGATTTTATCAGGAAGAATTTAGAAACCAAATAAAATAAAATGATTTTTTCAGGGAGAATTTATAAAACAAATAAAAACAAAAATAGGCGTTCTATGGCCCACTGACTGAGAGATGACGCACACAGGAGTCAGGAGTGGCACACAAACCCAGAGGCCAATATTTTTCTACCAATGATTGATGTAGTTATTTTCTCTGGTAGATTTTAGAACCCAAATCAAGGAAAAAAAATATAGGCTTTCTATGGACCACAATTGGAGAGAGAGAGAGAGAGAGAGAGAGAGAGAGAGAGATGGCACACCCAGGAGTCAAGACTGGCACACAAGCAGAAAGGCCAATATTAATCTCCCACTGTTTTTTTGGTTGTTTTTTTTTTTTTTTTTTCAGGGAGACTTTAGAAATAAAAATAATAAAAAAAATATGATTTTATCAGGAAGAATTTAGAAACCAAATAAAATAAAATGATTTTTTCAGGGAGAATTTAGAAAACAAATAAAACCAAAAATATGCGTTCTATGGCCCACTGACTGAGAGAGAGAGAGAGATGGAACGCTTAGTACTGGCACACAAGCCCAAAGGGCAATATTAATCTCCCTTTTTTTTTCCAGGGAGAATTTCTGAAACCCAAAAAAAAAATAAAATAGGCTTTCTATGGCCCACTATTTGTGAGAGAGATGGGACGCTCAGGACTGGCACAGATGGCACGCTCAGGACTGGCACAGAAGCCCAGAGGCCAATATTAATCTCCCTTTTTTTCTGGGAGAATTTATAAAACCAAAAAAATATTTAAATAGGCTTTCTATGGCCCACTATTTGTGAGAGAGATGGCACGCTCAGGACTGGCACAGATGGCACGCTCACAACTGGCACACAAGCCCAGAGGCCAATATTAATCTCCCTTTTTTCAGGGAGAATTTCTAAAACCCAAAAAAAAAATAAAATAGGCTTTCTATGGCCCACTATTTGTGAGAGAGATGGGACGCTCAGGACTGGCACAGATGGCACGCTCAGGACTGGCACAGAAGCCCAGAGGCCAATATTAATCTCCCTTTTTTTCTGGGAGAATTTATAAAACCAAAAAAATATTTAAATAGGCTTTCTATGGCCCACTATTTGTGAGAGAGATGGCACGCTCAGGACTGGCACAGATGGCACGCTCACAACTGGCACACAAGCCCAGAGGCCTATATTAATCTCCCTTTTTTCAGGGAAAATTGATAAAACAAAAAAAAAAATTAAATAGGCTTTCTATGGCCCACTATTTGTGAGAGAGATGGCACGCTCAGGGCTGGCTGGCACAGATGGCACGCTCAGGACTGGCACACAAGCCCAGAGGCCAATATTAATCTCCCTTTTTTTCTGGGAGAATTTATAAAACCAAAAAAATATTTAAATAGGCTTTCTATGGCCCACTATTTGTGAGAGAGATGGCACGCTCAGGACTGGCACAGATGGCACGCTCACAACTGGCACACAAGCCCAGAGGCCAATATTAATCTCCCTTTTTTCAGGGAAAATTGATAAAACAAAAAAAAAAATTAAATAGGCTTTCTATGGCCCACTATTTGTGAGAGAGATGGCACGCTCAGGGCTGGCTGGCACAGATGGCACGCTCAGGACTGGCACACAAGCCCAGAGGCCAATATTAATCTCCCTTTTTTTCTGGGAGAATTTATAAAACCAAAAAAATATTTAAATAGGCTTTCTATGGCCCACTATTTGTGAGAGAGATGGCACGCTCAGGACTGGCACAGATGGCACGCTCACAACTGGCACACAAGCCCAGAGGCCAATATTAATCTCCCTTTTTTCAGGGAAAATTTATAAAACAAAAAAAAAAATTAAATAGGCTTTCTATGGCCCACTATTTGTGAGAGAGATGGCACGCTCAGGGCTGGCACAGATGGCACGCTCAGGACTGGCACACAAGCCCAGAGGCCAATATTAATCTCCCTTTTTTTCAGGGAGAATTTATAAAACCAAAAAAAAAAATAAATAGGCTTTCTATGGCCCACTATTTGTGAGAGAGATGGCACACTCAGGACTGGCACACAAGCCCAAAGGCCAATATTAATCTCCCACTGTATTTTTATCAGGGAGAATTTATACACCCCACAAAAAAAAATACAGAAAAATGAAAAGGCTTTCTATGGCCCACTATGTGAGAGAGATGGCACACACAGGGATGGCACTCTAGCAGAAATGCCAAATTGCCAATCTTAATCTCCCACCAAAAAAAAAAAAAAAAAAAAAAACAGGGAATGTCCTACAATTACTATCTCCCTGCCTGCAGTAATCTCAGCCAGGTATGGCAGGCAGCTACTATCTCCCTGCCTGCAGTAATCTCAGCCAGGTATGGCAGGCAGCAATAAGGAGTGGACTGATGCACAAATGAAATAAAAAGTGTGGACAAACAAAAAAGATAGCTGTGCAGAAAGGAAGGAACAAGAGGATTTGTGCTTTGAAAAAAGCAGTTGGTTTGCACAGCGGCGTACACACAGCAATGCAGCTATCAGGGAGCCTTCTAGGGCAGCCCAATGAGCTACAGCGCTGAGGGGAAAAAAAAAAAAAAAAAAACTTCCACTGTCCCTGCACACCGAGGGTGGTGTTGGACAGTGCAAATCGCTGCAGCACAAGCGGTTTTGTGGTTAATGGACCCTGCCTAACGCTATCCCTGCTTCTGACAAAGCGGCAGCAACCTCTCCCTAAGCTCAGATCAGCAGCAGTAAGATGGCGGTCGGCGGGAACGCCTCTTTATAGCCCCTGTGACGTCGCAGACAGCAAGCCAATCACTGCAATGCCCTTCTCTAAGATGGTGGGGACCAGGACCTATGTCATCACGCTGCCCACACTCTGCGTTTACCTTCATTGGCTGAGAAATGGCGCTTTTCGCGTCATTGAAACGCGACTTTGGCGCGAAAGTCGCGTACCGCATGGCCGACCCCGCACAGGGGTCGGATCGGGTTTCATGAAACCCCGACTTAGCCAAAAGTCGGCGACTTTTGAAAATGTTCGACCCGTTTCGCTCAACCCTAGCCGCCACCATAACACGGTGGACACTTTTGGCCGGGCCCTACTCTACTGTAACCTATTAAATATTTGTTAAAATATGCAATACAATTTAGGTATATTTTAATTTATTTTTCAATTTTTTAAATGACCAATAATATTACATACAAAGAACAAATACCACAGCACTATGACCAGATGACATATTACCACCACAGTGATCGAATATCACATACAAATAACAAATACCGCTACACCATGACCAGATGACATATTACCACCACAGTGATCGAATAATATCACATACAAAGAACAAATACCGCTACACCATGACCAGACCGCATATTACCACCATATAGTGACTGAATACTACAATTCTGATCAGTAATAAAAAAAAGAACCATACTATCACCATAAGAGCCATTATACACAGGAGAACTGTACTTAGTATGCAGTGTCTGTGTACAGATAATACAGTGATCACTAGTGAAATTATACACAGGAGCTCTGTATGCAGTGTATAGTGTCAGTGTATAGGTAACACACTGACTCACCAGTGACGTCTCTAGGTGAAGTCCTTCATCTTTCATCCAGCACAGACCGCCATCATTTCATCCAGCCAGGACTCGTTTCTGCAGGAAATAACAGTTATCTCGAGCTCTGCTTGTAGAATACATTACTTAATTTTTCCAACTTCTACATTACACCACATGAAGAAAAAGAGGCAACATGGTATCACTCTACACAGTAACAGGACCGCCCCCTCATTTAAAACAGTATCCTCAAAAAATAAAATAAATACATCACTGCAGTAATAATATCCCTAAATTAGTCCCTATGGTAATAATATTCCCCATCCTGGCCAATGTGTGTCTCATTCCTGGCGTCAGCCATATGTTCTCCCATCCTGCCCTCATGAAAATCCATTCTGCCCCATATGATCTCCCCATCCTGACCCATTTGTCTCCATCATATCCATCCTGCCCCATGATCCTGCAAGATCTGTCTCCAATTCTGCCCCCAGTGTCTCCAATTCTGCCCCCAGTGTCTCCAATCATGCCCCCATGTCTCCAATCATGCCTCCTGTGTCTCCATTCTGCCCCATCTGTCTCCAATCCTTCCCCCATCTGTCTCCAGTCATGCCCCCATGTCTTTCATCATACCCCGTATCTCCATTCTGCCCGTGTCCAGCATTCTGCCCCTGTGTCCAGCATTCTGCCCGTGTCCAACATTCTGCCCCTGTGTCCAGCATTCTGCCCCTGTGTCCAGCATTCTGCCCCAGCGTGTCCAGCATTCTGCCCCAGCGTGTCCAGCATTCTGCCCCAGCGTGTCCAGCATTCTTCCCCAGCGTGTCCAGCATTCTTCCCCAGCGTGTCCAGCATTCTTCCCCAGCGTGTCCAGCATTCTTCCCCAGCGTGTCCAGCATTCTGCCCCAGCGTGTCCAGCATTCTGCCCCAGCGTGTCCAGCATTCTGCCCCAGCGTGTCCAGCATTCTGCCCCAGCGTGTCCAGCATTCTGCCCCAGCGTGTCCAGCATTCTGCCCCAGCGTGTCCAGCATACTGCCCCTGTGTCCAGCATACTGCCCCTGTGTCCAGCATAATGCCCCTGTGTCCAGCATAATGCCCCTGTCTGTGTCCAGCTTTCTGCCCCTGTGTCCAGCATACTGCCCCTGTGTCCAGCATTCTGCCCCTGTGTCCAGCATTCTGCCCCTGTGTCCAGCATTCTGCCCCTGTGTCCAGCATTCTGCCCCTGTGTCCAGCATTCTGCCCCTGTGTCCAGCTTTCTGCCCCTTTGTCCAGCATAATGCCCCTGTGTCCAGAATACTGCCCCTTTGTCCAGCATTCTGCCCGTGTCCAGCATAATGCCCCTGTGTCCAGCATTCTGCCCCTGTGTCCAGCATAATGCCCCTGTCTGTGTCCAGCTTTCTGCCCCTTTGTCCAGCATTCTGCCCCCGTGTCCAGCATCTCCTCTGCCCCTGTGTCCAGCTTTCTGCCCCTTTGTCCAGCATTTTGCCCCTGTGTCCAGCATATCCTCTGCCCCCTGCGTGCCCAGCATTCTGCCCCCGTGCCCAGCATTCTGCCCCCGTGTCCAGCATAGTACCCCAGGCCCCCTCCCCTGGATCGCCGCTACCAAAAAAAAAAATAAATACTTCTTACCTGGCTGTGTGCTCCTGCGGCGGGCGAAGCTCCTCCACGCAGATGAAGGACGCACTCGCCGGCGGCTGACGATGACGTCAGACGCCGGCGACGTGCGACTGCGCACTGCGGCCGCTCAAGTCAGCTGCCAGCCTCCGACTGGCTGGCGGCGACTGTTAACTATTGACATGCAGGCACGGGCCCGCACGTCAATAGTGTGCCGCACAAGGGCGTAGCTAGAGCTTTTGCCACCCGGAGCTGTTCCCGAGTTTGGCGCCCTGTATTTTATGTGTGGCACAGTGTGAGTACAGAGCTGGTGATGTGTGTAATAGAAGATCATTCTGAAACTTGTATTATTATTTGTTCTGGAATTCCTCTGTAATGCCTCTGTAATGTTTATGATCTCTGTTTGCTGTCAGTGACCTGGAGCCTTCCCGGTGTAATGGTAATCACAGCAAAGAGATTAGTACAATTCTATCTACCTTGTACTGTCCATTGTGTGCGGAATACTGCTGTGCTTCATAAAAGCCGCACCTCGCCAGATATAAGACAAGCCCGCGGGGCGCGGACATTGGCGACAATCCACATTTCAGCAGAGCCACTAACATAAAACCTCACAAGTTTGGTGTCGCCGCCATCGATCCGCCCCGTGAATCGGGCTATCGGCTTATTTCTACAGCACAAAGAGGAACGTAACGAAACAAGGGAGGAGACATTGCTTTTTCACCAATTCATCGCTCGCACTTGGGAATTTTATGCATATTATTCGGGAAAGTGCAAGGAAAAAAAAATACAAATTATCCCTCAAAAACAAAAGTCTGCATTGTTTTGGAAGAAAAGGACAACTGCAAGAGCAAAACTAGCCTCTGTCCTTAAAGATCCTGCATGAAACCTAGTGCAACAAGTCACATGCAGCGCCGGGCCGGCTCCTCACCTGGATCGCCCGGTACAGCCCGTAAGTCATGGCCTCATTGAAGCTCTCGGTGTGAGCCCTGGTCAGGTCCTGCAGCGGCGGGTGCTGCTGACGTCCAGGCTTTCCATAGCTGGGGTCAGTCAGCTTCTTCAGACTGGGCTGGCTGGGCAGTGTGAGCCACTTCTGGGCCGCCTCCATAGCGTGCAGTGATGGCGCTGTACAGCCCGGACTACAGGCAGCACATGTGCAGGAAGATGGGGGACAGTATTCACAGGTGCGCCCTGTGCTTCCACTAGAGGCGGCAATGTCATCACTTCCGCCTCCCGGAGCTGCGGCCATTTTGTTGGAGACCCGGATGACTGGTGGAGGGCTGCACAGCACTTACACCCGGCTTCTTCCTGATGCCCTGCAGTCTGTCACTCTGTGACCCACCCCCCGCATTGTGCCGCCCGGGGCGGCCCGCCCCCCGGCCCGCCCCCCCATTCCTACGCCACTGGTGCCGCAGCGCCTGCAGGGGGGCCCGGTGAGCAGATGAGACGGGGCCCGATGCAGGCCCCCTCTGCCCACCGGGCCCCATACGCCAGTCATGGCTGTCATGCCCTGATGGCGGCCCTGACTGGAATGGAATGGCTGTCAGATATGTAGAGAAGCTGATTTTTATAAAACTCTGCAGTGGTCTCTTAATTTTTGCCAGAGCTGTATATAAAACTAGCTTTTAAAAATTATATATTAAGCTTTTAACATAATAAGACAAATGTGCCAACCACCCTTAGAAACTCATGTAAAATAGACCAACGTGTTTCAGGTAGGAGCCTAATCATGGAGCAACACACCAGCTAGGAGCCACACACCATGAATAAGGCTCTTTCCTGAAATGCGTTGGTCTATTTTTCATGGCTTTCTAACGGTGGCCAGCACATCCGTCTTATGTTTGGAATAATAAAAGCTAGATTTTATATATGACATTTTTCACATTGATATTTTGTCGCTGGAGATCACTTTCATCTTTCTTGCATCTGATGATCATGTCTGAGACTGGGATGGCACCATGAAAACTGCCTCTATCCTATAAGATGCACCTGGACGTGGTGAGCTGACTTTCCATATTCCCCTTCCTTCCTTGTGTCTATAATGTAATTAATGGTCCTAAGATTGTGGTTTTATGTTCACTACAAATCTAAATATTGATCACATGCCACTGGGAGAGATTTATCAGCGAAATGTGACAGAATTCTGTAGTTATGTGCAGCATAATCTGTATTTCATGATTTGCTTCACGTGATTTAAACCCTTTCTGCGCCTTGTCTGACAAGAGGCGTGGCTTATCTGAAAGGGGTGTGGCTTATATGAGAGGGGAGGGTCTAACATTCTGTTCCAGAAATTTCACCAAAAGTTTAGCTCACAATTCTGGCACAAAATAAGCCAATAGCTAACTAGGTGATGTAAATCTGGACAAGATGGTCTAAAAATGTAGCAGATTTATCAAATGCAGCGGCAAGAGGAAAGTGACCAGTCCCACACTGATTCTTACCAACTCTTGCAGTTGCAACACACTTACTAAGCGGAGTCACTGGAGGTGACAGGTGGACAACCCCTGAATAGAATAATGGGCCACATTGCCAACATGGTCTATTCACTAGGAATCATTTCAGTATAATATCAGTCAATATTACATTTAAAGAAAAAAAAACTTTTCAGCAACTCCTAACACACGGAAGAAAGAGCAAGGTGCTGCTCCTGAATTATACAGCGTGTGCACTAAGGTATAAGGAATCATTGAATATGAGATAAGAGGTATCGTTACTCCTTGCGAAGAGTGACATGCCAAACATGCCGAGATGAGGAGACTTTCATGCTGCAATGCTTCTCTGGGAAGTATGCAAATTGGCTCTTCAGAGAGGAAGAGGACTAGAACTCTAGTGCCACCTATAGGAATTAGCAATCCTAGAAGGTAATGTTGACCCTTTAATGAGCCATGTTACATGATTTAGGATAAAAGCCAAAACCAAAATGTCAATTTGCAGGCACTGTGTTTCGGGGTATTACCCCTCGTCAATGCAAAGTGTGAGAGGCGTCTGACCGGGTTCCAATGGTCTCCTCATATCGGCATGCTTGAGATGTCACTCTCTGCAAGGAGAAATGATACCCCTTGGATCTCGGTCAGACGCCTCTCACACAGCCAATCCAGATCTCACACCTTGCACTGATTAGGGGCAGTACCCGGAACACAGTGTCTGCAAATTTAGATTCTAGTTTTGGCTTTTATCCTAAGTCATGTGACAAAGCTCTTTAAAGGGTCGACATTGACTGTTAGGATTGCTACTTCCTATAGGTGGCACTAGAGTTCTAGTCCTCTTCCTCTATGAAGAGAGAATTTGAATATGAGATAAGCAAATCTTTTGCCAGCCTTGATGAATGTTACTCAATAAATTGATTTTTGGTGAAATATTGACTGGAAAATGTGTGCATAACACTTGGAGGTCTTCTCTAACTTTTTTGACTCTTTTTTGAGTTTTTAAACCAACATTAACTCTTTTGCACCGCAGCCATATTTGTTTTTGCTTTTCTGTGTTTCGTCCCAGAGCCATAACTTTTTTATTTTTCCTTCAATATGGCCATGCGAGGGCTTGATTTTGCAGGATAAGTTGCATTTTTGAACGACACCATTGGTTTTATCATGTTGTGTACTCAAAAGAAAGAGGAAACAAAATTCCAAGTGCTGTGAAATTGCAAAAAAAGTGCAATTCCACAACGTTTTTTTTTTACTATGTTCACCAAATGCTAAAACTGACCTGCCATTATGATTCTCCAGGTCATTACGAGTTCATAGACACCAAACAGACACCAAACATATCGTAGGTTCTTTTTTATTTAAGTGGTGAAAAAAAATCCAGAGTTTGTTAAAAAAAAAAATTGTGCCATTTTCTGATACCATAGTGTCTCCATTTCTCATGATCTCGGGTTGTGTGAGGGCTTATATTTTGCGTGCTGATCTGACCTTTTTAATGATTCCATTTTGGTGCACATGCAATCTGTTGATTGCCCGTTATCACATTTTAATTACAATGTGATTTTAGGATTAGTGGGTGCATATCTTAAATGTCCATGCTAGCTCATGGGATGCAGCTTTGATAAATATCCCCATTGCGATTGAAAAGCGTTGCTTGTTTCCCCTTGCTCACTCAACATGAGGAGCACCCACCATTATTATTTTAAAATGGATTAATAAAGTCCGGTCTAAAAGGTGACTGGCGGCCGGGACGTGCTGTACACACAGTCCTGGTGTCTCACCGGCAGTGCAGCACACACCGGTCTCCTAATCACCACCGGTGAAGCCGCTACCACAGAGCCGACATCGTGGAGATGGCCCTGATCACATCAGACAGCACCGCCCGTTACTCTCCAAAAAAATGGCATCGTAGTGCGGTATGCACATGGTCTGACTCCAGCGACACAGTGTGCAGGCGCTGGAGGCTTGCGACATTAGTACGCATCTCCGGTTATATGCTAGATATATATATGTGTGTATATATCTATCTATATGTATATAGATAGATATACACTGCTCAAAAAAATAAAGGGAACACTTAACAGAACATAACTCCAAGTAAATGAAACTTCTGTGAAATCAAACTGTCCACTTAGGAAGCAACACTGTTTGACAATCAATTTCACATGCAAATAGAATAGACAACAGATGGAAATTATTGGCAATTATTAAGACACACTCAATAAAGGAGTGGTTCTGCAGGTGGGGACAACAGACCACATTTCAGTACCAATGCTTTTTGGCTGATGTTTTGATCACTTTTGAATGATGGTTGTGCTTTTACACTAGTGGTAGCATGAGACAGACTCTCACACAAGTGGCTCAGGTAGTGCAGCTCATCCAGGATGGCACATCAATGCGAGCTGTGGCAAGAAGGTTTGCTGTGTCTGTCAGTGTAGTGTCCAGAGGCTGAAGTCGCTACCAGGAGACAGGCCAGTACACCAGGAGACATGGAGGGGGTTGTAGGAGGGCAACAACTCAGCAGCAGGATCATTACCTCAGCCTTTGCGCAAGGAGGAACAGGAGGAGCACTGCCAGAGCCATGCAAATTGACCTATAGCAGGCCACAAATGTGCATGTGTCTGCACAAATGGTTAGAAACCGACTCCATGAGCATATGAGCGCCCGACGTCCACAGATGGGGGTTGTGCTCACAGCCCAACACCGTGCAGGACGCTTGGCATTTGGCACAGAACACCAGGATTGGCAAATTCGCCACTGGCGCCCTGTGCTCTTTACAGATGAAAGCAGGTTCACAATGAGCACATGTGACAGATGTGACAGAGTCTGGAGACGCCGTGGAGAGCGATCTGCAACATCCCTCAGCATGACTGGTTTGGCAGTTGGTCAGTAATGGTGTGGGGTGGCATTTCTTTGGAGGGCCGCATAGCCCTCCGTGTGCTCGCCAGAGGTAGCCTGACTGCCATTAGGTACTGAAATGAGATCCTCAGACCCCTTGTGAGACCATATGCTGGTGCAGTTGGCGCTGCGTTCCTCCTAATGCAGGACAATGCCAGACCTCATGTGGCTGGACTGTGTCAGCAGTTCCTGCAAGATGAAGGCATTGAAGCTATTGACTGGCCCGCCCATTCCCCTGACCTGAATCCGATTGAACACATCTGGAATATCATGTCTCGCACCATCCACCAACGTCACGTTGCACCACAGACTGTCCAGGAGTTGGGGGATGCTTTAGTCCAGGTCTGGGAGGAGATCCCTCAGGAGACCATCCGCAGGTTCATCAGGAGCATGCCCAGGCATTGTAGGGAGGTCTTACAGGCACGTAGAAGCCACCCACACTACTGAGCATCATTTCCTTGTCTTGAGGCATTTCCACTGAAGTTGGATCAGCCTGTAACTTCATTTTCCACTTTGATTTTAAGCATCATTCCAACTCCAGACCTCCGTGGGATATTAGTTGTGATTTACGTTGATCATTTTTAGATTTTATTCTCAACACATTCCACTATGTAATTCATAAAGATTTACAACTCTAATATTTCATTCAGTGACATCTCGGAGATATATATATATATACACACACACACTGGCAGACACAGACAGAAAAGGGCCCCTGTGCAAGAACAATACATGGGTCCTTTGCAGCCCAGAATCTCCTAAAAATGCAAAATTGTACCTGCTTTGGAGTTATAAATGGGCCCTCTCACCTCTTGGGCCCCTGTATGGCTGCACAGGTTGCACCAATGATTTGTGCGCCCCTGTTTCCCTGGGACTTTCTTCTTTGCCCCTTTTTTACTTCTATTCCTACATTTAATGAATCCTTCCTTGGGAACCTGCAATAATGTGTTTCTGTCTCCCTCGGGTGTCTTATTTCTGACCATCAACCTGGTTATTCTCTGAACTCTGGTATTTAGTAACTACAATATGTGACTACAGTTATGGATTTATACTCTCATATGAGCTATACTGTGATAGAGATAACTATTTTTGCATAATCTTACATATGTCTATAATATTGCCAATGCATTTCTGCACCATTTACTTTTGTACGACTTAATCAATTTTGGATATGTCTGGATTCCTGATGTTATGCTGTACAATTTAGCCTGACCAAATGTTTCTCATATATGACTGTTATTATTCTTTTTGTTATCCATTTCTTACATTTTCTTGGTTTCTTTTCCTTTATGTTGCACCTTTAGTCTGATGAAAGTCTACGTTATTCACCAAAAGGTTTTTTTTTCTTGCATGTTCCTAAATAAATCACAACTCAAATTAATTGGGGGAAGAGTCACAGAGACTGAATAATTTATATTTATTGGGTGGCTGTTAAATATACTTATTTTGTATATTTATTTAATCAGGACTCTTTACCAGATGCTATACTCTAAAGAAAATGTCACGGTGCTTCTTATAAAAAAAATGTAGTAGTTTATTTGATTGTCCACCAAAAAGGCTCATTGCAGCAAAACATAAAGTAGTGAAATAGTTATGAAGAGATTGTACATTTGTCCATATCAAACTTTGTTCCCCATCTTTCCTGGGATCCTGAATGGTAGTTTGCGTCTGCCTCTGTCAAAAGCATGGCTGAATAAAGAAGCGTGTGGTTAACTCACATACCATCTGTCCAGCGTATAACCTGTGTGTGAAGTGTGCGCCCCTTCCTGTGCGTCATGTGCTATATATGTCCCACAGAGCACGTGTTCTCTCTATATGGTGTTAATGTCTAACCTGAGCTACATATACAGAAATAACATATGTAATGTCAGCTAAACCTTCCACATGGCAATGTGATCAGTGTAGAATTGAGTATAAGAATAAATCAATAACCAATCTATATATATAATTGTCTAAGGTCCACTTCTGTCTGATTGTCTGTCTGTAATGGAAATCCCGCATCGCTGATTGGTCGCGGCTGGCTGGGCGCGACCAATCAGCGACAGGCACAATCCGGCCACAAATTGGCCCCTCCCTACTCCCCTCCAGTCAGTGCCCGCCCAATACTCACCTCCAGTCAGCACCCACATAGCATTTTAGCAGTCCGTTAAACGGACTGCATTACACCGCGGCATAACGCTGTGTAATGCAGTCCGTTAACGCTGCCATTAACCCTGTAGGTGTGACCAACTTTGTACTATTGATGCTGCCTATGCAGCATGTTAAAAATAATAATAAAAAAAATCATTATATTCTCACCTTCCGGCGTCCGCGGCAGCCTTTCCCGCTCCTCGCGAAGCTCCGGTCCCAAGAATGCATTGCGGCAATGACCCCAGATGACGTAGCTGGATCCGGGGGCTGCTGGAAGGTGAGTATATAACTATTTTTTATTTTAATTATTTTTTTAACAGGGATATGGTGCCCATATTGCTATATACTACGTGGGCTGTGTTATATAGTACGTGGGCTGTGTTATATACTGCGTGGGCTGTGTAATATACTGTGTGGGCTGTGTAATATACTGCGTGGGCTCTGTTATATACTACGTTGCTGTGTTATATACTACGCGGGCTATGCTATATACTACGTGGCTGTGCAATATACTACATGGCTGTGCTATATAATTGAACAAAACCCGACATTATTTGTAACATCCACTAACACATATCAAAGGGTGCAGATGCCAAATTCAGGACTGGCCAACTCCCATGATAATATATAACCTATAGGGAACCGGAGTATAATGCCCCCAAATAACAGATCAAATACAAAAAAACTAGCAAAACAGTAATCAATTTTATTAACCAATATAAAAAGACAATACACAGAAAATATATATCCAATGAAAATAACAGGCGATGGTGATGACACAGAAAAAGCGGAAGCAGCAGTAACCTGAAGATACATGTAACATACACAGAGGTACTACCTTTGTAAGTGCACCTTTAAAAATCCTCAAGCCTGTATGGCACATAAAAAGACTCCTAGACTGCTACAGGATGCGACAGTTAGAAAAATAGTATAGGGATAATTCCCATAATAAAGTGCAGACAGTGCATATCTAAAGACACTTAACTATCGCAATGTGCATGGTGCTTACCCATATGGGTTTGGTTACCGCTGGGTCCGTCAGCCCCATGGCTGAGCTATATACTATGTGGCTGTGCTATATACTACGTGGCTGTGTTATATACTACGTGGGCTGTGTTATATACTGCGTGGGCTGTGCTATATACTACGTGGGCTGTGAGACTCTTTCGCCTGGGGCCCTCAAAATTGGTCACAGGGGGTACATAGCAGGGGGCAGAGGGATCACAGGGGGCACATAGATCACAGGGGGCACAAAGCTGGTAGCCACAGAAATCACAGGGGGCACATAGCTGGGGGTACAGGGATCACATGGAGACATATAGCTGTGAGGCACAGAGATCATAGGGGGGCACATAGCTGTGGCCAGAGAGATCACAGAGCTCACATTGGGACACATAGCTGAGGGTCACAGAGATCACGGGTGGCCATATAGATTGGAGCAGAGAGATCACAGGGGGCATATAGTTGGGGGGCACAGAGATCATATTGGTGCACACAGCTGGGGGGCCACAGAGATCACAGGGGTACATAGCTGAGGGGCACGGACCACCAGCAGAAAGGCACATAGCTGCGGGCACAGAAACTACCAGCACACAAAGAGCTGCCAGCACAGAGATCGCTATGGGCTCTCTGGTAGCAGCTCCTCTTCCGGGAGGACGGGAGCACATTGAGCGCTAACCCCACCCACCCTGATTACGTCATCACTCATGTGCAAGTGGCGTTCTGTACTAAACGCTGCGTACCATGAACTTGGGGGTTAAAGGGCCGGCAGCTGGCAGGATACGACGGACGCCCGAGCATTGTCAAAACGACGCATGTGGACGCTTCCCCATACATCCACATGGCCTGCGTACCCAATGTTAAAGATAGGTACGCAGGACGCATGCAGATGTAGGCGGAGCTGAATGGGAGAGGTTCCACAGTGGGCGGGGCTTAGCGGAGGAAGTACGCAGCCCTCCGCAGCTCTGCCCAACGCAAATGTGAAACCAGCCTAAGTGAATTTTGGATTGCAGTTTGGGAACTCGGTCTCTAAAAGGCTCGCCATCAATGCTCTAGGCTGTAAAATCCTTCCATGCTCTCACCTTATAGTCACAGTAGTCCCTTCTACATATCATTGTCCACATGGACATTCCAACAGATACCCAATGCAGCTGATGTGACAGGTGGGTGCTGTTTATAGATGCTCTCCCATCTATATTTTTTAAATGACTGCAAATGTATTAAATGTGTGTATATGTGCATGTAATATAGTGAGAGTGTACTAATTAACTCACCTGCAGCCGCTATGTCCGGTGTCCAGCGCATTCTGCTCCTCTTCTGTGTGATGTCACCACTGTTCAGACACTTGGGGTCACACTGTGCTCAGCGTGACCCTGAAGTGGCTTTTAGGCCAGGGTCCCACTAGCGTATGGCATCTGATACAAGAGCATCAGATGCGATACGCTAATGACACTCGGCTCTAGCTCTGCTGTGAGTGGGATCCGAGTGTCAGTGCATTGTGCTCCAATCTGAGTGTCTGTGCTCTGTGCTCCTATCCACTGTGCTCCTAACCGCTGTGCTCCGATCCACTGTGCTACAATCCGAGTGTCTGTGCGCTCTGCTCCTAAACAGGGGAGGATTATAATAGGGTCAATCTGGGCAGCAGCCCAGGGCCCAGTGGTGTGGGGGGGTATACTTACCTTCTCCTGGTGCTGTGTCCCTGCTTCTTCCACCGCTGCATCTTCTTCCTGTATTGAGCGGTCACAGTTACCGCTCATTACAGAAATGAATATGCAGCTCCACCTCTATGGGAGGTGGAGCCGCATATTCATTTCTGTAACGAGCGGTACCATGTGACCGCTCAGTGCAGGAAGAATCTGCAGCGCTGGAAGAAGCAGGGATGCGCAGAGACGCACAGGGACGCGCAGGGACCACGCCGGGAGCAGGTAAGTATAATTACACCCCCCCTCCCCTGCCGACCCCCGGGTATGACTCGAGTATAAGCCGAGAGGGAGACTTTCAGCCCAAAAAAATGGGCTGAAAATCTCGGCTTATACTCGAGTATAAACGGGTACTACAGAATCCGCCGCCCCCTCTCTTCTGCCGCCTGAGCCAAAGAGCTCAAATCGCCTAATGGTTGCAGCGTCACTGGGAAACCCTCCTTGCTTCCAGGCATGTCATCACCCCCCTGTGAGGAAGGCAATGCCACTGTGGCAACCGGACTCCTGGGGTGCTATACTGTATATATATCTTCTTTAATTTCAAAAGCATGTGGTGTCTGACTTAAAGGAGCTGATTTTTGCTTTTTTGGATTCAATATTCACCTTACATTTTTATTATCTTGTACGTTGCTCAGACCGGGGAGGGATGAAAGTCAGACAACGGGTCAATTATTACCTTTATTACATTTAATGGTGGACACTGAGTGATGGTGAAAAGCCGCAGAGGACTGAGAGCAGAAAAGGCAAAGGGGCTTCCTCTTCTCTACAGGAAAAACAAGACTGGGACCAACATACAAGCTTACGTCGGAAGGGGAGAAAAGGGTAAGGGTATGTGCACACGTAGAATTGACCTCTGCGGATTTTTCCGCAGCGGATTTTAGAAATCCGCAGGTAAAAGGCACTGCGTTTTACCTGCGGATTTACTGCGGTTTTTATGTGGATTTTGTGCGGATTCCACTGCCTAAGGCTATGTGCACACGTTGCGGATTTTGCTGCGGATCCGCAGCAGATTTCCATGCATTTACAGTACAATGTAAACCTATGGAAACCGCAATCCGCAGTGCACATGCTGTGGGAAAAAACGCGCGGAAACTCTGTGGGTTACATTCCACAGCATGTCAATTCTTTGTGCGGATTCAGCTGCGGTTTACACCTGCTCCACAATAGGAATCCGCAGGTGTAAAACTGCAGTGGAACCCACACAAAATCTGCATAAAAACCGCGGTAAATCCGCTGGTAAAACACAGTGTCTTTTACCTGCGGATTTCTAAAATCCGCTGCGGAAAAATCTGCAGAGGTCATTTCTACGTGTGCACATACCCTTAAGCCTCTTAGGCTACTTTCACACTAGCGTTTTTCTGCAGACGTCGAAAAGCGTCGTTTTGTGAAACAAAACGCATCCTGCAAAATGTCCCGCAGGATGCGTTTTTTTCCCATAGACTTGTATTGGCGACGTATTGCGACGGATTGTCATACGTCGTGTACGTCGTACGACGGATGCGTCGAAATTTGTCGACAGATCGTCTGGAATAAACGTAGATTGTAGCGTTTTTTGTCTCCGCCTAAAAAACGTGTCGCGACGCATCCTGCGGCATGCGTCGTTGGCTACAATGGAAGCCTATGGACGCAGGATGCGTCGAGACACGTCGTACGATGCAATGCAGCGCTGCAATACAATACGTTTTTTTGCACTGAGCATGCTCAGATTCAGGATTTTGTAGCCAATTCATCAGACAACCCCAAATCTATATAAACCTGGCCTGGGCCTTGAACCCCACATATGCCAGCAAGACCAAGAGAAGAAAAGAAGAAGCCTCCAGACTGACTTCAGCCTGCTAGCAAGACCCTGTCTGCAAGACCCAGCCTGTCAGCGAGATCCCGGCCTGCCAGCGAGACTCCTGCCACCATAGAGCCAGTGTGAGTATTGCCCTTTTTGTGTGCATGTGTCTGCATGTCCATGTGTGCGTGTGAATATGACGTACTGACTACAGCAAGAGCTAAAAACCTGAATACAGCCAGAGGCCTGCCATCGTCCTGCAACAGCCAGCGTCCTTCCAGCGTCCAGATCCACCCTGAGGCCTGCCACTGAAGAGATCCATCTCCAGCCGGAGGCCTGCCAGCATCCCAAACAGTGTGATTTGTGCTTTTTTTATGTGTCTTGTGTTTAGGTCTGCCTGTGTGCCTGTGTGTTTGCATAATGTGTGTGTGTGCTGTTAGGCATGTGTGTGTGCGCGCCTTGTTGATTGCATGTGCATGCGTCCGTGCAGCATGTGGTTTCATTGTGTGAGTGTGTGTGTTGTTGTTTGTTTTTGTTTTTTTTTCAGTTTAATTTTTTTTTTTATTGTATTTTTTATTCAAATCTGATGTATTTTAGTGGTCTGTGCTGCATGTGGTTTCCATGTGTGAGCGTGTGTCTTGTGTGTGTATTTTTTTTTTCCTCTTTAAAATTGTTGTTTTTTTTTTACTGTTGAAACCATTCACTGTTGATGTATTTGTATTTAAAGGGAACCTGTCACCCCGTTTTTTCAGATTAAGATAAAAATACTGTTAAATAGGGCCTGCGCTGTGCGTTACAATAGTGTATGTAGTGTACCCTGATTCCCCACCAATGCTGCGAAATACATTACCAAAGTCGCCGTTTTCGCCTGTCAATCAGGCTGGTCAGGTCGGGTGGGCGTGGTCAAATCAGGCTGGTCAGGTCGGGTGGGCGTGGTCACAGCGCTGTTTCTTGACATCAAGAATGTTGAAAGATGAAGGACTGTTAGAACAAGCGCAAGCTCATCTGCGAGTTGCGTGAGGTTTAAAGAACGAGGAATGGAAAAAGGTTGATGGAGAGGAAAGATGAAAGGATGCAGAGCCCGTGTTTGGTTATAAAATATCTCAATCATTGGTTTTTCTAAGGTGTTTTGGTATATGAATTGTGTGAAGGTTTTGTAGAAATTAATTGAGTCTGAGAATTGCTGTATTCCGTTACTGTGGTTTTCCGAGACACCCGATGGGAGGGGTCAAACAGCTGCGCTGTGCCTTTCTTCTTTTGTGTTGAGGAATGCTGTAAATTCTTATTTCTGTGTTTATAGCTGATGGGAGGGGTGAACCCCTGCGCGAATTGTTTCTGATTTCTTCTCTTTGTGATGCGGGCCAGAGAAAGGGGGGCCATGCAGCTGCGCTGAAGAATGTGGTGGAGCTGTATATATTCTGTCCTTGGTTCAGTACGCGCTGAGAGATTTGTGTTTAAAGCAATAGTACAATGTTGTATTGAATTAGAAAGAATTATTGTAAGTTTAAAGTGAAATATGGTGTCCGGACGATGCATTAGGAGTAGTACAAAGTTTCCAGAAGAACTTAACCCATTCTGTATCAGCAGCTGCGCTCTGTAGCCCCCACCGCAGCTTGCAGCTTCAAGGACGCAGCTCCATTCCTTATCAGTGGCCCAAGAAACAGACTCCAGCTCCAGCCCCCCTCCCTTACACAAATCCAGTGTCATATTCCAATATCCATTTTAACCCTGTGTCTGGAAATCTCCCTCGCCATGTTAATTCTCAGACCAAGACAAGACAGATGGATTTGTAAATATTACGGTCAGACAAACCCAGACTGGAGAAATACTTGTATAATCTGTGCTGCAACCCAACCTAAGTGAATTACGCTGAATCCTGTCCAGATAAGATCACATGTAGTGATATAAGAAGCTGACACAGGATTGTGGTTAGTGGGGACATTAACTTTGGGAGTAAGCTGACAGTAATCCTTTTGGGAAGGAGCTGTAGACCAGCATGTCATGTCACCCCCAACCGGTCATCTAGTCACCCCCACCACCAGAGAACCAACCACATCAGGTAGTGTAAGACAGATACAGGAGTATTATCCTTGGAAGCCCTCTGACTGGCTAGCTACGCTAAAATAATTGGCTAACCCTGAGAACAAACCTTTCCCATTTTACAGACAAAGATAATATGATGGACGTATAAGTGCACCTGAGCAGACCTAGAGAGTTGGTGAGCCAAGATGATAGGGAGATGGTATTTATGTTATATAACCCCTATGCAGATGAATATAATGAGATGTGTATCTTACATGCCCTTTCCCGATCAGTTTGAAAAAAAAAAAAAATAGGGGGGATAGTGTCTCTAACCCTGGCAGTTAGAATATCCTTATGTCACGCTGCTTCAGTATGTGGGTAATTTTTTTTGTTTTTTGTTGTGTGCACAGACAGAGCAGGAAGCTATTGTTGCCACTGTTAGTTTTCGCAAGTATCTGGCAGATCTGAACTGTCGGGTTTCGGCCTCGAAACTTCGGTTCTGCCTTGGTCAAGTGATATTTTTGAGTCACTGTCTCCTTCAGGGTGCCAGACACCTCACAGAAGAAAGAAAAAAATAGCCGTCAGCTACAAAAGATGTGACTGAGCTCCAGCGTTTCCTTGGACTATGTACTTATTGTGTCAGTGGATACCGGACGCATCCCGCATAATGCAATTTCTCTACAAGGCCCTGAAAGACTGTTCAAGATATGCTGATGATTTTGGCAGATTCCACACAGGATAAGCTGTTACTACGGAAGATACTGTAGTGCACGGAGCTGCACTCCCTCCCTCACTGTCAGGACAAGAAGCAGAACTTCAGGATCTGTCTACTGCATGTGTTCTGGCCAAAGACAGGCGGGCTAATATATACGGACTCACAGTATGCATTTGGTATTGCTCATGATTTCGGAGCCCTATGAGCCAATCGAGGATTTGTTAGTACCGCCGGGACTCAGTGAAGAATGTTGAAGCTGTTAAAGCCCTCATGGACTCAATCAAATTACCTACTCAGGTGGCCATTATCAAAGTTAAGGAGCACGGTACTATGGAACAGGCCACAGACTGTTGGTAACACCTTTGCGGATATGCAAGCAAAAGCCGCTGCTCTCCTACCCGTTGAACTGACCATACCAGCTATGGTGACCACACGCTCTCAGCGTAAACAGTTACAAGAAACACTGACTCTACAGGAACCTGATGATCTATGCCAGACTGAGGTTTTCTGTCGGACCCCGCGAGACCGCTTAATGACGATGCAGAGAATGTCTCCAAAGGAAGAAGTGAAGCAGTGGAAAGCTGATGGAGCACGTATGGACATGGTCGCTGGAAAAGGGACCAACTTGTGTGTCTCCCTAAGCGGATGTACCCTGCTATTGTCACGTGGGCGCATTGGCCCACACATCGAGGTATCTGTCAGACCTGCAAACCCGGTCAACTTCAACGTGTACCCCCGAAGCATCTTGCTAAGCCCGATTATCCTTTCCAAAAGCTCCAGGTGGACGACAGGACCACATCACGTTGCCTAAGTCTGGAAGGTATGAATATTGTCTGGTGGTTGTCGATATGTTCTCCAGTTGGCCAGAAGCATTCCCCGTTACCAACGTGACTACAAAGACCACAGCAAAGAAACTGGTGATGGAAGTTATATGCAGATATGGTGTTCCAGAAGTTGCTGAAAGTGACCAAGGCCCGGCCTTTTCTTCTCGTGTATCAGGAGGTTCTGACAATGCTTGGATCCACTGTAGCCCTCCATACTCCGTACCATCCACAATCTAGTGGGAAAGTTAAGAGGCTGAACGGCACACTGAGGGGACAATTGACCAAAATGATGCAGGAGACTACGGCTCCATGGCCAGGGCTCTTACACATTCGTACTACCCCTATTGCAAAATATGGCCTGTCCCCATAGGAGATATTGTTTGGTGCTAGGTTCTCAGTTGTAAATTTCCAGCCTCAGTAGTTATAGAAGAAACTGACTGTGCTGTTCAATATGTTATTCAACTTAGTAAAAATTTTGCTAACACCCATGTTTTAGTTTCTTTTTCCCTTCCAGATTCAGCAGAAACCGACATTTGTCACAATTTGAAGCCTGGTGGTCTTATGGTCGTGAAAAGCTATGTCAGTAAAACTTGAAGGAAAGAGCACCTGGATCCACGCTTCACACTGTTAAAGAGACCGGACCAGCGCTTACTCACAGTGATGATCGAAGGAAAATGTTGCTGTTGTTTTTGGTCCTGAGGCTGGGGGTCATCCTCACCCCTACCTCCTCGGCCCCTATTGTAAATAAGAATTCCGGTGCCACTATTCTCTGGGTAAATCTAACGGCCCCGGTAAATATCTGGTGATTTGATTTCTGCAATGTAGTCAAGTGCCCCGAGACTCAGGGGGTGGTAGAGGGAATTATCCAGTATTATATATGTGTTACCAGAGATAACAATTGTACTGGGGAGGTATTTTCATAATGTGTTTAATGGTGGATACTATGGGAATTTAGGCTATATACAGCTCCAGGATATTAGCTTCAGACCAACCAAGGCCCCCGTTACCAGTACACCTAAAATAGGCCCAGGTGAACGTTTGCAAAATATAGTTAACGAAGCAATCCCCATTCCAGGTCTCAGTTGGCAAGAAGTTTTCTCCATAGAAACACAAACAGCCCCAAGGAAAAATTTATGGTTAGAATGGGTAAGATACAATGTACGAGTCCAGAATATCTTTGTAGGATGTATTGCTTGTGCTACAGCGAATACACATCTATACACACATGCATTGTTTTTTCCTGATAACAATACTACTGCCTGTGTTATGAATCTGTTGAAGGGCCTAAAGTCCACTGATTGCTCAGATTATGTCCCACTAATTCATGAAGCACCTAAACTAAAGGTCCCAGGAGGGATAACTGTGTTAGCTGATAATTATACCTGCTATAATACCCACGACACTACAGGTACACCAGTGGGGGTCTTCGAGACAGGTTTCTGCAAAGAGAACAGTTCCCTAGATACTGATTTGCTAGCTAATCATACAGAGTATATGTACGACATTTATTGGTTATGTGGAGATGGTAAGCTTCATCCTAGGTTGCCTAATGCCTGGATAGGTCAATGTACCCTTGTTAAACTAGCTATGCAGTTCAAGATTTTACCTTGGGATCCAGAGACATCTGATGAATATACCAGAAAAAGGAGAAGTCTCGATCAGCTCCACATGAGTTATGAAGAAGATCCATTAGTGTACATTGATGGCATTGGAGTGCCAAGGGGGGTGCCTGACCAATTTAAAGCCCAGAACCAGATCTATGCTGGCTTTGCTTCTTTAATCCACAAGTGCAGATTAATAAAAATGTTGATGGGATCAATTATATATATTACAGTGAACAAAGGCTTGTCAATTTTACCTGTGATGCTTTCCAGGGTATAGTTGAGGAATTGAGCCCTAATACTAGAATGACCCTCCAAAACTGACTAGCCCTTAATATGATCTTAGCTGAGAAAAGGAGGAGTTTGTGGGATGGTGGGAGAGGAATGTTGTACCTATATCCCTCAGAACTCTGGGGTAAATGGAAAGACCATGATAGCCCTTAAAAAGATAAATGGGTTAGCAGCAGAATTAAAATCTAATGTTGGAGTAGACACATCTTTCTTTTCTGGTTGGTTGGATGGGCTCAAAGGATTCCTTCAACAAGCTTGTCTAGTACTGATTGCTCTCCTTGTAGTTGGATCAATAATTCTCTGTTGTGTTATTCCCCTGTATAAAAAGGTTATTGCTGAAGCAACTCCGACTGGCACCTTCCTTAACCAAGAAGTAGACCCACTAGAGTGCGATGGCACTGATCCAGGGGAGATCCCTAAGCATGTCCCCCTCAAGAAGTTAGACAAAACCCCTTATTCTCAGATGATGCTAAGAGATTTAGTCTAGGGACAGCGGGAGAACTCCATGTGAAGCTAGTGAAGGGTTCAGCTGCCTGGAGGCCTCTCGCAAGGGGAGAGCTTCTGAGGTGTCTGGATGAAGAAATCCACCTCCCCTTTCCCCATCACATGGACAGTCTCGAAGGATGTTTCTTCTTAGGGAAAAACTTAGTGTTTAGGGGGGATTGTCAAGGTAAAAATATATTATCTTTATAATCTTTGTACTTTTATATATTCTTATGCTGTGAAACAATAAGTTTTTCCCCTTTGCTTGCTAATGCAAATTTAACTGTGTTTAAGATGGCTGCCAGTATTCACCTTTGCCCCAGATTCGCCCTGCTGAAGAAGCAAGTTACACATTCCAGAAGGACAAGTATCATTTCTCTGGAAATGATACTTAAAGCGATGTGGACAAGATGTGGACAAAGGAAGATTCATCAGATGATGTCAGAGCCAACCAGAAGGACTGAATACTAGATACATTGCTTAAACCCCGCCTAACCCCGCCCTCTGCACACCTTCCCCCAATAGATCATATTATGTTGTGTATTAGAAAATAAAGTTGTTGTTGCTGTGACGTTCCCACTACGTGTGGAAACAGGAGCATGCAATGAGTTTGAACCAGCATTGTGTCTGACTCATTCTTATCCGGTACCAACATGCTCTTAATCTGATTTGGAATGACTGGTGGATGAAGGGTATTGTCTTGACGACCCCGACAGTACCTCAGCTACGTCAGCCAAAATACAACACCAGGGACCACAGCCACCTCGGCCAGCCCACAGGGACCAGCCATAACTCCACACATCTTCATCCTTTTGTTTAAGTAAGTATTAAAGACCCTAAATCTGTCAAATCAATGTGTATAGCAGATTTCAAGTGTCTTTTTACTTACAGAGCCAAGTGTACCACAGCTACGTCAGCCGAAATACAACACCAGGGACCACAGACATAATGTCCTCTACTGACAGCTCTCCACCAGAGCAACAGCATGTATCGGTAAGTTAACAAAAAATTTAAAATGTGTTTGTACACTTTACATTTATGTTAATCACTACATGCATTATGTTTAAACAGGAAACTGAAGCGGCAGAGGGCCTGTCAGAAGGGGATGAGACGGGTGGAGAGATGCAGATAGCGGAGGAACAGAGTGTAAGTTGTTGTGAAAAAGTTGCTTCACACATCACAGTGCAACCAACACAAAAATGATCTTCATACATCACTGTACACACAAAAAACATGTGCCTACATTAAAGATTATTTTTCTTTTTTTTTCAGTCTGCTGCTGCTGCCGAACCCGAACACCGTGAAGGTCCTCCCAGCCACTCCCAGAGTTGGCGTCATCGCCTTCGCGGTCGGCCAGCGGTGAGTTGTATTTTCTTTTTTTTTTCTTCTTTTGGAATTTTTGTGTTTCAGTGTACTAATTTTTGTTTAATTTTCACAGTCTTCACAGCGTGCTCCCGACACAGATGAGGAGGAGGGGTTAAATGTGGACAGCCTCATTGAGGAGGTACGCGAGCGGGAGCCGCTGTGGAACATGGCTGACCGCAGGCATGCTGATACCCATGTCACCCGTCGGCTCTGGGAGGAAGTGTGCCAAAACCTGTTTCCAAGGTGGGAGGACCTTCATCCAAGGCAGCGTAGTAAAGAACGTAAGTATTCACTTTTCAGTGATGTTTTGAGCTGAATGGAATGTATTGTAATTAACAATTTATTTTTTTTAATTCATTCTTGTCTTCACAGGTGAAAGGGTTAGGAAGCGGTAGCGGTCACTCAGAGATCGCTACAAGAGGGAATTTAACGAGGAGATGCAGGCCCCGAGTGGCTCAGCAGGAAGTAAAAGGAGATCCTATAAATACGCCCCTGCCCTGACCTTCCTCAGGCAAACCATGCTGAATCGAGTGTACGTATTCAACAGCTCATTAAATAACCATGTTAACCTGTCTAACTTTGTTTGGTTTCAGTCAGGGCTTTATCCTATCAATATATTAATTGTTTTTGTTTTTTCTTTCACAGCACCTTCAGCAGCCATCGGGCACCTGCATCGACCTCGGCGCCCTCTGGAGCGATCTCTCAGGAGTCCGCCACTGAGGGTCACGTCGGTAGGCCCCACACCTCTGACCCTTCTCTCCCATCCACTTACACCGCCCAATGCCCTTCCAACGCCCAAAGCACTGGAGCATCATTGCAGCCTTCCTTACTTGCATCTGATGCTCAACAGTTAGCGTTCCCTTTACCCCACCCCTCTGACCCTGCCACCTATAGACCACTATTAGGTTCGTGGCGGCTGCGACAGAGGAGTCAGGAAAGGAGCTATGCTCCTGAATTCTTACATCTGAATGCATCCTTTCAAGGATCTTTCAAGATTTTGGGAGAACAAGTGACTGCTGGTTTCAACATGGTGCAAGCTCGCATCAGTGAAACCAGCAGTCGCTTGGATAGGCTGCATTCAGATGTAAGTCAAACTCCAGCCAACCTTTTTTTTCAATCCATGCTCAGGAGCATGGAAAAGCTTTCTTTTGAGCAGATGCGGGTAATGAATAGCTGCCATGATGCTCTTCTTAAGGCCCTGTCTGAAACCCAAGCTACCCCCGCACCTCCCCACACAGCCACTACTACATTGCCACCCCAGGCCCCATTTCCACCCCAGTCCCCCCATTACCAAACCCAATCCCAATATCCACCCCAGTCTCAATATCCACCCCAGTCTCAATACCCATCCTGTCCCACAAACCAAATGCCTTCCCCACTGTTTTCTTCCTTGCCCAGCTTTTCTTCCCCATTAAGTATACCACCTACCCCAACACCACCCCCCTCTGGTCAGCTTACTGCTTTCCCTCCCTCCCCTTCCACTGCACCCCAAACCAGCACGCTGTCCCCAACTATCGACGTGGTCCAACCTTCCAGCCCCTCCGCTACTATCTCCACCACCCACTTTCAAGACCTGTAAAGTTGTGTTTGTGTTTTAAATATCTTTCTAAAAACAAAAAGTTAAATATACTTTTCTGAAAAAAAGTTTTCTTAAAGTTTTTCTTAAAAAGAGAGCGTGTTCACTACCCAAAAAAAATTTAATAAATTGTTGGTTGATTTAAACTCCAATCTTTGTGTCTGTGCCTTCATTAAGCTGGTATGGTAACTAATCAAAGGTAAAAAAAAAAGTCAACATCACACATTAGAAGGTATAACATATTGGGTTTATTACCAAGAAAACCAAACTTTTAAACTGATTTTTTTTTTTTTTTTGGGGGGGGGGAGGGAATAAACACAATTTGTACACAAACAAATCCATGAAACATTACAAAAAGATGTCACACAATTTGGTCTTGCCATGGAACCTGACCGACAAGTGACACAAAATACTCCGCAAACTGGTCCGTCATTCTTGTAACAGAACCAGCGGAGCGAACGGAGCTGCTGCGGTAATCCCACAAGGTTGTCTCCAATTCTTCATCATCAACCGAAACTGGCTCCTTTGAAAGTACAAAGTTATGGAGCACCACACAGGCCTTCACCACCTCGTCAACGGTTTGGGTGTACAGTTTGATGGCAGTGAGCAGAACTCTCCACTTTGCAGTTAATAATCCAAATGCACACTCGACCACGCGTCTGGCTCGAGTAAGGCGGTAATTAAATACCCTTTTTGTTCTTGTTAAGTCTCTGCTACCATATGGTTTAAGGAGGTGTGGCGATAATTGGAAAGCCTCATCACCAACACATAGGTATTTAAGTAAATAGGGCAGCACACTGCAGCGCCAAAACATGCAAACTTGAAAACACAAAATTTGAACTGCATTACTGCACTGAAAATATGAAAAATGAGAGCTTTTAGCGCATAAAAATGGCCAATTTTATGTGTACCTCGTAGCCACGATAAGGCATCTCTCTTATACGAGGCCCTACGCTTGACCTACCTCTCTGAGAATAAACGTCTCCATCTGAATGGGTACATGTGAAACCTCTCCTTGGACTCAAATTCTCTCTCACTGTGGAGGGGTATTGGACCTATTATAATTAAAACACCTGAAGCTAGGAGGCGGGGAGTGCACGATCAGAAGGCTAGAGAATACATTTCAAAAAACCTGATCTGCACATCCAAACATAGACACAGTGTGAACAGGTGCTGAACCCAGAGTCGCCAACTCGTATATATTTAAGTAAATAGGGCAGCACACTGCAGCGCCAAAACATGCAAACTTGAAAACACAAAATTTGAACTGCATTACTGCACTGAAAATATGAAAAATGAGAGCTTTTAGCGCATAAAAATGGCCAATTTTATGTGTACCTCGTAGCCACGATAAGGCATCTCTCTTATACGAGGCCCTACGCTTGACCTACCTCTCTGAGAATAAACGTCTCCATCTGAATGGGTACATGTGAAACCTCTCCTTGGACTCAAATTCTCTCTCACTGTGGAGGGGTATTGGACCTATTATAATTAAAACACCTGAAGCTAGGAGGCGGGGAGTGCACGATCAGAAGGCTAGAGAATACATTTCAAAAAACCTGATCTGCACATCCAAACATAGACACAGTGTGAACAGGTGCTGAACCCAGAGTCGCCAACTCGTATATATTTAAGTAAATAGGGCAGCACACTGCAGCGCCAAAACATGCAAACTTGAAAACACAAAATTTGAACTGCATTACTGCACTGAAAATATGAAAAATGAGAGCTTTTAGCGCATAAAAATGGCCAATTTTATGTGTACCTTGTAGCCACGATAAGGCATCTCTCTTATACGAGGCCCTACGCTTGACCTACCTCTCTGAGAATAAACGTCTCCATCTGAATGGGTACATGTGAAACCTCTCCTTGGACTCAAATTCTCTCTCACTGTGGAGGGGTATTGGACCTATTATAATTAAAACACCTGAAGCTAGGAGGCGGGGAGTGCACGATCAGAAGGCTAGAGAATACATTTCAAAAAACCTGATCTGCACATCCAAACATAGACACAGTGTGAACAGGTGCTGAACCCAGAGTCGCCAACTCGTATATATTTAAGTAAATAGGGCAGCACACTGCAGCGCCAAAACATGCAAACTTGAAAACACAAAATTTGAACTGCATTACTGCACTGAAAATATGAAAAATGAGAGCTTTTAGCGCATAAAAATGGCCAATTTTATGTGTACCTCGTAGCCACGATAAGGCATCTCTCTTATACGAGGCCCTACGCTTGACCTACCTCTCTGAGAATAAACGTCTCCATCTGAATGGGTACATGTGAAACCTCTCCTTGGACTCAAATTCTCTCTCACTGTGGAGGGGTATTGGACCTATTATAATTAAAACACCTGAAGCTAGGAGGCGGGGAGTGCACGATCAGAAGGCTAGAGAATACATTTCAAAAAACCTGATCTGCACATCCAAACATAGACACAGTGTGAACAGGTGCTGAACCCAGAGTCGCCAACTCGTATATATTTAAGTAAATAGGGCAGCACACTGCAGCGCCAAAACATGCAAACTTGAAAACACAAAATTTGAACTGCATTACTGCACTGAAAATATGAAAAATGAGAGCTTTTAGCGCATAAAAATGGCCAATTTTATGTGTACCTCGTAGCCACGATAAGGCATCTCTCTTATACGAGGCCCTACGCTTGACCTACCTCTCTGAGAATAAACGTCTCCATCTGAATGGGTACATGTGAAACCTCTCCTTGGACTCAAATTCTCTCTCACTGTGGAGGGGTATTGGACCTATTATAATTAAAACACCTGAAGCTAGGAGGCGGGGAGTGCACGATCAGAAGGCTAGAGAATACATTTCAAAAAACCTGATCTGCACATCCAAACATAGACACAGTGTGAACAGGTGCTGAACCCAGAGTCGCCAACTCGTATATATTTAAGTAAATAGGGCAGCACACTGCAGCGCCAAAACATGCAAACTTGAAAACACAAAATTTGAACTGCATTACTGCACTGAAAATATGAAAAATGAGAGCTTTTAGCGCATAAAAATGGCCAATTTTATGTGTACCTCGTAGCCACGATAAGGCATCTCTCTTATACGAGGCCCTACGCTTGACCTACCTCTCTGAGAATAAACGTCTCCATCTGAATGGGTACATGTGAAACCTCTCCTTGGACTCAAATTCTCTCTCACTGTGGAGGGGTATTGGACCTATTATAATTAAAACACCTGAAGCTAGGAGGCGGGGAGTGCACGATCAGAAGGCTAGAGAATACATTTCAAAAAACCTGATCTGCACATCCAAACATAGACACAGTGTGAACAGGTGCTGAATCCAGAGTCGCCAACTCGTATATATTTAAGTAAATAGGGCAGCACACTGCAGCGCCAAAACATGCAAACTTGAAAACACAAAATTTGAACTGCATTACTGCACTGAAAATATGAAAAATGAGAGCTTTTAGCGCATAAAAATGGCCAATTTTATGTGTACCTCGTAGCCACGATAAGGCATCTCTCTTATACGAGGCCCTACGCTTGACCTACCTCTCTGAGAATAAACGTCTCCATCTGAATGGGTACATGTGAAACCTCTCCTTGGACTCAAATTCTCTCTCACTGTGGAGGGGTATTGGACCTATTATAATTAAAACACCTGAAGCTAGGAGGCGGGGAGTGCACGATCAGAAGGCTAGAGAATACATTTCAAAAAACCTGATCTGCACATCCAAACATAGACACAGTGTGAACAGGTGCTGAACCCAGAGTCGCCAACTCGTATATATTTAAGTAAATAGGGCAGCACACTGCAGCGCCAAAACATGCAAACTTGAAAACACAAAATTTGAACTGCATTACTGCACTGAAAATATGAAAAATGAGAGCTTTTAGCGCATAAAAATGGCCAATTTTATGTGTACCTCGTAGCCACGATAAGGCATCTCTCTTATACGAGGCCCTACGCTTGACCTACCTCTCTGAGAATAAACGTCTCCATCTGAATGGGTACATGTGAAACCTCTCCTTGGACTCAAATTCTCTCTCACTGTGGAGGGGTATTGGACCTATTATAATTAAAACACCTGAAGCTAGGAGGCGGGGAGTGCACGATCAGAAGGCTAGAGAATACATTTCAAAAAACCTGATCTGCACATCCAAACATAGACACAGTGTGAACAGGTGCTGAACCCAGAGTCGCCAACTCGTATATATTTAAGTAAATAGGGCAGCACACTGCAGCGCCAAAACATGCAAACTTGAAAACACAAAATTTGAACTGCATTACTGCACTGAAAATATGAAAAATGAGAGCTTTTAGCGCATAAAAATGGCCAATTTTATGTGTACCTCGTAGCCACGATAAGGCATCTCTCTTATACGAGGCCCTACGCTTGACCTACCTCTCTGAGAATAAACGTCTCCATCTGAATGGGTACATGTGAAACCTCTCCTTGGACTCAAATTCTCTCTCACTGTGGAGGGGTATTGGACCTATTATAATTAAAACACCTGAAGCTAGGAGGCGGGGAGTGCACGATCAGAAGGCTAGAGAATACATTTCAAAAAACCTGATCTGCACATCCAAACATAGACACAGTGTGAACAGGTGCTGAACCCAGAGTCGCCAACTCGTATATATTTAAGTAAATAGGGCAGCACACTGCAGCGCCAAAACATGCAAACTTGAAAACACAAAATTTGAACTGCATTACTGCACTGAAAATATGAAAAATGAGAGCTTTTAGCGCATAAAAATGGCCAATTTTATGTGTACCTCGTAGCCACGATAAGGCATCTCTCTTATACGAGGCCCTACGCTTGACCTACCTCTCTGAGAATAAACGTCTCCATCTGAATGGGTACATGTGAAACCTCTCCTTGGACTCAAATTCTCTCTCACTGTGGAGGGGTATTGGACCTATTATAATTAAAACACCTGAAGCTAGGAGGCGGGGAGTGCACGATCAGAAGGCTAGAGAATACATTTCAAAAAACCTGATCTGCACATCCAAACATAGACACAGTGTGAACAGGTGCTGAATCCAGAGTCGCCAACTCGTATATATTTAAGTAAATAGGGCAGCACACTGCAGCGCCAAAACATGCAAACTTGAAAACACAAAATTTGAACTGCATTACTGCACTGAAAATATGAAAAATGAGAGCTTTTAGCGCATAAAAATGGCCAATTTTATGTGTACCTCGTAGCCACGATAAGGCATCTCTCTTATACGAGGCCCTACGCTTGACCTACCTCTCTGAGAATAAACGTCTCCATCTGAATGGGTACATGTGAAACCTCTCCTTGGACTCAAATTCTCTCTCACTGTGGAGGGGTATTGGACCTATTATAATTAAAACACCTGAAGCTAGGAGGCGGGGAGTGCACGATCAGAAGGCTAGAGAATACATTTCAAAAAACCTGATCTGCACATCCAAACATAGACACAGTGTGAACAGGTGCTGAACCCAGAGTCGCCAACTCGTATATATGTATAAGAGAGATGCCTTATCGTGGCTACGAGGTACACATAAAATTGGCCATTTTTATGCGCTAAAAGCTCTCATTTTTCATATTTTCAGTGCAGTAATGCAGTTCAAATTTTGTGTTTTCAAGTTTGCATGTTTTGGCGCTGCAGTGTGCTGCCCTATTTACTTAAATATATACGAGTTGGCGACTCTGGGTTCAGCACCTGTTCACACTGTGTCTATGTTTGGATGTGCAGATCAGGTTTTTTGAAATGTATTCTCTAGCCTTCTGATCGTGCACTCCCCGCCTCCTAGCTTCAGGTGTTTTAATTATAATAGGTCCAATACCCCTCCACAGTGAGAGAGAATTTGAGTCCAAGGAGAGGTTTCACATGTACCCATTCAGATGGAGACGTTTATTCTCAGCGTAGGGCCTCGTATAAGAGAGATGCCTTATCGTGGCTACGAGGTACACATAAAATTGGCCATTTTTATGCGCTAAAAGCTCTCATTTTTCATATTTTCAGTGCAGTAATGCAGTTCAAATTTTGTGTTTTCAAGTTTGCATGTTTTGGCGCTGCAGTGTGCTGCCCTATTTACTTAAATATATACGAGTTGGCGACTCTGGGTTCAGCACCTGTTCACACTGTGTCTATGTTTGGATGTGCAGATCAGGTTTTTTGAAATGTATTCTCTAGCCTTCTGATCGTGCACTCCCCGCCTCCTAGCTTCAGGTGTTTTAATTATAATAGGTCCAATACCCCTCCACAGTGAGAGAGAATTTGAGTCCAAGGAGAGGTTTCACATGTACCCATTCAGATGGAGACGTTTATTCTCAGAGAGGTAGGTCAAGCGTAGGGCCTCGTATAAGAGAGATGCCTTATCGTGGCTACGAGGTACACATAAAATTGGCCATTTTTATGCGCTAAAAGCTCTCATTTTTCATATTTTCAGTGCAGTAATGCAGTTCAAATTTTGTGTTTTCAAGTTTGCATGTTTTGGCGCTGCAGTGTGCTGCCCTATTTACTTAAATATATACGAGTTGGCGACTCTGGGTTCAGCACCTGTTCACACTGTGTCTATGTTTGGATGTGCAGATCAGGTTTTTTGAAATGTATTCTCTAGCCTTCTGATCGTGCACTCCCCGCCTCCTAGCTTCAGGTGTTTTAATTATAATAGGTCCAATACCCCTCCACAGTGAGAGAGAATTTGAGTCCAAGGAGAGGTTTCACATGTACCCATTCAGATGGAGACGTTTATTCTCAGAGAGGTAGGTCAAGCGTAGGGCCTCGTATAAGAGAGATGCCTTATCGTGGCTACGAGGTACACATAAAATTGGCCATTTTTATGCGCTAAAAGCTCTCATTTTTCATATTTTCAGTGCAGTAATGCAGTTCAAATTTTGTGTTTTCAAGTTTGCATGTTTTGGCGCTGCAGTGTGCTGCCCTATTTACTTAAATATATACGAGTTGGCGACTCTGGGTTCAGCACCTGTTCACACTGTGTCTATGTTTGGATGTGCAGATCAGGTTTTTTGAAATGTATTCTCTAGCCTTCTGATCGTGCACTCCCCGCCTCCTAGCTTCAGGTGTTTTAATTATAATAGGTCCAATACCCCTCCACAGTGAGAGAGAATTTGAGTCCAAGGAGAGGTTTCACATGTACCCATTCAGATGGAGACGTTTATTCTCAGAGAGGTAGGTCAAGCGTAGGGCCTCGTATAAGAGAGATGCCTTATCGTGGCTACGAGGTACACATAAAATTGGCCATTTTTATGCGCTAAAAGCTCTCATTTTTCATATTTTCAGTGCAGTAATGCAGTTCAAATTTTGTGTTTTCAAGTTTGCATGTTTTGGCGCTGCAGTGTGCTGCCCTATTTACTTAAATATATACGAGTTGGCGACTCTGGGTTCAGCACCTGTTCACACTGTGTCTATGTTTGGATGTGCAGATCAGGTTTTTTGAAATGTATTCTCTAGCCTTCTGATCGTGCACTCCCCGCCTCCTAGCTTCAGGTGTTTTAATTATAATAGGTCCAATACCCCTCCACAGTGAGAGAGAATTTGAGTCCAAGGAGAGGTTTCACATGTACCCATTCAGATGGAGACGTTTATTCTCAGAGAGGTAGGTCAAGCGTAGGGCCTCGTATAAGAGAGATGCCTTATCGTGGCTACGAGGTACACATAAAATTGGCCATTTTTATGCGCTAAAAGCTCTCATTTTTCATATTTTCAGTGCAGTAATGCAGTTCAAATTTTGTGTTTTCAAGTTTGCATGTTTTGGCGCTGCAGTGTGCTGCCCTATTTACTTAAATATATACGAGTTGGCGACTCTGGGTTCAGCACCTGTTCACACTGTGTCTATGTTTGGATGTGCAGATCAGGTTTTTTGAAATGTATTCTCTAGCCTTCTGATCGTGCACTCCCCGCCTCCTAGCTTCAGGTGTTTTAATTATAATAGGTCCAATACCCCTCCACAGTGAGAGAGAATTTGAGTCCAAGGAGAGGTTTCACATGTACCCATTCAGATGGAGACGTTTATTCTCAGAGAGGTAGGTCAAGCGTAGGGCCTCGTATAAGAGAGATGCCTTATCGTGGCTACGAGGTACACATAAAATTGGCCATTTTTATGCGCTAAAAGCTCTCATTTTTCATATTTTCAGTGCAGTAATGCAGTTCAAATTTTGTGTTTTCAAGTTTGCATGTTTTGGCGCTGCAGTGTGCTGCCCTATTTACTTAAATATATACGAGTTGGCGACTCTGGGTTCAGCACCTGTTCACACTGTGTCTATGTTTGGATGTGCAGATCAGGTTTTTTGAAATGTATTCTCTAGCCTTCTGATCGTGCACTCCCCGCCTCCTAGCTTCAGGTGTTTTAATTATAATAGGTCCAATACCCCTCCACAGTGAGAGAGAATTTGAGTCCAAGGAGAGGTTTCACATGTACCCATTCAGATGGAGACGTTTATTCTCAGAGAGGTAGGTCAAGCGTAGGGCCTCGTATAAGAGAGATGCCTTATCGTGGCTACGAGGTACACATAAAATTGGCCATTTTTATGCGCTAAAAGCTCTCATTTTTCATATTTTCAGTGCAGTAATGCAGTTCAAATTTTGTGTTTTCAAGTTTGCATGTTTTGGCGCTGCAGTGTGCTGCCCTATTTACTTAAATATATACGAGTTGGCGACTCTGGGTTCAGCACCTGTTCACACTGTGTCTATGTTTGGATGTGCAGATCAGGTTTTTTGAAATGTATTCTCTAGCCTTCTGATCGTGCACTCCCCGCCTCCTAGCTTCAGGTGTTTTAATTATAATAGGTCCAATACCCCTCCACAGTGAGAGAGAATTTGAGTCCAAGGAGAGGTTTCACATGTACCCATTCAGATGGAGACGTTTATTCTCAGAGAGGTAGGTCAAGCGTAGGGCCTCGTATAAGAGAGATGCCTTATCGTGGCTACGAGGTACACATAAAATTGGCCATTTTTATGCGCTAAAAGCTCTCATTTTTCATATTTTCAGTGCAGTAATGCAGTTCAAATTTTGTGTTTTCAAGTTTGCATGTTTTGGCGCTGCAGTGTGCTGCCCTATTTACTTAAATATATACGAGTTGGCGACTCTGGGTTCAGCACCTGTTCACACTGTGTCTATGTTTGGATGTGCAGATCAGGTTTTTTGAAATGTATTCTCTAGCCTTCTGATCGTGCACTCCCCGCCTCCTAGCTTCAGGTGTTTTAATTATAATAGGTCCAATACCCCTCCACAGTGAGAGAGAATTTGAGTCCAAGGAGAGGTTTCACATGTACCCATTCAGATGGAGACGTTTATTCTCAGAGAGGTAGGTCAAGCGTAGGGCCTCGTATAAGAGAGATGTCTTATCGTGGCTACGAGGTACACATAAAATTGGCCATTTTTATGCGCTAAAAGCTCTCATTTTTCATATTTTCAGTGCAGTAATGCAGTTCAAATTTTGTGTTTTCAAGTTTGCATGTTTTGGCGCTGCAGTGTGCTGCCCTATTTACTTAAATATATACGAGTTGGCGACTCTGGGTTCAGCACCTGTTCACACTGTGTCTATGTTTGGATGTGCAGATCAGGTTTTTTGAAATGTATTCTCTAGCCTTCTGATCGTGCACTCCCCGCCTCCTAGCTTCAGGTGTTTTAATTATAATAGGTCCAATACCCCTCCACAGTGAGAGAGAATTTGAGTCCAAGGAGAGGTTTCACATGTACCCATTCAGATGGAGACGTTTATTCTCAGAGAGGTAGGTCAAGCGTAGGGCCTCGTATAAGAGAGATGCCTTATCGTGGCTACGAGGTACACATAAAATTGGCCATTTTTATGCGCTAAAAGCTCTCATTTTTCATATTTTCAGTGCAGTAATGCAGTTCAAATTTTGTGTTTTCAAGTTTGCATGTTTTGGCGCTGCAGTGTGCTGCCCTATTTACTTAAATATATACGAGTTGGCGACTCTGGGTTCAGCACCTGTTCACACTGTGTCTATGTTTGGATGTGCAGATCAGGTTTTTTGAAATGTATTCTCTAGCCTTCTGATCGTGCACTCCCCACCTCCTAGCTTCAGGTGTTTTAATTATAATAGGTCCAATACCCCTCCACAGTGAGAGAGAATTTGAGTCCAAGGAGAGGTTTCACATGTACCCATTCAGATGGAGACGTTTATTCTCAGAGAGGTAGGTCAAGCGTAGGGCCTCGTATAAGAGAGATGCCTTATCGTGGCTACGAGGTACACATAAAATTGGCCATTTTTATGCGCTAAAAGCTCTCATTTTTCATATTTTCAGTGCAGTAATGCAGTTCAAATTTTGTGTTTTCAAGTTTGCATGTTTTGGCGCTGCAGTGTGCTGCCCTATTTACTTAAATATATACGAGTTGGCGACTCTGGGTTCAGCACCTGTTCACACTGTGTCTATGTTTGGATGTGCAGATCAGGTTTTTTGAAATGTATTCTCTAGCCTTCTGATCGTGCACTCCCCACCTCCTAGCTTCAGGTGTTTTAATTATAATAGGTCCAATACCCCTCCACAGTGAGAGAGAATTTGAGTCCAAGGAGAGGTTTCACATGTACCCATTCAGATGGAGACGTTTATTCTCAGAGAGGTAGGTCAAGCGTAGGGCCTCGTATAAGAGAGATGCCTTATCGTGGCTACGAGGTACACATAAAATTGGCCATTTTTATGCGCTAAAAGCTCTCATTTTTCATATTTTCAGTGCAGTAATGCAGTTCAAATTTTGTGTTTTCAAGTTTGCATGTTTTGGCGCTGCAGTGTGCTGCCCTATTTACTTAAATATATACGAGTTGGCGACTCTGGGTTCAGCACCTGTTCACACTGTGTCTATGTTTGGATGTGCAGATCAGGTTTTTTGAAATGTATTCTCTAGCCTTCTGATCGTGCACTCCCCGCCTCCTAGCTTCAGGTGTTTTAATTATAATAGGTCCAATACCCCTCCACAGTGAGAGAGAATTTGAGTCCAAGGAGAGGTTTCACATGTACCCATTCAGATGGAGACGTTTATTCTCAGAGAGGTAGGTCAAGCGTAGGGCCTCGTATAAGAGAGATGCCTTATCGTGGCTACGAGGTACACATAAAATTGGCCATTTTTATGCGCTAAAAGCTCTCATTTTTCATATTTTCAGTGCAGTAATGCAGTTCAAATTTTGTGTTTTCAAGTTTGCATGTTTTGGCGCTGCAGTGTGCTGCCCTATTTACTTAAATATATACGAGTTGGCGACTCTGGGTTCAGCACCTGTTCACACTGTGTCTATGTTTGGATGTGCAGATCAGGTTTTTTGAAATGTATTCTCTAGCCTTCTGATCGTGCACTCCCCGCCTCCTAGCTTCAGGTGTTTTAATTATAATAGGTCCAATACCCCTCCACAGTGAGAGAGAATTTGAGTCCAAGGAGAGGTTTCACATGTACCCATTCAGATGGAGACGTTTATTCTCAGAGAGGTAGGTCAAGCGTAGGGCCTCGTATAAGAGAGATGTCTTATCGTGGCTACGAGGTACACATAAAATTGGCCATTTTTATGCGCTAAAAGCTCTCATTTTTCATATTTTCAGTGCAGTAATGCAGTTCAAATTTTGTGTTTTCAAGTTTGCATGTTTTGGCGCTGCAGTGTGCTGCCCTATTTACTTAAATATATACGAGTTGGCGACTCTGGGTTCAGCACCTGTTCACACTGTGTCTATGTTTGGATGTGCAGATCAGGTTTTTTGAAATGTATTCTCTAGCCTTCTGATCGTGCACTCCCCGCCTCCTAGCTTCAGGTGTTTTAATTATAATAGGTCCAATACCCCTCCACAGTGAGAGAGAATTTGAGTCCAAGGAGAGGTTTCACATGTACCCATTCAGATGGAGACGTTTATTCTCAGAGAGGTAGGTCAAGCGTAGGGCCTCGTATAAGAGAGATGCCTTATCGTGGCTACGAGGTACACATAAAATTGGCCATTTTTATGCGCTAAAAGCTCTCATTTTTCATATTTTCAGTGCAGTAATGCAGTTCAAATTTTGTGTTTTCAAGTTTGCATGTTTTGGCGCTGCAGTGTGCTGCCCTATTTACTTAAATATATACGAGTTGGCGACTCTGGGTTCAGCACCTGTTCACACTGTGTCTATGTTTGGATGTGCAGATCAGGTTTTTTGAAATGTATTCTCTAGCCTTCTGATCGTGCACTCCCCACCTCCTAGCTTCAGGTGTTTTAATTATAATAGGTCCAATACCCCTCCACAGTGAGAGAGAATTTGAGTCCAAGGAGAGGTTTCACATGTACCCATTCAGATGGAGACGTTTATTCTCAGAGAGGTAGGTCAAGCGTAGGGCCTCGTATAAGAGAGATGCCTTATCGTGGCTACGAGGTACACATAAAATTGGCCATTTTTATGCGCTAAAAGCTCTCATTTTTCATATTTTCAGTGCAGTAATGCAGTTCAAATTTTGTGTTTTCAAGTTTGCATGTTTTGGCGCTGCAGTGTGCTGCCCTATTTACTTAAATATATACGAGTTGGCGACTCTGGGTTCAGCACCTGTTCACACTGTGTCTATGTTTGGATGTGCAGATCAGGTTTTTTGAAATGTATTCTCTAGCCTTCTGATCGTGCACTCCCCGCCTCCTAGCTTCAGGTGTTTTAATTATAATAGGTCCAATACCCCTCCACAGTGAGAGAGAATTTGAGTCCAAGGAGAGGTTTCACATGTACCCATTCAGATGGAGACGTTTATTCTCAGAGAGGTAGGTCAAGCGTAGGGCCTCGTATAAGAGAGATGCCTTATCGTGGCTACGAGGTACACATAAAATTGGCCATTTTTATGCGCTAAAAGCTCTCATTTTTCATATTTTCAGTGCAGTAATGCAGTTCAAATTTTGTGTTTTCAAGTTTGCATGTTTTGGCGCTGCAGTGTGCTGCCCTATTTACTTAAATATATACGAGTTGGCGACTCTGGGTTCAGCACCTGTTCACACTGTGTCTATGTTTGGATGTGCAGATCAGGTTTTTTGAAATGCAACACATAGGTATGGCATGGGTGGTTCAGTTGTTCCCGGGAGTGGTCTGTCTGGCGGGAAATCGTATGCATCTCCATACAAGCAACGGCCCATCGGAGAGTTATTGAACACTTGAGAGTCGTTGGACTGGCCATAGGCTCCTATGTCAACAGCAAGGAATCTGCAGTTGGCATCTGCTATAGCCATTAGTACAATAGAGAAGTAACATAGTAACATAGTAACATAGTTAGTAAGGCCGAAAAAAGACATTTGTCCATCCAGTTCAGCCTATATTCCATCATAATAAATCCCCAGATTTACGTCCTTCTACAGAACCTAATAATTGTATGATACAATATTGTTCTGCTCCAGGAAGACATCCAGGCCTCTCTTGAACCCCTCGACTGAGTTCGCCATCACCACCTCCTCAGGCAAGCAATTCCAGATTCTCACTGCCCTAACAGTAAAGAATCCTCTTCTATGTTGGTGGAAAACCTTCTCTCCTCCAGACGCAAAGAATGCCCCCTTGTGCCCGTCACCTTCCTTGGTATAAACAAATCCTCAGCGAGATATTTGTATTGTCCCCTTATATACTTATACATGGTTATTAGATCGCCCCTCAGTCGTCTTTTTTCTAGACTAAATAATCCTAATTTTGCTAATCTATCTAGGTATTGTAGTTCTCCCATGCCCTTTATTAATTTTGTTGCCCTCCTTTGTACTCTCTCTAGTTCCATTATATCCTTCCTGAGCACCGGTGCCCAAAACTGGACACAGTACTCCATGTGCGGTCTAACTAGGGATTTGTACAGAGGCAGTATAATGCTCTCATCATGTGTATCCAGACCTCTTTTAATGCACCCCATAATCCTGTTTGCCTTGGCAGCTGCTGCCTGGCACTGGCCGCTCCAGGTAAGTTTATCATTAACTAGGATCCCCAAGTCCTTCTCCCTGTCAGATTTACCCAGTGGTTTCCCGTTCAGTGTGTAATGGTGCTATTGATTCCTTCTTCCCATGTGTATAACCTTACATTTATCATTGTTAAACCTCATCTGCCACCTTTCAGCCCAAGTTTCCAACCTATCCAGATCCATCTGCAGCAGAATACTATCTGTTGTGAATTCTGTGGCAGAGCTCCCTCCTGTGGTCACAAGTGGTACTTCGGCTGGTTCTCTCTGTGAGCTTCCGTTGGTGGAGGAAAGTGGTACTGCGGCTTCTGAGTTTCCTTCCTCAGGTGATGTGGTGAAGTCGTTGGGTGCTGCTCTATTTAACTCCACCTAGTGCTTTGATCCTGGCCTCCAGTCAATGTTCTAGTATTGGACCTGTTTCCTCCTGGATCGTTCCTGTGGCCTGCTGCTCTGCATAGCTAAGTTCCTCTTTGCTATTTGTTTGCTGTTTTTTTCTGTCCAGCTTGTCAATTTGTTTTTTTCTGCTTGCTGGAAGCTCTGGGACGCAGAGGGTGTACCTCCGTGCCGTTAGTTCGGTACGGAGGGTCTTTTTGCCCCCTTTGCGTGGTGTTTGTAGGGTTTTGTGTTAACCGCAAAGTTACCTTTCCTATCCTCGCTCTGTTCAGAAAGTTGGGCCTCACTTTACTAAATCTATTTCATCTCTACATTTGTCTTTTCATCTTAACTCACAGTCATTATATGTGGGGGCTGCCTTTTCCTTTGGGGTATTTCTCTGAGGCAAGGTAGGCTTATTTTCTATCTTCAAGCTAGCTAGTTTCTCAGGCCGTGCCGAGTTGCATAGGGAGCGTTAGGCGCAATCCACGGCTGCCTTTAGTGTGGTTGGAGAGGATTAGGGATTGCGGTCAACAGAGTTCCCACGTCTCAGAGCTCGTTCATGTTTTTTGGGTTATTGCCAGGTCACTGTATGTGCGCTGACCTCTATGTCCATGTGGTACTGAATTACCTATCACAACAGTACTGGAGGCCTAAAGTACTAATGATTCCCAATAGAGGGAAAAAAGAAGTTCTGAGACCATTTTTTTTTCTTTGCACTGTGTTTTGCCTTTTTTTTCCCCTAGACATTTGGGTGGTTCAGGACACAGGTGTAGCAATGGACATTAAAGGTCTGTCTTCATGTGTGGATCAGCTCACGGCAAGAGTACAAAGTATTCAAGACTTTGTGGTTTAGAATTCTATGTTAGAACCGAGAATTCCTATTCCTGATTTGTTTTTTGGAGATAGAACTAAATTTCTGAGTTTCAAAAATAATTGTAAACTATTTCTGGCTTTGAAACCTCGCTCCTCTGGTGACCCAGTTCAACAAGTTAGGATTGTTATTTCTTTTTTGCGTGGCGACCCTCAGGACTGGGCATTTTCTCTTGCGTCAGGAGATCCTGCATTAAGTAATATCGATGCATTTTTCCTGGCGCTCGGATTGCTGTACGATGAGCCTAATTCTGTGGATCAGGCAGAGAAGAATTTGCTGGCTCTGTGTCAGGGTCAGGATGAAATAGAGGTATATTGTCAGAAATTTAGAAAGTGGTCCGTACTCACTCAGTGGAATGAAGGTGCGCTCGCAGTTATTTTCAGAAAAGGTCTCTCTGAAGCCCTTAAGGATGTCATGGTGGGATTTCCTATGCCTGCTGGTCTGAATGAGTCTATGTCTTTGGCCATTCAGATCGGTCGACGCTTGCGCGAGCGTAAATCTGTGCACCATTTGGCGGTATTACCTGAGCTTAAACCTGAGCCTATGCAGTGCGATAGGACTTTGACCAGAGTTGAACGGCAAGAACACAGACGTCTCAATGGGCTGTGTTTCTACTGTGGTGATTCCATTCATGCTATCTCTGATTGTCCTAAGCGCACTAAGCGGTTCGCTAGGTCTGCCACCATTGGTACGGTACAGTCAAAATTTCTTTTGTCTGTTACCTTGATCTGCTCTTTGTCATCGTATTCTGTCATGGCATTTGTGGACTCAGGCGCTGCTCTGAATTTGATGGACTTGGAGTATGCTAGGCGTTGTGGGTTTTTCTTGGAGCCCTTGCAGTGTCCTATTCCATTGAGAGGAATTGATGCTACGCCTTTGGCCAAGAATAAGCCTCAGTACTGGACCCAGCTGACCATGTGCATGGCTCCTGCACATCAGGAGGTTATTCGCTTTTTGGTGTTGCATAATCTGCATGATGTGGTCGTGTTGGGGTTGCCATGGCTACAAGTCCATAATCCAGTATTAGATTGGAAATCCATGTCTGTGTCCAGCTGGGGTTGTCAGGGGGTACATGGTGATGTCCCTTTTCTGACTATTTCGTCATCCACCCCTTCTGAGGTTCCTGAGTTCTTGTCTGATTACCGGGATTTATTTGATGAGCCCAAGTCCGATACCCTACCTTTGCATAGGGATTGTGATTGTGCTATCGATTTGATTCCTGGTAGTAAATTCCCAAAAGGTCGACTGTTTAATTTATCTGTGCCTGAGCACGCCGCTATGCGGAGTTATGTGAAGGAGTCCTTGGAGAAGGGGCATATTCGCCCGTCATCGTCGCCATTAGGAGCAGGGTTCTTTTTTGTAGCCAAGAAGGATGGTTCACTGAGACCTTGTATAGATTACCGCCTTCTAAATAAGATCACGGTTAAATTTCAGTACCCCTTGCCATTGTTATCTGATTTGTTTGCTCGGATTAAGGGGGCTAGTTGGTTCACCAAGATAGATCTTCGTGGTGCGTATAATCTTGTGCGTATTAAGCGAGGCGATGAGTGGAAAACTGCATTTAATACGCCTGAGGGCCATTTTGAGTATCTAGTAATGCCATTCGGACTTGCCAATGCTCCATCAGTGTTTCAGTCCTTTATGCATGACATCTTCCGAGAGTACCTGGATAAATTCCTGATTGTGTACTTAGATGACATTTTGATCTTCTCGGATGATTGGGAGTCTCATGTGAAGCAGGTCAGAACGGTGTTTCAGGTCCTGCGTGCTAATTCTTTGTTTGTGAAGGGATCAAAGTGTCTCTTTGGTGTTCAGAAGGTTTCATTTTGGGGGTTCATCTTTTCCCCTTCTACTATCGAGATGGACCCTGTTAAGGTCCAAGCCATCCATAATTGGACTCAGCCGACATCTCTGAAAAGTCTGCAAAAGTTCCTGGGCTTTGCTAATTTTTATCGTCGCTTCATCTGCAATTTTTCTAGTATTGCTAAAACATTGACCGATTTGACCAAGAAAGGTGCTGATTTGGTCAATTGGTCTTCTGCTGCGGTGGAAGCTTTTCAAGAGTTGAAGCGTCGTTTTTCTTCTGCCCCTGTGTTGTGTCAACCAGATGTTTCGCTTCCGTTTCAGGTCGAGGTTGATGCTTCTGAGATTGGAGCAGGGGCTGTTTTGTCGCAGAGAAGTTTTGATTGCTCGGTGATGAAACCATGCACCTTCTTTTCCAGGAAGTTTTCGCCTGCTGAGCGAAATTATGATGTGGGCAATCGAGAGTTGCTGGCCATGAAGTGGGCATTCGAGGAGTGGCGTCATTGGCTTGAAGGAGCTAAGCATCGCATGGTGGTCTTGACTGATCATAAGAACTTGACTTATCTCGAGTCCGCCAAGCGGTTAAATCCTAGACAAGCTCGTTGGTCGTTGTTTTTTGCCCGTTTTGACTTTGTGATTTCATACCTTCCAGGCTCTAAAAATGTGAAGGCGGATGCTCTGTCTAGGAGTTTTGTGCCCGACTCTCCGGGTGTATCTGAGCCGGCGGGTATCCTCAAAGAGGGAGTAATTGTGTCTGCCATCTCCCCTGATTTGCGGCGGGTGCTGCAAAAATTTCAGGCTAATAAACCTGATCGTTGCCCAGCGGAGAAACTGTTTGTCCCTGATAGGTGGACGAATAAAGTTATCTCTGAGGTTCATTGTTCGGTGTTGGCTGGTCATCCTGGAATCTTTGGTACCAGAGAGTTAGTGGCTAGATCCTTTTGGTGGCCATCTCTGTCGCGGGATGTGCGTACTTTTGTGCAGTCCTGTGGGATTTGTGCTCGGGCTAAGCCCTGCTGTTCTCGTGCCAGCGGGTTGCTTTTGCCCTTGCCGGTCCCGAAGAGGCCTTGGACACATATCTCTATGGATTTTATTTCAGATCTTCCCGTCTCTCAAAAGATGTCAGTCATTTGGGTGGTCTGTGATCGCTTCTCTAAGATGGTCCATTTGGTACCCTTGTCTAAATTGCCTTCCTCCTCTGATTTGGTGCCATTGTTTTTCCAGCATGTGGTTCGTTTGCATGGCATTCCAGAGAATATCGTTTCTGACAGAGGTTCCCAGTTTGTTTCGAGGTTTTGGCGAGCCTTTTGTGGTAGGATGGGCATTGACTTGTCTTTTTCCTCGGCTTTCCATCCTCAGACTAATGGCCAGACCGAACGAACCAATCAGACCTTGGAAACATATCTGAGATGCTTTGTTTCTGCTGATCAGGACGACTGGGTGTCCTTTTTGCCTTTGGCTGAGTTCGCCCTTAATAATCGGGCCAGCTCGGCTACCTTGGTTTCACCGTTTTTCTGCAACTCTGGGTTCCATCCTCGTTTCTCTTCAGGGCAGGTTGAATCTTCGGACTGTCCTGGTGTGGATACTGTGGTGGACAGGTTGCAGCAGATTTGGACTCATGTAGTGGACAATTTGACTTTGTCCCAGGAGAAGGCTCAACGTTTCGCTAATCGCAGACGCTGTGTGGGTCCCCGACTTCGGGTTGGGGACTTGGTTTGGTTATCTTCTCGTCATATTCCTGAAGGTTTCCTCTCCTAAGTTTAAACCTCGTTTTATTGGTCCGTATAGGATTTCTGAGGTTCTTAATCCTGTGTCTTTTCGTCTGACCCTTCCAGATTCTTTTTCCATACATAACGTATTCCATAGGTCATTGTTGCGGAGATACGTGGCACCTATGGTTCCATCTGTTGATCCTCCTGCCCCGGTTTTGGTGGAGGGGGAGTTGGAGTATATTGTGGAGAAGATTTTGGATTCTCGTGTTTCAAGGCGGAAACTCCAGTATCTGGTTAAGTGGAAGGGTTATGCTCAGGAAGATAATTCCTGGGTCTTTGCCTCTGATGTCCATGCTCCCGATCTTGTTCGTGCCTTTCATATGGCTCATCCTGGTCGTCCTGGGAGCTCTGGTGAGGGTTCGGTGACCCCTCCTCAAGGGAGGGGTACTGTTGTGATTTCTGTGGCAGAGCTCCCTCCTGTGGTCACAAGTGGTACTTCGGCTGATTCTCTCTGTGAACTTCCGTTGGTGGAGGAAAGTGGTACTGCGGCTTCTGAGTTTCCTTCCTCAGGTGATGTGGTGAAGTCGTTGGGTGCTGCTCTATTTAACTCCACCTAGTGCTTTGATCCTGGCCTCCAGTCAATGTTCTAGTATTGGACCTGTTTCCTCCTGGATCGTTCCTGTGGCCTGCTGCTCTGCATAGCTAAGTTCCTCTTTGCTATTTGTTTGCTGTTTTTTTCTGTCCAGCTTGTCAATTTGTTTTTTTCTGCTTGCTGGAAGCTCTGGGACGCAGAGGGTGTACCTCCGTGCCGTTAGTTCGGTACGGAGGGTCTTTTTGCCCCCTTTGCGTGGTGTTTGTAGGGTTTTGTGTTGACCGCAAAGTTACCTTTCCTATCCTTGCTCTGTTCAGAAAGTTGGGCCTCACTTTGCTAAATCTATTTCATCTCTACGTTTGTCTTTTCATCTTAACTCACAATCATTATATGTGGGGGCTGCCTTTTCCTTTGGGGTATTTCTCTGAGGCAAGGTAGGCTTATTTTCTATCTTCAGGCTAGCTAGTTTCTCAGGCCGTGCCGAGTTGCATAGGGAGCGTTAGGCGCAATCCACGGCTGCCTTTAGTGTGGTTTGAGAGGATTAGGGACTGCGGTCAACAGAGTTCCCACGTCTCAGAGCTCGTTCTTGTTTTTTGGGTTATTGCCAGGTCACTGTATGTGCGCTGACCTCTATGTCCATGTGGTACTGAATTACCTTTCACAACAACTATCTTCTCTTGTATTAACTGCTTTACATAGTTTTGTATCATCTGCAAATATCGATATTTTACTGTGTAAACCTTCTACCAGATCATTAATGAATATGTTGAAGAGAACAGGTCCCAATACCGACCCCTGCGGTACCCCACTGGTCACAGCGACCCAGTTAGAGACTATACCATTTATAACCACTCTCTGCTTTCTATCACTAAGCCATTTACTAACCCATTTACACACATTTTCCCCCAGGCCAAGCATTCTCATTTTCTGTACCAAACTCTCGTGCGGCATGGTATCAAACGCTTTGGAAAAATCGAGATATACCACGTCCAATGACTCACTGTTGTCCAGCCTATAGCTTACCTCTTCATAAAAACTGATTAGATTGGTTTGACAGGAGCGATTTCTCATAAACCCATGCTGATATGGAGTTAAACAGTTATTGTCATTGAGATAATCCAGAATAACATCCCTCAGAAACCCTTCAAATATTTTACCAACAATAGAGGTTAGACTTACTGGCCTATAATTTCCAGGTTCACTTTTAGAGCCCTTTTTGAATATTAGCACCACATTTGCTATGCGCCAGTCCTGCGGAACAGACCCCGTCGCTATAGAGTCCCTAAAAATAAGAAATAATGGTTTATCTATTACATTACTTAGTTCTCTTAGTACTCGTGGGTGTATGCCATCTGGACTTGGAGATTTATCTATTTTAATCTTATTTAGCCGGTTTCGCACCTCTTCTTGGGCTAGATTGGTGACTCTTAATATAGGGTTTTCATTGTTTCTTGGGATTTCACCTAGCATTTCATTTTCCACCGTGAATACCGTGGAGAAGAAGGTGTTTAATATGTTAGCTTTTTCCTTGTCATCTACAACCATTCTTTCCTCACTATTTTTTAAGGGGCCTACATTTTCAGTTTTTATTCTTTTACTATTGATATAGTTGAAGAACCGTTTGGGATTAGTTTTACTCTCCTTAGCAATGTGCTTCTCTGTTTCCTTTTTGACAGCTTTAATTAGTTTTTTAGATAAAGTATTTTTCTCCCTATAGTTGTTTAGAGCTTCAATGGTGCCATCCTGCGTTAGTAGTGCAAATGCTTTCTTTTTACTGTTAATTGCCTGTCTTACTTCTTTGTTTAGCCACATTGGGTTTTTCCTATTTCTAGTCCTTTTATTCCCACAAGGTATAAACCGCTTACAGTGCCTATTTAGGATGTTCTTAAATATTTTCCATTTAATACCTGTATTCTTATTTCTGAGGACATTGTTTCAGTCTACCAGATTAAGGGCATCTCTAAGCTGGTCAAACTTTGCCTTCCTAAAGTTCAGTGTTTTTGTGACTCCCTGACAAGTCCCCCTAGTGAAAGACAGGTGAAACTGTACAATATTGTGGTCGCTATTTCCTAGATGCCCGACCACCTGCAGATTTGTTATTCTGTCAGGTCTATTAGATAGTATTAGGTCTAAAAGTGCTGCTCCTCTGGTTGGATTCTGAACCAATTGTGAAAGATAATTTTTCTTGGTTATTAGCAGAAACCTGTTGCCTTTATGGGTTTCACAGGTTTCTGTTTCCCAGTTAATATCCGGGTAGTTAAAGTCCCCCATAACCAGGACCTCATTATGGGTTGCAGCTTCATCTATCTGCTTTAGAAGTAGACTTTCCATGATTTCTGTTATATTTGGGGGTTTTTAACAGACCCCAATGAGAATTTTGTTACCATTTTTCCCTCCATGAATTTCGACCCATATGGACTCGACATCCTCATTCCCTTCGCTAATATCCTCCCTTAAAGTGGACTTTAGACAAGATTTTACATAGAGACAAACCCCTCCTCCTCTCCGATTTTTACGATCCTTTCTAAACAGACTGTAACCCTGTAAGGCTACGTTCAGACTAGCGTTGTGCTAGTCTGCGCCGGCGCCGCGTCGAACGACGCAGCGGCGATGCATGCGTCATGCGCCCCTATGTTTAACATGGGGGACGCATGCGTTTTTGCTTGTTGCGTTTTGCGACGCGTGCGTCTTTTTTGCCGCAAGCGTCGGACCAAGAAAACGCAACAAGTTGCATTTTTCTTGCGTCCGATTTTCGGCAAAAATCGACACACGCGTCGCAAAACGCAGCATTTTTGCGTGCGTTTTGCCGCGTTTTTCGGTGCGTTGTGCGTCGCCGACGCAGCGGCGCACAACGCTAGTCTGAACGTAGCCTAAGTTAACTGCCCAGTCATAGCTTTCATCTAACCATATCTCGGTTATTCCCACTATGTCAAAGTTACCTGTAGATATTTCTGCTTCTAGTTCTTCCATCTTGTTTGTCAGGCTTCTGGCGTTTGCGAGCATGCAGTTTAGAGGATTTTGTTTTGTTCCAATCTCCTCGCTGTGGATTGTTTTAGAAATGTTCTTACCTCCCTTCTGAGTATGTTTTCCTGGGTCTTCTTTGTTCGAGTCTAATGTTTTTCTTCCCGTCCCCTCTTCTTCTAGTTTAACGCCCTCCTGATGAGTGTAGCGAGTCTTCTGGCGAATGTGTGTTTCCCAGGTTTGTTGAGGTGTAGTCCGTCTCTGGCGAGGAGTCCATCGTACAAGTAATTCACACCGTGGTCCAGGAATCCGAATCCTTGTTGTCTGCACCATCGTCTTAGCCAGTTGTTCGCATCAAGGATCCTGTTCCACCTCCTGGTGCCATGCCCGTCTACTGGAAGGATAGAAGAAAAAACTACCTGTGCATCCAGTTCCTTTACTTTCTTCCCCAACTTTTCAAAGTCCTTGCAGATTGTCGGTAGGTCCTTCCTTGCCGTGTCATTGGTGCCAACATGTATCAGAAGAAATGGGTGGACTTCCTTGGAGCTGAAGAGCTTTGGTATCCTATCGGTCACATCCTTGATCATCGCACCTGGAAGGCAGCATACTTCTCTTGCGGTTATGTCCGGTCTGCAGATGGCTGCTTCTGTGCCTCTCAGTAGTGAGTCTCCCACCACCACCACTCTTCGTTGCTTCTTGGCTGTACTTTTTGCTGTCACTTGTTGCTGTGTGCCCTTTACTTTTTTGCTTGCTGGTATTGCTTCATCCTTAGGTGTGCCATCTTCATACTCTACTAAGATTTGATATCGGTTCTTCAGTTGTGTGGTTGGTGATTTCTCCATGGTCTTCTTGCTTCTTTTGGTCACATGCTTCCACTCATCTGCTTTTGGAGGTTCTCTGACACTTTTTTCACCTTCTGTGACCAGTAGAGATGCTTCTGTTCTGTCTAGGAAGTCTTCATTCTCTTTGATGAGTTTCAAAGTTGCTATTCTTTCTTCCAGACCCCGCACCTTTTCTTCTAAAAGGGCCACTAGTCTACACTTCTGACAGGTGAAATTGGATTCTTCTTCTGGTCGATCTGTGAACATGTAGCACATGCTGCAGCTCACCATGTAGGTTGTCACATCTGCCATGTTGCCTCTAGATCCTGCTGGCTTGCTGTGTGTTTTCCTTCTTGTGTAATCTACTCAGCCAAGCTTTCTTGCAATAATGTCCTACAGGCAAAAATTTGCGCGCCTGACGGCGCGCGGTTTGGTGATGCTTTCTAAGCAGCTGGTCCCGGCTGTACCCAACGATCTTCTTGCTTAGGGAGACTCTTCGCTTTTCCCAGAAGGCACCTGGAATATGCAAATTATCCTCCTCAAACTTGAATCCCTGGTTTGGTGATGCTTTCCAAGCAGCTGGTCCCGGCTGTACCCAACGATCTTCTTGCTTAGGGAGACTCTTCGCTTTTCCCAGAAGGCACCTGGAATATGCAAATTATCCTCCTCAAGCTTGAATCCCTGGTTTGGTGATGCTTTCCAAGCAGCTGGTCCCGGCTGTACCCAACGATCTTCTTGCTTAGGGAGACTCTTTGCCTTTCCCAGAAGGCACCTGGAATATGCAAATTATCCTCCTCAAGCTTGAATCCCTGGTTTGGTGATGCTTTCCAAGCAGCTGGTCCCGGCTGTACTCAACGATCTTCTTGCTTAGGGAGACTCTTTGCTTTTCCCAGAAGGCACCTGGAATATGCAAATTATCCTCCTCAAGCTTGAATCCCTGGTTTGGTGATGCTTTCCAAGCAGCTGGTCCCGGCTGTACCCAACGATCTTCTTGCTTAGGGAGACTCTTCGCTTTTCCCAGAAGGCACCTAGAATATGCAAATTATCCTCCTCAAACTTGAATCCCTGGTTTGGTGATGCTTTCCAAGCAGCTGGTCCCAGCTGTACCCAACGATCTTCTTGCTTAGGGAGACTCTTCGCTTTTCCCAGAAGGCACCTGGAATATGCAAATTATCCTCCTCCAGCTTGAATCCCTGGTTTGGTGATGCTTTCCAAGCAGCTGGTCCCGGCTGTACCCAACGATCTTCTTGCTTAGGGAGACTCTTCGCTTTTCCCAGAAGGCACCAGGAATATGCAAATTATCCTCCTCAAGCTTGAATCCCTGGTTTGGTGATGCTTTCCAAGCAGCTGGTCCCGGCTGTACCCAACGATCTTCTTGCTTAGGGAGACTCTTCGCTTTTCCCAGAAGGCTGTTGTGAATTCTGTGGCAGAGCTCCCTCCTGTGGTCACAAGTGGTACTTCGGCTGGTTCTCTCTGTGAGCTTCCATTGGTGGAGGAAAGTGGTACTGCGGCTTCTGAGTTTCCTTCCTCAGGTGATGTGGTGAAGTCGTTAGGTGCTGCTCTATTTAACTCCACCTTGTGCTTTGATCCTGGCCTCCAGTCAATGTTCTAGTATTGGACCTGTTTCCTCCTGGATCGTTCCTGTGGCCTGCTGCTCTGCATAGCTAAGTTCCTCTTTGCTATTTGTTTGCTGTTTTTTTTCTGTCCAGCTTGTCAATTTGTTTTTTTCTGCTTGCTGGAAGCTCTGGGACGCAGAGGGTGTATCTCCGTGCCGTTAGTTCGGTACGGAGGGTCTTTTTGCCCCCTTTGCGTGGTATTTGTAGGGTTTTGTGTTGACCGCAAAGTTACCTTTCCTATCCTCGCTCTGTTCAGAAAGTTGGGCCTCACTTTGCGAAATCTATTTCATCTCTACGTTTGTCTTTTCATCTTAACACACAGTCATTATATGTGGGGGCTGCCTTTTCCTTTGGGGTATTTCTCTGAGGCAAGGTAGGCTTATTTTCTATCTTCAGGCTAGCTAGTTTCTCAGGCCGTGCCGAGTTGCATAGGGAGCGTTAGGCGCAATCCACGGCTGCCTTTAGTGTGGTTGGAGAGGATTAGGGATTGCGGTCAACAGAGTTCCCACGTCTCAGAGCTCGTTCTTGTTTTTTGGGTTATTGCCAGGTCACTGTATGTGCGCTGACCTCTATGTCCATTGTGGTACTGAATTACCTTTCATAACAGAAGGCACCTGGAATATGCAAATTATCCTCCTCAAGCTTGAATCCCTGGTTTGGTGATGCTTTCCAAGCAGCTGGTCCCGGCTGTACCCAACGATCTTCTTGCTTAGGGAGACTCTTCGCTTTTCCCAGAAGGCACATAGAATATGCAAATTATCCTCCTCAAGCTTGAATCCCTGGTTTGGTGATGCTTTCCAAGCAGCTGGTCCCAGCTGTACCCAACGATCTTCTTGCTTAGGGAGACTCTTTGCTTTTCCCAGAAGGCACCTGGAATATGCAAATTATCCTCCTCAAGCTTGAATCCCTGGTTTGGTGATGCTTTCCAAGCAGCTGGTCCCGGCTGTACCCAACGATCTTCTTGCTTAAGGAGACTCTTCGCTTTTCCCAGAAGGCACCTGGAATATGCAAATTATCCTCCTCAAGCTTGAATCCCTGGTTTGGTGATGCTTTCCAAGCAGCTGGTCCCCGCTGTACGCAACGATCTTCTTGCTTAGGGAGACTCTTTGCTTTTCCCAGAAGGCACCTGGAATATGCAAACTATCCTCCTCAAGCTTGAATCCCTGGTTTGGTGATGCTTTCCAAGCAGCTGGTCCCGGCTGTACCCAACGATCTTCTTGCTTAGGGAGACTCTTCGCTTTTCCCAGAAGGCACCTGGAATATGCAAATTATCCTCCTCAAGCTTGAATCCCTGGTAAGTGCTTCTTATAATTGTAGTACTCCGATCTAGATCCTGCCGGTTTTGCAATCCGTATGTGTTTCCCATCGACGGCACCAACACAATTTGGGAAATGGCAAATTTTCGTAAACAGGTCTGCGCTGTCAGCCAGATGTTCATTGTTGGTTGGGGAATGTACTCCTGCTGCAAAGTGTCCCAGATCGCCCGACAGGTCTCTTTCACTATTCCGGAAATAGTAGAAATCCCAAGCCGGAATTGACAATGGAGTGACGTCAAGGATTCACCCGTAGGAAGGAAGCTATGAAAAAAAATAAACATGTTATTGCACAGACCAACACTTTTTTTTATGTTAAAGTTTCAATAAATGGCACTGTGGAAAGTTTTGTTCTGACGGGACGCACCATAAAAACTGCATTGAACAGAAAACAGTTGTATGGCCAGAAACAATAAAAAAAATTACATGCTGCAGAAAATGCAACGCAATGTTTCAGCGCAGTATTTTCTGCAGCATGTTACATGACATTAAATCTGAGCAATGAAATTAAAAAAAGAGGCTTACCGCAGTGTCACCATCAGCCGCTCTGCCGGTGTGATGGCAAGCCTCATCCGTGTGTCCTGCTTCTGGATGACATCCCCAAGTATTTCCAGCAAATAGTCAAAATGCTCCTGCCTCATCCGAACATAATTGTAGAATTTGTCTGCGTTCTGCCGCAACTCCAGAGAGAGGGTTGACAACGCCCCAGGTCATCCGCAGTTCATTAATAGGATGTATCCATAGTCTTCTCCGTCGACGTTGCTGCAGAAGAATCCTCTGTCTCGCTTGCTCCTCCTTCTCCCGCACTATAATATCCAGGCGATTTGTCTCGAAAATAACATCAGTTACCAAACTCGCAATCCTCCCAAGTACACCATCCATCTCTGCCACTTTCTCTAAACCCTTTCAAAGATGGGCTGTAAATACAGTCAGTATATAGTTTTCCCTATTTTCCAGTAGCCAACCACATTTGGGAGACTCCCATTTTAAAAACGGATCCGTCATAAAAACGGATGCAACGGATGGTAAAAACAGATGCAACAGATGCAACGCATACGTTATTTTTGACGGAACCGTTTAGCGACGCATCGAAATAGTGTATGCGTTGCATCCGTTTTTCACAATTTTGACGCATCCGTTTTTTTCACAAAACAACGCTTTTCGACGTCTGCAGAAAAACGCTAGTGTGAAAGTAGCCTTACACAGACGCAATGATGAGGAGCTAAGTACATTTTATTACTCAATGATCCTGCTCCACTCATTCCCCATGTGGTATCCAAGTGCTGAGCTCGGCTTTTTCTTGCAGCCCCATAGAGAATGAACGGAGCTTCAGATGGTTCCTGACTTTCAGCTCCTTTCTAACAGGATACAGGTTCCTCAATCTGAGGATGGTGCAGGTTCCAGCGGTCGGAACCCACCAAGCAGTAAGTTACGGCATCACCTCGCCTGTGGATAGGTGATAACTTTTTTCATTGGACATCCCCTGTAAGGCATGGAGCATGCTAGCAGTGAAGGAGGGAGGAAGCACTGGGTATAAGGCAATTTTTACTATTGGAGGCTGTATTAGGGCATATGAGAAGCAGACACTTCATCCGGATGACTTCGCCCCCGCATGACTCTGACTGGTGCCAAAATAAACCTTAATTAGGACCCCGACTGCCATAGAAAATCCACAGCACTGTGATTGCGCCTCCCTCTCCTCTCTACACCACCTAGGTGCTGTGGTTGCTACTGACTGTGGTGTAAAAGGGCTTAAGCTGCCAGGATCAGGGCTAGCTCCACTGCCGGTAGTTGGGGCAGAAGCGGGTTGTATAATACACCAGTACGACTGCCGCACATCTTGTAGGTGCCCTGACAGCACCAGCCTGGTGAAAATGTGCACTATAGAGCGGGTACTGGAACCTGACTGCGATGTACATGTTAGATGTTTCTCGGGAACCAATATAAGTAATTGGTATAAGCAGTTTTACCCTTAAAGGTAATCTGTCAGCATGCTTTGTTATGTAATCTGAGAGCAGCATGATGTAGGAGAAGAGAATCTGGAACAATAATGAAACACACTGGCGCTACACTGTAAGGCCATGTGCACACGCTGCGGATTCCATTGCAGAATTTTCCGCAGCGGATTTTATTAATTCCGCAGTGCAAAAAGTACTGCGGATTTATCGCGGTTTTTTGTGCGGTTTCCACTGCGGTTTTAGACACCTGCGGATTTTTAATATGGAGCAGGTGCCAAACCGCTGTGGATTCCGCACAAAGAATTGACATGCTGCGGAAAATAAACCGCAGCGTTTCCGCGCGGTTTTTCTGCAGCATGTGCACAGCGGTTTTTGTTTTCCATAGGTTAACATTGTACTGTACACCACATGGAAAACTGCTGCGGATCCGCAGTGTCAAAACCGGTATTTAGGCAGGCCTGTGCCTACTCTGCCAAAGTAAAAATAAACTGATTAAATATAAAATACCGCGTTACAAGTGCCTGGAGTATAACTACTTGCTACCTAATACGTGGGTTACTCCCTTACTCGCCCCTTGCGGTATATACTGCACACCTGGGTATAAATCGTGTGCTCTCGCACAATAGTGAATAATACAATGCCCACTGCTCGTGGTAAGTGCCGGAGGTGGTGTGCAGCACTTCGCCGGTATCAGGGGCAGGTGTGGGGACAAGGTGTCTTTCGGATGGTAGCGGTCAGGTGGGGGCACGTCAGCTGGTGCTAGCCGCAATTGGTGCAGAATGCTACTGGTCAGTGCAGAGCCAGGGAACGTCCCGGCCGGAGGCGTCCCTGGTTACACTGAGGAAAGATGGCCGACGCTGACAAGCAGCGTGTGACGTCACAGGCCTACGGAGCCTTACTGGGACAAAAAGCTACCATCCGAAAGACACCTTGTCCCCACACCTGCCGCTGATACCGGCGAAGTGCTGCACACCACCTCCGGCACTTACCACGAGCAGCCCTGTAGGAACCCAGGCCAGTACACGTTACCTTGCCTGCTACATCTGACACGGTAAGAGATTCATTGGTAGCATTTACAAGCACGCAAATACGATACACCGATCAATTGCGGTCACCATACTTGTTTATTATTGCAGTGTGGGCGCACTCACAGTGGGCATTGTATTATTCACTATTGTGTGAGAGCACACGATTTATACCCAGGTGTGCAGTATATACCGCAAGGGGCGAGTAAGGGAATAACCCACGTATTAGGTAGCAAGCAGTTATACAGTTATACAATCAGTGTTTTCTCAGCAGAAGATTATCACTACAGGACTAAGTGTCTCGTGTCTCCTAGTCCAACCACTGTCCCCAGCTCTGATTAGCAGCTTTCTGTCAATATACAGTGTACACAGTAAGCAGTCCATCAGTGGTGTGGACGGGGTTATACACAACTCAACATCTGAGCTCTGCTAGATCTGCTGAAGAGAAAACTGTGATTCTATCCCACCTGCTGCACCCAGAAAACTATGTGATACATTGCTGGAATCAGAATTTCTGTCCCTACATCATGGTGCTGTCAGATTGCATAGCAAACACTTGTTGACGGATTCCCTATAAGGCCCAGTTGTAATATCACTGTAGCCCTATCACTAGATGTGACCTCCCTATACCGGTATACCTGCTGCTGTGATTCTGCAGAAGTGTTATTCACAAAACTGCTGTATACATGTACATCTCCTGAATGGTATTACTGCATATCTTCTATAGATATAAAAGAGAGGTTCTTAGCGCACATTTTGAGCAAATTGTGCGAGCCCATCTGCCAACGACAAGGCGACCTCTTCAGATGGGACCTACACTAACCTAACGCTAACTTGTTAACTAACGGGACTCTGCCTCACAAATCTGTTATTATTATTACTACACTTTTTTATTATTTATTAAAAATGTACCTTTTATCATTTACTTTTTGATTTATTAGTTTTATCATTTTTATTACTCTTGTGACTCTAATAATGATATTACTAAGTTCCCTATGTCTAAAGCTTTTGATCCAGAAGAAGGCAAAAACCCCAAGACACATTCAGCCAATTTGTGTCACTGAGGGAAAATTCCTTCTCGACCCCGGGAAAAGGCGATCAGTCCTAGAACCCTGGATCAAACCTCATTATGTTATTACTGGGTATCTAACTAATATTAGAGTGCTAATTCTACTACTACTATAGTTATTATTATAATGTATAGGGGTTTGTTCTTTTTATAGATTCTATATCTATTATTTACGTCCTGCTATCTTATTACTGTACTATTCTAACTTTTCTATAACTATTTCACATTACAGCACTGATTGAGCTATGACTATAATTATTGTAATTTTAGGTTCTTGTCTTTTTATGGATATAATTATTTTATATTCTTACTATTATTAATACTGCTATTTTATGATTGTAATATTCTAACTTTTCCATTATCATTAATACGACCTTATTCTTACACTGTTGATCCAGAAGAAGGCAAAAACCCCAGGACACATTCAGCCAATTTGTGTCACAAGGGGAAACATTCCTTCTTGACCCCGAGAAAAGGCGATCAGTCCTAGAACCCTGGATCACACTGCTATTCCACCTACTACTATTACTACTGTTCATTTATTACTATTTTATGACTTTCTTATTATCACTAATCTAATTACTCTTGTTAGTCTAGTGCTGATATCTTGTCCCTATAATACTATTATGCTGCTATTATTATTTCTAGTGTTCTTTTATACTTACGGGCCGATAATGCCAATGTATCGGCAGAGGGGTCCCAGCAGGATGGTCCACATGATGTTCTTCCATGTCATCGGAGAGGCTTGGCTGACTTGGTGGTGGACGATGTGGGGCCTGGTCCTGCTTCTTCGTGTGCTGCTTCTCGGGAGCCTAATGTCCAGTTTGATCTTTGCCGCCATCTCATCTTCTTCCTTCTCTCCTTTCTCGTCCTCCTCCTCGTCCAGGTAGGCCAGCATTTCTCTCAGCGTCACTTCTTCTTCCCTCTTCCTTTTCTCCCTGGCTGGGATACTTCTGGATGGAGCGGGCCGTTCTTCATCCCTTACAGCAAACCTTCTCTGGGCTTCTGGGTTGGTTGGCATGAGGCGCTAGGAAGAGAAGAGATGAAGTTAGAAGGATGACTAGGAATATCCGAGTACATAACTACCTCAACTTAGTTTTCTCACTGACCTCCTTCTTGTAGAGGGGTGACGGGAGAAACTTCATACAATACGCCAGTCTTCTCAGTTGCTCCTCAGGTGTGAGGTAAACTGAAGAAAACACAACCAGATATTAGGATCAATCCTAACCGTACAAAGAGGATGTGAAAGAGAAGCCACTACTGAAATTTACTAAGCGACACTCAGGAAATAAGCGTAAAAGAGCTACAAACTTGCATTTCAGACTGTCAGAAAGAGCTCACTGATAGATTCTCAGTTACTTCATTCTGCAGCCAGCAATAGATGGCACAGCTCAGAGATAATAGGAAGCAAATAATGGAAATTGTTTAATGAAACTCCAATGCAAAAATAATTTTTACCACAAAATACACGCATTTTAGTAAAAACAAAAATGCCCCCAAAGATAGACAACCCCTATAAAGTAAAGCCCCAGAAACCCATCCAACAGCAGCGTAGAGAGCGGTCAGTTATCACAGACTGATGGAAGCTACCTGATCCAGCGCTGGCAGAATACCCAGCCCACATGGTGACCGCTGATATCTTCTCTGACAAAATGTATCCAAATCCTATAAGACATCAGGAATAGTCAGCAGTGCTTTTGGTAATTGATTCATATTTATTTTATCATAAATTCAGGTGCAGGGAAGGGCAACATTGGGAAATATATGGGATATTGGCGGTTACATACGTGAGCTTCATTACAGGGGTATTTTCAGATAGAGCAAGTTATACATGGGATCGGTGATGACTTATATAGTTACATAGTTACATAGTTATTAAGGTTGAAGGAAGACTATAAGTCCATCTAGTTAAACCCATAGCCTAACCTAACATGCCCTAACATGTTGATCCAGAGGAAGGCAAAAAAAAACCATGTGGCAAAGAGTAAGCTCCACATTGGGGAAAAAAATTCCTTCCCGACTCCACATACGGCAATCAGACTAGTTCCCTGGATCAACGCCCTATCAAGGAATCTAGTGTATATACCCTGTAACATTATACTTTTCCAGAAAGGTATCCAGTCCCCTCTTAAATTTAAGTAATGAATCACTCATTACAACATCATACGGCAGAGAGTTCCATAGTCTCACTGCTCTTACAGTAAAGAATCCGCGTCTGTTATTATGCTTAAACCTTTTTTCCTCCAAACACAGAGGATGCCCCCTTGTCCCTGTTTCAGGTCTATGATTAAAAAGATCATCAGAAAGGTCTTTGTTCTGTCACCTCATATTTATACATTAAAATAAGATCACCCCTTAGTCTTCGTTTTTCCAAACTAAATAGCCCCAAGTGTAATAACCTATCTTGGTATTGCAGACCCCCCAGTCCTCTAATAACCTTGGTCGCTCTTCTCTGCACCCGCTCTAGTTCAGCTATGTCTTTCTTATACACCGGAGACCAGAACTGTGCACAGTATTCTAAGTGTGGTCGAACTAGTGACTTGTATAGAGGTAAAATTATGTTCTCCTCATGAGCATCTATGCCTCTTTTAATGCATCCCATTATTTTATTTGCCTTTGTAGCAGCTGCCTGACACTGGCCACTGAATATGAGTTTGTCATCCACCCATACACCCAGGTCTTTTTCATTGACGGTTTTGCCCAGAGTTTTAGAATTAAGCACATAGTTATACATCTTATTACTTCTACCCAAGTGCATGACCTTACATTTATCCCCATTAAAGCTCATTTGCCATTTATCAGCCCAAGCTTCTAGTTTACATAAATCATCCTGTAATTGTCCTCCTCTGTATTGATTACCCTGCAGAGTTTAGTGTCATCTGCAAATATTGAAATTCTACTCTGAATGCCCCCTACAAGGTAATTAATAAATATGTTAAAAAGAAGAGGGCCCAATACTGACCCCTGTGGTACCCCACTGCTAACCGCAACCCAGTCCGAGTGTGCTCCATTAATAATCACCCTTTGTTTCCTATCCCTGAGCCAGCTCTCAACCCACTTGCACATATTTTCCCCTATCCCCATTATTCTCATTTTATGTATCAACCTTTTGTGTGGCACCGTATCAAAAGCTTTTGAAAAGTCCATATACACTACGTCCACTGGGTTCCCTTGGTCCAGTCCGGAACTTACCTCTTCATAGAAACTGATCAAATTAGTCTGACATGAACGGTCCCTAGTAAACCCATGCTGATATTGGGTCATGAGGTTATTCCTCTTCAGATACTCCAGTATAGCATCCCTTAGAATGCCCTCCAGGATTTTACCCACAGTAGAGGTTAAGCTTAATGGCCGATAATTTCCAAGTTCAGTTTTTGTCCCCTTTTTGAATATTGGCACCACATTTGCTATACGCCAGTCCTGTGGTACAGACCCTGTTATTATGGAGTCTTTAAAGATTAAAAATAATGGTCTATCAATGACTGTACTTAATTCCTGCAGTACTCGAGGGTGTATCCCATCCGGGCCCGGAGATTTGTCAATTTTAGTGATTTTTAGACGCCGCCGCACTTCCTGCTGGGTTAAGCCGGTGACATTTAATTGGGAATTTTTATCACTAGTCATTTTGTCTGCCATGGGATTTTCTTGTGTAAATACTGATGAAAAAAAGTCATTTAGCATATTGACTTTTTCCTCATCCTCATCCACCATTTCACCCAGACTATTTTTAAGGGGGCCAACACTATCATTTTTTAGTTTCTTACTATTTATGTAGTTAAAGAATATTTTGGGATTATTTTTACTCTCTCTGGCAATGAGTCTCTCTGTCTCAATCTTTGCTGCCTTGATTTGCTTTTTACAGAATTTATTACATTTTTTGTATTTATTTAATGCCTCCTCACTACCTACTTCCTTTAATTCTCTAAATGCTTTCTTTTTGTCACTTATTGCGCCCCTTACAGCTCTATTTAGCCATATTGGTTTCCTCCTATTTCTAGTATGTTTATTCCCATACGGTATATACTGTGCACAGCTCCTATCCAGGATGCTAATAAACGTCTCCCATTTTCTTTGTGTATTTTTATGTCTCAGTATATCGTCCCAGTTAATTGCACCAAGATCCTCTCTCATCCGTTGGAAATTTGCCCTCCTGAAATTTAGTGTCCTTGTAACCCCTCTATTACACATATTTTTAAAGGATACATGAAAACTTATTATTTTGTGATCGCTATTTCCCAAGTGACCCCCAACCCATATGTTTGATATGCGGTCTGGCCTGTTGGTTAATATTAGGTCTAGCAGTGCCCCCCTTCTTGTTGGGTCCTGAACCAGTTGTGAAAGGTAATTGTCTCTCATAGTTGTCAAAAACCGATTACCTTTGCTGGAACTGCAGGTTTCCGTTCCCCAATCTATTTCAGGGTAGTTGAAGTCCCCCATAATAATGACTTCTCCTTCAGTCGCAGCTTCATCTATTTGCTTTACGAGGATATTCTCCATTGCTTCCATTATTTTTGGAGATTTATAACAAACCCCTATCAGTAATTTATTATTTTTCCCCCTCCCCTTATCTCCACCCACAGGGATTCTACATTTTCATTAAATTCACCTATATTATCATGCAGGATGGGTTTTAAGGACGATTTTACATACAGACACACCCCTCCCCCTCGCTTATCTGTACGGTCATTTCTGAACAGGCTATAGCCCTGCAAGTTAACAGCCCAATCATGGCTCTCATCCAGCCACGTTTCAGATATCCCCACCATGTCATAATTATGCTCCAACAACATTAGTTCTAATTCGTCCATTTTGTTGGCGAGGCTTCTGGCATTAGTATACATGCACTTGATGTTCCTCTCTGTACCTCTATTCTTTCTTAAATTATTAACTATTCTAACCCCACCCCCCATGCCACCGCCACCCCCAACTTCCTTATTTGTGCCCAGGTCTCTGTCTGCACTATCTTCCCCTCCTATAAATTGAATACCCTCCCCCCCAATTCCTAGTTTAAACACTCCTCCAACCTTCTAGCCATTTTCTCCCCCAGCACAGCTGCACCTTCCCCATTGAGGTGCAGCCTGTCCCTAGCGTAGAGCCTGTAGCCAACTGAGAAGTCGGCCCAGTTCTGCAGGAACCCAAACCCCTCCTTCCTACACCAATTCTTGAGCCACTTATTAACCTCCCTAATCTCCCGTTGCCTCTCTGGCGTGGCACGTGGTACAGGCAGTATTTCGGAAAAAACCACGTTGGAGGTCCTTGCTTTCAGCTTGCGGCCCAAATCCCTGAAATCATCTTTAAGGACCTTCCACCTACCTCTAACTTTGTCATTTGTGCCAATGTGCACCATGACCGCTGGGTCCTCACCAGCCCCTCCCAATAATCTGTCCACCCGATCAGCGATGTGTCGGACTCGAGCGCCAGGTAGGCAGCACACCATTCGATGATCCCTGTCTTTGTGACAGATTGCCCTATCTGTTCCCCTAATAATTGAGTCTCCCACTACCAGCACCTGTCTGGCCTGCCCTGCTCTCCTATTTCCCTCCTTACTGGAGCAGTCACTCCTCCGGCTTTCAGAGAACATGCCTGGCTGCAGCAGTGCTACCCCTGTACTGTCACCCCCCTCATCTGCCAACTTAGCAAACTTATTGGGGTGTTCCAGATCAGGACTAGCCTCCCTAGCACTCTTCCCTCTACCCCGCTTCCTGTCACCCAGCTTGCTACCTCACCATCCTGCAGCTCCATCCCACCATCCCCCCCCTCATCTGTCCCATTGAGCGTCTGCTCTGTAAGCAGAAGACTCCTCTCCATATTGTCTATGGATCTCAGTGTTGCCAGCTGCACATTTAGATTCAGAATCTGGGTTTCCAAATGCACAACGTGCTCACATCTCGCACAGCAGTATGCACCCTCGATCGGCTGCTCAAGGACTGCAGACTATAGATCAGTGGGGTCCATCCACCGGAAATTCCAGCTATCACCAGAACGTTTATCCCCATTAGAATGTAGAGGAGGTGTACATGCTCCCCTGCTGCTCCATTCATCCTCTCTGGGGCCTGCAGGAGCTGTACTCGTTGCTCTCTGGCAGTCCCGGAGGTGGGGGGAGGTACTGCTGCTGCCGTTTAATGAGATAACAGTGCCCTGTTCTGGCGATTGGTGCGGTTCCCAGTGATCGGACTCTGATCTTATCCCGCAGACAGGTGATAACTTGTCCCAATGGGATCACCCCTCCCCTTTAGCATGTGGTATATATGGAGGACGGGATATCATGCAGAGTACCAGCAATACTACACTGCGGGCCATCATGTGTGTGTGCCGGGGACATTCCCCATGGAGGAGCAGAGCGGAGGGTAAATATCGGGATCTTGTCTCTGATCCAGAATGGAGGTGTCACGAGTACCGGCCTCACCCACTGATATCTCACCACATCATGTGTTGGAGGAAATAATAACTTGGTAATGATCAGATTTATCAGAAAGTGTCAGCTGTGGTCTGTGAGTGTCTGTGATGGATGTGGGGTCCGTCCGGTGCATTATCTACCTGGAATCTCGCACTGACTGCAGGTGTCTGTCTTCACACTCGGATGAGATGTAACAAACTGACTTTTTTTTTCAAATTCAAACTGAGCAATCCTACTGGTTGTTGATGACTGCAGTTACCATGGTGACAGAAGTATCTGAAGATTTAAAGGGACAGGACACTGTTATAGTGCTATAGTACATTTTACTAAAGTTAATCAAATACTGGATATTACGTGGCTCTGTTCAGATAATGTGGGGGGCAAATATATCTCTTCATAATTTACATAGATTCATTTAGAGGATCTGCAGAGATATTTGAGGGTACAATAACTTGTGCTGTAAACTGAATGTGTATAAAGAAGGCCGATAATGTAAATAATGCAAAAAGGAAGAAAGTGATCTCAAGGGCAAAATATCAAGGTGAAAAATGTTGTACCGCTCTGGCAAAAATTAAGAGACCACTGCAAAATTTCCAATTTGTCTGAGTTTTCTCTTTATAGGTACTGTATATTTGTAAGTAAAATGTAAATTGTTCTTTTAGTCTATAAACTACTGACAACATGTCTCCGAAGTTCCAGGCAATACATTTTGTATTTATTTTCTGAAAATGAGAAATGGTCAAAATAACAAAAAAAATGCATTGCTTGCAGACTTTAAATAATGCAAACAAAAAAAAAAGTTCATAATCATTTAGAAACAACAATACAAATGTTTTAACTCAAGAAAAGTTCAGAAATCAATATTTTGTGGAATAACCATAATTTTCAATCACAGCTTTCATGCGTCTTGGCATGCTTTCCACCAGTCTTTCACACTGCTTCTGGGTGACCTTATGCAACTTCTGGTAAAAAAATGGGAGCAGTTCTTCTTTGTTTGATGGCTTGTGACTATCCATCTTCCTCTTGATTACACTCCAGAGGTTTTCAATGATGTTCAGGTCTGGAGATTGGGCTGCACATGACAGGGATTTGATGTGGTAATTCTTCATCCATACCTTTATTGACCTAGCTGTGTGGCATGGCGCATTGTCCTGCTGGAAAAAACAGTCCTCAGAGTTGGGGAATATTGCCTGAGCAGAAGGAATCAACTGTTTTTACAGGATAACCTTGTATATGGCTTAATTCATACGTCCTTCGCAAAGGTTAATCTGCCCAATTCCAGCATTGCTGAAGCATCCCCAGATCATCAACGATCCTTCACCAAATTTCACAGTGGGTGCAAGACACTGTGGCTTGTACGCCTCTCCAGGTCTCCATCTAACCATTAGATGACCAGATGTTGGGCAAAGCTTAAAATTAGACATCAGAGAAGATTACCTTACTCCAGTCCTCTATGGTCCAATCCTTATGGTTTTTGGCAACCTTCAACCTGGCTCTCCTTTGCTTCACATTGATAAAATACTTTTTTTCTAGCTTTAAGTGACTTGAGCCCTGCCTCTAGGAGCCTGTTACAAACTGTTCTTGCCATGCACTTCACCCCAGCTGCCATTTGACATTCCTTTTGCAGATCACTTGATGTCATCCTGCGGTTGCTGAGTGACATTCAAATAAGATGACTGTCATTCCGGTCAGTGGAGAGCCATTTTCACCCCCTGCCAGTCTGTAGCTTTGTTGTCCCCAATGTCTGCTGCTTGACCTTGTTGTAATGGACTGCCGGCTGAGAAATTTTAAGGATAGAGGCAACATGAAGGCTCACTGTGTCCATCTGCTAGTAGAGCCAGAATTGAGCCCTTCTTTTCCTCGCTCAAGACTTTTCTTTTCAACTCCTTTGTCATGGTTCAAAGTCATTTTTTCACTCCTATTACTTTTGGGATATTACTAGAACTTGTTATGCCATCCAGCTTGTCCTATTGCAAGGGGATTGTGCACACCACAGCAGTGTGTTTTATGCTTTCCTTCATTCAATAAGATTTGGTTCAGGTGATCACCTAATCAGAAGCACATTAAGTAGAATGAGGTGTACTCTGGTTGGAATTCAACTGACACTGGAATGGAATGGCTGTCAGACATGTAGAGAAGCTGATTTTTATAAAACTGTGCAGTGGTCTCTTAATTTTTGCCAGAGATGTATATAAAACTAGCTTTTAAAAATTATATATTAAGCTTTTAACATAATAAGACAAATGTGCTAACCACCCTTAGAAACTCATGTAAAATAGACCAACGTGTTTCAGGTAGGAGCCTAATCATGGAGCAACACACCAGCTAGGAGCCACACACCATGAATAAGGCTTTTTCCTGAAATGCGTTGGTCTATTTTTCATGGCTTTCTAACGGTGGCCAGCACATCCATCTTATGTTTGGAATAATAAAAGCTAGATTTTATATATGACATTTTTCACCTTGATATTTTGTCGCTGGAGATCACTTTCATCTTTCTTGCATCTGATGATCATGTCCGAGACTGGGATGGCACCATGAAAACTGCCTCTATCCTATAAGATGCACCTGGACGTGGTGAGCTGACTTTCCATATTCCCCTTCCTTCCTTGTGTCTATAATGTAATTAATGGTCCTAAGATTGTGGTTTTATGTTCACTACACATCTAAATATTGATCACATGCCACTGGGAGAGAATTATTAGCAAAATGTGACGGAATTCTGTAGTTATGTGCAGCATAATCTGTATTTCATGATTTGCTTCACGTGTTTTAAACCCTTTCTGCGCCTTGTCTGACAAGAGGCTTATCTGAAAGGGGTGTGGCTTATATGAGAGGGGATGGGTCTAACATTCTGTTCCAGAAATTTCACCAAAAGTTTAGCTCACAATTCTGGCACAAAATAAGCCAATAACTAACTAGGTGATGTAAATCTGGACAAGATGGTCTAAAAATGTGGCAGATTTATTAAATGCAGCTGCAAGAGGAAAGTGACCGGCCCCACACTGATTCTTACCAACTCTTGCAGTTGCAACACACTTACTAAGCGGAGTCACTGGAGGTGACAGGTGGACAACCCCTGAATAGAATAATGGGCCACATTGCCAACATGGTCTATTCACTAGGAATCATTTCAGTATAATATCAGTCAATATTACATTTAAAGAAAAAAAAACTTTTCAGCAACTCCTAACACACGGAAGAAAAAGCAAGGTGCTGCTCCTGAATTATACAGCGTGTGCACTAAGGTATAAGGAATCATTGACTATGAGATGAGGTATCCTTTCTCCTTGTGAAGAGTTACATGCCAAACATGCCGAGATGAGGAGACTTTCATGCTGCAATGCTCCTCTGGGAAGTATGCAAATTGGCTCTTCAGAGAGGAAGAGGACTAGAACTCTAGTGCCACCTATAGGAATTAGCAATCCTAGAAGGTAATGTTGACCCTTTAATGAGCCATGTTACATGATTTAGGATAAAAGCCAAAACCAGAATCTCAATTTGCAGGCACTGTGTTTCGGGAGTATTGCCCCTCGTCAATGCAAAGTTTGAGAGGCGTCTGACCGGGTTCCAATGGTCTCCTCAAATCGGCATGCTTGAGATGTCACTATCTGCAAGGAGAAATGATACCCCTTGGATCCTGGTCAGACGACTCTCACACAGCCAATCCAGATCTCACACCTTGCACTGATTAGGGGCAGTACCTGGAACACAGTGTCTGCAAATTTAGATTCTAGTTTTGGCTTTTATCCTAAGTCATGTGACAAAGCTCTTTAAAGGGTCGACATTGACTTCTAGGATTGCTACTTCCTATAGGTGGCACTAGAGTTCTAGTCCTCTTCCTCTCTGAAGAGACAATTTGAATATGAGATAAGCAAATCTTTTGCCAGCCTTGATGAATGTTACTCAATAAATTGATTTTTGGTGAAATATTGACTGGAAAATGTGTACATATCACTTGGAGGTCTTCTCTAACTTTTTTGACTCTTTTTTGAGTTTTTAAACCAACATTAACTCTTTTGCACCGCAGCCATATTTGTTTTTGCATTTCTGTGTTTCGTCCCAGAGCCATAACTTTTTTACTTTTCCTTTAATATGGCCATGCGAGGGCTTGATTTTGCAGGACAAGTTGTACTTTTGAATGACACCATTGGTTTTACCATGTTGTGTACTCAAAAGAGGAAACAAAATTCCAAGTGCTGTGAAATTGCAAAAAAAGTGCAATTCCACAACGTTTTTTTTACTATGTTCACCAAATGCTAAAAGTGACCTGCCATTATGATTCCCCAGGTCATTACGAGTTTATAGACACCAAACATATCGTAGGTTCTTTTTTATTTAAGTGGTGAAAAAAAATCCAGAGTTTGTTAAAAAAAAAAAAATTGTGCCATTTTCTGATACCATAGTGTCTCCATTTCTCATGATCTCGGGATGTGTGAGGGCTTATATTTTGCGTGCTGATCTGACCTTTTTAATGATTCCATTTTAGTGCACATGCAATCTGTTGATTGCCCATTATTGCATTTTAATTACAATGTGATTTTAGGATTAGTGGGTGCATATCTTAAATGTCCATGCTAGCTCATGGGATGCAGCTTTGAAAAATATCCCCATTGCGATTGAAAAGCGTTGCTTGTTTCCCCTTGCTCACTCAACATGAGGAGCACCCACCATTATTATTTTAAAATGGATTAATAAAGTCCGGTCTAAAAGGTGACTGGCGGCCGGGACGTGCTGTACACACAGTCCTGGTGTCTCACCGGCAGTGCAGCACAAACCGGTCTCCTAATCACCACCGGTGATAACTATTTTTGCATAATCTTACATATGTCTATAATATTGCCAATGCATTTTTGCGCCATTTACTTTTGTACGACTTAATCAATTTTGGATATGTCTGGATTCCTGATGTTATGCTGTACAATTTAGCCTGACTGACTGTTATTATTCTTTTTGTAATCCATGTCTTACATTTTCTTGGTTTCTTTTCCTTTATGTTGCACCTTTAGTCTGATGAAAGTCTAAGTTATTCACCAAAAGGTTTTTTTTCTTGCATGTTCCTAAATAAATCACAACTCAAATTAATTGGGGGAAGAGTCACAGAGACTGAATAATTTATATTTATTGGGTGGCTGTTAAATATACTTATTTTGTATATTTATTTAATCAGGACTCTTTACCAGATGCTATACTCTAAAGAAAATGTCACGGTGCTTCTTATAAAAAAATGTAGTAGTTTATTTGATTGTCCACCAAAAAGGCTCATTGCAGCAAAACATAAAATAGTGAAATAGTTATGAAGAGATTGTTCATTTGTCCATATCAAAGTTTGTTCCCCATCTTTCCTGGGATCCTGAATGGTAGTTTGCGTCTGCCTCTGTCAAAAGCATGGTTGAATAAAGAAGCGCGTGGTTAACTCACATACCATCTGTCCAGCGTATAACCTGTGGTCTGTGTAGAGTGTGTGTGAAGTGTGTGCCCCTTCCTGTGGGTCATGTGCTATATATGTCCCACAGAGCACGTGTTCTCTCTATATGGTGTTAATGTCTAACCTGAGCTAAATATACAGAAATAACATATGTAATGTCAGCTAAACCTTCCACATGGCAATGTGCTCAGTGTAGAATTGAGTATAAGAATAAATCAATAACCAATCTATATATATAATTGTCTAAGGTCCACTTCTGTCTGTTTGTCTGATTGTCTGTCTGTCTGTCTGTAATGGAAATCCCGCATCGCTGATTGGTCGCGGCTGGCTAGGCGCGACCAATCGGAGACAGGCACAATCCGGCCACAAATTGGCCCCTCCCTACTCCCCTTCAGTCAGTGCCCCCTCCATACTCCCCTCCAGTCAGCACCCACATAGCATTTTAGCAGTCCGTTAAACGGACTGCATTACACCGCGGCATAACGCTGTGTAACGCAGTCCGTTAGCACTGCCATTAACCCTGTAAGTGTGACCAACTTTTTACTATTGATGCTGCCTATGCAGCATGTTAAAAATAATAATAAAAAAAATCATTATATTCTCACCTTCCGGCGTCCGCGGCAGCCTTTCCCGCTCCTCGCGAAGCTCCGGTCCCAAGAATGCATTGCAGCAATGACCCAGATGACGTAGCTGGATCCGGGAGCCGCCGTAAAGTGAGTATATAACTATTTTTTATTTTAATTATTTTTTTAACAGGGATATGGTGCCCATATTGCTATATACTACGTGGGCTGTGTTATATACTACGTGGGCTGTGTTATATACTGTGTGGGCTGTGTTATATACTGCATGGGCTCTGTTATATACAACGTTGCTGTGTTATACACTACGCTGGCTGTGCTATATACTACGTGGCTGTGCAATATACTACATGGCTGTGCTGTATACTATGTGGCTGTGCTATATACTACATGGCTGTGTTATATACTACGTGGGCTGTGTTATATACTGCGTGGGCTGTGCTATATACTACGTGGGCTGTGAGACTCTTTCTCCCGGGCCCCTCAAAATTGGTCACAGGGGGTACATAGCAGGGGGCAGAGGAATCACAGGGGGCACATAGATCACAGGGAGCACAAAGCTGTTAGCCACAGAAATCACAGGGGGCACATAGCTGGGGGTACAGGGATCACATGGAGACATATAGCTGTGAGGCACAGAGATCATAGGGGGGAACATAGCTGTGGCCAGAGAGATCACAGGGCTAACATTGGGACACATAGCTGAGGGTCACAGAGATCACGGGTGGCCATATAGATGGGAGCAGAGAGATCACAGGGGGCATATAGTTGGGGGGCACAGAGATCATATTGGTGCACACAGCTGGGGGGCCACAGAGATCACAGGGGTACATAGCTGAGGGGCACGGACCACCAGCAGAAAGGCACATAGCTGCGGGCACAGAAACTACCAGCACACAAAGAGCTGCCAGCACAGAGATTGCTATGGGCTCTCTGGTAACAGCTCCTCTTCTGGGAGGACGGGAGCACATTGGGCGCTAACCCCACCCACCCTGATGATGTCATCACTCATGTGCAAGTGGCGTTCTGTACTAAACGCTGCGTACCATGCACTTGGGGGTTAAAGGGCCGGCAGCTGGCAGGATACGACTGCCGCCCAAGCATTGTCTAAACGACGCATGTGGACGCTTCCCCATTCATCCGCATGGCCTGCGTACCCAATGTTAAAGATAGGTACGCAGGACGCATGCAGATGTAGGCGGAGCTGAATGGGAGAGGTTCCACAGTGGGCGGGGCTTAGCGGAGGAAGTACGCAGCCCTCCGCAGCTCTGCCCAACGCAAATGTGAAACCAGCCTAAGTGAATTTTGGATTGCAGTTTGGGAACTCGGTCTCTAAAAGGCTCGCCATCAATTCTCTAGGCTGTAAAATCCTTCCCTGCTCTCACCTTATAGTCACAGTAGTCCCTTCTACATATCATTGTCCACATGGACATTCCAACCCAATGCAGCTGATGTGACAGGTGGGTGCTGTTTATAGATGCTCTCCCATCTATATTTTTTAAATGACTGCAAATGTATTAAATGTGTGTATATGTGCATGTAATATAGTGAGAGTGTACTAATTAACTCACCTGCAGCCGCTATGTCCGGTGTCCAGCGCATTCTGCTCCTCTTCTGTGTGATGTCACACTGTTCAGACACTTGGGGTCACACTGTGCTCAGCGTGACCCTGAAGTGGCTTTTAGGCCAGGGTCCCACTAGAGTATGGCATTTGATACAAGAGCATCGGATGCGATACGCTAATGACACTCGGCTCTAGCTCTGCTGTGAGTGGGATCCGAGTGTCAGTGCGTTGTGCTCCAATCTGAGTGTCTGTGCTCTGTGCTCCTATCCACTGTGCTCCTAACCGCTGTGCTCCGATCCGCTGTGCTCCAATCTGAGTGTCTGTGCGCTCTGCTCCTAAACAGGGGAGGATTATAATAGGGTCAATCTGGGCGGCAGCCCAGGGCCCAGTGGTGTGGGTGGCCCTGGGCTACCGCTCAGATTGCCCGCCACCATCAGGGCATTACTGCCCTGACTGGCGTATGGGCCCGGTGGGCAGAGGGGGCCCACATCGGGCCCTGTCTCGTTTGCTCACCGGGCCCCTACCGGCGCTGCGGCAGTTTCACCTATTGATGTGCGGGTGCGCGCCCGCACGTCAATAGGTAACAACAGCCGCCAGCCAATTGGAGGCTGGCAGCTGAAGTCGGCCGCAGGCGAGTGCGCGCTGCTGGAGGGAGCTCGCCGCTGGAGCGCACAGGTCAGGTGAGGAGACCTCGGGTTTATTTTTCGTTTGCTAACGGCAATCCGGGGGGGCCGGGCGGGCCAGAATGCTGGACACTGTCTGTGGGCAATATGCTGGACACACTGGGGCAGATTGCTGGTGGACACACTGTCTGGGGGCAATGCTGGACACACTGGGCCAGATTGCTGGACACACTGTCTGGGGGCAATGCTGGACACACTGGGGCAGATTACTGGACACACTGTCTGGGGACAATACTGGACACACTGGGGGCAGATTGCTGGACACACTGGGGGCAGATTGCTGGACACACTGGGGCACATTGCTGGACACACTGGGGCAGATTGCTGGACACACTGTCTGGGGGCAATGCTGGACACACTGGGGCAGATTGCTGGACACTGGGGGCAATGCTGGGCACACTGGGGCAGATTGCTGGTGGACACACTGTCTGGGGGCAATGCCCACACACACACACACACACACACACAGAGTCCCTGCTGGAGGGGGGGCGGGAAGGAGGGAGGGAGGAGGGGGGGCGGGCACTTGACCCTGGAGTTTTATAAAAAACGACAACAACAAAAAAAACCTAGCATCGCAAATCCAGTTACCGTATATACTCGAGTATAAGCCGACCCAAGTATAAGCCGACCCCCCTAATTTTGTCACAAAAAACTGGGAAAACTTAAAGACTCGAGTATAAGCCTAGGGTGGAAAATGCAGCAGCTACCAGTAAATTTCAAAAGTAAAAATAGATACCAATAAAAGTAAAATTAATTGAGACATCAGTAGGTTAAGTGTTTTTGAATATCCATATTGAATCAGGAGCTCCATATAATGCTCCATAAAGTTTGATGGGCCCCATTAGATGCTCCCTATTAAAATATGCCCCATATAATCCTGCATAAAGGGTAATAAGGGCCCCATAAGATGCTCCATAGAGATATTTGCGCTATATAGTGCTGCACAAGCGTTATGGCCCCATAAGATGCTCCGCACAACCACTTGCCCCTTATAGTGCTGCACAAGTGTTATGGCCCCATAAGATGCTCCGCACAGCCGCTTGCCCCTTATAGTGCTACACAAGTGTTATGGCCCCATAAGATGCTCCGCACAGCCACTTGCCCCTTATAGTGCTGCACAAGTGTTATGGCCCCATAAGATGCTCCGTACAGTCACTTCCCTATCATGATCCCAATGGCAGGGGATCACAAAAGGACAAGCACAAAAACAAAACAAGCTCTAGGGTGATGGAACCTGAGCTGACCGCGATCCTGAACCTAAACACACAAGTAGCAGTAGCCGGGGAACGTGCCTACGATGATTCCTAGAAGTCTCGCGCCAGCCGAAGGATTAACTTCCCCTATTAGAAGAAACACAGACCTCACTTGCCTCCAGAGAAACACCCCACAGAAATAGCAGCCCCCCACATGTAATAACGGTGAAATGAGAGGAAAGCACATACGTAGTTATGAAAATAGAATCAGCAAAAATGAGGCCCGCTAAAGCTAGATAGCAGAGGATACAAAAGTGAACTGCGCGGTCAGCGAAAAACCCTTCAAAAAAACCATCCTGAAATTACTTGAACTCATGTGCCAACTCATGGAACATGAGGAGTAATTTCAGCCCACTAGAGCAACCAGCAGCAAGGAATCACATATCTGCAAGCTGGACTAAGACAAAAATTAAGCAAAACGTGGAACAGGAAAATCAAAACTTAGCTTGTCCTGAAGATAACAGACGCAGGGAGCAGAGGTAAAAAGACACGCTGATTACATTGATAGCCGGCAAGGAAATGACAAAAAAGCCAGGTTAAATAGGAAACTCTCATAACCTGATGGAACAGGTGGACACCAGAGACCGCAGAGAACACAAGTCACCCAGTACCATCAGTAACCACCAGAGGGAGCCCAAAAACAGAACTCACAACAGTACCCCCCCCTTGAAGAGGGGTCACCGAACCCTCACAAGAACCACCAAGGCGACCAGGATGAGCCCTATGAAAAGCACAGACCAAATCGGCAGCATGAACATCAGAGGCAATCACCCAAGAATTATCCTCCTGACCATAACCCTTCCACTTGACCAAATACTGGAGTTTCCGTCTGGAAACACGAGAATCCAAGATCTTCTCCACAACATACTCCAATTCACCCTCCACCAGCACCGGAGCAGGAGGCTCAAGCGAAGGAACGACAGGTACCTCATACTTCCGCAACAACGACCGATGGAACACATTTTGAATAGCAAACGATGCCGGGAGATCCAAACGAAACGACACAGGGTTAAGAATTTCCAAGATCCTATAGGGACCGATGAACCGAGGCTTGAACTTAGGAGAAGAGACCTTCATAGGAACAAAACGAGAAGACAACCACACCAAGTCCCCAACAAGAAGTCGAGGACCCACGCGGCGACGGTGATTAGCAAACTGCTGAGCCCTCTCCTGGGACAACTTCAAATTGTCCACCACATGACTCCAAATCCGATGCAACCTATCCACCACCATGTCCACTCCAGGACAATCAGAAGGCTCCACCTGACCAGAGGAAAAACGAGGATGAAACCCCGAATTACAAAAGAAAGGAGAAACCAAGGTAGCAGAACTAGCCCGATTATTAAGGGCAAACTCGGCAAGCGGCAAAAAGGAAACCCAGTCATCTTGATCAGCAGAAACAAAACACCTTAAATAAGTTTCTAAAGTCTGATTAGTTCGTTCCGTCTGGCCATTCGTCTGGGGATGGAATGCAGACGAAAAGGACAAATCAATGCCCATCTTAGCACAGAACGTCCGCCAAAATCTAGACACAAACTGGGATCCCCTGTCAGAAACGATGTTCTCCGGAATGCCATGCAAACGGACCACGTTTTGAAAAAACAGAGGGACCAACTCAGAGGAGGAAGGTAACTTAGGCAAGAGTACCAGATGAACCATCTTAGAAAAGCGGTCACACACAACCCATATGACGGACATTTTTTGAGAGACAGGGAGATCCGAAATAAAGTCCATGGAAATGTGCGTCCAAGGCCTCTTCGGGATAGGCAAAGGTGACAACAATCCACTGGCCCGAGAACAGCAAGGCTTAGCCCGAGCGCAAACTCCACAAGACTGCACGAAAGAACGCACATCCCTCGACAAGGAAGGCCACCAAAAAGACCTGGCCACCAAGTCTCTAGTACCAAATATTCCAGGATGACCTGCCAACACAGAAGAATGGACCTCGGAGATGACTCTACTGGTCCAATTATCCGGAACAAACAGTCTTTCCGGCGGACAACGATCAGGTTTATCCGCCTGAAACTCCTGCAAAGCACGTCGCAAGTCTGGGGAGACAGCCGACAAAATCACCCCATCCCTAAGGATACCAGTGGGCTCAGAATTTCCAGGGGAGTCAGGCACAAAACTCCTAGAAAGAGCATCCGCCTTCACATTCTTTGAACCTGGCAGGTATGAAACCACAAAATTGAAACGGGAGAAAAACAGTGACCAACGAGCCTGTCTAGGATTCAGACGCTTGGCAGACTCAAGGTACATCAGATTTTTGTGATCAGTCAAGACCACCACACGATGTCTAGCACCCTCAAGCCAATGACGCCACTCCTCAAATGCCCACTTCATGGCCAAAAGCTCCCGATTACCAACATCATAATTCCGTTCAGCGGGCGAAAATTTTCTAGAAAAGAACGCACATGGCTTCATCACTGAGCCATCGGAGCTTCTCTGTGACAAAACCGCCCCCGCTCCGATCTCGGAAGCATCAACCTCAACCTGAAAAGGAAGCGACGTATCTGGCTGATGCAACACAGGAGCAGAAGAAAACCGGCGCTTAAGTTCCTGAAAGGCCTCCACAGCCGCAGGAGACCAATCAGTAACATCAGCACCCTTTTTAGTCAAATCCGTCAAAGGCTTAACAACACTAGAAAAATTAGTTATGAAGCGACGATAAAAATTAGCAAAGCCCAAGAACTTCTGTAGACTCTTAAGAGATGTAGGCTGCGTCCAGTCACAAATAGCCTGAACCTTGACGGGATCCATCTCAATAGTAGAAGGGGAAAAAATATACCCCAAAAAAGAAATCTTCTGGACTCCAAAGAGACATTTAGAACCCTTTACAAACAAAGAATTGGCCCGCAGGACCTGAAACACCTTCCTGACCTGCTGAACATGAGACTCCCAGTCATCAGAAAAAACCAAAACATCATCCAAATACACGATAATAAATTTATCCAGATATTCACGGAATATATCGTGCATAAAAGACTGGAAGACAGAAGGAGCATTAGAAAGTCCAAAAGGCATCACCAAATACTCGAAGTGGCCCTCAGGCGTATTAAATGCGGTTTTCCACTCATCACCCTGCCTTATCCGCACAAGATTATACGCACCCCGAAGATCAATCTTAGTGAACCATTTAGCCCCCTTAATGCGAGCGAACAAATCAGTCAACAATGGCAAAGGATACTGATATTTGACTGTAATCTTATTCAAAAGACGATAATCTATGCAAGGCCTCAAGGAACCATCTTTTTTGGCCACAAAAAAAAAACCTGCTCCCAAAGGGGACGAAGATGGACGGATATGTCCCTTTTCCAAGGACTCCTTAACATAATTCCGCATAGCAGTATGTTCTGGCACTTACAGATTGAACAAACGACCTTTAGGGAATTTACTGCCAGGAATCAAATCTATAGCACAATCGCAATCCCTGTGAGGAGGAAGCGAACTGAGCTTAGGATCCTCAAAAACCTCCCGATAATCAGACAAAAATACCGGAACCTCAGAAGGAGTAGATGAAGCGATAGAAATCGGAGATGCATCATCATGAACCCCCTGACATCCCCAGCTTAACAAAGACATTGTTTTCCAGTCCAGGACTGGGTTATGAGTTTGTAACCATGGCAGACCAAGCACTAAGACATCATGTAAATTATACAGTACCAGGAAGCGAATCACCTCCTGATGAACGGGAGTCATACGCATGGTCACTTGTGTCCAGTACTGAGGTTTATTCATAGCCAAAGGTGTAGAGTCAATTCCTTTCAAAGGAATAGGAACTTCCAGAGGTTCCAGACTAAACCCACAGCGATTGGCAAATGACCAATCCATAAGACTCAGGGCAGCGTGTTATGTTTGCTAATGACAGGTGTTATGAAGGCCATCCAGAAACACAGTGTGCTTAGCGATCAGAACGCACACAGTGATCTGACAAATACCCAAAAATACAAGAACGAGCTCTGAGACGTGGAAACTCTGTAGACTGCACACCTGATCCTATCCTAAACACAACTAAAAGCGGCTGTGGATTGCGCCTAACAACTACCTAGGCAACTCGGCACAGCCTAAGAAACTAGCTAGCCTGAAGATAGAAAAATAGGCCTGACTTGCCCCAGAGAAATTCCCCAAAGGAAAAGGCAGCCCCCCACATATAATGACTGTGAGTAAGATGAAAAGACAAAACGTAGGGATGAAATAGATTCAGCAAAGTGGGGCCCGATATTCTAGGACAGAGCGAGGACAGTAAAGCGAACTTTGCAGTCTACAAAAAACCCTAAAGCAAAACCACGCAAAGGGGGCAAGAAAAAACCCACTGTGCCGAACTAACGGCACGGCGGTACACCCTTTGCGTCTCAGAGCTTCCAGCACAACAAAAGACAAGCTGGACAGAAAAAAAGCAACAAAAAAGCAAAAAGCACTTAGCTATACAGAGCAGCAGGTCACAGGAACAATCAGGAGAAGCTCAGATCCAACACTGAAACATTGACAAGGAGCAAGGATAGCAGCATCAGGCGGAGTTAAGTAATGAAGCAGTTAACGAGCTCACCAGAACACCTGAGGGAGGAAGCTCAGAAGCTGCAGTACCACTTGTGACCACAGGAGTGAATTCAGCCACAGAATTCACAACAGTACCCCCCCTTGAGGAGGGGTCACCGAACCCTCACCAGAGCCCCCAGGCCGACCAGGATGAGCCGCATGAAAGGCACGAACAAGATCGGAAGCATGAACATCAGAGGCAAAAACCCAGGAATTATCTTCCTGAGCATAACCCTTCCATTTAACCAGATACTGGAGTTTCCGTCTAGAAACACGAGAATCCAAAATCTTCTCCACAATATACTCCAATTCCCCCTCCACCAAAACCGGGGCAGGAGGCTCAACAGATGGAACCATAGGTGCCACGTATCTCCGCAACAACGACCTATGGAATACATTATGTATGGAAAAGGAGTCTGGGAGGGTCAAACGAAAAGACACAGGATTGAGAACCTCAGAAATCCTATACGGACCAATAAAACGAGGTTTAAATTTAGGAGAGGAAACCTTCATAGGAATATGACGAGAAGATAACCAAACCAGATCCCCAACACGAAGTCGGGGACCCACACGGCGTCTGCGATTAGCGAAAAGTTGAGCTTTCTCCTGGGACAAGATCAAATTGTCCACTACCTGAGTCCAGATCTGCTGCAACCTATCCACCACAGAATCCACACCAGGACAGTCCGAAGACTCAACCTGTCCTGAAGAGAAACGAGGATGGAACCCAGAATTGCAAAAAAACCAAAGAAACCAAGGTAGCCGAGCTGGCCCGATTATTAAGGGCGAACTCAGCCAACGGCAAAAAGGACACCCAATCATCCTGGTCTGCAGAAACAAAACATCTCAGATATGTTTCCAAGGTCTGATTGGTTCGTTCGGTCTGGCCATTAGTCTGAGGATGGAAAGCCGAGGAAAAGGATAGGTCAATGCCCATCCTACCACAAAAGGCTCGCCAAAACCTTGAAACAAACTGGGAACCTCTGTCAGAAACAATATTCTCAGGAATGCCATGCAACCGAACCACATGCTGAAAGAACAAAGGTACCAAATCAGAGGAGGAAGGCAATTTAGCCAAGGGCACCAGATGGACCATTTTAGAAAAGCGATCACAGACCACCCAAATGACTGACATCTTTTGAGAAACGGGAAGGTCAGAAATGAAATCCATCGAAATATGTGTCCAAGGCCTCTTTGGGACCGGCAAGGGCAAAAGCAACCCACTGGCACGAGAACAGCAGGGCTTAGCCCTAGCACAAATCCCACAGGACTGCACAAAAGTACGTACATCCCGTGACAGAGATGGCCACCAGAAGGATCTAGCCACTAACTCTCTGGTACCAAAGATTCCAGGATGACCAGCCAACACCGAACAATGAAGTTCAGAGATAAGTTTATTAGTCCACCTATCAGGGACGAACAGTTTCTCTGCTGGACAACGATCAGGTTTATTCGCCTGAAATTTTTGCAGCACCCGCCGCAAATCAGGGGAGATGGCAGACACAATGACTCCTTCCTTGAGGATACCCGCTGGCTCAGATAAACCCGGAGAGTCGGGCACAAAACTCCTAGACAGAGCATCCGCCTTCACATTTTTAGAGCCCGGAAGGTACGAAATCACAAAGTCGAAGCGGGCAAAAAATAACGACCAACGGGCCTGTCTAGGATTCAAGCACTTGGCAGACTCGAGATAAGTCAAGTTCTTATGATCAGTCAATACCACCACGCGATGCTTAGCTCCTTCAAGCCAATGACGCCACTCCTGGAATGCCCACTTCATGGCCAGCAACTCTCGATTGCCCACATCATAATTACGCTCAGCGGGCGAAAACTTCCTGGAAAAGAAAGCACATGGTTTCATCACTGAGCAATCAGAACCTCTCTGTGACAAAACCGCCCCTGCTCCAATCTCAGAAGCATCAACCTCGACCTGGAACGGAAGAGAAACATCTGGCTGACACAACACAGGGGCAGAACAAAAACGACGCTTCAACTCCTGAAAAGCTTCCACAGCAGCAGAAGACCAATTAACCAAATCAGCACCCTTCTTGGTCAAATCGGTCAATGGTTTGGCAATGCTAGAAAAATTACAGATGAAGCGACGATAAAAATTAGCAAAGCCCAGGAACTTTTGCAGACTTTTCAGAGATGTCGGCTGAATCCAATCCTGGATGGCTTGGACCTTAACTGGATCCATCTCGATAGTAGAAGGGGTAAAGATGAACCCCAAAAATGAAACTTTCTGCACACCGAAGAGACACTTTGATCCCTTCACAAACAAAGAGTTAGCACGCAGGACCTGAAAAACCATTCTGACCTGCTTCACATGACACTCCCAATCATCTGAGAAGATCAAAATGTCATCCAAGTAAACAATCAGGAATTTATCCAGATACTCACGGAAGATGTCATGCATTAAAGACTGAAACACAGATGGAGCATTGGCAAGTCCGAACGGCATCACTAGATACTCAAAATGACCCTCGGGCGTATTGAATGCAGTTTTCCATTCATCTCCTTGCCTGATTCTCACCAGATTATACGCACCACGAAGATCTATCTTAGTGAACCAACTAGCCCCCTTAATCCGAGCAAACAAGTCAGATAACAATGGCAAGGGATACTGAAATTTAACAGTGATCTTATTAAGAAGGCGGTAATCAATACACGGTCTCAGTGAACCATCCTTCTTGGCTACAAAGAAGAACCCTGCTCCCAGTGGTGATGACGATGGGCGAATATGTCCCTTCTCCAGGGATTCCTTCACATAACTGCGCATAGCGGCGTGTTCGGGCACGGATAAATTAAATAATCGACCTTTAGGGAATTTACTACCAGGAATCAAATTGATAGCACAATCACAATCCCTATGCGGAGGTAGGGCATCGGACTTGGGCTCCTCAAATACATCCTGATAATCAGACAAGAACTCTGGGACCTCAGAAGGGGTGGATGATGAAATCGACAAAAATGGAACATCACCATGTACCCCCTGACAACCCCAGCTGGATACCGACATGGAATTCCAATCCAATACTGGATTATGGGTTTGTAGCCATGGCAACCCCAACACGACCACATCATGCAGATTATGCAACACCAGAAAGCGAATAACTTCCTGATGTGCAGGAGCCATGCACATGGTCAGCTGGGCCCAGTATTGAGGTTTATTCTTGGCCAAAGGTGTAGCATCAATTCCTCTCAATGGAATAGGACACCGCAAAGGCTCCAAGAAAAACCCACAACGTTTAGCATAATCCAAATCCATCAGATTCAGGGCAGCGCCCGAATCCACAAACGCCATGACAGAAAACGACGACAAAGAGCATATCAAGGTAATGGACAGAAGGAATTTGGACTGTACAGTACCAATGACGGCAGACCTAGCGGACCGCTTAGTGCGCTTAGGACAATCAGAAATAGCATGAGTGGAATCACCACAGCAGAAACACAGACCATTCAGACGTCTGTATTCCTGCCGTTCAACTCTAGTCATAGTCCTATCGCACTGCATAGGCTCAGGTTTAACCTCAGGCAGTACCGCCAAATGGTGCACAGATTTACGCTCGCGCAAGCGTCGACCGATCTGAATGGCCAAAGACAAAGACTCATTCAAACCAGCAGGCATAGGAAATCCCACCATGACATCCTTAAGAGCCTCAGAGAGACCCTTTCTGAACAAAGCTGCCAGCGCAGATTCATTCCACTGAGTGAGTACTGACCATTTCCTAAATTTCTGACAATATACTTCTATATCATCCTGACCCTGGCACAAAGCCAGCAAATTTTTCTCAGCCTGATCCACTGAATTAGGCTCATCGTACAGCAATCCGAGCGCCAGGAAAAACGCATCGACACTACTCAATGCAGGGTCTCCTGGCGCAAGAGAAAATGCCCAGTCTTGAGGGTCGCCGCGCAAAAAAGAAATAATAATCAAAACCTGTTGAATAGGATTACCAGAAGAATGAGGTTTCAAGGCCAGAAATAGCTTACAATTATTTTTGAAACTTAGAAACTTAGTTCTATCTCCAAAAAAACAAATCAGGAATAGGAATTCTTGGTTCTAACATAGATTTCTGATCAATAGTATCTTGAATTTTTTGTACATTTATAACGAGATTATCCATTGAAGAGCACAGACCCTGAATATCCATGTCCACACCTGTGTCCAGAATCACCCAAATGTCTAGGGGAAAAAAAAAAGTGAACACAGAGCAGAAAAGAAAAAAAAAAAAAAAATGATGTCAGAACTTTTTGTTTCCCTCTATTGAGAATCATTAGTTTGGCTCCTTGTACTGTTATGTTTGCTAATGACAGGTGTTATGAAGGCAATCCAGAAACACAGTGTGCTTAGCGATCAGAGCGCACACAGTGATCTGACAAATACCCAAAAATACAAGAACGAGCTCTGAGACGTGGAAACTCTGTAGACTGCACACCTGATCCTATCCTAAACACAACTAAAAGCGGCTGTGGATTGCGCCTAACAACTACCTAGGCAACTCGGCACAGCCTAAGAAACTAGCTAGCCTGAAGATAGAAAAATAGGCCTGACTTGCCCCAGAGAAATTCCCCAAAGGAAAAGGCAGCCCCCCACATATAATGACTGTGAGTAAGATGAAAAGACAAAACGTAGGGATGAAATAGATTCAGCAAAGTGGGGCCCGATATTCTAGGACAGAGCGAGGACAGTAAAGCGAACTTTGCAGTCTACAAAAAACCCTAAAGCAAAACCACGCAAAGGGGGCAAGAAAAAAACCCACCGAGCCGAACTAACGGCACGGCGGTACACCCTTTGCGTCTCAGAGCTTCCAGCAAAACAAAAGACAAGCTGGACAGAAAAAAAGCAACAAAAAAGCAAAAAGCACTTAGCTATACAGAGCAGCAGGTCACAGGAACAATCAGGAGAAGCTCAGATCCAACACTGAAACATTGACAAGGAGCAAGGATAGCAGCATCAGGCGGAGTTAAGTAATGAAGCAGTTAACGAGCTCACCAGAACACCTGAGGGAGGAAGCTCAGAAGCTGCAGTACCACTTGTGACCACAGGAGTGAATTCAGCCACAGAATTCACAACAGCAGCGCCTGAATCCACATAGGCATCGACGGAAATGGATGATAATGAACAAATCAGCGTCACAGACAGAATGAACTTAGACTGTAAAGTACCAATGGCAACAGACTTATCAACCTTTTTTGTGCGTTTAGAGCATGCTGATATAACATGAGCTGAATCACCACAATAAAAACAATCCATTTTTCCGCCTATAATTTTGCCGTTCACTTCTGGACTGAATTCCATCACATTGCATTATCTCAGGTGCCTGTTCAGAAGACACCGCCAAATGGTGCACAGGTTTGCGCTCCCGTAAACGCCGATCAATCTGAATAGCCATAGTCATGGACTCATTCAGACCTGCAGGCGCCGGGAACCCCACCATAACATCTTTAATGGCCTCAGAAAGGCCATCTCTGAATTTTGCAGCCAGAGCGCACTCATTCCACTGAGTAAGCACCGACCATTTCCGAAATTTCTGACAATATATTTCTGCTTCATCTTGCCCCTGAGAGAGAGCCAATAAAGCTTTTTCAGCCTGAATCTCTAGGTTAGGTTCCTCATAGAGCAAACCCAATGCCAGAAAAAACGCATCCACATTGAGCAACGCAGGATCCCCTGGTGCCAATGCAAATGCCCAATTCTGAGGGTCACCCCGCAGGAAAGATATAACAATCTTGACCTGCTGAGCAGGGTCTCCAGAGGAGCGAGATTTCAAGGAAAGAAACAACTTGCAATTGTTCCTAAAATTCAGAAAACTAGATCTATCTCCAGAAAAAAACTCTGGGATAGGAATTCTAGGTTCAGACATAGGCGTATGTACAACAAAATCTTGTATATTTTGAACCTTAGCAGCAAGATTATTCAGGCTGGAAGCCAAACTCTGGATGTCCATGATAAACAGCTGAGGTCAGAGCCATTCAAGGATTAAGAGGAGGAAAGAAGCAGTCAAGCTGCAATTAAGGCTAGGCAGCAAACACAGAGGAGGGGAAAAAAAAAAAAAAAACTTCCTCAGACTACTTTTCCTCCTACTTCAGCCAAAACGATGACCAATTTTTTTTGGGCCGGCTATACTGTCATGATCCCAATGGCAGGGGATCACAAAAGGACAAGCACAAAAACAAAACAAGCTCTAGGGTGATGGAACCTGAGCTGACCGCGATCCTGAACCTAAACACACAAGTAGCAGTAGCCGGGGAACGTGCCTACGATGATTCCTAGACGTCTCGCGCCAGCCGAAGGATTAACTTCCCCTATTAGAAGAAACACAGACCTCACTTGCCTCCAGAGAAACACCCCACAGAAATAGCAGCCCCCCACATGTAATAACGGTGAAATGAGAGGAAAGCACATACGTAGTTATGAAAATAGAATCAGCAAAAATGAGGCCCGCTAAAGCTAGATAGCAGAGGATACAAAAGTGAACTGCGCGGTCAGCGAAAAACCCTTCAAAAAAACCATCCTGAAATTACTTGAACTCATGTGACAACTCATGGAACATGAGAAGTAATTTCAGCCCACTAGAGCAACCAGCAGCAAGGAATCACATATCTGCAAGCTGGACTAAGACAAAAATTAAGCAAAACGTGGAACAGGAAAATCAAAACTTAGCTTGTCCTGAAGATAACAGACGCAGGGAGCAGAGGTAAAAAGACATGCTGATTACATTGATAGCTGGCAAGGAAATGACAAAAAAGCCAGGTTAAATAGGAAACTCCCATAACCTGATGGAACAGGTGGACACCAGAGACCGCAGAGAATACAAGTCACCCAGTACCATCAGTAACCACCAGAGGGAGCCCAAAAACAGAACTCACAACAGTACCCCCCCCTTGAAGAGGGGTCACCGAACCCTCACAAGAACCACCAAGGCGACCAGGATGAGCCCTATGAAAAGCACAGACCAAATCGGCAGCATGAACATCAGAGGCAATCACCCAAGAATTATCCTCCTGACCATAACCCTTCCACTTGACCAAATACTGGAGTTTCCGTCTGGAAACACGAGAATCCAAGATCTTCTCCACAACATACTCCAATTCACCCTCCACCAGCACCGGAGCAGGAGGCTCAAGCGAAGGAACGACAGGTACCTCATACTTCCGCAACAACGACCGATGGAACACATTTTGAATAGCAAACGATGCCGGGAGATCCAAACGAAATGACACAGGGTTAAGAATTTCCAAGATCCTATAGGGACCGATGAACCGAGGCTTGAACTTAGGAGAAGAGACCTTCATAGGAACAAAACGAGAAGACAACCACACCAAGTCCCCAACAAGAAGTCGAGGACCCACGCGGCGACGGTGATTAGCAAACTGCTGAGCCCTCTCCTGGGACAACTTCAAATTGTCCACCACATGACTCCAAATCCGATGCAACCTATCCACCACCATGTCCACTCCAGGACAATCAGAAGGCTCCACCTGACCAGAGGAAAAACGAGGATGAAACCCCGAATTACAAAAGAAAGGAGAAACCAAGGTAGCAGAACTAGCCCGATTATTAAGGGCAAACTCGGCAAGCGGCAAAAAGGAAACCCAGTCATCTTGATCAGCAGAAACAAAACACCTTAAATAAGTTTCTAAAGTCTGATTAGTTCGTTCCGTCTGGCCATTCGTCTGGGGATGGAATGCAGACGAAAAGGACAAATCAATGCCCATCTTAGCACAGAACGTCCGCCAAAATCTAGACACAAACTGGGATCCCCTGTCAGAAACGATGTTCTCCGGAATGCCATGCAAACGGACCACGTTTTGAAAAAACAGAGGGACCAACTCAGAGGAGGAAGGTAACTTAGGCAAGAGTACCAGATGAACCATCTTAGAAAAGCGGTCACACACAACCCATATGACGGACATTTTTTGAGAGACAGGGAGATCCGAAATAAAGTCCATGGAAATGTGCGTCCAAGGCCTCTTCGGGATAGGCAAAGGTGACAACAATCCACTGGCCCGAGAACAGCAAGGCTTAGCCCGAGCGCAAACTCCACAAGACTGCACGAAAGAACGCACATCCCTCGACAAGGAAGGCCACCAAAAAGACCTGGCCACCAAGTCTCTAGTACCAAATATTCCAGGATGACCTGCCAACACAGAAGAATGGACCTCGGAGATGACTCTACTGGTCCAATTATCCGGAACAAACAGTCTTTCCGGCGGACAACGATCAGGTTTATCCGCCTGAAACTCCTGCAAAGCACGTCGCAAGTCTGGGGAGACAGCCGACAAAATCACCCCATCCCTAAGGATACCAGTGGGCTCAGAATTTCCAGGGGAGTCAGGCACAAAACTCCTAGAAAGAGCATCCGCCTTCACATTCTTTGAACCTGGCAGGTATGAAACCACAAAATTGAAACGGGAGAAAAACAGTGACCAACGAGCCTGTCTAGGATTCAGACGCTTGGCAGACTCAAGGTACATCAGATTTTTGTGATCAGTCAAGACCACCACACGATGTCTAGCACCCTCAAGCCAATGACGCCACTCCTCAAATGCCCACTTCATGGCCAAAAGCTCCCGATTACCAACATCATAATTCCGTTCAGCGGGCGAAAATTTTCTAGAAAAGAACGCACATGGCTTCATCACTGAGCCATCGGAGCTTCTCTGTGACAAAACCGCCCCCGCTCCGATCTCGGAAGCATCAACCTCAACCTGAAAAGGAAGCGACGTATCTGGCTGATGCAACACAGGAGCAGAAGAAAACCGGCGCTTAAGTTCCTGAAAGGCCTCCACAGCCGCAGGAGACCAATCAGTAACATCAGCACCCTTTTTAGTCAAATCCGTCAAAGGCTTAACAACACTAGAAAAATTAGTTATGAAGCGACGATAAAAATTAGCAAAGCCCAAGAACTTCTGTAGACTCTTAAGAGATGTAGGCTGCGTCCAGTCACAAATAGCCTGAACCTTGACGGGATCCATCTCAATAGTAGAAGGGGAAAAAATATACCCCAAAAAAGAAATCTTCTGGACTCCAAAGAGACATTTAGAACCCTTTACAAACAAAGAATTGGCCCGCAGGACCTGAAACACCTTCCTGACCTGCTGAACATGAGACTCCCAGTCATCAGAAAAAACCAAAACATCATCCAAATACACGATAATAAATTTATCCAGATATTCACGGAATATATCGTGCATAAAAGACTGGAAGACAGAAGGAGCATTAGAAAGTCCAAAAGGCATCACCAAATACTCGAAGTGGCCCTCAGGCGTATTAAATGCGGTTTTCCACTCATCACCCTGCCTTATCCGCACAAGATTATACGCACCCCGAAGATCAATCTTAGTGAACCATTTAGCCCCCTTAATGCGAGCGAACAAATCAGTCAACAATGGCAAAGGATACTGATATTTGACTGTAATCTTATTCAAAAGACGATAATCTATGCAAGGCCTCAAGGAACCATCTTTTTTGGCCACAAAAAAAAAACCTGCTCCCAAAGGGGACGAAGATGGACGGATATGTCCCTTTTCCAAGGACTCCTTAACATAATTCCGCATAGCAGTATGTTCTGGCACTTACAGATTGAACAAACGACCTTTAGGGAATTTACTGCCAGGAATCAAATCTATAGCACAATCGCAATCCCTGTGAGGAGGAAGCGAACTGAGCTTAGGATCCTCAAAAACCTCCCGATAATCAGACAAAAATACCGGAACCTCAGAAGGAGTAGATGAAGCGATAGAAATCGGAGATGCATCATCATGAACCCCCTGACATCCCCAGCTTAACAAAGACATTGTTTTCCAGTCCAGGACTGGGTTATGAGTTTGTAACCATGGCAGACCAAGCACTAAGACATCATGTAAATTATACAGTACCAGGAAGCGAATCACCTCCTGATGAACGGGAGTCATACGCATGGTCACTTGTGTCCAGTACTGAGGTTTATTCATAGCCAAAGGTGTAGAGTCAATTCCTTTCAAAGGAATAGGAACTTCCAGAGGTTCCAGACTAAACCCACAGCGATTGGCAAATGACCAATCCATAAGACTCAGGGCAGCGTGTTATGTTTGCTAATGACAGGTGTTATGAAGGCCATCCAGAAACACAGTGTGCTTAGCGATCAGAACGCACACAGTGATCTGACAAATACCCAAAAATACAAGAACGAGCTCTGAGACGTGGAAACTCTGTAGACTGCACACCTGATCCTATCCTAAACACAACTAAAAGCGGCTGTGGATTGCGCCTAACAACTACCTAGGCAACTCGGCACAGCCTAAGAAACTAGCTAGCCTGAAGATAGAAAAATAGGCCTGACTTGCCCCAGAGAAATTCCCCAAAGGAAAAGGCAGCCCCCCACATATAATGACTGTGAGTAAGATGAAAAGACAAAACGTAGGGATGAAATAGATTCAGCAAAGTGGGGCCCGATATTCTAGGACAGAGCGAGGACAGTAAAGCGAACTTTGCAGTCTACAAAAAACCCTAAAGCAAAACCACGCAAAGGGGGCAAGAAAAAAACCCACCGTGCCGAACTAACGGCACGGCGGTACACCCTTTGCGTCTCAGAGCTTCCAGCACAACAAAAGACAAGCTGGACAGAAAAAAAGCAACAAAAAAGCAAAAAGCACTTAGCTATACAGAGCAGCAGGTCACAGGAACAATCAGGAGAAGCTCAGATCCAACACTGAAACATTGACAAGGAGCAAGGATAGCAGCATCAGGCGGAGTTAAGTAATGAAGCAGTTAACGAGCTCACCAGAACACCTGAGGGAGGAAGCTCAGAAGCTGCAGTACCACTTGTGACCACAGGAGTGAATTCAGCCACAGAATTCACAACAGTACCCCCCCTTGAGGAGGGGTCACCGAACCCTCACCAGAGCCCCCAGGCCGACCAGGATGAGCCGCATGAAAGGCACGAACAAGATCGGAAGCATGAACATCAGAGGCAAAAACCCAGGAATTATCTTCCTGAGCATAACCCTTCCATTTAACCAGATACTGGAGTTTCCGTCTAGAAACACGAGAATCCAAAATCTTCTCCACAATATACTCCAATTCCCCCTCCACCAAAACCGGGGCAGGAGGCTCAACAGATGGAACCATAGGTGCCACGTATCTCCGCAACAACGACCTATGGAATACATTATGTATGGAAAAGGAGTCTGGGAGGGTCAAACGAAAAGACACAGGATTGAGAACCTCAGAAATCCTATACGGACCAATAAAACGAGGTTTAAATTTAGGAGAGGAAACCTTCATAGGAATATGACGAGAAGATAACCAAACCAGATCCCCAACACGAAGTCGGGGACCCACACGGCGTCTGCGATTAGCGAAAAGTTGAGCTTTCTCCTGGGACAAGATCAAATTGTCCACTACCTGAGTCCAGATCTGCTGCAACCTATCCACCACAGAATCCACACCAGGACAGTCCGAAGACTCAACCTGTCCTGAAGAGAAACGAGGATGGAACCCAGAATTGCAAAAAAACCAAAGAAACCAAGGTAGCCGAGCTGGCCCGATTATTAAGGGCGAACTCAGCCAACGGCAAAAAGGACACCCAATCATCCTGGTCTGCAGAAACAAAACATCTCAGATATGTTTCCAAGGTCTGATTGGTTCGTTCGGTCTGGCCATTAGTCTGAGGATGGAAAGCCGAGGAAAAGGATAGGTCAATGCCCATCCTACCACAAAAGGCTCGCCAAAACCTTGAAACAAACTGGGAACCTCTGTCAGAAACAATATTCTCAGGAATGCCATGCAACCGAACCACATGCTGAAAGAACAAAGGTACCAAATCAGAGGAGGAAGGCAATTTAGCCAAGGGCACCAGATGGACCATTTTAGAAAAGCGATCACAGACCACCCAAATGACTGACATCTTTTGAGAAACGGGAAGGTCAGAAATGAAATCCATCGAAATATGTGTCCAAGGCCTCTTTGGGACCGGCAAGGGCAAAAGCAACCCACTGGCACGAGAACAGCAGGGCTTAGCCCTAGCACAAATCCCACAGGACTGCACAAAAGTACGTACATCCCGTGACAGAGATGGCCACCAGAAGGATCTAGCCACTAACTCTCTGGTACCAAAGATTCCAGGATGACCAGCCAACACCGAACAATGAAGTTCAGAGATAAGTTTATTAGTCCACCTATCAGGGACGAACAGTTTCTCTGCTGGACAACGATCAGGTTTATTCGCCTGAAATTTTTGCAGCACCCGCCGCAAATCAGGGGAGATGGCAGACACAATGACTCCTTCCTTGAGGATACCCGCTGGCTCAGATAAACCCGGAGAGTCGGGCACAAAACTCCTAGACAGAGCATCCGCCTTCACATTTTTAGAGCCCGGAAGGTACGAAATCACAAAGTCGAAGCGGGCAAAAAATAACGACCAACGGGCCTGTCTAGGATTCAAGCACTTGGCAGACTCGAGATAAGTCAAGTTCTTATGATCAGTCAATACCACCACGCGATGCTTAGCTCCTTCAAGCCAATGACGCCACTCCTGGAATGCCCACTTCATGGCCAGCAACTCTCGATTGCCCACATCATAATTACGCTCAGCGGGCGAAAACTTCCTGGAAAAGAAAGCACATGGTTTCATCACTGAGCAATCAGAACCTCTCTGTGACAAAACCGCCCCTGCTCCAATCTCAGAAGCATCAACCTCGACCTGGAACGGAAGAGAAACATCTGGCTGACACAACACAGGGGCAGAACAAAAACGACGCTTCAACTCCTGAAAAGCTTCCACAGCAGCAGAAGACCAATTAACCAAATCAGCACCCTTCTTGGTCAAATCGGTCAATGGTTTGGCAATGCTAGAAAAATTACAGATGAAGCGACGATAAAAATTAGCAAAGCCCAGGAACTTTTGCAGACTTTTCAGAGATGTCGGCTGAATCCAATCCTGGATGGCTTGGACCTTAACTGGATCCATCTCGATAGTAGAAGGGGTAAAGATGAACCCCAAAAATGAAACTTTCTGCACACCGAAGAGACACTTTGATCCCTTCACAAACAAAGAGTTAGCACGCAGGACCTGAAAAACCATTCTGACCTGCTTCACATGAGACTCCCAATCATCTGAGAAGATCAAAATGTCATCCAAGTAAACAATCAGGAATTTATCCAGATACTCACGGAAGATGTCATGCATTAAAGACTGAAACACAGATGGAGCATTGGCAAGTCCGAACGGCATCACTAGATACTCAAAATGACCCTCGGGCGTATTGAATGCAGTTTTCCATTCATCTCCTTGCCTGATTCTCACCAGATTATACGCACCACGAAGATCTATCTTAGTGAACCAACTAGCCCCCTTAATCCGAGCAAACAAGTCAGATAACAATGGCAAGGGATACTGAAATTTAACAGTGATCTTATTAAGAAGGCGGTAATCAATACACGGTCTCAGTGAACCATCCTTCTTGGCTACAAAGAAGAACCCTGCTCCCAGTGGTGATGACGATGGGCGAATATGTCCCTTCTCCAGGGATTCCTTCACATAACTGCGCATAGCGGCGTGTTCGGGCACGGATAAATTAAATAATCGACCTTTAGGGAATTTACTACCAGGAATCAAATTGATAGCACAATCACAATCCCTATGCGGAGGTAGGGCATCGGACTTGGGCTCCTCAAATACATCCTGATAATCAGACAAGAACTCTGGGACCTCAGAAGGGGTGGATGATGAAATCGACAAAAATGGAACATCACCATGTACCCCCTGACAACCCCAGCTGGATACCGACATGGAATTCCAATCCAATACTGGATTATGGGTTTGTAGCCATGGCAACCCCAACACGACCACATCATGCAGATTATGCAACACCAGAAAGCGAATAACTTCCTGATGTGCAGGAGCCATGCACATGGTCAGCTGGGCCCAGTATTGAGGTTTATTCTTGGCCAAAGGTGTAGCATCAATTCCTCTCAATGGAATAGGACACCGCAAAGGCTCCAAGAAAAACCCACAACGTTTAGCATAATCCAAATCCATCAGATTCAGGGCAGCGCCCGAATCCACAAACGCCATGACAGAAAACGACGACAAAGAGCATATCAAGGTAATGGACAGAAGGAATTTGGACTGTACAGTACCAATGACGGCAGACCTAGCGGACCGCTTAGTGCGCTTAGGACAATCAGAAATAGCATGAGTGGAATCACCACAGCAGAAACACAGACCATTCAGACGTCTGTATTCCTGCCGTTCAACTCTAGTCATAGTCCTATCGCACTGCATAGGCTCAGGTTTAACCTCAGGCAGTACCGCCAAATGGTGCACAGATTTACGCTCGCGCAAGCGTCGACCGATCTGAATGGCCAAAGACAAAGACTCATTCAAACCAGCAGGCATAGGAAATCCCACCATGACATCCTTAAGAGCCTCAGAGAGACCCTTTCTGAACAAAGCTGCCAGCGCAGATTCATTCCACTGAGTGAGTACTGACCATTTCCTAAATTTCTGACAATATACTTCTATATCATCCTGACCCTGGCACAAAGCCAGCAAATTTTTCTCAGCCTGATCCACTGAATTAGGCTCATCGTACAGCAATCCGAGCGCCAGGAAAAACGCATCGACACTACTCAATGCAGGGTCTCCTGGCGCAAGAGAAAATGCCCAGTCTTGAGGGTCGCCGCGCAAAAAAGAAATAATAATCAAAACCTGTTGAATAGGATTACCAGAAGAATGAGGTTTCAAGGCCAGAAATAGCTTACAATTATTTTTGAAACTTAGAAACTTAGTTCTATCTCCAAAAAAACAAATCAGGAATAGGAATTCTTGGTTCTAACATAGATTTCTGATCAATAGTATCTTGAATTTTTTGTACATTTATAACGAGATTATCCATTGAAGAGCACAGACCCTGAATATCCATGTCCACACCTGTGTCCAGAATCACCCAAATGTCTAGGGGAAAAAAAAAAGTGAACACAGAGCAGAAAAGAAAAAAAAAAAAAAAATGATGTCAGAACTTTTTGTTTCCCTCTATTGAGAATCATTAGTTTGGCTCCTTGTACTGTTATGTTTGCTAATGACAGGTGTTATGAAGGCAATCCAGAAACACAGTGTGCTTAGCGATCAGAGCGCACACAGTGATCTGACAAATACCCAAAAATACAAGAACGAGCTCTGAGACGTGGAAACTCTGTAGACTGCACACCTGATCCTATCCTAAACACAACTAAAAGCGGCTGTGGATTGCGCCTAACAACTACCTAGGCAACTCGGCACAGCCTAAGAAACTAGCTAGCCTGAAGATAGAAAAATAGGCCTGACTTGCCCCAGAGAAATTCCCCAAAGGAAAAGGCAGCCCCCCACATATAATGACTGTGAGTAAGATGAAAAGACAAAACGTAGGGATGAAATAGATTCAGCAAAGTGGGGCCCGATATTCTAGGACAGAGCGAGGACAGTAAAGCGAACTTTGCAGTCTACAAAAAACCCTAAAGCAAAACCACGCAAAGGGGGCAAGAAAAAAAACCACCGAGCCGAACTAACGGCACGGCGGTACACCCTTTGCGTCTCAGAGCTTCCAGCAAAACAAAAGACAAGCTGGACAGAAAAAAAGCAACAAAAAAGCAAAAAGCACTTAGCTATACAGAGCAGCAGGTCACAGGAACAATCAGGAGAAGCTCAGATCCAACACTGAAACATTGACAAGGAGCAAGGATAGCAGCATCAGGCGGAGTTAAGTAATGAAGCAGTTAACGAGCTCACCAGAACACCTGAGGGAGGAAGCTCAGAAGCTGCAGTACCACTTGTGACCACAGGAGTGAATTCAGCCACAGAATTCACAACAGCAGCGCCTGAATCCACATAGGCATCGACGGAAATGGATGATAATGAACAAATCAGCGTCACAGACAGAATGAACTTAGACTGTAAAGTACCAATGGCAACAGACTTATCAACCTTTTTTGTGCGTTTAGAGCATGCTGATATAACATGAGCTGAATCACCACAATAAAAACAATCCATTTTTCCGCCTATAATTTTGCCGTTCACTTCTGGACTGAATTCCATCACATTGCATTATCTCAGGTGCCTGTTCAGAAGACACCGCCAAATGGTGCACAGGTTTGCGCTCCCGTAAACGCCGATCAATCTGAATAGCCATAGTCATGGACTCATTCAGACCTGCAGGCGCCGGGAACCCCACCATAACATCTTTAATGGCCTCAGAAAGGCCATCTCTGAATTTTGCAGCCAGAGCGCACTCATTCCACTGAGTAAGCACCGACCATTTCCGAAATTTCTGACAATATATTTCTGCTTCATCTTGCCCCTGAGAGAGAGCCAATAAAGCTTTTTCAGCCTGAATCTCTAGGTTAGGTTCCTCATAGAGCAAACCCAATGCCAGAAAAAACGCATCCACATTGAGCAACGCAGGATCCCCTGGTGCCAATGCAAATGCCCAATTCTGAGGGTCACCCCGCAGGAAAGATATAACAATCTTGACCTGCTGAGCAGGGTCTCCAGAGGAGCGAGATTTCAAGGAAAGAAACAACTTGCAATTGTTCCTAAAATTCAGAAAACTAGATCTATCTCCAGAAAAAAACTCTGGGATAGGAATTCTAGGTTCAGACATAGGCGTATGTACAACAAAATCTTGTATATTTTGAACCTTAGCAGCAAGATTATTCAGGCTGGAAGCCAAACTCTGGATGTCCATGATAAACAGCTGAGGTCAGAGCCATTCAAGGATTAAGAGGAGGAAAGAAGCAGTCAAGCTGCAATTAAGGCTAGGCAGCAAACACAGAGGAGGGGAAAAAAAAAAAAAAAACTTCCTCAGACTACTTTTCCTCCTACTTCAGCCAAAACGATGACCAATTTTTTTTGGGCCGGCTATACTGTCATGATCCCAATGGCAGGGGATCACAAAAGGACAAGCACAAAAACAAAACAAGCTCTAGGGTGATGGAACCTGAGCTGACCGCGATCCTGAACCTAAACACACAAGTAGCAGTAGCCGGGGAACGTGCCTACGATGATTCCTAGACGTCTCGCGCCAGCCGAAGGATTAACTTCCCCTATTAGAAGAAACACAGACCTCACTTGCCTCCAGAGAAACACCCCACAGAAATAGCAGCCCCCCACATGTAATAACGGTGAAATGAGAGGAAAGCACATACGTAGTTATGAAAATAGAATCAGCAAAAATGAGGCCCGCTAAAGCTAGATAGCAGAGGATACAAAAGTGAACTGCGCGGTCAGCGAAAAACCCTTCAAAAAAACCATCCTGAAATTACTTGAACTCATGTGACAACTCATGGAACATGAGGAGTAATTTCAGCCCACTAGAGCAACCAGCAGCAAGGAATCACATATCTGCAAGCTGGACTAAGACAAAAATTAAGCAAAACGTGGAACAGGAAAATCAAAACTTAGCTTGTCCTGAAGATAACAGACGCAGGGAGCAGAGGTAAAAAGACATGCTGATTACATTGATAGCTGGCAAGGAAATGACAAAAAAGCCAGGTTAAATAGGAAACTCCCATAACCTGATGGAACAGGTGGACACCAGAGACCGCAGAGAATACAAGTCACCCAGTACCATCAGTAACCACCAGAGGGAGCCCAAAAACAGAACTCGCAACACTTCCCCCATATAGTGCTGCACAAGTGTTATGGCCCCATAAGATGCTCCGTATATAGTCACTGCCCCATATAGTGCTGCACAAGTGTTATGGCCCCATAAGATGCTCCACACAGCCACTTGCCCCTTATAATGCTGCACAAATGTTATGGCCCCATAAGATGCTCCGCACAGCCACTTGCCCCTTATAGTGCTGCACAAGTGTTATAGCCCCATAAGATGCTCCGCACAGCCACTTGCCCCTTATAATGCTGCACAAGTGTTATGACCCCATAAGATGCTCCGTACAGCCACTTGCCCCTTATAGTGCTGCATAAGTGTTATGGCCCCATAAGATGCTCCGTACAGCCTCTTGCCCCTTATATTGCTGCACAAGTGTTATGGCCCCATAAGATGCTCCGCACAGCCACTTGTCTCTTATACTGCTGCACAAGTGTTATGGCCCCATAAGATGCTCCGTATAGTCACTTGCCCCTTATAGTGCTGCACAAGTGTTATGGCCCCATAAGATGCTGGGTACAGTCACTTGCCCCTTATAGTGCTGCACAAGTGTTATGGCCCCATAAGATGCTCCGTACAGCCACTTGCCCCATATGCTTTTGCTGCGATAAAAAAAAAAAATCACACACTCACCCCTCTTCGCTCAGGACCCCGGCACTGGCAATATTTACCTGCTCCTCGTGCGGCTCCGTCTTCGGCACTGACGTTCAGCAGAGGGCACGGACTGACTACGTCACCGCGCCCTCTGACCTGACCGTCACAGCCAGAGGACGCTGAAGACGGAGCCGCACTGGAATGAGGAGAGGTAAATATCGCGCAGCGCTGCGCTCCCCCTCCCCATATACTTACCTGCTCCTGGCGCTGTGTCCCTGCTTCTTCCACCGCTGCATCTTCTTCCTGTATTGAGCGGTCACAGTTACCGCTCATTACAGAAATGAATATGCGGCTCCACCTCTATGGGAGGTGGAGACGCATATTCATTTCTGTAATGAGCGGTACCATGTGACCGCTCAGTGCAGGAAGAATCTGCAGTGCTGGAAGAAGCAGGGACGCGCAGGGACCGCGCCGGGAGCAGGTAAGTATAATTACACCCCCCCTCCCCTGCCGACCCCCGGATATGACTCGAGTATAATCCGAGAGGGGGACTTTCAGCCAAAAAAAATGGGCTGAAAATCTCAGCTTATACTCGAGTATATACGGGTACTACAGAATCTGCCGCCCCCTCTCTTCTGCCGCCTGAGCCAAAGAGCTCAAATCGCCTAATGGTAGCAGCATCACTGGGAAACCCTCCTTGCTTCCAGGCATGTCATCACCCCCCTGCGAGGGAGGCAATGCCACTGTGGCAACCGGACTCCTGGGGTGCTATACTGTATATATCTTCTTTAATTTCAAAAGCATCACATGTGGTGTCTGACGTAAAGGAGCTGATTTTTGCTTTTTTGGATTCAATATTCACCTTACATTTTTATTATCTTGTACGTTGCTCAGACCGGGGAGGGATGAAAGTCAGACAACGGGTCAATTATTACCTTTATTACATTTAATGGTGGACACTGAGTGATGGTGAAAAGCCGCAGAGGACTGAGAGCAGAAAAGGCAAAGGGGCTTCCTCTTCTCTACAGGAAAAACAAGACTAGGACCAACATACAAGCTTACGTCGGAAGGGGAGAAAAGGGTAAGGGTATGTGCACACGTATAGTGGCGTAACTAGCGCGGTCGCAGCGGTCGCCATTGCGACGGGGACCGGCTGGTCAGGGGCCCTCCGCCCGGCAGGTCAGAGGCACCGGCCGACACCATGTTGCAGTGCAGGAGGAGATCCCTCCGCACGACAACAGTCCCAAGCGTATCTAGGGGGAGGGGGCAGCCGGGGTATGGGAGAGGAACTTGGAAGCAGCTCCAGTCAGCACTGTGAGACTGTGACAGCATCTCCTGCACTGAGCCCCGGGACTGAAGGGGAGAGCAGGGGAGGGGCGGGACATGACAGCGGTGTGCAAGCAGGAGACGCTGAGGAGCTGCAGGGTAATATCAGCCTCCCTTCTACCAGAGAGGAGTTTGAGATGTGTGTATGAGCTGGTGTGTTTGTGTGTGATATCTATAGTGTGTGTGTGTTATATATGTAGTGTGTGTGTGTGTGTGATATCTGTAGTGCGTGTGTTATAGATGTAGTGTGTGTGTGTGTGTGAGTGATATCTGTAGTGTGTGATATCTGTAGTGTGTGTGTGTGATATCTGTAATTTGTGTGTGATATCTGTAGTGTGTGTGTGTGTGTGTGTGATATCTGTAGTGCGTGTGTTATATATGTAGTGTGTGTATGACATCTGTAGTGTGTGATATCTGTGTAGTGTGTGTGTGATATCTGTAGTGTGTGTGTGTGTGTGTGTGAGATATCTGTAATGTGTGTGTGTGTGTGATATCTGAAGTGTGTGTGTGACAGAGGCGTATCTAGGGTTTCTGGCACCCGGGGCAAGAATTCATTTTGGCGCCCTCCCCCCTCACCCCTCCATGGACATATGTGATTTGCACACTCAGTCATGTACCCACGAGCTCCTCTCCCTAATGATCTCAATGTTCAGTGAAAAACTGAGAGAAGCAGAAGAGAAGCTCGTTGTCACAGGACAATAAGTATGAAAGTCGCATATGAGTGAAGTGTCCATGTGACGACTACTGGAACCTGCAGAGCTGAATCCTGACATCGCAGCTTCTGAACTCTCACAACGCATGCACTGCACACTTTTAGGGTTCTCCCTGGCTGGCGGACAGTCATGTCAGCACAAGCATGTGATTTGTATACCTCTGACCACATTCCGACTAGACGTGCCCGGCCTCACTGAGTTCATTTTCATTGAGAAAGACCATACATGTCTAGTCAGCACGTGACCACATGTATGTAAATTACCAGCACCAGAAAATTCTGACAGTGTGCAGGGCGCACAATAAATCCCCCCATCTCCACTCATATTAAATATCCCCCATCAATAATAAATCCCACCATCCCCACTCACATTAAATCCCTTCCCCACAATAAATCCCCCCCATTCCCACTCACATTAAATCCCCCCCGCACCTTCGGTGTCTTCAGCTCCACTGGAGCACTTACCACCGATCTGCGTCTCAGTGCCTCTGCTCTGCAGCGCGGGCGACTGACATCAGCAGCGTGATCACATGACCTGATCACGCTGCTGGCGTCGCTCTGACCCGGCAGTCAGAGCTTCAATTGTACTCGCATCTCGACTCAGGTGCAGTACAATTGAAAACTGGGAGCCGGCGCGCTGCAGCTTCTGTGTGCCGGCTGTCAGCTTGACTGTCGGCACAGAGAACAGCTGACTCCCAGTGCGGGGGACGGTAGAATGCAGCCACCGGGGGAGACACTGCGGACCGCCGCTTTAGGCGACCCGACTGCGCCCCCCTGCCGGCTGCGCCCGGGGCACATGCCCCGGCTGCCCCCCCCTAGATACGCCACTGGTGTGTGATATCTGTAGTGTGTGTGAGGCAGGGGCGTAACTACGACAGACTGGCAAGTCAGGGGCCCGACAGGTTAGAGGCACCCGACTCCCCCCGTCGCAGCCGCCGCAGTGAACTATACCGGCGTTTATGATGCCGGTACAGTTCAAAGCAATGATGGAGGAGAGAGCGTCAGCTGATGCTCCCTCTCCCATCATTCCCCTCTGCCTCTGACACTGCAGGTGCGTGATGACATCACTTCATCGCGCACCCGCTGTGTGTGGGGCCCAGGCAGTGCAGCATCTGCACAGGTGATGGTGGCCGCCATATTGGCAAAGCCTGTGGCGGCTGCTGGGACTGGAAACAGGTGGTTTCGGAGCTAGTGGGGGGCACGTGGACCAAGCCGCCCAGGAGTGGGATGCCGCAGCGGCTCAGCCATATGGAGGATCCGGGGATGAACATCGAGGTGTACGGGACCGGCGGAAGTAAGGTGTCTCTGCTGCCTGTGTGTCGCCGTCTCGGCCCCCAGCGTCCCTGGCCCCCTGTGACACCAGCCCCGTTTCCTCCCTGCTGTCCCGTGCCCCATGTCCTAGTAGGTCCCCAGGTTCAGGTCATGGTGCTCCTCTGGGCTCCCCGTACACACCTTGTTCCTCCTCCCCTGGTCTCCCAATGCTCCTCATCTCCCATGCCCTGAGTCCTCCTGCACCCCCCATGCATTCCCTGCCCCTTGTCCCCGTGTGACTCGTGTGCCCTGCTCTCAAGTCTCCCCTGTCCTCTTTCTCACGGTGTGTTCTCCATCTATCCTGTCCTTGTAATCCCTGTGCCCCCTTCTTCCCTCCTCCCAAGTCTCCCCCCCATCTTCCTCTGTCCCCTTGCATCCCTATCTACTCTGCCCTCGGAGTCTCCTTGTGTCCTCTTGTGCCTGTCTCCATTGCACCCTAGTCCCCGTGTGTCCCATTGTGCCCTTCTCCCCTTCCTCTTAGTCCCTATGAGTCCCCTTGTGCTTCTATCCCTTGTCCCCGTGTGTAGCCTTGTGTCAGTGTCCCTTGCCCACTAGTCCCTGTGTGTCCCCTTGCGCCTGTCTCCCTTGTCCCCTTATGCTTGTGTCCCTTGTCCCCGTGTGCCAGTCTTCCTTGCCCATTAGTCCCTGTGTGTCCCCTTCTCAGTCTCCCTGGCCAACTAGTCCCTGTGTGTCCCCTTGTGCCAGTCTCCCTTGTCCCCTTGTGTCAGTCTCCCTTGCCCACTAGTCCCCTTGTAACCTTCTCCCCTGCCTCCTAGCCCCCATGTGTCCCCTTGTGCCTGTCTTCCTTGCTCCCTAGCCCCCCTATATTACCATTGTGCCTGTCTCCCCTACTCCCCTTGTGTCCTTGTCCCCTGCCCCCTAGTCACCATTTGCTCATGTCTTTCTCACTGCCCCTGTATGGAGGGGCTGCATTATACTGTGAGGGGGGCTGCATTATATTCTATGGGGGTTACATTGTATTGTATGGCAGGGCTGCAGTACACTCTGTGGGGTGGCTGTATTATACTATATGTGGGCTGCATTATACTGAATCGAGGACTATGGGGAATATATTATACTATATGAAGAACTATGGTCCATCATACTATGGGAAGTGAATTGTACAACATGGATGACGATGGCGGTGCATTATACTATATGGAGCACTATGAGGAGTGTATTATACTATATGGAGGACTGAGGAGTGTATTATACTATATGGAGGACTATGAGGGGTGCATTATACTATATGGAGCACTATGAGCAGTGTATTATACTATATGGAGGACTGAGCAGTGTATTTTAATATATGGAGGACTATGTGGAGTGTATAATACTAAATGGAGGACTGAGGAGTGTATTATACTATATGGAGGACTATGAGGGGTGTATTATACTATATGGAGGACTGAGCAGTGTATTATACTATATGGAGCACTACGAAGAGTGTATTATGCTATATGGAGGACTATGAGGAGTGTATTTTAATATACGGAGGAGTGTATTATACTATATGGAGGACTGAGGAGTGTACAATACTATATGGGGGACTATGGGGAGTTTATTATACTATAAGGAGTACTATGGGGGTGCATTATACTTCTCATATGGATCCCCATGACTTCTATGTTAGCCCCTGATGAGTATAATGGTTTATTTTCTTTTATACATTACATAACAATGGCAGTACGGGGGACAAATATATGCCAGGATGGGGCACTGGATAGTTATGCAACTGAGGTCACACTATACAACTTTGCAATAAAGCTATAGTGTGCAAAATTAATAGGGAAAATGTGAATTTGGGTGGAAAATATTTTGGCATGGTGGGGGCCCCATTTGAAAGTTCGCACCGGGGCCCATAACTTTGTAGTTTCGCCACTGCACACGTAGAATTGACCTCTGCGGATTTTTCCGCTGCGGATTTTAGAAATCTGCAGGTAAAAGGCACTGCGTTTTACCTGCGAATTTACTGCGGTTTTTATGTGGATTTTGTGCGGATTCCACTGCCTAAGGCTATGTGCACACGTTGCGGATTTTGCTGCGGATCCGCAACGGATCTGCAGCTGCGGGTCCACAGCAGATTTCCATGCATTTACAGTACAATGTAAACCTATGGAAACCGCAATCCACAGTGCACATGCTGCGGAAAAAACATGCGGAAACTCTGCGGGTTACATTCCGCAGCATGTCAATTCTTTGTGCGGATTCAGCTGCGGTTTACACCTGCTCCACAATAGGAATCCGCAGGTGTAAAACTGCAGTGGAATCCGCACAAAATCTGCATAAAAACCGCGGTAAATCCGCAGGTAAAACACAGTGTCTTTTACCTGCGGATTTCTAAAATCCGCTGCGGAAAAATCTGCAGAGGTCATTTCTACGTGAGCACATACCCTTAAGCCTCTTACACAGACGCAATGATGAGGAGCTAAGTACATTTTATTACTCAATGATCCTGCTCCACTCATTCCCCATGTGATATCCAAGTGCTGAGCTCGGCTTTTTTCTGGCCGCCCCATAGAGAATGAACGGAGCTTCAGATGGTTCCTGACTTTCAGCTCCTTTCTAACAGGATACAGGTTCCTCAATCTGAGGATGGTGCAGGTTCCAGCGGTCGGAACCCACCAAGCAGTAAGTTACGGCATCACCTCGCCTGTGGATAGGTGATAACTTGTTTCATTGGACATCCCCTGTAAGGCATGGAGCATGCTAGCAGTGAAGGAGGGAGGAAGCACTGGGTATAAGGCAAATGTTACTATTGGAGGCTGTATTTGGGCATATGAGTAGCAGACACTTCATCCGGATGACTTCGCCCCCGCATGACTCTGACTGGTGTCAAAATAAACCTTAATTAGGACCCCGACTGCCATAGAAAATCCACAGCACTGTGATTGCGCCTCCCTCTCCTCTCTACACCACCTAGGTGCTGTGGTTGCTACTGACTGTGGTGTAAAAGGGCTTAAGCTGCCAGGATCAGGGCTAGCTCCACTGCCGGTAGTTGGGGCAGAAGCGGGTTGTATAATACACCAGTACGACTGCCGCACATCTTGTAGGTGCCCTGACAGCACCAGCCTGGTGAAAATGTGCACTATAGAGCGGGTAATGGAACCTGACTGCGTTGTACATGTTAGATGTTTCTCATGAACCAATATAAGTAATTGGTATAAGCAGTTTTACCCTTAAAGGTAATCTGTCAGCATGCTTTGTTATGTAATCTGAGAGCAGCATGATGTAGGAGAAGAGAATCTGGAACAATAATGAAACACACTGGCGCTACACTGTAAGGCCATGTGCACACGCTGCGGATTCCGTTGCGGAATTTTCCGCAGCTGATTTTATTAAATCCGCAGTGCAAAAAGTACTGCGGATTTATCGCGGTTTTTTGTGCGGTTTCCACTGCGGTTTTAGACACCTGCGGATTTTTAATATGGAGCAGGTGCCAAACCGCTGCGGATTCCGCACAAATAATTGACATGCTGCGGAAAATAAACCGCAGCGTTTCCGCGCGGATTTATCTGCAGCATGTGCACAGCGGTTTTTGTTTTCCATAGGTTAACATTGTACTGTACACCACAAGGAAAACTGCTGCAGATCCGCAGCGTCAAAACCGCTGCGGATCCGCAGCAAAAACCGCAACGTGTGCACATACCCTAAGGAGGCCCAAGTGCTGCAGGTATTTAGGCAGGCCTGTGCCTACTCTGCCAAAGTAAAAATAAACTGATTAAATATAAAATACCGCGCTACAAGTGCCTGGAGTATAACTACTTGCTACCTAATACGTGGGTTATTCCCTTACTCGCCCCTTGCGGTATATACTGCACACCTGGGTATAAATCGTGTGCTCTCGCACAATAGTGAATAATACAATGCCCACTGCTCGTGGTAAGTGCCGGAGGTGGTGTGCAGCACTTCGCCGGTATCAGGGGCAGGTGTGGGGACAAGGTGTCTTTCGGATGGTAGCGGTCAGGTGGGGGCACGTCAGCTGGTGCTAGCCGCAATTGGTGCAGAATGCTACTGGTCAGTGCAGAGCCAGGGAACGTCCCGGCCGGAGGCGTCCCTGGTTACACTGAGGAAAGATGGCCGACGCTGACAAGCAGCGTGTGACGTCACAGGCCTACGGAGCCTTACTGGGACAAAAAGCTACCATCCGAAAGACACCTTGTCCCCACACCTGCCGCTGATACCGGCAAAGTGCTGCACACCACCTCCGGCACTTACCACGAGCAGCCCTGTAGGAACCCAGGCCAGTACACGTTACCTTGCCTGCTACATCTGACACGGTAAGAGATTCATTGGTAGCATCTACAAGCACGCAAATACGATACACCGATCAATTGCGGTCACCATACTTGTTTATTATTGCAGTGTGGGCGCACTCACAGTGGGCATTGTATTATTCACTATTGTGTGAGAGCACACGATTTATACCCAGGTGTGCAGTATATACCGCAAGGGGCGAGTAAGGGAATAACCCACGTATTAGGTAGCAAGCAGTTATACTCCAGGCACTTGTAGCGCGAGAAGAGAATCTGATTCCAGTGATGTGTCAATTAATCGGCTGTGTTTTGGTGCTTCAATACAATCAGTGTTTTCTCAGCAGAAGATTATCACTACAGGACTAGGTGTCTCGTGTCTCCTAGTCCAACCACTGTCCCCAGCTCTGATTAGCAGCTTTCTGTCAATATACAGTGTACACAGTAAGCAGTCCATCAGTGGTGTGGATGGGGTTATACACAACTCAACATCTGAGCTCTGCTAGATCTGCTGAAGAGAAAACTGTGATTCTATCCCACCTGCTGCACCCAGAAAACTAAGTGATACATTGCTGGAATCAGAATTTCTGTCCCTACATCATGGTGCTGTCAGATTGCATAGCAAACACTTGTTGACTGATTCCCTATAAGGCCCAGTTGTAATATCACTGTAGCCCTATCACTAGATGTGACCTCCCTATACCGGTATACCTGCTGCTGTGATTCTGCAGAAGTGTTATTCACAAAACTGCTGTATACATGTACATCTCCTGAATGGTATTACTGCATATCTTCTATAGATATAAAAGAGAGGTTCTTAGCGCACATTTTGAGCAAATTGTGCGAGCCCATCTGCCAACGACAAGGCGACCTCTTCAGATGGGACCTACACTAACCTAACGCTAACTTGTTAACTAATGGGACTCTGCCTCACAAATCTGTTATTATTATTTCTATACTTTTTATTATTTATTAAAAATGTACCTTTTATCATTTACTTTTTGATTTATTAGTCTTATCATTTTTATTACTCTTGTGACTCTAATAATGATATTACTAAGGTCCCTATGTCTAAAGCTTTTGATCCAGAAGAAGGCAAAAACCCCAAGACACATTCAGCCAATTTGTGTCACTGAGGGAAAATTCCTTCTCGACCCCGGGAAAAGGCGATCAGTCCTAGAACCCTGGATCAAACCTAATGATGTTATTACTGGGTATCTAACTAATATTAGAGTGCTAATTCTACTACTACTATAGTTATTATTATAATGTATAGGGGTTTGTTCTTTTTATAGGTTTTATATCTATTATTTACGTCCTGCTATCTTATTACTGTACTATTCTAACTTTTCTATAACTATTTCACATTACAGCACTGATTGAGCTATGACTATAATTATTGTAATTTTAGGTTCTTGTCTTTTTATAGATATAATTATTTTATATTCTTATTATTATTAATACTGCTATTTTATTATTGTAATATTCTAACTTTTCCATTATCATTAATACTACCTTATTCTTACACTGTTGATCCAGAAGAAGGCAAAAACCCCAGGACACATTCAGCCAATTTGTGTCACAAGGAGAAAAAATTCCTTCTTGACCCCGAGAAAAGGCGATCAGTCCTAGAACCCTGGATCACACTGCTATTCCACCTACTACTATTACTACTGGTAATTTATTACTATTTTATGACTTTCTTATTATCACTAATCTAATTACTCTTGTTAGTCTAATGCTGATATCTTGTCCCTATATTACTATTATGCTGCTATTATTATTTCTAGTGTTTTGTTATACTTACGGGCCGATAATGCCAATGTATCGGCAGAAGGGTCCCAGCAGGATGGTCCACATGATGTTCTTCCATGTCATGGGAGAGGCTTGGCTGACTTGGTGGTGGACGATGTGGGGCCTGGTCCTGCTTCTTCGTGTGCTGCTTCTCGGGAGCCTAATGTCCAGTTTGATCTTTGCCGCCATCTCATCTTCTTCCTTCTCTCCTTTCTCGTCCTCCTCCTCGTCCAGGTAGGCCAGCATTTCTCTCAGCGTCACTTCTTCTTCCTTCTTCCTTTTCTCCCTGGCTGGGATACTTCTGGATGGAGCGGGCCGTTCTTCATCCCTTACAGCAAACCTTCTCTGGGCTTCTGGGTTGGTTGGCATGAGGCGCTAGGAAGAGCAGAGATGAAGTTAGAAGGATGACTAGGAATATCCGAGTACATAACTACCTCCACTTAGTTTTCGCACTGACCTCCTTCTTGTAGAGGGGTGACGGGAGAAACTTGATACAATATGCCAGTCTTCTCAGTTGCTCCTCAGGTGTGACGGAAACTGAAGAAAACACAACCAGATATTAGAATCAATCCTAACCGTACAAAGAGGATGTGAAAGAGAAGCCACTACTGAAATTTACTAAGCGACACTCAGGAAATAAGCGTAAAAGAGCTACAAACTTGCATTTCAGACTGTCAGAAAGAGCTCACTGATAGATTCTCAGTTACTTCATTCTGCAGCCAGCAATAGATGGCACAGCTCAGAGATAATAGGAAGCAAATAATGGAAATTGTTTAATGAAACGCCAATGCAAAAATAATTTTACCACAAAATACAGGCATTTTAGTAAAAACAAAAATGCCCCCAAAGATAGACAACCCCTATAACGTAAAGCCCCAGAAACCCATCCAACAGCAGCGTAGAGAGCGGTCAGTTATCACAGACTGATGGAAGTTACCTGATCCAGCGCTGGCAGAATACCCGGCCCACATGGTGACCGCTGATATCTTCTCTGACAAAATGTATCCAAATCCTATAAGACATCAGGAATAGTCAGCAGTGCTTTTGGTAATTGATTCATATTTATTTTATCATAAATTCAGGTGCAGGGAAGGGCAACATTGGGAAATATATGGGATATTGGCGGTTACATATGTGAGCTTCATTACAGGGGTATTTTCAGATGGAGCAAGTTATTCATGGGATCGGTGATGACTTATAGATCAGTGGGGTCCATCCACCGGAAATTCCAGCCATCACCAGACCTTTTATCCCCATTAGAATGTAGAGGAGGTGTACATGCTCCCCTGCTGCTCCATTCATCCTCTCTGGGGTCTGCAGGAGCTGTACTCGTTGCTCTCTGGCAGTCCTGGTGGTTGGGGGAGGTACTGCTGCTGCCGTTTAATGAGATACCAGTGCCCTGTTCTGGCGATTGGTGCGGTTCCCAGTGATCGGACTGTGATCTTATCCCGCAGACAGGTGATAACTTGTCCCAATGGGATCACCCCTCCCCTTTAGCATGTGGTATATATGGAGGACGGGATATCATGCAGAGTACCAGCAATACTACACTGCGGCCATCATGTGTGTGTGCCGGGGACATTCCCCATGGAGGAGCAGAGCGGAGGGTAAATATCGGGATCTTGTCTCTGATCCAGATGGGAGATGTCACGAGTACCGGCCTCACCCACTGATATCTCACCACATCATGGGTTGGAGGAAATAATAACTTGGTAATGATCAGATTTATCAGAAAGTGTCAGCTGTGGTCTGTGAGTATCTGTGATGGATGTGGGGTCCGTCCGGTGCATTATCTACCTGGAATCTCGCACTGACTGCAGGTGTCTGTCTTCACACTCCGATGAGATGTAACAAACTGACTTTTATATTTCAAATTCAAACTGAGCAATCCTACTGGTTGTTGATGACTGCAGTTACCATGGTGACAGAAGTATCTGAAGATTTAAAGGGACAGGACACTGTTATAGTGCTATAGTACAAAGTATACTATAAAGTTAATCAAATACTGGATATTACGTGGCTCTGTTCAGATAATGTGGGGGGCAAATATATCTCTTCATAATTTACATAGATTCATTTAGAGGATCTGCAGAGATATTTGGGGGTACAATAACTTGTGCTGAAAACTGAATGTGTATAAAGAAGGCTGATAATGTAAATAATGCAAAAAGGAAGAAAGTGATCTCAAGGGCAAAATATCAAGGTGAAAAATGTTGTACCGCTCTGGCAAAAATTAAGAGACCACTGCAAAATTTCCAATTTGTCTGATTTTTCTCTTTATAGGTACTGTATATTTGTAAGTAAAATGTAAATTGTTCTTTTAGTCTATAAACTACTGACAACATGTCTCCGAAGTTCCAGGCAATACATTTTGTATTTATTTTCTGAAAATGAGAAATGGTCAAAATAACAAAAAAAATGCATTGCTTGCAGACTTTAAATAATGCAAAAGAAAACAAGTTCATAATCATTTAGAAACAACAATACTAATGTTTTAACTCAAGAAAAGTTCAGAAATCAATATTTTGTGGAATAACCATGATTTTCAATCACAGCTTTCATGCTTTCCACCAGTCTTTCACGCTGCTTCTGGGTGACCTTATGCCACTTCTGGTAAAAAAAATGGAAGCAGTTCTTCTTTGTTTGATGGCTTGTGACTATCCATCTTCCTCTTGATTACATTCCAGAGGATTTCAATGATGTTCAGGTCTGGAGATTGGGCTGCACATGACAGGGATTTGATGTGGTAATTCTTCATCCATACCTTTATTGACCTAGCTGTGTGGCATGGCGCATTGTCCTGCTGGAAAAAAAACAGATTTGGGGAATATTGCCTGAGCAGAAGGAATCAACTGTTTTTACAGGATAACCTTGTATATGGCTTAATTCATACGTCCTTCGCAAAGATTAATCTGCCCAATTCCAGCATTGCTGAATCATCCCCAGATCATCAACGATCCTTCACCAAATTTCACAATGGGTGCAAAACACTGTGGCTTGTACGCCTCTCCAGGTCTCCATCTAACCATTAGATGACCAGGTGTTGGGCAAAGCTTAAAATTAGACTCATCAGAGAAGATTACCTTACTCCAGTCCTCTATGGTCCAATCTTTATGGTTTTTGGCAACCTTCAACCTGGCTCTCCTTTGCTTCACATTGATAAAAGACTTTATTCTAGCTTTAAGTGACTTGAGCCCTGCCTCTAAGAGCCTGTTACAAACTGTTCTTGCCATGCACTTCACCCCAGCTTCCATTTGACATTCCTTTTGCAGATCACTTGATGTCATCCTGCGGTTGCTGAGTGACATTCAAAAAAGATGACTGTCATCCCGGTCAGTGGAGAGCCATTTTCACCCCCTGCCGGTCTGTAGCTTTGTTGTCCCCAATGTCTGCTGCTTGACCTTGTTGTAATGGACTGCCGTCTGAGAAATTTTAAGGATAGAGGCAACATGACGCTCACTGTGTCCATCTGCTAGTAAAGCCAGAATTGAGCCCATCTTTTCCCTCACTCAATACTTTTCTTTTCAACTCCTTTGTCATGGTTCAAAGTCATTTTTTCACTCCTATTACTTTTGGGATATTACTAGAACTTGTTATGCCATCCAGCTTGTCCTATTGCAAGAGGATTGTGCACACCACAGCAGTGTGTTTTATGCTTTCCTTCATTCAATAAGATTTGGTTCAGGTGATCACCTAATCAGAAGCACATTAAGTAGAATGAGGTGTACTCTGGTTGGAATTCAACTGACACTGGAATGGAATGGCTGTCAGACATGTAGAGAAGCTGATTTTTATAAAACTGTGCAGTGGTCTCTTAATTTTTGCCAGAGCTGTATATAAAACTAGCTTTTAAAAAATATATATATTAAGCTTTTAACATAATAAGACAAATGTGCTAACCACCCTTAGAAACTCATGTAAAATAGACCAACGTGTTTCAGGTAGGAGCCTAATCATGGAGCAACACACCAGCTAGGAGCCACACACCATGAATAAGGCTCTTTCCTGAAATGCGTTGGTCTATTTTTCATGGCTTTCTAACGGTGGCCAGCACATCCATCTTATGTTTGGAATAATAAAAGCTAGATTTTATATATGACATTTTTCACCTTGATATTTTGTCGCTGGAGATCACTTTCATCTTTCTTGCATCTGATGACCATGTCCGAGACTGGGATGGCACCATGAAAACTGCCTCTATCCTATAAGATGCACCTGGACGTAGTGAGCTGACTTTCCATATTCCCCTTCCTTCCTTGTGTCTGTAATGTAATTAATGGTCCTAAGATTGTGGTTTTATGTTCACTACACATCTAAATATTGATCACATGCCACTGGGAGAGATTTATTAGCAAAATGTGACAGAATTCTGTAGTTATGTGCAGCATAATTTGTATTTCATGATTTGCTTCATGTTTTTTAAACCCTTTCTGCGCCTTGTCTGACAAGAGGCGTGGCTTATCTGAAAGGGGTGTGGCTTATATGAGAGGGGATGGGTCTAACATTCTGTTCCAGAAATTTCAACAAAAGTTTAGCTCACAATTCTGGCACAAAATAAGCCAATAGCTAACTAGGTGATGTAAATCTGGACAAGATGGTCTAAAAATGTAGCAGATTTATCAAATGCAGCGGCAAGAGGAAAGTGACCGGCCCCACACTGATTCTTGCAGTTGCAACACACTTACTAAGCGGAGTCACTGGAGGTGACAGGTGGACAACCCCTGAATAGAATAATGGACCACGTTGCCAACATGGTCTATTCACTAGGAATCATTTCAGTATAATATCAGTCAATATTACATTTAAAGAAAAAAAAACTTTTCAGCAACTCCTAACATACGGAAGAAAGAGCAAGGTGCTGCTCCTGAATTATACAGCGTGTGCACTAAGGTATAAGGAATCATTGACTATGAGATGAGGTATCCTTTCTCCTTGTGAAGAGTTACATGTTGTGAATTCTGTGGCTGAATTCACTCCTGTGGTCACAAGTGGTACTGCAGCTTCTGAGCTTCCTCCCTCAGGTGTTCTGGTGAGCTCGTTAACTGCTTCATTACTTAACTCCGCCTGATGCTGCTATCCTTGCTTCTTGTCAATGTTTCAGTGTTGGATCTGAGCTTCTCCTGATTGTTCCTGTGACCTGCTGCTCTGTATAGCTAAGTGCTTTTTGCTTTTTTGTTGCTTTTTTTCTGTCCAGCTTGTCTTTTGTTTTGCTGGAAGCTCTGAGATGCAAAGGGTGTACCGCCGTGCCGTTAGTTCGGCACGGTGGGTTTTTTTTGCCCCCTTTGCGTGGTTTTGCTTTAGGGTTTTTTGTAGACTGCAAAGTTCGCTTTACTGTCCTCGCTCTGTCCTAGAATATCGGGCCCCACTTTGCTGAATCTATTTCATCCCTACGTTTTGTCTTTTCATCTTACTCACAGTCATTATACGTGGGGGGCTGCCTTTTCCTTTGGGGAATTTCTCTGGGGCAAGTCAGGCCTATTTTTCTATCTTCAGGCTAGCTAGTTTCTTAGGCTGTGCCGAGTTGCCTAGGTAGTTGTTAGGCGCAATCCACAGCCGCTTTTAGTTGTGTTTAGGATAGGATCAGGTGTGCAGTCTACAGAGTTTCCACGTCTCAGAGCTCGTTCTTGTATTTTTGGGTATTTGTCAGATCACTGTGTGCGCTCTGATCGCTAAGCACACTGTGTTTCTGGATTGCCTTCATAACACCTGTCATTAGCAAACATAACAGTACAAGGAGCCTAACTAATGATTCTCAATAGAGGGAAAGAAAAAGTTCTGACATCATTTTTTTTTTTTTTTTCTGCTCTGTGTTCACTTTTTTTTTTCCCCTAGACATTTGGGTGATTCTGGACACAGGTGTGGACATGGATATTCAGGGTCTGTGCTCTTCAATAGATAATCTCGTTATGAATGTACAAAAAATTCAAGATACTATTGATCAGAAATCTATGTTAGAACCAAGAATTCCTATTCCTGATTTGTTTTTTGGAGATAGAACTAAGTTTCTAAGTTTCAAAAATAATTGTAAGCTATTTCTGGCCTTGAAACCTCATTCTTCTGGTAATCCTATTCAACAGGTTTTGATTATTATTTCTTTTTTGCGCGGCGACCCTCAAGACTGGGCATTTTCTCTTGCGCCAGGAGACCCTGCATTGAGTAGTGTCGATGCGTTTTTCCTGGCGCTCGGATTGCTGTACGATGAGCCTAATTCAGTGGATCAGGCTGAGAAAGATTTGCTGGCTTTGTGCCAGGGTCAGGATGATATAGAAGTATATTGTCAGAAATTTAGGAAATGGTCAGTACTCACTCAGTGGAATGAATCTGCGCTGGCAGCTTTGTTCAGAAAGGGTCTCTCTGAGGCTCTTAAGGATGTCATGGTGGGATTTCCTATGCCTGCTGGTTTGAATGAGTCTTTGTCTTTGGCCATTCAGATCGGTCGACGCTTGCGCGAGCGTAAATCTGTGCACCATTTGGCGGTACTGCCTGAGGTTAAACCTGAGCCTATGCAGTGCGATAGGACTATGACTAGAGTTGAACGGCAGGAATACAGACGTCTGAATGGTCTGTGTTTCTACTGTGGTGATTCCACTCATGCTATTTCTGATTGTCCTAAGCGCACTAAGCGGTCCGCTAGGTCTGCCGTCATTGGTACTGTACAGTCCAAATTCCTTCTGTCCATTACCTTGATATGCTCTTTGTCGTCGTTTTCTGTCATGGCGTTTGTGGATTCGGGCGCTGCCCTGAATCTGATGGATTTGGATTATGCTAAACGTTGTGGGTTTTTCTTGGAGCCTTTGCGGTGTCCTATTCCATTGAGAGGAATTGATGCTACACCTTTGGCCAAGAATAAACCTCAATACTGGGCCCAGCTGACCATGTGCATGGCTCCTGCACATCAGGAAGTTATTCGCTTTCTGGTGTTGCATTATCTGCATGATGTGGTCGTGTTGGGGTTGCCATGGCTACAAACCCATAATCCAGTATTGGATTGGAATTCCATGTCGGTATCCAGCTGGGGTTGTCAGGGGGTACATGGTGATGTTCCATTTTTGTCGATTTCGTCATCCACCCCTTCTGAGGTCCCAGAGTTCTTGTCTGATTATCAGGATGTATTTGAAGAGCCCAAGTCCGATGCTCTACCTCCGCATAGGGATTGTGATTGTGCTATCAATTTGATTCCTGGTAGTAAATTCCCTAAAGGTCGATTATTTAATTTATCCGTGCCCGAACACGCCGCTATGCGCAGTTATGTGAAGGAATCCCTGGAGAAGGGACATATTCGCCCATCGTCATCACCACTGGGAGCAGGGTTCTTCTTTGTAGCCAAGAAGGATGGTTCGCTGAGACCGTGTATTGATTACCGCCTTCTTAATAAGATCACTGTTAAATTTCAGTATCCCTTGCCATTGTTATCTGACTTGTTTGCTCGGATTAAGGGGGCTAGTTGGTTCACTAAGATAGATCTTCGTGGTGCGTATAATCTGGTGAGAATCAGGCAAGGAGATGAATGGAAAACTGCATTCAATACGCCCGAGGGTCATTTTGAGTATCTAGTGATGCCGTTCGGACTTGCCAATGCTCCATCTGTGTTTCAGTCTTTTATGCATGACATCTTCCGTGAGTATCTGGATAAATTCCTGATTGTTTACTTGGATGACATTTTGATCTTCTCAGATGATTGGGAGTCTCATGTGAAGCAGGTCAGAATGGTTTTTCAGGTCCTGCGTGCTAACTCTTTGTTTGTGAAGGGATCAAAGTGTCTCTTCGGTGTGCAGAAAGTTTCATTTTTGGGGTTCATCTTTACCCCTTCTACTATCGAGATGGATCCAGTTAAGGTCCAAGCCATCCAGGATTGGATTCAGCCGACATCTCTGAAAAGTCTGCAAAAGTTCCTGGGCTTTGCTAATTTTTATCGTCGCTTCATCTGTAATTTTTCTAGCATTGCCAAACCATTGACCGATTTGACCAAGAAGGGTGCTGATTTGGTTAATTGGTCTTCTGCTGCTGTGGAAGCTTTTCAGGAGTTGAAGCGTCGTTTTTGTTCTGCCCCTGTGTTGTGTCAGCCAGATGTTTCTCTTCCGTTCCAGGTCGAGGTTGATGCTTCTGAGATTGGAGCAGGGGCGGTTTTGTCACAGAGAGGTTCTGATTGCTCAGTGATGAAACCATGTGCTTTCTTTTCCAGGAAGTTTTCGCCCGCTGAGCGTAATTATGATGTGGGCAATCGAGAGTTGCTGGCCATGAAGTGGGCATTCGAGGAGTGGCGTCATTGGCTTGAAGGAGCTAAGCATCGCGTGGTGGTATTGACTGATCATAAGAACTTGACTTATCTCGAGTCTGCCAAGCGCTTGAATCCTAGACAGGCCCGTTGGTCGTTATTTTTTGCCCGCTTCGACTTTGTGATTTCGTACCTTCCGGGCTCTAAAAATGTGAAGGCGGATGCTCTGTCTAGGAGTTTTGTGCCCGACTCTCCGGGTTTATCTGAGCCAGCGGGTATCCTCAAGGAAGGAGTCATTGTGTCTACCATCTCCCCTGATTTGCGGCGGGTGCTGCAAAAATTTCAGGCGAATAAACCTGATCGTTGTCCAGCAGAGAAACTGTTCGTCCCTGATAGGTGGACTAATAAACTTATCTCTGAACTTCATTGTTCAGTGTTGGCTGGTCATCCTGGAATCTTTGGTACCAGAGAGTTAGTGGCTAGATCCTTCTGGTGGCCATCTCTGTCACGGGATGTACGTACTTTTGTGCAGTCCTGTGGGATTTGTGCTAGGGCTAAGCCCTGCTGTTCTCGTGCCAGTGGGTTGCTTTTGCCCTTGCCGGTCCCAAAGAGGCCTTGGACACATATTTCGATGGATTTCATTTCTGACCTTCCCGTTTCTCAAAAGATGTCAGTCATTTGGGTGGTCTGTGATCGCTTTTCTAAAATGGTCCATCTGGTGCCCTTGGCTAAATTGCCTTCCTCCTCTGATTTGGTACCTTTGTTCTTTCAGCATGTGGTTCGGTTGCATGGCATTCCTGAGAATATTGTTTCTGACAGAGGTTCCCAGTTTGTTTCAAGGTTTTGGCGAGCCTTTTGTGGTAGGATGGGCATTGACCTATCCTTTTCCTCGGCTTTCCATCCTCAGACTAATGGCCAGACCGAACGAACCAATCAGACCTTGGAAACATATCTGAGATGTTTTGTTTCTGCAGACCAGGATGATTGGGTGTCCTTTTTGCCGTTGGCTGAGTTCGCCCTTAATAATCGGGCCAGCTCGGCTACCTTGGTTTCTCCATTTTTTTGCAATTCTGGGTTCCATCCTCGTTTCTCTTCAGGACAGGTTGAGTCTTCGGACTGTCCTGGTGTGGATTCTGTGGTGGATAGGTTGCAGCAGATCTGGACTCAGGTAGTGGACAATTTGATCTTGTCCCAGGAGAAAGCTCAACTTTTCGCTAATCGCAGACGCCGTGTGGGTCCCCGACTTCGTGTTGGGGATCTGGTTTGGTTATCTTCTCGTCATATTCCTATGAAGGTTTCCTCTCCTAAATTTAAACCTCGTTTTATTGGTCCGTATAGGATTTCTGAGGTTCTCAATCCTGTGTCTTTTCGTTTGACCCTCCCAGACTCCTTTTCCATACATAATGTATTCCATAGGTCGTTGTTGCAGAGATACGTGGCACCTATGGTTCCATCTGTTGAGCCTCCTGCCCCGGTTTTGGTGGAGGGGGAATTGGAGTATATTGTGGAGAAGATTTTGGATTCTCGTGTTTCTAGACGGAAACTCCAGTATCTGGTTAAATGGAAGGGTTATGCTCAGGAAGATAATTCCTGGGTTTTTGCCTCTGATGTTCATGCTTCCGATCTTGTTCGTGCCTTTCATGCGGCTCATCCTGGTCGGCCTGGGGGCTCTGGTGAGGGTTCGGTGACCCCTCCTCAAGGGGGGGGTACTGTTGTGAATTCTGTGTCTGAATTCACTCCTGTGGTCACAAGTGGTACTGCAGCTTCTGAGCTTCCTCCCTCAGGTGTTCTGGTGAGCTCGTTAACTGCTTCATTACTTAACTCCGCCTGATGCTGCTATCCTTGCTCCTTGTCAATGTTTCAGTGTTGGATCTGAGCTTCTCCTGATTGTTCCTGTGACCTGCTGCTCTGTATAGCTAAGTGCTTTTTGCTTTTTTGTTGCTTTTTTTCTGTCCAGCTTGTCTTTTGTTTTGCTGGAAGCTCTGAGACGCAAAGGGTGTACCGCCGTGCCGTTAGTTCGGCACGGTGGGGTTTTTTTGCCCCCTTTGCGTGGTTTTGCTTTAGGGTTTTTTGTAGACTGCAAAGTTCGCTTTACTGTCCTCGCTCTGTCCTAGAATATCGGGCCCCACTTTGCTGAATCTATTTCATCCCTACGTTTTGTCTTTTCATCTTACTCACAGTCATTATATGTGGGGGGCTGCCTTTTCCTTTGGGGAATTTCTCTGGGGCAAGTCAGGCCTATTTTTCTATCTTCAGGCTAGCTAGTTTCTTAGGCTGTGCCGAGTTGCCTAGGTAGTTGTTAGGCGCAATCCACAGCCGCTTTTAGTTGTGTTTAGGATAGGATCAGGTGTGCAGTCTACAGAGTTTCCACGTCTCAGAGCTCGTTCTTGTATTTTTGGGTATTTGTCAGATCACTGTGTGCGCTCTGATCGCTAAGCACACTGTGTTTCTGGATTGCCTTCATAACACCTGTCATTAGCAAACATAACAGTTACATGCCAAACATGCCGAGATGAGGAGACTTTCATGCTGCAATGCTCCTCTGGGAAGTATGCAAATTGGCTCTTCAGAGAGGAAGAGGACTAGAACTCTAGTGCCACCTATAGGAATTAGCAATTCTAGAAGTTAATGTTGACCCTTTAATGAGCCTTGTTACATGATTTAGGATAAAAGCCAAAACCAGAATCTCAATTTGCAGGCACTGTGTTTCGGGGTATTGCCCCTCGTCAATGCAAAGTGAGAGAGGCGTTTGACTGGGTTCCAATGGTCTCCTCATATAGGCATGCTTGAGATGTCAGGTGTACTACGTTACGTGCCATCTATCTATGGGGCCTTATTAGTGATCTCAGGATCCCATGTTTAGTACTGTCATATGTTGCATATTTTAGCACATTTCCTGTACCACAGTATATTTTTTCATGTGCAGCTCTATTAGCTATTTAGGCCTTATTTGTGTTATCATGTTTTTTTGCACTTTATTAATATGCTGTCCATATAGGTCATTGAGATATATATCTGAATGTGTTCCTGTTTTCCCCCTTTCACCTTGTGTACAGGCACTTGCCATATTATAGGCATTGTTCTAAGTGTTTTTAGATGTTTTTAAAATGATCTGTCCTGTATTTGCACCTTAATAAAGCTGAGTTGTTTTTTTGTACAAATCCATGCTGTTTGGTGATCCCCTTTTTGTATGGCCTCTGCTTTTTCTTGTTTTTGTGCAGATTCGTTTTGTGAGGTCAGGGTTGGATCCCAATTGTTCATGTTCTGTGGTGCCCCCATAAAGTAATTAATTTCTTTGGAGGGCCGCATAGCCCTCCGTGTGCTCGCCAGAGGTAGCCTGACTGCCATTAGGTACCGAAATGAGATCTTCAGACCCCTTGTGAGACCATATGCTGGTGCAGTTGGTCATGCGTTCCTCCTAATGCAGGACAATGCCAAACCTCATGTGGCTGGACTGTGTCAGCAGTTCCTGCAAGATGAAGGCATTGAAGCTATGGACTGGCCCGCCCATTCCCCTGACCTGAATCCGATTGAACACATCTGGAACATCATGTCTCGCACCATCCACCAACGTCACATTGCACCACAGACTGTCCAGGAGTTGGCGGATGCTTTAGTACAGGTCTGGGAGGAGATCCCTCAGGAGACCATCCGCAGCTTCATCAGGAGAATGCCCAGGCATTGTAGGGAGGTCTTACAGGCACGTGGAAGCCACACATACTACTGAGCATCATTTCCTTGTCTTGAGGCATTTCCACTGAAGTTGGATCAGCCTGTAACTTCATTTTCCACTTTGATTTTAAGCATCATTCCAACTCCAGACCTCCGTGGGATATTAGTTGTGATTTACGTTGATCATTTTTAGGTTTTATTGTTCTCAAAACATTCCACTATAAATAAAGATTTACAACTCTAATATTTCATTCAGTGACATCTAGTATATATATATATATATATATATATATATATATATATATATATATATATATATATACTAGCTGAAGAGCCCGGCGTTGCCTGGGCATAGTAAATAACTGTGGTTAGTTATAGCACCTCACTTCTCTTATTTTCCCATCACGCCTCTCATTTTCCCAATCACATCTTTCATTTTCCCCCTCACATCTCTCATTTTCTCCCTCACACCTCTCATTTTCTCCCTCACTCCTCTCATTCGCCCCTAACACTTGTCATTTCAACATCACATCTGTCATTTTCTGATCACTCCACTATTTTTCCTCACTCCTCTCATTTTGCACTCACACCTTTTCATTTTCACCTCACACCTCTCATTTTCACCTCATCACCTCAGTATATACATGTTTGTCATCTCCCTTATATATAGTATACATCTGTATGTCATCTCCTGTATATAGTATATACCTGTATGTCATCTCCCCTGTATATAGTATATACCTGCTGTGTGTCATCTCCCCTATATATAGTATATACCTGAATGTCATCTCCTTCTTTATATAGTATATACCTGTATGTCATCTCCTCCTGTATATAGTATATACCTGTGTGTCATCTTCCCTGTATATAGTATATACCTGTGTGTCATCTCCTCCTGTATATAGTATATACCTGCATGTCATCTTCTATATATAGCATATACCTGTATGTCATCTCCTCCTGTATATAGTATATACCTGTAGGTCATCTGCTCCTGTATATAGTATATACCTGTGTGTCATCTCCTCCTGTATATAGTATATACCTGTATGTCATCTCCTCCTGTATATATATATGCACCTGTATGTAATCTCCTCCTCTATATAGTATATACCTGTGTGTCATCTCTCCTGTAGATAGTATATATCTGTGTGTCATCTCCCCTGCATATAGTATATACCTGTGTGTCATCTCCTCCTGTATTAGACTTTGTTCACACGTTATTTGCTCAGTATTTTTACCTCAGTATTTGTAAGCTAAATTGGCAGCCTGATAAATCCCCAGCCAACAGGAAGCCCTCCCCCTGGCAGTATATATTAGCTCACACATACACATAATAGACAGGTCATGTGACTGACAGCTGCCGTATTTCCTATATGGTACATTTGTTGCTCTTGTAGTTTGTCTGCTTATTAATCAGATTTTTATTTTTGAAGGATAATACCAGACTCTTGTGTGTTTTAGGGCGAGTTTCATATGTCAAGTTGTGTGTTGAGTTGCGTGTGGCGACATGCATGTATCGACTTTTGTGAGATGAGTTTTGTGTGGCGACATGCGTGTAGCAACTTTTTGTGTGTCGAGTTGCATGTGACAGGTTAGTGTAGCAAGTTGTGTGCAGCAAGTTTTGCACATGGCGAGTTTTGCGCGTGGCGAGTTTTATGTGTGGTGCCTTTTGAGTATGTGCAAGTTTTGTGTGAGGCAACTTTTGCATGTGTTGCAACTTTTGTGCATGTGGCAATTTTTCCGCGTGTGCAAGTTTTGCGTGTGGCAAGTTTTCCATGAGGTGAGTTTTGCACGTGTGGCGAGTTTTGCGTGAGCCTAGTTTTTGCATGTGGCGAGTTTTGCGGGTGGCGAGTTCTGAGCAGCGACTTTTGTGTTTCGACTTTTATGTGGCGAGGTTGGTGTATGTGTGGTGAAATGTGTGCTGAGGGTAATATGTGTTCAAGCACGTGGTAGTGTGTGGCGCATTTTGTGTGTGTGTTCATATCCCCGTGTGTGGTGAGTATCCCATGTCGGGGCCCCACCTCGCTCTCACTCTTTAAGTCCCCCTTGTTCACATCTGGCAGCTGTCAATTTGCCTCCAACACTTTTCCTTTCACTTTTCCCCATTATGTAGATAGGGGAAAAATTGTTTGGTGAATTGGAAAGCGCGGGGTTAAAATTTCACCTCACAACATAGCCTATGACGCTCTCGGGGTCCAGACGTGTGACTGTGCAAAATTTTGTTGCTGTAGCTGCGACGCCTCCAACACTTTTCTTTTCACTTTTTTCCCCATTATGTAGATAGGGGCAAAATTGTTTGGTGAATTGGAAAGCGCAGGGTTCAAATTTCGCCTCACAACATAGCCTATGACGCTCTCGGGTTCCAGACGTGTGACTGTGCAAAATTTTGTGGCTGTAGCTGTGACGGTGCAGATGCCAATCCCGGACATACACACACACACATACACACACACATTCAGCTTTATATATTAGATATATATATATCTATATATATAATTGTCTAAGGGTATTTCCGTCTGTCTGTCTGTCTGTCTGTCTGTCTGTCTGTCTGTCCGTCCTGGAAATCCCGGCTCTCTGATTGGTCGAGGCCGCCAGGCCTCGACCAATCAGAGACCGGCACAGCATCGACGTAGAAATCCCGCGACTCTGATTGGTCGAGGCCGCCACTTCTGTATTGATCAGTCCTCCTGACACTTCTGTATTGATCAGTCCTCCTGATACCTCTATATTGATCAGTCCTCCTGACACTTCTATATTGATCAGTCCTCCTGATACCTCTATATTGATCAGTCCTCCGGACATTCTATATTGAACAGTCCTCCTGATACCTCTATATTGATCAGTCCTCCTGACACTTCTATATTGATCAGTCCTCCTGACACTTCTATATTGATCAGTCCTCCTGACACTTCTATATTGATCAGTCCTCCTGACACTTCTATATTGATCAGTCCTCCTGACACTTCTATATTGATCAGTCCTCCTGACACTTCTATATTGATCAGTCCTCCTGATACCTCTATATTGATCAGTCCTCCTGACACTTCTATATTGATCAGTCCTCCTGATACCTCTATATTGATCAGTCCTCCTGACATTCTATATTGATCAGTCCTCCTGACACTTCTATATTGATCAGTCCTCCTGATACCTCTATATTGATCAGTCCTCCTGACACTTCTATATTGATCAGTCCTCCTGACACTTCTATATTGATCAGTCCTCCTGACACTTCAATATTGATCAGTCCTCCTGACACTTCAATATTGATCAGTCCTCCTGACACTTCTATATTGATCAGTCCTCCTGACACTTCTATATTGATCAGTCCTCCTGACACTTCTATATTGATCAGTCCTCCTGACACTTCAATATTGATCAGTCCTCCTGACACTTCAATATTGATCAGTCCTCCTGACACTTCTATATTGATCAGTCCTCCTGACACTTCTATATTGATCAGTCCTCCTGACACTTCAATATTGATCAGTCCTCCTGACACTTCTATATTGATCAGTCCTCCTGACACTTCTATATTGATCAGTCCTCCTGACACTTCAATATTGATCAGTCCTCCTGACACTTCTATATTGATCAGTCCTCCTGACACTTCTATATTGATCAGTCCTCCTGACACTTCTGTATTGATCAGTCCTCCTGACACCTCTATATTGATCAGTCCTCCTGACACTTCTATATTGATCAGTCCTCCTGACACTTCTATATTGATCAGTCCTCCTGACACTTCAATATTGATCAGTCCTCCTGACACTTCTATATTGATCAGTCCTCCTGACACTTCTATATTGATCAGTCCTCCTGACACTTCTATATTGATCAGTCCTCCTGACACTTCTATATTGATCAGTCCTCCTGATATCTCTATATTGATCAGTCCTCCTGACACTTCTATATTGATCAGTCCTCCTGATACCTCTATATTGATCAGTCCTCCGGACATTCTATATTGAACAGTCCTCCTGATACCTCTATATTGATCAGTCCTCCTGACACTTCTATATTGATCAGTCCTCCTGACACTTCTATATTGATCAGTCCTCCTGACACTTCTATATTGATCAGTCCTCCTGACACTTCTATATTGATCAGTCCTCCTGACACTTCTATATTGATCAGTCCTCCTGACACTTCTATATTGATCAGTCCTCCTGATACCTCTATATTGATCAGTCCTCCTGACACTTCTATATTGATCAGTCCTCCTGATACCTCTATATTGATCAGTCCTCCTGACATTCTATATTGATCAGTCCTCCTGACACTTCTATATTGATCAGTCCTCCTGATACCTCTATATTGATCAGTCCTCCTGACACTTCTATATTGATCAGTCCTCCTGACACTTCTATATTGATCAGTCCTCCTGACACTTCTATATTGATCAGTCCTCCTGACACTTCTATATTGATCAGTCCTCCTGACACTTCAATATTGATCAGTCCTCCTGACACTTCAATATTGATCAGTCCTCCTGACACTTCTATATTGATCAGTCCTCCTGACACTTCTATATTGATCAGTCCTCCTGACACTTCAATATTGATCAGTCCTCCTGACACTTCTATATTGATCAGTCCTCCTGACACTTCTATATTGATCAGTCCTCCTGACACTTCAATATTGATCAGTCCTCCTGACACTTCTATATTGATCAGTCCTCCTGACACTTCTATATTGATCAGTCCTCCTGACACTTCTGTATTGATCAGTCCTCCTGACACCTCTATATTGATCAGTCCTCCTGACACTTCTATATTGATCAGTCCTCCTGACACTTCTATATTGATCAGTCCTCCTGACACTTCAATATTGATCAGTCCTCCTGACACTTCTATATTGATCAGTCCTCCTGACACTTCTATATTGATCAGTCCTCCTGACACTTCTATATTGATCAGTCCTCCTGACACTTCTATATTGATCAGTCCTCCTGATATCTCTATATTGATCAGTCCTCCTGACACTTCTATATTGATCAGTCCTCCTGATACCTCTATATTGATCAGTCCTCCGGACATTCTATATTGAACAGTCCTCCTGATACCTCTATATTGATCAGTCCTCCTGACACTTCTATATTGATCAGTCCTCCTGACACTTCTATATTGATCAGTCCTCCTGACACTTCTATATTGATCAGTCCTCCTGACACTTCTATATTGATCAGTCCTCCTGACACTTCTATATTGATCAGTCCTCCTGACACTTCTATATTGATCAGTCCTCCTGATACCTCTATATTGATCAGTCCTCCTGACACTTCTATATTGATCAGTCCTCCTGATACCTCTATATTGATCAGTCCTCCTGACATTCTATATTGATCAGTCCTCCTGACACTTCTATATTGATCAGTCCTCCTGATACCTCTATATTGATCAGTCCTCCTGACACTTCTATATTGATCAGTCCTCCTGACACTTCTATATTGATCAGTCCTCCTGATACCTCTATATTGATCAGTCCTCCTGACACTTCTATATTGATCAGTCCTCCTGACACTTCTATATAATAATAATAATAATAATAATAATAATAATAATTTTTATTTATATAGCGCCAACACTATATTGATCAGTCCTCCTGACACTTCTATATTGATCAGTCCTCCTGATACCTCTATATTGATCAGTCCTCCTGACAGTTTTCCTGACACTTCTATATTGATCAGTCCTCCTGACACTTCTATATTGATCAGTCCTCCTGACACTTCTATATTGATCAGTCCTCCTGACACTTCTATATTGATCAGTCCTCCTGACACTTCAATATTGATCAGTCCTCCTGACACTTCTATATTGATCAGTCCTCCTGACACTTCTATATTGATCTGTCCTCCTGACACTTCAATATTGATCAGTCCTCCTGACACTTCTATATTGAACAGTCCTCCTGACACTTCTATATTGATCAGTCCTCCTGACACTTCTATATTGATCAGTCCTCCTGACACTTCTATATTGATCAGTCCTCCTGACACTTCTATATTGATCAGTCCTCCTGACACTTCTATATTGATCAGTCCTCCTGATACCTCTATATTGATCAGTCCTCCTGACACTTCTATATTGATCAGTCCTCCTGATACCTCTATATTGATCAGTCCTCCTGACATTCTATATTGATCAGTCCTCCTGACACTTCTATATTGATCAGTCCTCCTGATACCTCTATATTGATCAGTCCTCCTGACACTTCTATATTGATCAGTCCTCCTGACACTTCTATATTGATCAGTCGTCCTGATACCTCTATATTGATCAGTCCTCCTGACACTTCTATATTGATCAGTCCTCCTGACACTTCTATATAATAATAATAATAATAATTTTTATTTATATAGCGCCAACACTATATTGATCAGTCCTCCTGACACTTCTATATTGATCAGTCCTCCTGATACCTCTATATTGATCAGTCCTCCTGACAGTTTTCCTGACACTTCTATATTGATCAGTCCTCCTGACACTTCTATATTGATCAGTCCTCCTGACACTTCTATATTGATCAGTCCTCCTGATACCTCTATATTGATCAGTCCTCCTGACACTTCTATATTGAACAGTCCTCCTGACACCTCTATATTGATCAGTCCTCCTGACACTTCTATATTGATTAGTCCTCCTGACACTTCTATATTGATCAGTCCTCCTGACACTTCTATATTGATCAGTCCTCCTGACACTTCTATATTGATCAGTCCTCCTGATACCTCTATATTGATCAGTCCTCCTGACACTTCTATATTGATCAGTCCTCCTGATACCTCTATATTGATCAGTCCTCCTGACATTCTATATTGATCAGTCCTCCTGATACCTCTATATTGATCAGTCCTCCTGACACTTCTATATTGATCAGTCCTCCTGACACTTCTATATTGATCAGTCCTCCTGACACTTCTATATTGATCAGTCCTCCTGACACTTCTATATTGATCAGTCCTCCTGACACTTCTATATTGATCAGTCCTCCTGACACTTCTATATTGATCAGTCCTCCTGACACTTCTATATTGATCAGTCCTCCTGATACCTCTATATTGATCAGTCCTCCTGACACTTCTATATTGATCAGTCCTCCTGATACCTCTATATTGATCAGTCCTCCTGACATTCTATATTGATCAGTCCTCCTGACACTTCTATATTGATCAGTCCTCCTGACATTTTATATTGATCAGTCCTCCTGACACTTCTATATTGATCAGTCCTCCTGATACCTCTATATTGATCAGTCCTCCTGACACTTCTATATTGATCAGTCCTCCTGACACTTCTATATTGATCAGTCCTCCTGACACTTCTATATTGATCAGTCCTCCTGATACCTCTATATTGATCAGTCCTCCTGACACTTCTATATTGATTAGTCCTCCTGATACCTCTATATTGATCAGTCCTCCTGACAGTCCTCCTGACACTTCTATATTGATCAGTCCTCCTGACACTACTATATTGATCAGTCCTCCTGACACTTCTATATTGATCAGTCCTCCTGACACTTCTATATTGATCAGTCCTCCTGACACTTCTATATTGATCAGTCCTCCTGACACTTCTATATTGATCAGTCCTCCTGACACTTCTATATTGATCTGTCCTCCTGACACTTCTATATTGATCTGTCCTCCTGACACTTCAATATTGATCAGTCCTCCTGACACTTCAATATTGATCAGTCCTCCTGACACTTCTATATTGATCAGTCCTCCTGACACTTCTATATTGATCAGTCCTCCTGACACTTCAATATTGATCAGTCCTCCTGACACTTCTATATTGATCATTCCTCCTGACACTTCTATATTGATCAGTCCTCCTGACACATCTATATTGATCAGTCCTCCTGACACTTCTATATTGATCAGTCCTCCTGATACCTCTATATTGATCAGTCCTCCTGACACTTCTATATTGACTAAGGGTTTTTCCATCTGTCTGTCTTTCTGTCTGTCTGTCTTGGAAATCCCACGTCTCTGATTAGTCGAGGCCGCCAGGCCTCGACCAATCAGCGACGGGCACAGCATCGACGTAGAAATCCTGCGTCTCTGATTGACACTTCTATATTGATCAGTCCTCCTGACACTTCTGTATTGATCAGTCCTCCTGACACTTCTATATTGATCAGTCCTCCTGATACTTCTATATTGATCAGTCCTCCTGACACTTCTATATTGATCAGTCCTCCTGACACTTCTATATTGATCAGTCCTCCTGACACTTCTATATTGATCAGTCCTCCTGATACCTCTATATTGATCAGTCCTCCTGACATTCTATATTGATCAGTCCTCCTGACACCTCTATATTGATAAATCCTCCTGACACTTCTATATTGATCATTCCTCCTGACACTTCTGTATTGATCAGTCTTCCTGACACTTCTATATTGATCAGTCCTCCTGACACTTCTATATTGATCAGTCCTCCTGACACTTCTATATTGATTAGTCCTCCTGATACCTCTATATTGATCAGTCTTCCTGACATTCTATATTGATCAGTCCTCCTGACACCTCTATATTGATAAATCCTCCTGACACTTCTATATTGATCAGTCCTCCTGACACTTCTATATTGATCATTCCTCCTGACACTTCTGTATTGATCATTCCTCCTGACACTTTTATATTGATCAGTCCTCCTGATACCTCTATATTGATCAGTCCTCCTGACACTTCTATATTGATCAGTCCTCCTGACACCTCTATATTGATCAGTCCTCCTGACACTTCTATATTGATCAGTCCTCCTGACTCCTCTATATTGATCAGTCCTCCTGACACTTCTATATTGATCAGTCTTCCTGACACTTCTATATTGATCAGTCCTCCTGACACTTCTATATTGATCAGTCCTCCTGACACTTCTATATTGATCAGTCCTCCTGACACCTCTATATTGATCAGTCCTCCTGACACTTCTATATTGATCAGTCCTCCTGACACTTCTATATTGATCAGTCCTCCTGACACTTCTATATTGATCAGTCCTCCTGATACCTCTATATTGATCAGTCCTCCTGACACTTCTATATTGATCAGTCCTCCTGATATCTCTATATTGATCAGTCCTCCTGACACTTCTATATTGATCAGTCCTCCTGATACCTCTATATTGATCAGTCCTCCGGACATTCTATATTGAACAGTCCTCCTGATACCTCTATATTGATCAGTCCTCCTGACACTTCTATATTGATCAGTCCTCCTGACACTTCTATATTGATCAGTCCTCCTGACACTTCTATATTGATCAGTCCTCCTGACACTTCTATATTGATCAGTCCTCCTGACACTTCTATATTGATCAGTCCTCCTGACACTTCTATATTGATCAGTCCTCCTGATACCTCTATATTGATCAGTCCTCCTGACACTTCTATATTGATCAGTCCTCCTGATACCTCTATATTGATCAGTCCTCCTGACATTCTATATTGATCAGTCCTCCTGACACTTCTATATTGATCAGTCCTCCTGATACCTCTATATTGATCAGTCCTCCTGACACTTCTATATTGATCAGTCCTCCTGACACTTCTATATTGATCAGTCCTCCTGATACCTCTATATTGATCAGTCCTCCTGACACTTCTATATTGATCAGTCCTCCTGACACTTCTATATTGATCAGTCCTCCTGATGCCTCTATATTGATCAGTCCTCCTGACAGTCCTCCTGACACTTCAATATTGATCAGTCCTCCTGACACTTCTATATTGATCAGTCCTCCTGACACTTCTATATTGATCAGTCCTCCTGACACTTCTATATTGATCAGTCCTCCTGACACATCTATATTGATCAGTCCTCCTGACACTTCTATATTGATCAGTCCTCCTGATACCTCTATATTGATCAGTCCTCCTGACACTTCTATATTGATCAGTCCTCCTGATACCTCTATATTGATCAGTCCTCCTGACATTCTATATTGATCAGTCCTCCTGACACTTCTATATTGATCAGTCCTCCTGATACCTCTATATTGATCAGTCCTCCTGACACTTCTATATTGATCAGTCCTCCTGACACTTCTATATTGATCAGTCCTCCTGATACCTCTATATTGATCAGTCCTCCTGACACTTCTATATTGATCAGTCCTCCTGACACTTCTATATAATAATAATAATAATAATAATAATTTTTATTTATATAGCGCCAACACTATATTGATCAGTCCTCCTGACACTTCTATATTGATCAGTCCTCCTGACACTTCTATATTGATCAGTCCTCCTGACACTTCTATATTGATCAGTCCTCCTGACACTTCTATATTGATCAGTCCTCCTGACACTTCTATATTGATCAGTCCTCCTGACACTTCTATATTGATCAGTCCTCCTGATACCTCTATATTGATCAGTCCTCCTGACACTTCTATATTGATCAGTCCTCCTGATACCTCTATATTGATCAGTCCTCCTGACATTCTATATTGATCAGTCCTCCTGACACTTCTATATTGATCAGTCCTCCTGACATTTTATATTGATCAGTCCTCCTGACACTTCTATATTGATCAGTCCTCCTGATACCTCTATATTGATCAGTCCTCCTGACACTTCTATATTGATCAGTCCTCCTGACACTTCTATATTGATCAGTCCTCCTGACACTTCTATATTGATCAGTCCTCCTGATACCTCTATATTGATCAGTCCTCCTGACACTTCTATATTGATTAGTCCTCCTGATACCTCTATATTGATCAGTCCTCCTGACAGTCCTCCTGACACTTCTATATTGATCAGTCCTCCTGACACTACTATATTGATCAGTCCTCCTGACACTTCTATATTGATCAGTCCTCCTGACACTTCTATATTGATCAGTCCTCCTGACACTTCTATATTGATCAGTCCTCCTGACACTTCTATATTGATCTGTCCTCCTGACACTTCTATATTGATCTGTCCTCCTGACACTTCAATATTGATCAGTCCTCCTGACACTTCAATATTGATCAGTCCTCCTGACACTTCTATATTGATCAGTCCTCCTGACACTTCTATATTGATCAGTCCTCCTGACACTTCAATATTGATCAGTCCTCCTGACACTTCTATATTGATCATTCCTCCTGACACTTCTATATTGATCAGTCCTCCTGACACATCTATATTGATCAGTCCTCCTGACACTTCTATATTGATCAGTCCTCCTGATACCTCTATATTGATCAGTCCTCCTGACACTTCTATATTGACTAAGGGTTTTTCCATCTGTCTGTCTTTCTGTCTGTCTGTCTTGGAAATCCCACGTCTCTGATTAGTCGAGGCCGCCAGGCCTCGACCAATCAGCGACGGGCACAGCATCGACGTAGAAATCCTGCGTCTCTGATTGACACTTCTATATTGATCAGTCCTCCTGACACTTCTGTATTGATCAGTCCTCCTGACACTTCTATATTGATCAGTCCTCCTGATACTTCTATATTGATCAGTCCTCCTGACACTTCTATATTGATCAGTCCTCCTGACACTTCTATATTGATCAGTCCTCCTGACACTTCTATATTGATCAGTCCTCCTGATACCTCTATATTGATCAGTCCTCCTGACATTCTATATTGATCAGTCCTCCTGACACCTCTATATTGATAAATCCTCCTGACACTTCTATATTGATCATTCCTCCTGACACTTCTGTATTGATCAGTCTTCCTGACACTTCTATATTGATCAGTCCTCCTGACTCCTCTATATTGATCAGTCCTCCTGACACTTCTATATTGATCAGTCTTCCTGACACTTCTATATTGATCAGTCCTCCTGACACTTCTATATTGATCAGTCCTCCTGACACTTCTATATTGATCAGTCCTCCTGACACCTCTATATTGATCAGTCCTCCTGACACTTCTATATTGATCAGTCCTCCTGACACTTCTATATTGATCAGTCCTCCTGACACTTCTATATTGATCAGTCCTCCTGATACCTCTATATTGATCAGTCCTCCTGACACTTCTATATTGATCAGTCCTCCTGATATCTCTATATTGATCAGTCCTCCTGACACTTCTATATTGATCAGTCCTCCTGATACCTCTATATTGATCAGTCCTCCGGACATTCTATATTGAACAGTCCTCCTGATACCTCTATATTGATCAGTCCTCCTGACACTTCTATATTGATCAGTCCTCCTGACACTTCTATATTGATCAGTCCTCCTGACACTTCTATATTGATCAGTCCTCCTGACACTTCTATATTGATCAGTCCTCCTGACACTTCTATATTGATCAGTCCTCCTGACACTTCTATATTGATCAGTCCTCCTGATACCTCTATATTGATCAGTCCTCCTGACACTTCTATATTGATCAGTCCTCCTGATACCTCTATATTGATCAGTCCTCCTGACATTCTATATTGATCAGTCCTCCTGACACTTCTATATTGATCAGTCCTCCTGATACCTCTATATTGATCAGTCCTCCTGACACTTCTATATTGATCAGTCCTCCTGACACTTCTATATTGATCAGTCCTCCTGATACCTCTATATTGATCAGTCCTCCTGACACTTCTATATTGATCAGTCCTCCTGACACTTCTATATTGATCAGTCCTCCTGATGCCTCTATATTGATCAGTCCTCCTGACAGTCCTCCTGACACTTCAATATTGATCAGTCCTCCTGACACTTCTATATTGATCAGTCCTCCTGACACTTCTATATTGATCAGTCCTCCTGACACTTCTATATTGATCAGTCCTCCTGACACTTCTATATTGATCAGTCCTCCTGACACTTCTATATTGATCAGTCCTCCTGATACCTCTATATTGATCAGTCCTCCTGACACTTCTATATTGATCAGTCCTCCTGATACCTCTATATTGATCAGTCCTCCTGACATTCTATATTGATCAGTCCTCCTGACACTTCTATATTGATCAGTCCTCCTGATACCTCTATATTGATCAGTCCTCCTGACACTTCTATATTGATCAGTCCTCCTGACACTTCTATATTGATCAGTCCTCCTGATACCTCTATATTGATCAGTCCTCCTGACACTTCTATATTGATCAGTCCTCCTGACACTTCTATATAATAATAATAATAATAATAATAATAATTTTTATTTATATAGCGCCAACACTATATTGATCAGTCCTCCTGACACTTCTATATTGATCAGTCCTCCTGACACTTCTATATTGATCAGTCCTCCTGACACTTCTATATTGATCAGTCCTCCTGACACTTCTATATTGATCAGTCCTCCTGACACTTCTATATTGATCAGTCCTCCTGACACTTCTATATTGATCAGTCCTCCTGATACCTCTATATTGATCAGTCCTCCTGACACTTCTATATTGATCAGTCCTCCTGATACCTCTATATTGATCAGTCCTCCTGACATTCTATATTGATTAGTCCTCCTGACACTTCTATATTGATCAGTCCTCCTGACACTTCTATATTGATCAGTCCTCCTGAAACCTCTATATTGATCAGTCCTCCTGACACTTCTATATTGATCAGTCCTCCTGATACCTCTATATTGATCAGTCCTCCTGACATTCTATATTGATCAGTCCTCCTGATACCTCTATATTGATCAGTCCTCCTGACACTTCTATATTGATCAGTCCTCCTGACACTTCTATATTGATCAGTCCTCCTGACACTTCTATATTGATCAGTCCTCCTGACACTTCTATATTGATCAGTCCTCCTGACACTTCTATATTGATCAGTCCTCCTGACACTTCTATATTGATCAGTCCTCCTGACACTTCTATATTGATCAGTCCTCCTGACACTTCTATATTGATCAGTCCTCCTGATACCTCTATATTGATCAGTCCTCCTGACATTCTATATTGATCAGTCCTCCTGACACTTCTATATTGATCAGTCCTCCTGACATTTTATATTGATCAGTCCTCCTGACACTTCTATATTGATCAGTCCTCCTGATACCTCTATATTGATCAGTCCTCCTGACACTTCTATATTGATCAGTCCTCCTGACACTTCTATATTGATCAGTCCTCCTGACACTTCTATATTGATCAGTCCTCCTGATACCTCTATATTGATCAGTCCTCCTGACACTTCTATATTGATTAGTCCTCCTGATACCTCTATATTGATCAGTCCTCCTGACAGTCCTCCTGACACTTCTATATTATTCAGTCCTCCTGACACTACTATATTGATCAGTCCTCCTGACACTTCTATATTGATCAGTCCTCCTGACACTTCTATATTGATCAGTCCTCCTGACACTTCTATATTGATCAGTCCTCCTGACACTTCTATATTGATCTGTCCTCCTGACACTTCTATATTGATCTGTCCTCCTGACACTTCAATATTGATCAGTCCTCCTGACACTTCTATATTGATCAGTCCTCCTGACACTTCTATATTGATCAGTCCTCCTGATACCTCTATATTGATCAGTCCTCCTGACACTTCTATATTGATCAGTCCTCCTGACACTTCTATATTGATCAGTCCTCCTGACACTTCTATATTGATCAGTCCTCCTGATACCTCTATATTGATCAGTCCTCCTGACACCTCTATATTGATCAGTCCTCCTGACACTTCTATATTGATTAGTCCTCCTGACACTTCTATATTGATCAGTCCTCCTGACACTTCTATATTGATCAGTCCTCCTGATACCTCTATATTGATCAGTCCTCCTGACACTTCTATATTGATCAGTCCTCCTGATACCTCTATATTGATCAGTCCTCCTGACATTCTATATTGATCAGTCCTCCTGATACCTCTATATTGATCAGTCCTCCTGACACTTCTATATTGATCAGTCCTCCTGACACTTCTATATTGATCAGTCCTCCTGACACTTCTATATTGATCAGTCCTCCTGACACTTCTATATTGATCAGTCCTCCTGACACTTCTATATTGATCAGTCCTCCTGACACTTCTATATTGATCAGTCCTCCTGACACTTCTATATTGATCAGTCCTCCTGACACTTCTATATTGATCAGTCCTCCTGATACCTCTATATTGATCAGTCCTCCTGACACTTCTATATTGATCAGTCCTCCTGATACCTCTATATTGATCAGTCCTCCTGACATTCTATATTGATCAGTCCTCCTGACACTTCTATATTGATCAGTCCTCCTGACATTTTATATTGATCAGTCCTCCTGACACTTCTTTATTGATCAGTCCTCCTGATACCTCTATATTGATCAGTCCTCCTGACACTTCTATATTGATCAGTCCTCCTGACACTTCTATATTGATCAGTCCTCCTGACACTTCTATATTGATCAGTCCTCCTGATACCTCTATATTGATCAGTCCTCCTGACACTTCTATATTGATTAGTCCTCCTGATACCTCTATATTGATCAGTCCTCCTGACAGTCCTCCTGACACTTCTATATTATTCAGTCCTCCTGACACTACTATATTGATCAGTCCTCCTGACACTTCTATATTGATCAGTCCTCCTGACACTTCTATATTGATCAGTCCTCCTGACACTTCTATATTGATCAGTCCTCCTGACACTTCTATATTGATCTCTCCTCCTGACACTTCTATATTGATCTGTCCTCCTGACACTTCAATATTGATCAGTCCTCCTGACACTTCTATATTGATCAGTCCTCCTGACACTTCTATATTGAACAGTCCTCCTGATACCTCTATATTGATCAGTCCTCCTGACACTTCTATATTGATCAGTCCTCCTGATACCTCTATATTGATCAGTCCTCCTGACACTTCTATATTGATCAGTTCTCCTGACACTTCAATATTGATCAGTCCTCCTGACACTTCTATATTGATCAGTCCTCCTGACACTTCTATATTGATCAGTCCTCCTGACACTTCTATATTGATCAGTCCTCCTGACACTTCTATATTGATCAGTCCTCCTGACACTTCTATATTGATCAGTCCTCCTGACACTTCAATATTGATCAGTCCTCCTGACACTTCTATATTGATCAGTCCTCCTGACACTTCTATATTGATCAGTCCTCCTGACACTTCAATATTGATCAGTCCTCCTGACACTTCTATATTGATCATTCCTCCTGACACTTCTATATTGATCAGTCCTCCTGACACATCTATATTGATCAGTCCTCCTGACACTTCTATATTGATCAGTCCTCCTGATACCTCTATATTGATCAGTCCTCCTGACACTTCTATATTGACTAAGGGTTTTTCCATCTGTCTGTCTTTCTGTCTGTCTGTCTTGGAAATCCCACGTCTCTGATTAGTCGAGGCCGCCAGGCCTCGACCAATCAGCGACGGGCACAGCATCGACGTAGAAATCCTGCGTCTCTGATTGACACTTCTATATTGATCAGTCCTCCTGACACTTCTGTATTGATCAGTCCTCCTGACACTTCTATATTGATCAGTCCTCCTGATACTTCTATATTGATCAGTCCTCCTGACACTTCTATATTGATCAGTCCTCCTGACACTTCTATATTGATCAGTCCTCCTGACACTTCTATATTGATTAGTCCTCCTGATACCTCTATATTGATCAGTCTTCCTGACATTCTATATTGATCAGTCCTCCTGACACCTCTATATTGATAAATCCTCCTGACACTTCTATATTGATCAGTCCTCCTGACACTTCTATATTGATCATTCCTCCTGACACTTCTGTATTGATCATTCCTCCTGACACTTCTGTATTGATCATTCCTCCTGACACTTCTATATTGATCAGTCCTCCTGATACCTCTATATTGATCAGTCCTCCTGACACTTCTATATTGATCAGTCCTCCTGACACCACTATATTGATCAGTCCTCCTGACACTTCTATATTGATCAGTCCTCCTGACTCCTCTATATTGATCAGTCCTCCTGACACTTCTATATTGATCAGTCTTCCTGACACTTCTATATTGATCAGTCCTCCTGACACTTCTATATTGATCAGTCCTCCTCACACTTCTATATTGATCAGTCCTCCTGACACCTCTATATTGATCAGTCCTCCTGACACTTCTATATTGATCAGTCCTCCTGACACTTCTATATTGATCAGTCCTCCTGATACCTCTATATTGATCAGTCCTCCTGACACTTCTATATTGATCAGTCCTCCTGACATTCTATATTGATCAGTCCTCCTGACACTTCTATATTGATCAGTCCTCCTCGACCAATCAGCGACGGGCACAGCAACGATGATGTCATAAAGGACGTAGAAATCCCACGTTTCTGATTCAGCGACGGGCACAGTATCGACGTAGATGTCATAATGGTTGCCATGGCGACGATGATGTCATAAAGGTTGCTTCGACCAATCAGGGACGGGAACAGTCTGACGCGAATTCTGGAATCATCATTGTCCATATACTACGGGGACATGCATATTCTAGAATACCCGATGCGTTAGAATCGGGCCACAATCTAGTCTATATATATAATTGTCTAAGGGTTTTTCCGTCTGTCTGTCTGTCTGTCTGTCTGTCCTGGAAATCCCGGCTCTCTGATTGGTCGAGGCCGCCACTTCTGTATTGATCAGTCCTCCTGACACTTCTGTATTGATCAGTCCTCCTGATACCTCTATATTGATCAGTCCTCCTGACACTTCTATATTGATCAGTCCTCCTGATACCTCTATATTGATCAGTCCTCCGGACATTCTATATTGAACAGTCCTCCTGATACCTTTATATTGATCAGTCCTCCTGACACTTCTATATTGATCAGTCCTCCTGACACTTCTATATTGATCAGTCCTCCTGACACTTCTATATTGATCAGTCCTCCTGACACTTCTATATTGATCAGTCCTCCTGACACTTCTATATTGATCAGTCCTCCTGACACTTCTATATTGATCAGTCCTCCTGATACCTCTATATTGATCAGTCCTCCTGACACTTCTATATTGATCAGTCCTCCTGATACCTCTATATTGATCAGTCCTCCTGACATTCTATATTGATCAGTCCTCCTGACACTTCTATATTGATCAGTCCTCCTGATACCTCTATATTGATCAGTCCTCCTGACACGTCTATATTGATCAGTCCTCCTGACACTTCTATATTGATCAGTCCTCCTGACACTTCAATATTGATCAGTCCTCCTGACACTTCAATATTGATCAGTCCTCCTGACACTTCTATATTGATCAGTCCTCCTGACACTTCTATATTGATCAGTCCTCCTGACACTTCTATATTGATCAGTCCTCCTGACACTTCAATATTGATCAGTCCTCCTGACACTTCAATATTGATCAGTCCTCCTGACACTTCTATATTGATCAGTCCTCCTGACACTTCTATATTGATCAGTCCTCCTGACACTTCAATATTGATCAGTCCTCCTGACACTTCTATATTGATCAGTCCTCCTGACACTTCTATATTGATCAGTCCTCCTGACACTTCAATATTGATCAGTCCTCCTGACACTTCTATATTGATCAGTCCTCCTGACACTTCTATATTGATCAGTCCTCCTGACACTTCTGTATTGATCAGTCCTCCTGACACCTCTATATTGATCAGTCCTCCTGACACTTCTATATTGATCAGTCCTCCTGACACTTCTATATTGATCAGTCCTCCTGACACTTCAATATTGATCAGTCCTCCTGACACTTCTATATTGATCAGTCCTCCTGACACTTCTATATTGATCAGTCCTCCTGACACTTCTATATTGATCAGTCCTCCTGACACTTCTATATTGATCAGTCCTCCTGATATCTCTATATTGATCAGTCCTCCTGACACTTCTATATTGATCAGTCCTCCTGATACCTCTATATTGATCAGTCCTCCGGACATTCTATATTGAACAGTCCTCCTGATACCTCTATATTGATCAGTCCTCCTGACACTTCTATATTGATCAGTCCTCCTGACACTTCTATATTGATCAGTCCTCCTGACACTTCTATATTGATCAGTCCTCCTGACACTTCTATATTGATCAGTCCTCCTGACACTTCTATATTGATCAGTCCTCCTGACACTTCTATATTGATCAGTCCTCCTGATACCTCTATATTGATCAGTCCTCCTGACACTTCTATATTGATCAGTCCTCCTGATACCTCTATATTGATCAGTCCTCCTGACATTCTATATTGATCAGTCCTCCTGACACTTCTATATTGATCAGTCCTCCTGATACCTCTATATTGATCAGTCCTCCTGACACTTCTATATTGATCAGTCCTCCTGACACTTCTATATTGATCAGTCCTCCTGATACCTCTATATTGATCAGTCCTCCTGACACTTCTATATTGATCAGTCCTCCTGACACTTCTATATAATAATAATAATAATAATAATAATAATAATAATAATAATTTTTATTTATATAGCGCCAACACTATATTGATCAGTCCTCCTGACACTTCTATATTGATCAGTCCTCCTGATACCTCTATATTGATCAGTCCTCCTGACAGTTTTCCTGACACTTCTATATTGATCAGTCCTCCTGACACTTCTATATTGATCAGTCCTCCTGACACTTCTATATTGATCAGTCCTCCTGACACTTCTATATTGATCAGTCCTCCTGACACTTCAATATTGATCAGTCCTCCTGACACTTCTATATTGATCAGTCCTCCTGACACTTCTATATTGATCTGTCCTCCTGACACTTCAATATTGATCAGTCCTCCTGACACTTCTATATTGAACAGTCCTCCTGACACTTCTATATTGATCAGTCCTCCTGACACTTCTATATTGATCAGTCCTCCTGACACTTCTATATTGATCAGTCCTCCTGACACTTCTATATTGATCAGTCCTCCTGACACTTCTATATTGATCAGTCCTCCTGATACCTCTATATTGATCAGTCCTCCTGACACTTCTATATTGATCAGTCCTCCTGATACCTCTATATTGATCAGTCCTCCTGACATTCTATATTGATCAGTCCTCCTGACACTTCTATATTGATCAGTCCTCCTGATACCTCTATATTGATCAGTCCTCCTGACACTTCTATATTGATCAGTCCTCCTGACACTTCTATATTGATCAGTCCTCCTGATACCTCTATATTGATCAGTCCTCCTGACACTTCTATATTGATCAGTCCTCCTGACACTTCTATATAATAATAATAATAATAATAATAATAATAATTTTTATTTATATAGCGCCAACACTATATTGATCAGTCCTCCTGACACTTCTATATTGATCAGTCCTCCTGATACCTCTATATTGATCAGTCCTCCTGACAGTTTTCCTGACACTTCTATATTGATCAGTCCTCCTGACACTTCTATATTGATCAGTCCTCCTGACACTTCTATATTGATCAGTCCTCCTGATACCTCTATATTGATCAGTCCTCCTGACACTTCTATATTGAACAGTCCTCCTGACACCTCTATATTGATCAGTCCTCCTGACACTTCTATATTGATTAGTCCTCCTGACACTTCTATATTGATCAGTCCTCCTGACACTTCTATATTGATCAGTCCTCCTGACACTTCTATATTGATCAGTCCTCCTGATACCTCTATATTGATCAGTCCTCCTGACACTTCTATATTGATCAGTCCTCCTGATACCTCTATATTGATCAGTCCTCCTGACATTCTATATTGATCAGTCCTCCTGATACCTCTATATTGATCAGTCCTCCTGACACTTCTATATTGATCAGTCCTCCTGACACTTCTATATTGATCAGTCCTCCTGACACTTCTATATTGATCAGTCCTCCTGACACTTCTATATTGATCAGTCCTCCTGACACTTCTATATTGATCAGTCCTCCTGACACTTCTATATTGATCAGTCCTCCTGACACTTCTATATTGATCAGTCCTCCTGACACTTCTATATTGATCAGTCCTCCTGATACCTCTATATTGATCAGTCCTCCTGACACTTCTATATTGATCAGTCCTCCTGATACCTCTATATTGATCAGTCCTCCTGACATTCTATATTGATCAGTCCTCCTGACACTTCTATATTGATTAGTCCTCCTGACATTTTATATTGATCAGTCCTCCTGACACTTCTATATTGATCAGTCCTCCTGATACCTCTATATTGATCAGTCCTCCTGACACTTCTATATTGATCAGTCCTCCTGACACTTCTATATTGATCAGTCCTCCTGACACTTCTATATTGATCAGTCCTCCTGATACCTCTATATTGATCAGTCCTCCTGACACTTCTATATTGATTAGTCCTCCTGATACCTCTATATTGATCAGTCCTCCTGACAGTCCTCCTGACACTTCTATATTGATCAGTCCTCCTGACACTACTATATTGATCAGTCCTCCTGACACTTCTATATTGATCAGTCCTCCTGACACTTCTATATTGATCAGTCCTCCTGACACTTCTATATTGATCAGTCCTCCTGACACTTCTATATTGATCTGTCCTCCTGACACTTCTATATTGATCTGTCCTCCTGACACTTCAATATTGATCAGTCCTCCTGACACTTCTATATTGATCAGTCCTCCTGACACTTCTATATTGAACAGTCCTCCTGATACCTCTATATTGATCAGTCCTCCTGACACTTCTATATTGATCAGTCCTCCTGATACCTCTATATTAATCAGTCCTCCTGACACTTCTATATTGATCAGTTCTCCTGACACTTCAATATTGATCAGTCCTCCTGACACTTCTATATTGATCAGTCCTCCTGATACCTCTATATTGATCTGTCCTCCTGACACTTCAATATTGATCAGTCCTCCTGACACTTCTATATTGATCAGTCCTCCTGACACTTCTATATTGATCAGTCCTCCTGACACTTCTATATTGATCAGTCCTCCTGACACTTCTATATTGATCAGTCCTCCTGACACTTCAATATTGATCAGTCCTCCTGACACTTCTATATTGATCAGTCCTCCTGACACTTCTATATTGATCAGTCCTCCTGACACTTCAATATTGATCAGTCCTCCTGACACTTCTATATTGATCATTCCTCCTGACACTTCTATATTGATCAGTCCTCCTGACACATCTATATTGATCAGTCCTCCTGACACTTCTATATTGATCAGTCCTCCTGATACCTCTATATTGATCAGTCCTCCTGACACCTCTATATTGACTAAGGGTTTTTCCATCTGTCTGTCTTTCTGTCTGTCTGTCTTGGAAATCCCACGTCTCTGATTAGTCGAGGCCGCCAGGCCTCGACCAATCAGCGACGGGCACAGCATCGACGTAGAAATCCTGCGTCTCTGATTGACACTTCTATATTGATCAGTCCTCCTGACACTTCTGTATTGATCAGTCCTCCTGACACTTCTATATTGATCAGTCCTCCTGACACTTCTATATTGATCAGTCCTCCTGACACTTCTATATTGATCAGTCCTCCTGATACCTCTATATTGATCAGTCCTCCTGACATTCTATATTGATCAGTCCTCCTGACACCTCTATATTGATAAATCCTCCTGACACTTCTATATTGATCATTCCTCCTGACACTTCTGTATTGATCAGTCTTCCTGACACTTCTATATTGATCAGTCCTCCTGACACTTCTATATTGATCAGTCCTCCTGACACTTCTATATTGATTAGTCCTCCTGATACCTCTATATTGATCAGTCTTCCTGACATTCTATATTGATCAGTCCTCCTGACACCTCTATATTGATAAATCCTCCTGACACTTCTATATTGATCAGTCCTCCTGACACTTCTATATTGATCATTCCTCCTGACACTTCTGTATTGATCATTCCTCCTGACACTTTTATATTGATCAGTCCTCCTGATACCTCTATATTGATCAGTCCTCCTGACACTTCTATATTGATCAGTCCTCCTGACACCTCTATATTGATCAGTCCTCCTGACACTTCTATATTGATCAGTCCTCCTGACTCCTCTATATTGATCAGTCCTCCTGACACTTCTATATTGATCAGTCTTCCTGACACTTCTATATTGATCAGTCCTCCTGACACTTCTATATTGATCAGTCCTCCTGACACTTCTATATTGATCAGTCCTCCTGACACCTCTATATTGATCAGTCCTCCTGACACTTCTATATTGATCAGTCCTCCTGACACTTCTATATTGATCAGTCCTCCTGACACTTCTATATTGATCAGTCCTCCTGATACCTCTATATTGATCAGTCCTCCTGACACTTCTATATTGATCAGTCCTCCTGATATCTCTATATTGATCAGTCCTCCTGACACTTCTATATTGATCAGTCCTCCTGATACCTCTATATTGATCAGTCCTCCGGACATTCTATATTGAACAGTCCTCCTGATACCTCTATATTGATCAGTCCTCCTGACACTTCTATATTGATCAGTCCTCCTGACACTTCTATATTGATCAGTCCTCCTGACACTTCTATATTGATCAGTCCTCCTGACACTTCTATATTGATCAGTCCTCCTGACACTTCTATATTGATCAGTCCTCCTGACACTTCTATATTGATCAGTCCTCCTGATACCTCTATATTGATCAGTCCTCCTGACACTTCTATATTGATCAGTCCTCCTGATACCTCTATATTGATCAGTCCTCCTGACATTCTATATTGATCAGTCCTCCTGACACTTCTATATTGATCAGTCCTCCTGATACCTCTATATTGATCAGTCCTCCTGACACTTCTATATTGATCAGTCCTCCTGACACTTCTATATTGATCAGTCCTCCTGATACCTCTATATTGATCAGTCCTCCTGACACTTCTATATTGATCAGTCCTCCTGACACTTCTATATTGATCAGTCCTCCTGATGCCTCTATATTGATCAGTCCTCCTGACAGTCCTCCTGACACTTCAATATTGATCAGTCCTCCTGACACTTCTATATTGATCAGTCCTCCTGACACTTCTATATTGATCAGTCCTCCTGACACTTCTATATTGATCAGTCCTCCTGACACTTCTATATTGATCAGTCCTCCTGACACTTCTATATTGATCAGTCCTCCTGATACCTCTATATTGATCACTCCTCCTGACACTTCTATATTGATCAGTCCTCCTGATACCTCTATATTGATCAGTCCTCCTGACATTCTATATTGATCAGTCCTCCTGACACTTCTATATTGATCAGTCCTCCTGATACCTCTATATTGATCAGTCCTCCTGACACTTCTATATTGATCAGTCCTCCTGACACTTCTATATTGATCAGTCCTCCTGACACTTCAATATTGATCAGTCCTCCTGACACTTCAATATTGATCAGTCCTCCTGACACTTCTATATTGATCAGTCCTCCTGACACTTCTATATTGATCAGTCCTCCTGACACTTCTATATTGATCAGTCCTCCTGACACTTCAATATTGATCAGTCCTCCTGACACTTCAATATTGATCAGTCCTCCTGACACTTCTATATTGATCAGTCCTCCTGACACTTCTATATTGATCAGTCCTCCTGACACTTCAATATTGATCAGTCCTCCTGACACTTCTATATTGATCAGTCCTCCTGACACTTCTATATTGATCAGTCCTCCTGACACTTCAATATTGATCAGTCCTCCTGACACTTCTATATTGATCAGTCCTCCTGACACTTCTATATTGATCAGTCCTCCTGACACTTCTGTATTGATCAGTCCTCCTGACACCTCTATATTGATCAGTCCTCCTGACACTTCTATATTGATCAGTCCTCCTGACACTTCTATATTGATCAGTCCTCCTGACACTTCAATATTGATCAGTCCTCCTGACACTTCTATATTGATCAGTCCTCCTGACACTTCTATATTGATCAGTCCTCCTGACACTTCTATATTGATCAGTCCTCCTGACACTTCTATATTGATCAGTCCTCCTGATATCTCTATATTGATCAGTCCTCCTGACACTTCTATATTGATCAGTCCTCCTGATACCTCTATATTGATCAGTCCTCCGGACATTCTATATTGAACAGTCCTCCTGATACCTCTATATTGATCAGTCCTCCTGACACTTCTATATTGATCAGTCCTCCTGACACTTCTATATTGATCAGTCCTCCTGACACTTCTATATTGATCAGTCCTCCTGACACTTCTATATTGATCAGTCCTCCTGACACTTCTATATTGATCAGTCCTCCTGACACTTCTATATTGATCAGTCCTCCTGATACCTCTATATTGATCAGTCCTCCTGACACTTCTATATTGATCAGTCCTCCTGATACCTCTATATTGATCAGTCCTCCTGACATTCTATATTGATCAGTCCTCCTGACACTTCTATATTGATCAGTCCTCCTGATACCTCTATATTGATCAGTCCTCCTGACACTTCTATATTGATCAGTCCTCCTGACACTTCTACATTGATCAGTCCTCCTGATACCTCTATATTGATCAGTCCTCCTGACACTTCTATATTGATCAGTCCTCCTGACACTTCTATATAATAATAATAATAATAATAATAATAATAATAATTTTTATTTATATAGCGCCAACACTATATTGATCAGTCCTCCTGACACTTCTATATTGATCAGTCCTCCTGATACCTCTATATTGATCAGTCCTCCTGACAGTTTTCCTGACACTTCTATATTGATCAGTCCTCCTGACACTTCTATATTGATCAGTCCTCCTGACACTTCTATATTGATCAGTCCTCCTGACACTTCTATATTGATCAGTCCTCCTGACACTTCAATATTGATCAGTCCTCCTGACACTTCTATATTGATCAGTCCTCCTGACACTTCTATATTGATCTGTCCTCCTGACACTTCAATATTGATCAGTCCTCCTGACACTTCTATATTGAACAGTCCTCCTGACACTTCTATATTGATCAGTCCTCCTGACACTTCTATATTGATCAGTCCTCCTGACACTTCTATATTGATCAGTCCTCCTGACACTTCTATATTGATCAGTCCTCCTGACACTTCTATATTGATCAGTCCTCCTGATACCTCTATATTGATCAGTCCTCCTGACACTTCTATATTGATCAGTCCTCCTGATACCTCTATATTGATCAGTCCTCCTGACATTCTATATTGATCAGTCCTCCTGACACTTCTATATTGATCAGTCCTCCTGATACCTCTATATTGATCAGTCCTCCTGACACTTCTATATTGATCAGTCCTCCTGACACTTCTATATTGATCAGTCCTCCTGATACCTCTATATTGATCAGTCCTCCTGACACTTCTATATTGATCAGTCCTCCTGACACTTCTATATAATAATAATAATAATAATAATTTTTATTTATATAGCGCCAACACTATATTGATCAGTCCTCCTGACACTTCTATATTGATCAGTCCTCCTGATACCTCTATATTGATCAGTCCTCCTGACAGTTTTCCTGACACTTCTATATTGATCAGTCCTCCTGACACTTCTATATTGATCAGTCCTCCTGACACTTCTATATTGATCAGTCCTCCTGATACCTCTATATTGATCAGTCCTCCTGACACTTCTATATTGAACAGTCCTCCTGACACCTCTATATTGATCAGTCCTCCTGACACTTCTATATTGATTAGTCCTCCTGACACTTCTATATTGATCAGTCCTCCTGACACTTCTATATTGATCAGTCCTCCTGACACTTCTATATTGATCAGTCCTCCTGATACCTCTATATTGATCAGTCCTCCTGACACTTCTATATTGATCAGTCCTCCTGATACCTCTATATTGATCAGTCCTCCTGACATTCTATATTGATCAGTCCTCCTGATACCTCTATATTGATCAGTCCTCCTGACACTTCTATATTGATCAGTCCTCCTGACACTTCTATATTGATCAGTCCTCCTGACACTTCTATATTGATCAGTCCTCCTGACACTTCTATATTGATCAGTCCTCCTGACACTTCTATATTGATCAGTCCTCCTGACACTTCTATATTGATCAGTCCTCCTGACACTTCTATATTGATCAGTCCTCCTGACACTTCTATATTGATCAGTCCTCCTGATACCTCTATATTGATCAGTCCTCCTGACACTTCTATATTGATCAGTCCTCCTGATACCTCTATATTGATCAGTCCTCCTGACATTCTATATTGATCAGTCCTCCTGACACTTCTATATTGATCAGTCCTCCTGACATTTTATATTGATCAGTCCTCCTGACACTTCTATATTGATCAGTCCTCCTGATACCTCTATATTGATCAGTCCTCCTGACACTTCTATATTGATCAGTCCTCCTGACACTTCTATATTGATCAGTCCTCCTGACACTTCTATATTGATCAGTCCTCCTGATACCTCTATATTGATCAGTCCTCCTGACACTTCTATATTGATTAGTCCTCCTGATACCTCTATATTGATCAGTCCTCCTGACAGTCCTCCTGACACTTCTATATTGATCAGTCCTCCTGACACTACTATATTGATCAGTCCTCCTGACACTTCTATATTGATCAGTCCTCCTGACACTTCTATATTGATCAGTCCTCCTGACACTTCTATATTGATCAGTCCTCCTGACACTTCTATATTGATCTGTCCTCCTGACACTTCTATATTGATCTGTCCTCCTGACACTTCAATATTGATCAGTCCTCCTGACACTTCAATATTGATCAGTCCTCCTGACACTTCTATATTGATCAGTCCTCCTGACACTTCTATATTGATCAGTCCTCCTGACACTTCAATATTGATCAGTCCTCCTGACACTTCTATATTGATCATTCCTCCTGACACTTCTATATTGATCAGTCCTCCTGACACATCTATATTGATCAGTCCTCCTGACACTTCTATATTGATCAGTCCTCCTGATACCTCTATATTGATCAGTCCTCCTGACACTTCTATATTGACTAAGGGTTTTTCCATCTGTCTGTCTTTCTGTCTGTCTGTCTTGGAAATCCCACGTCTCTGATTAGTCGAGGCCGCCAGGCCTCGACCAATCAGCGACGGGCACAGCATCGACGTAGAAATCCTGCGTCTCTGATTGACACTTCTATATTGATCAGTCCTCCTGACACTTCTGTATTGATCAGTCCTCCTGACACTTCTATATTGATCAGTCCTCCTGATACTTCTATATTGATCAGTCCTCCTGACACTTCTATATTGATCAGTCCTCCTGACACTTCTATATTGATCAGTCCTCCTGACACTTCTATATTGATCAGTCCTCCTGATACCTCTATATTGATCAGTCCTCCTGACATTCTATATTGATCAGTCCTCCTGACACCTCTATATTGATAAATCCTCCTGACACTTCTATATTGATCATTCCTCCTGACACTTCTGTATTGATCAGTCTTCCTGACACTTCTATATTGATCAGTCCTCCTGACACTTCTATATTGATCAGTCCTCCTGACACTTCTATATTGATTAGTCCTCCTGATACCTCTATATTGATCAGTCTTCCTGACATTCTATATTGATCAGTCCTCCTGACACCTCTATATTGATAAATCCTCCTGACACTTCTATATTGATCAGTCCTCCTGACACTTCTATATTGATCATTCCTCCTGACACTTCTGTATTGATCATTCCTCCTGACACTTTTATATTGATCAGTCCTCCTGATACCTCTATATTGATCAGTCCTCCTGACACTTCTATATTGATCAGTCCTCCTGACACCTCTATATTGATCAGTCCTCCTGACACTTCTATATTGATCAGTCCTCCTGACTCCTCTATATTGATCAGTCCTCCTGACACTTCTATATTGATCAGTCTTCCTGACACTTCTATATTGATCAGTCCTCCTGACACTTCTATATTGATCAGTCCTCCTGACACTTCTATATTGATCAGTCCTCCTGACACCTCTATATTGATCAGTCCTCCTGACACTTCTATATTGATCAGTCCTCCTGACACTTCTATATTGATCAGTCCTCCTGACACTTCTATATTGATCAGTCCTCCTGATACCTCTATATTGATCAGTCCTCCTGACACTTCTATATTGATCAGTCCTCCTGATATCTCTATATTGATCAGTCCTCCTGACACTTCTATATTGATCAGTCCTCCTGATACCTCTATATTGATCAGTCCTCCGGACATTCTATATTGAACAGTCCTCCTGATACCTCTATATTGATCAGTCCTCCTGACACTTCTATATTGATCAGTCCTCCTGACACTTCTATATTGATCAGTCCTCCTGACACTTCTATATTGATCAGTCCTCCTGACACTTCTATATTGATCAGTCCTCCTGACACTTCTATATTGATCAGTCCTCCTGACACTTCTATATTGATCAGTCCTCCTGATACCTCTATATTGATCAGTCCTCCTGACACTTCTATATTGATCAGTCCTCCTGATACCTCTATATTGATCAGTCCTCCTGACATTCTATATTGATCAGTCCTCCTGACACTTCTATATTGATCAGTCCTCCTGATACCTCTATATTGATCAGTCCTCCTGACACTTCTATATTGATCAGTCCTCCTGACACTTCTATATTGATCAGTCCTCCTGATACCTCTATATTGATCAGTCCTCCTGACACTTCTATATTGATCAGTCCTCCTGACACTTCTATATTGATCAGTCCTCCTGATGCCTCTATATTGATCAGTCCTCCTGACAGTCCTCCTGACACTTCAATATTGATCAGTCCTCCTGACACTTCTATATTGATCAGTCCTCCTGACACTTCTATATTGATCAGTCCTCCTGACACTTCTATATTGATCAGTCCTCCTGACACTTCTATATTGATCAGTCCTCCTGACACTTCTATATTGATCAGTCCTCCTGATACCTCTATATTGATCAGTCCTCCTGACACTTCTATATTGATCAGTCCTCCTGATACCTCTATATTGATCAGTCCTCCTGACATTCTATATTGATCAGTCCTCCTGACACTTCTATATTGATCAGTCCTCCTGATACCTCTATATTGATCAGTCCTCCTGACACTTCTATATTGATCAGTCCTCCTGACACTTCTATATTGATCAGTCCTCCTGATACCTCTATATTGATCAGTCCTCCTGACACTTCTATATTGATCAGTCCTCCTGACACTTCTATATAATAATAATAATAATAATAATAATAATAATAATTTTTATTTATATAGCGCCAACACTATATTGATCAGTCCTCCTGACACTTCTATATTGATCAGTCCTCCTGATACTTCTATATTGATCAGTCCTCCTGACAGTTTTCCTGACACTTCTATATTGATCAGTCCTCCTGACACTTCAATATTGATCAGTCCTCCTGACACTTCTATATTGATCAGTCCTCCTGACACTTCTATATTGATCAGTCCTCCTGACACTTCTATATTGATCAGTCCTCCTGACACTTCAATATTGATCAGTCCTCCTGACACTTCAATATTGATCAGTCCTCCTGACACTTCTATATTGATCTGTCCTCCTGACACTTCAATATTGATCAGTCCTCCTGACACTTCTATATTGATCAGTCCTCCTGACACTTCTATATTGAACAGTCCTCCTGACACTTCTATATTGAACAGTCCTCCTGACACTTCTATATTGATCAGTCCTCCTGATACCTCTATATTGATCAGTCCTCCTGACACTTCTATATTGAACAGTCCTCCTGATACCTCTATATTGAACAGTCCTCCTGACATTCTATATTGATCAGTCCTCCTGATACCTCTATATTGATCAGTCCTCCTGACACTTCTATATTGATCAGTCCTCCTGACACTTCTATATTGATCAGTCCTCCTGACACTTCTATATTGATCAGTCCTCCTGACACTTCTATATTGATCAGTCCTCCTGACACTTCTATATTGATCAGTCCTCCTGACACTTCTATACTGATCAGTCCTCTTGACACTTCAATATTGATCAGTCCTCCTGACACTTCTATATTGATCAGTCCTCCTGATACTTCTATATTGATCAGTCCTCCTGACACTTCTATATTGATCAGTCCTCCTGATACCTCTATATTGATCAGTCCTCCTGACACTTCTATATTGATCAGTCCTCCTGACACTTCAATATTGATCAGTCCTCCTGACACTTCTATATTGATCAGTCCTCCTGATACCTCTATATTGATCAGTCCTCCTGACACCTCTATATTGATCAGTCCTCCTGACACTTCTATATTGATTAGTCCTCCTGACACTTCTATATTGATCAGTCCTCCTGACACTTCTATATTGATCAGTCCTCCTGATACCTCTATATTGATCAGTCCTCCTGACACTTCTATATTGATCAGTCCTCCTGATACCTCTATATTGATCAGTCCTCCTGACATTCTATATTGATCAGTCCTCCTGATACCTCTATATTGATCAGTCCTCCTGACACTTCTATATTGATCAGTCCTCCTGACACTTCTATATTGATCAGTCCTCCTGACACTTCTATATTGATCAGTCCTCCTGACACTTCTATATTGATCAGTCCTCCTGACACTTCTATATTGATCAGTCCTCCTGACACTTCTATATTGATCAGTCCTCCTGACACTTCTATATTGATCAGTCCTCCTGACACTTCTATATTGATCAGTCCTCCTGATACCTCTATATTGATCAGTCCTCCTGACACTTCTATATTGATCAGTCCTCCTGATACCTCTATATTGATCAGTCCTCCTGACATTCTATATTGATCAGTCCTCCTGACACTTCTATATTGATCAGTCCTCCTGACATTTTATATTGATCAGTCCTCCTGACACTTCTATATTGATCAGTCCTCCTGATACCTCTATATTGATCAGTCCTCCTGACACTTCTATATTGATCAGTCCTCCTGACACTTCTATATTGATCAGTCCTCCTGACACTTCTATATTGATCAGTCCTCCTGATACCTCTATATTGATCAGTCCTCCTGACACTTCTATATTGATTAGTCCTCCTGATACCTCTATATTGATCAGTCCTCCTGACAGTCCTCCTGACACTTCTATATTATTCAGTCCTCCTGACACTACTATATTGATCAGTCCTCCTGACACTTCTATATTGATCAGTCCTCCTGACACTTCTATATTGATCAGTCCTCCTGACACTTCTATATTGATCAGTCCTCCTGACACTTCTATATTGATCAGTCCTCCTGACACTTCTATATTGATCAGTCCTCCTGACACTTCTATATTGATCAGTCCTCCTGACACTTCTATATTGATCAGTCCTCCTGATACCTCTATATTGATCAGTCCTCCTGACACTTCTATATTGATCAGTCCTCCTGACACTTCTATATTGATCAGTCCTCCTGACACTTCTATATTGATCAGTCCTCCTGATACCTCTATATTGATCAGTCCTCCTGACACTTCTATATTGATCAGTCCTCCTGACACTTCAATATTGATCAGTCCTCCTGACACTTCTATATTGATCAGTCCTCCTGATACCTCTATATTGATCAGTCCTCCTGACACCTCTATATTGATCAGTCCTCCTGACACTTCTATATTGATTAGTCCTCCTGACACTTCTATATTGATCAGTCCTCCTGACACTTCTATATTGATCAGTCCTCCTGATACCTCTATATTGATCAGTCCTCCTGACACTTCTATATTGATCAGTCCTCCTGATACCTCTATATTGATCAGTCCTCCTGACATTCTATATTGATCAGTCCTCCTGATACCTCTATATTGATCAGTCCTCCTGACACTTCTATATTGATCAGTCCTCCTGACACTTCTATATTGATCAGTCCTCCTGACACTTCTATATTGATCAGTCCTCCTGACACTTCTATATTGATCAGTCCTCCTGACACTTCTATATTGATCAGTCCTCCTGACACTTCTATATTGATCAGTCCTCCTGACACTTCTATATTGATCAGTCCTCCTGACACTTCTATATTGATCAGTCCTCCTGATACCTCTATATTGATCAGTCCTCCTGACACTTCTATATTGATCAGTCCTCCTGATACCTCTATATTGATCAGTCCTCCTGACATTCTATATTGATCAGTCCTCCTGACACTTCTATATTGATCAGTCCTCCTGACATTTTATATTGATCAGTCCTCCTGACACTTCTATATTGATCAGTCCTCCTGATACCTCTATATTGATCAGTCCTCCTGACACTTCTATATTGATCAGTCCTCCTGACACTTCTATATTGATCAGTCCTCCTGACACTTCTATATTGATCAGTCCTCCTGATACCTCTATATTGATCAGTCCTCCTGACACTTCTATATTGATTAGTCCTCCTGATACCTCTATATTGATCAGTCCTCCTGACAGTCCTCCTGACACTTCTATATTATTCAGTCCTCCTGACACCACTATATTGATCAGTCCTCCTGACACTTCTATATTGATCAGTCCTCCTGACACTTCTATATTGATCAGTCCTCCTGACACTTCTATATTGATCAGTCCTCCTGACACTTCTATATTGATCTGTCCTCCTGACACTTCTATATTGATCTGTCCTCCTGACACTTCAATATTGATCAGTCCTCCTGACACTTCTATATTGATCAGTCCTCCTGACACTTCTATATTGAACAGTCCTCCTGATACCTCTATATTGATCAGTCCTCCTGACACTTCTATATTGATCAGTCCTCCTGATACCTCTATATTGATCAGTCCTCCTGACACTTCTATATTGATCAGTTCTCCTGACACTTCAATATTGATCAGTCCTCCTGACACTTCTATATTGATCAGTCCTCCTGACACTTCTATATTGATCAGTCCTCCTGACACTTCTATATTGATCAGTCCTCCTGACACTTCTATATTGATCAGTCCTCCTGACACTTCTATATTGATCAGTCCTCCTGACACTTCAATATTGATCAGTCCTCCTGACACTTCTATATTGATCAGTCCTCCTGACACTTCTATATTGATCAGTCCTCCTGACACTTCAATATTGATCAGTCCTCCTGACACTTCTATATTGATCATTCCTCCTGACACTTCTATATTGATCATTCCTCCTGACACATCTATATTGATCAGTCCTCCTGACACTTCTATATTGATCAGTCCTCCTGATGCCTCTATATTGATCAGTCCTCCTGACAGTCCTCCTGACACTTCAATATTGATCAGTCCTCCTGACACTTCTATATTGATCAGTCCTCCTGACACTTCTATATTGATCAGTCCTCCTGACACTTCTATATTGATCAGTCCTCCTGACACTTCTATATTGATCAGTCCTCCTGACACTTCTATATTGATCAGTCCTCCTGATACCTCTATATTGATCAGTCCTCCTGACACTTCTATATTGATCAGTCCTCCTGATACCTCTATATTGATCAGTCCTCCTGACATTCTATATTGATCAGTCCTCCTGACACTTCTATATTGATCAGTCCTCCTGATACCTCTATATTGATCAGTCCTCCTGACACTTCTATATTGATCAGTCCTCCTGACACTTCTATATTGATCAGTCCTCCTGATACCTCTATATTGATCAGTCCTCCTGACACTTCTATATTGATCAGTCCTCCTGACACTTCTATATAATAATAATAATAATAATAATAATAATAATAATTTTTATTTATATAGCGCCAACACTATATTGATCAGTCCTCCTGACACTTCTATATTGATCAGTCCTCCTGATACTTCTATATTGATCAGTCCTCCTGACAGTTTTCCTGACACTTCTATATTGATCAGTCCTCCTGACACTTCAATATTGATCAGTCCTCCTGACACTTCTATATTGATCAGTCCTCCTGACACTTCTATATTGATCAGTCCTCCTGACACTTCTATATTGATCAGTCCTCCTGACACTTCAATATTGATCAGTCCTCCTGACACTTCAATATTGATCAGTCCTCCTGACACTTCTATATTGATCTGTCCTCCTGACACTTCAATATTGATCAGTCCTCCTGACACTTCTATATTGATCAGTCCTCCTGACACTTCTATATTGAACAGTCCTCCTGACACTTCTATATTGAACAGTCCTCCTGACACTTCTATATTGATCAGTCCTCCTGATACCTCTATATTGATCAGTCCTCCTGACACTTCTATATTGAACAGTCCTCCTGATACCTCTATATTGAACAGTCCTCCTGACACTTCTATATTGATCAGTCCTCCTGACACTTCTATATTGATCAGTCCTCCTGACACTTCTATATTGATCAGTCCTCCTGATACCTCTATATTGATCAGTCCTCCTGACACCTCTATATTGATCAGTCCTCCTGACACTTCTATATTGATTAGTCCTCCTGACACTTCTATATTGATCAGTCCTCCTGACACTTCTATATTGATCAGTCCTCCTGATACCTCTATATTGATCAGTCCTCCTGACACTTCTATATTGATCAGTCCTCCCGATACCTCTATATTGATCAGTCCTCCTGACATTCTATATTGATCAGTCCTCCTGATACCTCTATATTGATCAGTCCTCCTGACACTTCTATATTGATCAGTCCTCCTGACACTTCAATATTGATCAGTCCTCCTGACACTTCTATATTGATCAGTCCTCCTGATACCTCTATATTGATCAGTCCTCCTGACACCTCTATATTGATCAGTCCTCCTGACACTTCTATATTGATTAGTCCTCCTGACACTTCTATATTGATCAGTCCTCCTGACACTTCTATATTGATCAGTCCTCCTGATACCTCTATATTGATCAGTCCTCCTGACACTTCTATATTGATCAGTCCTCCCGATACCTCTATATTGATCAGTCCTCCTGACATTCTATATTGATCAGTCCTCCTGATACCTCTATATTGATCAGTCCTCCTGACACTTCTATATTGATCAGTCCTCCTGACACTTCTATATTGATCAGTCCTCCTGACACTTCTATATTGATCAGTCCTCCTGACACTTCTATATTGATCAGTCCTCCTGACACTTCTATATTGATCAGTCCTCCTGACACTTCTATATTGATCAGTCCTCCTGACACTTCTATATTGATCAGTCCTCCTGACACTTCTATATTGATCAGTCCTCCTGATACCTCTATATTGATCAGTCCTCCTGACACTTCTATATTGATCAGTCCTCCTGATACCTCTATATTGATCAGTCCTCCTGACATTCTATATTGATCAGTCCTCCTGACACTTCTATATTGATCAGTCCTCCTGACATTTTATATTGATCAGTCCTCCTGACACTTCTATATTGATCAGTCCTCCTGATACCTCTATATTGATCAGTCCTCCTGACACTTCTATATTGATCAGTCCTCCTGACACTTCTATATTGATCAGTCCTCCTGACACTTCTATATTGATCAGTCCTCCTGATACCTCTATATTGATCAGTCCTCCTGACACTTCTATATTGATTAGTCCTCCTGATACCTCTATATTGATCAGTCCTCCTGACAGTCCTCCTGACACTTCTATATTATTCAGTCCTCCTGACACTACTATATTGATCAGTCCTCCTGACACTTCTATATTGATCAGTCCTCCTGACACTTCTATATTGATCAGTCCTCCTGACACTTCTATATTGATCAGTCCTCCTGACACTTCTATATTGATCTGTCCTCCTGACACTTCTATATTGATCTGTCCTCCTGACACTTCAATATTGATCAGTCCTCCTGACACTTCTATATTGATCAGTCCTCCTGACACTTCTATATTGATCAGTCCTCCTGATACCTCTATATTGATCAGTCCTCCTGACACTTCTATATTGATCAGTCCTCCTGACACTTCAATATTGATCAGTCCTCCTGACACTTCTATATTGATCAGTCCTCCTGATACCTCTATATTGATCAGTCCTCCTGACACCTCTATATTGATCAGTCCTCCTGACACTTCTATATTGATTAGTCCTCCTGACACTTCTATATTGATCAGTCCTCCTGACACTTCTATATTGATCACTCCTCCTGATACCTCTATATTGATCAGTCCTCCTGACACTTCTATATTGATCAGTCCTCCTGATACCTCTATATTGATCAGTCCTCCTGACATTCTATATTGATCAGTCCTCCTGATACCTCTATATTGATCAGTCCTCCTGACACTTCTATATTGATCAGTCCTCCTGACACTTCTATATTGATCAGTCCTCCTGACACTTCTATATTGATCAGTCCTCCTGACACTTCTATATTGATCAGTCCTCCTGACACTTCTATATTGATCAGTCCTCCTGACACTTCTATATTGATCAGTCCTCCTGACACTTCTATATTGATCAGTCCTCCTGACACTTCTATATTGATCAGTCCTCCTGATACCTCTATATTGATCAGTCCTCCTGACACTTCTATATTGATCAGTCCTCCTGATACCTCTATATTGATCAGTCCTCCTGACATTCTATATTGATCAGTCCTCCTGACACTTCTATATTGATCAGTCCTCCTGACATTTTATATTGATCAGTCCTCCTGACACTTCTATATTGATCAGTCCTCCTGATACCTCTATATTGATCAGTCCTCCTGACACTTCTATATTGATCAGTCCTCCTGACACTTCTATATTGATCAGTCCTCCTGACACTTCTATATTGATCAGTCCTCCTGATACCTCTATATTGATCAGTCCTCCTGACACTTCTATATTGATTAGTCCTCCTGATACCTCTATATTGATCAGTCCTCCTGACAGTCCTCCTGACACTTCTATATTATTCAGTCCTCCTGACACCACTATATTGATCAGTCCTCCTGACACTTCTATATTGATCAGTCCTCCTGACACTTCTATATTGATCAGTCCTCCTGACACTTCTATATTGATCAGTCCTCCTGACACTTCTATATTGATCTGTCCTCCTGACACTTCTATATTGATCTGTCCTCCTGACACTTCAATATTGATCAGTCCTCCTGACACTTCTATATTGATCAGTCCTCCTGACACTTCTATATTGAACAGTCCTCCTGATACCTCTATATTGATCAGTCCTCCTGACACTTCTATATTGATCAGTCCTCCTGATACCTCTATATTGATCAGTCCTCCTGACACTTCTATATTGATCAGTTCTCCTGACACTTCAATATTGATCAGTCCTCCTGACACTTCTATATTGATCAGTCCTCCTGACACTTCTATATTGATCAGTCCTCCTGACACTTCTATATTGATCAGTCCTCCTGACACTTCTATATTGATCAGTCCTCCTGACACTTCTATATTGATCAGTCCTCCTGACACTTCAATATTGATCAGTCCTCCTGACACTTCTATATTGATCAGTCCTCCTGACACTTCTATATTGATCAGTCCTCCTGACACTTCAATATTGATCAGTCCTCCTGACACTTCTATATTGATCATTCCTCCTGACACTTCTATATTGATCAGTCCTCCTGACACATCTATATTGATCAGTCCTCCTGACACTTCTATATTGATCAGTCCTCCTGATACCTCTATATTGATCAGTCCTCCTGACACTTCTATATTGACTAAGGGTTTTTCCATCTGTCTGTCTTTCTGTCTGTCTGTCTTGGAAATCCCACGTCTCTGATTAGTCGAGGCCGCCAGGCCTCGACCAATCAGCGACGGGCACAGCATCGACGTAGAAATCCTGCGTCTCTGATTGACACTTCTATATTGATCAGTCCTCCTGACACTTCTGTATTGATCAGTCCTCCTGACACTTCTATATTGATCAGTCCTCCTGATACTTCTATATTGATCAGTCCTCCTGACACTTCTATATTGATCAGTCCTCCTGACACTTCTATATTGATCAGTCCTCCTGACACTTCTATATTGATTAGTCCTCCTGATACCTCTATATTGATCAGTCTTCCTGACATTCTATATTGATCAGTCCTCCTGACACCTCTATATTGATAAATCCTCCTGACACTTCTATATTGATCAGTCCTCCTGACACTTCTATATTGATCATTCCTCCTGACACTTCTGTATTGATCATTCCTCCTGACACTTCTGTATTGATCATTCCTCCTGACACTTCTATATTGATCAGTCCTCCTGATACCTCTATATTGATCAGTCCTCCTGACACTTCTATATTGATCAGTCCTCCTGACACCACTATATTGATCAGTCCTCCTGACACTTCTATATTGATCAGTCCTCCTGACTCCTCTATATTGATCAGTCCTCCTGACACTTCTATATTGATCAGTCCTCCTGACACTTCTATATTGATCAGTCTTCCTGACACTTCTATATTGATCAGTCCTCCTGACACTTCTATATTGATCAGTCCTCCTCACACTTCTATATTGATCAGTCCTCCTGACACCTCTATATTGATCAGTCCTCCTGACACTTCTATATTGATCAGTCCTCCTGACACTTCTATATTGATCAGTCCTCCTGATACCTCTATATTGATCAGTCCTCCTGACACTTCTATATTGATCAGTCCTCCTGACATTCTATATTGATCAGTCCTCCTGACACTTCTATATTGATCAGTCCTCCTCGACCAATCAGCGACGGGCACAGCAACGATGATGTCATAAAGGACGTAGAAATCCCACGTTTCTGATTCAGCGACGGGCACAGTATCGACGTAGATGTCATAATGGTTGCCATGGCGACGATGATGTCATAAAGGTTGCTTCGACCAATCAGGGACGGGAACAGTCTGACGCGAATTCTGGAATCATCATTGTCCATATACTACGGGGACATGCATATTCTAGAATACCCGATGCGTTAGAATCGGGCCACAATCTAGTCTATATATATAATTGTCTAAGGGTTTTTCCGTCTGTCTGTCTGTCTGTCTGTCTGTCCTGGAAATCCCGGCTCTCTGATTGGTCGAGGCCGCCACTTCTGTATTGATCAGTCCTCCTGACACTTCTGTATTGATCAGTCCTCCTGATACCTCTATATTGATCAGTCCTCCTGACACTTCTATATTGATCAGTCCTCCTGATACCTCTATATTGATCAGTCCTCCGGACATTCTATATTGAACAGTCCTCCTGATACCTCTATATTGATCAGTCCTCCTGACACTTCTATATTGATCAGTCCTCCTGACACTTCTATATTGATCAGTCCTCCTGACACTTCTATATTGATCAGTCCTCCTGACACTTCTATATTGATCAGTCCTCCTGACACTTCTATATTGATCAGTCCTCCTGACACTTCTATATTGATCAGTCCTCCTGATACCTCTATATTGATCAGTCCTCCTGACACTTCTATATTGATCAGTCCTCCTGATACCTCTATATTGATCAGTCCTCCTGACATTCTATATTGATCAGTCCTCCTGACACTTCTATATTGATCAGTCCTCCTGATACCTCTATATTGATCAGTCCTCCTGACACTTCTATATTGATCAGTCCTCCTGACACTTCAATATTGATCAGTCCTCCTGACACTTCAATATTGATCAGTCCTCCTGACACTTCTATATTGATCAGTCCTCCTGACACTTCTATATTGATCAGTCCTCCTGACACTTCTATATTGATCAGTCCTCCTGACACTTCAATATTGATCAGTCCTCCTGACACTTCAATATTGATCAGTCCTCCTGACACTTCTATATTGATCAGTCCTCCTGACACTTCTATATTGATCAGTCCTCCTGACACTTCAATATTGATCAGTCCTCCTGACACTTCTATATTGATCAGTCCTCCTGACACTTCTATATTGATCAGTCCTCCTGACACTTCAATATTGATCAGTCCTCCTGACACTTCTATATTGATCAGTCCTCCTGAGACTTCTATATTGATCAGTCCTCCTGACACTTCTGTATTGATCAGTCCTCCTGACACCTCTATATTGATCAGTCCTCCTGACACTTCTATATTGATCAGTCCTCCTGACACTTCTATATTGATCAGTCCTCCTGACACTTCAATATTGATCAGTCCTCCTGACACTTCTATATTGATCAGTCCTCCTGACACTTCTATATTGATCAGTCCTCCTGACACTTCTATATTGATCAGTCCTCCTGACACTTCTATATTGATCAGTCCTCCTGATATCTCTATATTGATCAGTCCTCCTGACACTTCTATATTGATCAGTCCTCCTGATACCTCTATATTGATCAGTCCTCCGGACATTCTATATTGAACAGTCCTCCTGATACCTCTATATTGATCAGTCCTCCTGACACTTCTATATTGATCAGTCCTCCTGACACTTCTATATTGATCAGTCCTCCTGACACTTCTATATTGATCAGTCCTCCTGACACTTCTATATTGATCAGTCCTCCTGACACTTCTATATTGATCAGTCCTCCTGACACTTCTATATTGATCAGTCCTCCTGATACCTCTATATTGATCAGTCCTCCTGACACTTCTATATTGATCAGTCCTCCTGATACCTCTATATTGATCAGTCCTCCTGACATTCTATATTGATCAGTCCTCCTGACACTTCTATATTGATCAGTCCTCCTGATACCTCTATATTGATCAGTCCTCCTGACACTTCTATATTGATCAGTCCTCCTAACACTTCTATATTGATCAGTCCTCCTGATACCTCTATATTGATCAGTCCTCCTGACACTTCTATATTGATCAGTCCTCCTGACACTTCTATATAATAATAATAATAATAATAATAATAATAATAATAATTTTTATTTATATAGCGCCAACACTATATTGATCAGTCCTCCTGACACTTCTATATTGATCAGTCCTCCTGATACCTCTATATTGATCAGTCCTCCTGACAGTTTTCCTGACACTTCTATATTGATCAGTCCTCCTGACACTTCTATATTGATCAGTCCTCCTGACACTTCTATATTGATCAGTCCTCCTGACACTTCTATATTGATCAGTCCTCCTGACACTTCAATATTGATCAGTCCTCCTGACACTTCTATATTGATCAGTCCTCCTGACACTTCTATATTGATCTGTCCTCCTGACACTTCAATATTGATCAGTCCTCCTGACACTTCTATATTGAACAGTCCTCCTGACACTTCTATATTGATCAGTCCTCCTGACACTTCTATATTGATCAGTCCTCCTGACACTTCTATATTGATCAGTCCTCCTGACACTTCTATATTGATCAGTCCTCCTGACACTTCTATATTGATCAGTCCTCCTGATACCTCTATATTGATCAGTCCTCCTGACACTTCTATATTGATCAGTCCTCCTGATACCTCTGTTAAGTCCTTCTCAGTCCCTGGCTTACTAGAGGTAGGGATCCAGAGTAAATGACACGCAAACAAGGTATTGTGTGATCATATACAGGGGAAGCCCAGGAGCACATCTCCCTCTCTGGGCTTTGCCCTCCCTTTATATAGAAAAGAATTATACTTTTACAGACATGCGCACAAGCGCTCATATTTCACTATCTCTTACATAAACAATCTATACCAGTCTTTATCAGTAGAAAGTTACATCATCTAGAAGGTGAATAAAGGCTGCTATTGAAAGAAGGAATGCACACATGATTACTTCCATAAAAGGAAATGTCAAGTCAGCAGAAATGTATCTTGTTGTAAGCGAGATTTCTCAGGAAGAAGACAAGATGGATTGTTTTAGTTCAGTCTGATCTCCACAATTCCCCCCTTTGACATTTTCTTTTATTTATTTTATTACCACAGGGCCAAAGACAAAGCCTTTATTTGGTATTACACATGTACATGCTTGTATTCAATAAGAGAATCAAATCTAGTATTAATTCTTCCGTTTAACTCTCGCAACCTTTTCTTTGTTTTGCAATAAGTACAGATATTACAAAGGGATAGCAAAATAAGCGCAATAATCAGTATTAGCAAAGGATAACATAAGAGAAGAAGGAAAAAAAAAAAAAACTTTATACTCTTGCATCTATTACACAAAGTTTATCTGTGCATACTGAGATACTCTTGAGCACAATCTGGAATAGTACGTATATGACTACAATAATCATAACTATATGTATTATGCTCTGCATAATCCCAGCAACCCACCCACCGATTCCTCTGAACCAGTTGGCTGGGTTAAGAAAAGAGAAGGTATCTGACCACCAGCTATCCTTATTCTGGTCATTGTCTTTGTCATACTGATCTCTGAGTCGTTGTACGTCCTTTAATTTAAATGTCATACTCATAGTACTATTCGGGTCTATATAATGACAGCAGGTGGGTCCGATGATTTGACACATACCCCCTTGTGAGGCAGTTAGGTAATCCAATACCAGGGTATGTTGGTTAGTGACTATTATAAGCTGATTCTGTACAGCTATACTAGTATTTAATATGTCCAATATATCCCAGATCTGATCATCTAGATAATCCGTGGCTCTAACTAATTTATCCCACATTTGTGTTAACATAGGATAAATAAAAATGGTACTAGCAATTTTGTTAGGAATTCCCATTTGTACTATATGTGGCCTCCCCGAGGGACGTGGTGAGTTATCTGCAGCTCTTTTATACAGTGTGTGCTTGGGCACGGCTTGCATATTCACTTGTTTATTTGAAATTATGAATGTAGCCGGGGTTAGGCGTCCTAATGTACAAGTACCCTTTATACCTACGGGAAGCCATTTATATGCTCCTTCTCCGCATATCCAAAATGTACCTTCAGGCAGATCCCATAGAGCTGAGTGCTGCAATACCAATCTGTGAGCCAAGTCCACAAATCTAGATACATTCTGAAGCATACACCAAGAGGGTTTTTGTCCCAAGGGGCTACAGTACCCGACTGCGGGATTCCCACATACAGGCATTCCTTTGATATACTCATCGGATTTATTACAAACCAGGTTCCCCAGCTTACTTGTACAACTGTTTGCATCACCTTGGGGGAACAATTTAGAATGTTTCCATTTTCTATTATGTATGTATCTTTCCAATACTACAGGTTTGAAAGCATCAGAGGGGGGGACGGTTGTACTGAAACTAAGCTGTAGATTTTCTGTGGGGACCTGTCCTAAATTAGTTAATCCAGTCTTATTTCTAGGTACCCATTTTCCTCCCCTAAATGCTAAATATTGTAGATGTGTGTTACTCCCTGAGAGATTACCCTGCCACCAAGGAAATTCTACCCATCCCACAATTGGTATGGCGATTGTAGTATTCCATAGCCTAGCATTACCAATTTGGTTGTTGGCCAGGTTGTCTGAACAATTAGGCCAAGCGAATATTTCTTCTGCTAATACGGGAACTGCTAGAAAAGGTATACTTGTGGCTGATACCGGCGAATGGGTACAGATCCAACAATCTGTCAGGGTTTGTGTATTGTTTAACAAGTCATGCACTAATTTTCTATGATGTTGTACGAATCTATTGTTCAAAGGGGCTAGAGAATTCAGTCTATCCCACGCCTCCGTTGAGGTTATCATTATTAACATCAATATCATGAGTTTATACTGCTTTTCTTGCAATGGCTTGCATGTATCCATGATGCCTTTCCTTCAAGCTTGACTGATGTAGGTGTTGTCAACAGGACTTGGAAGGGTCCGTCAAACCTTGGTTCTAGAGCCTTTCTGGTGTGTCTTTTTACATAGACTTGATCACCTGGTTCCAACTTGTGACTTCCTTCTGTGTTGTCAGGATCTGGAAGGGAAGCAAAAACTTGTGCATGCACCTTAGTTAATTGTTTCTGAAGATTTTGCACATAAGAAGTCAATGACTCAATATTTAACACAAGTTGCTGTGGAAAATAACATCCTAAATTGGCAGTCCTGCCAAACAAAATTTCATATGGAGACAGTTTAGTCTTACCCCTTGGGGTATTGCGTATTGAGTAAAGGGCCAGTGAAAGGCATTCTGTCCAAGGCTTTCCTGTTTCAGCCATGGCTTTCTGTATTTTTAATTTTAAAGTTCCATTCATGCGTTCCACCTTACCAGAACTTTGAGGATGATACGGAGTGTGTAACTGACTTTCAACACCCAACATTTTCAGTACATTTTGAAATATTTCTCCAGTAAAATGAGTACCCCTATCTGACTCGATCACTTCAGGGAGACCGTAACGGGGTATCAGTTCGGCAACTAGCTTTACAGCAGTGTTTTTAGCTGAAGCCTTCCGAACTGGATAGGCCTCTGGCCACCCCGAGAACATGTCCACACATACCAACACATACTCATACCCATTACTTTTTGGCAGCTGGATAAAGTCTATTTGTAATCGCTGAAACGGGTAGAGAGGTCGGACGTGGTGCTTCATAGGGGTCTTTGCTGTCTGTCCGGGATTATGTGTCAGGCATATAGCGCATGCAGCACAATAGTCTCTTGCATAGTTGCCAAAACCTGGAGCCAACCAGACTTGCTTTGCCAGTAGTGTCATTGCATTTGCAGACACATGAGTAGGGTGGTGCAGTCCACCAACTACAATCGGATACCAGGCTCTAGGTAGACATATTAGTCCATCTTTCTTCCAAATTCCCGCTTGTTCTTCTGCCCCTTCCTTTTTCCACCTGTCCCTCTCCTCTTCTCCTGCATCTTCCTGTGCTTGTCTCAGTCTATCTTCAGTATTTTCTGTGAGGTTTACAGTATGGACCTGTTGTAAGGGTTTGACTGCTGCTGCTTTGGCTGCTTTATCAGCCCTATCATTTCCCCTAGATTCCCTAGTGTCGAGTCTCACATGTGCAGCTACCTTGATTACTGCTACTTCTTTTGTTTCTTGTGCAGCCTCTAAGATCTGTTTGATCAGAGAAGCATGTTTTACAGGTTGTCCTGACGCTGTCATGTAACCTCTAGCTCTCCAGATTACTCCAAAATCAAACACAATACCATGTGCATACCTAGAATCAGTGTATATATTAGCTGTCTGGTTCTCAGCTATTTTAAGAGCTTCAATCAATGCTGTTAGTTCTGCTTCTTGTGCAGATTGTTTCGGTGGAAGTGGTTCTGCTTTGAGAGTTTCAGATTCTGACACAACTGCATACCCTGTATGGAAGTTACCTGTGTCATCTGCAAACCTACTACCATCTATAAACAGCTCTAAATCTGGATTTTGAAGTGGTGTTTCGGATACATTGGGTAAGCCTACCGTTTCTTGTAAAATGAGCTCTGTACAATCATGTGTGTCTGTAGGGAAAAAATTTGCGTGTGGATCAGTGTCCTTATTCCCCCCTTCAGACTCGAGAGGTAGCAGTGTAGCTAAATTGAGAGTCTGAAGCCTAGCAAATGTGATAGTAGAGGGGAGCAACAAAGAACACTGTAGCCGCAAATGTCTGGCCATGGAAATGTGTTTTGGTTGGACCTGGTTTAATATCCCATAAACATCATGTGTAGTTTGAACTGTGAGTGGATACTCTAGAACAATTTCTGATGCTTTGTCCAACAATAGTGAGACAGCAACAACTACACGTACACAGGTTGGCGCTGCTCTAGCTACGGGATCTAACCTTGCTGAAAGATATGCAATTGGTCTTTGTTTCCCTGCATGCTTCTGGGTAAGAACTCCTGTAGCATGGGAATCAACTTCTGCAGCCATAAGCTGAAACGGTTTGGTGTAGTCTGGTAGCCCTAACGCTGGAGCTGAAACAAGGGCATCTTTTAATTGTTGGAACGAAATCTGACCTTCTTTTGTCAACAAATAAGGTTCACTTTTTACACAGTCATACAGTGGTTGCATTAGTTGACTTGCATGTATAATCCATTGTCTACAATGAGACACTATTCCTAAAAATGCTCGTAGCTGTTTATGATTTCTAGGCTCATTCATCTGTCTTATTGCTTCAGTTCTTTGAGGTGTAAGATGCTTTTTACCTTGAGAAATGCAATGACCTAGAAAGACCACTTTGGTCTGACAAACTTGTAGCTTTTGTCTATTCACTTTACACCCTTCTTTTTCTAAAAAACATAGTAAACTCACAGTGGACCTTTCTGCAGTTTCTAGATCTGGGCAGCAAAGTAGTAGGTCATCCACATACTGCAAAATTACTACCTGTGGTTCGGGTTCAAACCTCTGAAGGACTGTTTGTAGGGCATTTGAATAAAGAGTAGGGGAGTGTATCATTCCCTGTGGAAGGCGTGTCCACGCCAACTGTTTGCCCTTAAATGTAAATGCAAACAAATGCCAACTATCTTGGTGTAAAGGAACCGAGAAAAATGCATTTGAAAGATCTATTACAGTAAATACTTGAGAACTGGCTGGTATCTGTGATAGTAACGTATGAGGATTGGGTACAACTGGGGTGATTGGATCTAGAACTTTGTTTATTTCTCTTAGATCATGTACCATACGATATTTGGGCATAGAACTCTTATCAAGAGTTCTCTTTTTGACTGGATACAGAGGAGTGTTAGCAGGTGATTGTATCTCTACCAAAACTCCTTTCTCTCTATATCCCTCTATCTGTTTTGTAATCGCTAGTTCCTGCTGGGCACTCACAGGGTATTGTCTGAGCTGTGGGAGAACAGTTCCTGGTTGCACAGATAGTTTTACAGGAGAGATATGCAATAGTCCCACATCGGTGTCACCCTGTGCCCACAGTGTTTCTGGGACCGTTGAGAGGTCTAGATCTGTGGTGTACTCTTTTTCTTCAGTATAATCCTCAAAAGCCTGAATTCTAACATATTGTTCTAATGTTTCTGCATCATCAGGGATAGTCAGTATAACTGTGCCATCTTCCCTAAAATTGATGTTAGCTTCTAATTTCTTTAGGACATCAGTTCCTAACAAACATGTTGGGGCACCTCTGGCATACAAAAATCTGGATGCAAAACATTTAGGTCCTAATGAGACCTCTAGGGGCACAGTGTATGGCAGTGTTCGAATTACCCCATCATAACCCTCAGCAAAAGTTGTTTGTTCTGAAATATCTTCCGGATTCGGAAGAAAATCTTGATTCAAAATTGAGGAAGTTGCACCTGTATCTATCAAAAATGGAATCTCTCTCCCCCCCACATTCACCTGTATCATAGGTCTTCTAGCTGGTAGGGAAGTTTGTAACACATCGAGTCAATCTGAATCTGGTATGGGACCATCTATGATGGTAGATTTCTGCTGGTTGTCCGTTTGGGGAGGGTTATTTCTGGGAACAAATTTGCCTGACTTTATATCTGCCAACTTCTTCCTGCACTCTCTTTGGAAATGACCTGGCTTTTTACAGTAGTGGCAAGCAAAGTTGTGTCTCACTCTTCCTCCTGTATTAGCTTGTGCTATTCTAACAGGCTTACGATTCTCTCTCATATCCATGACTATTCCTAAACATCGTTGTTTCACAATATTTGGTTGTTCAATTGTTCTCCAATCTGGAGTAGAGGATTTAAATTTTTCTCTGATTTTCGGATCTAGCCCCTCTATTAATTGTTTTGTAAAAAGTCTCCTTACTGAAGCATCAGTCAAATCCAATCCTTCATCCCTAAAGCTATTTTCTAATTCTTGACTATATTCTTCAATACTTTGCCCAAATTTCTGCATAATCACACCCGTAGATCCCCTTTCCCTCTGTTTTTCTCTCATGAAAATTATTAATGCCTCTGTGAACTGGGTACCTGATGCTTCTGTCTGTAAGGCACCCCCTTCTGCCACTGGTCTATTGGGCTGTAGGTGTGTCAATAATTCCTGAAAAAGTCCGGGGGACATTTTCATTCTACATAATTCTTCCCCGTCCGCCCAGACCCCAGCATGAGTCTGCATGATTTGTTGTATGTATTGTGCAAATCGGATGGGATATTGAGTGGGATCAGGCGCATTATGCAGGAGGGACATACCTTCAGCAGGGGACCAAGGAAAATACTGTCGGGTCTGGTGATATCTAGTTCCCATTACCCCGTCAGCACCAGGTTCCCTAAAGGGTCTTGGTACTACCCTAACAGGGGCAAGTACAGCGCCATGTCTAGGTGTACCACAGACTAGGCAATCATTTCTCCAATCTGGATTTTGTTGTCCACAGTGTGAACATACCCATCCTCCTACCCCACCAAGATTGGGATACAAGGCTGGAAATTGTTTTCCTCCTTCTGCTCCTCCAGATGGTACAAATGATTGGGCTTTTGGATCTAGGTAAGGTGGTGGGATTATGTCACAACTTTTTCCCTTCCCCATAATCCATTTGGAAGTGTCTGGATCATACTTCCAATTCTCCTCTTTAGCTGTTTTTGAGACCTCTATCATACAGTGTATGATTTCTTCCCACCCATTGTCTTTGATAATTCCACCTCGTTCTTTACTCAGTCTTTCCCATTCAGTGCTAAACATAAGTGCTTCTGAAATTCCCAATTTTTCTCTTACCCTTCTAATCTGACTTCTGACTGTCTTCCCACATCTTTCCTGTATGATATCTGCTGCTTCCACTTGTCCTAAGACGGTTTTTGTCTGTTTATTTCCCATTTTTCTTTTTTTTTTCAATATTAGCTATTTCTACCCCAGGTGACGTTTGGACAATCACTTATCCTAGGTGATGTCTCGTTGCCTTCTCTCCTAGGGAGCTAAAATATTGAAGGGCTGATCTGCTCCATTCTTTCTAATGTGCAGAATGTACTTAAGTGCTATTATGCACGCAAACAGACCCAGCAACACCATACAGATCACAAAACTTTCTGTGTCAGTTAGCATACTTGTCCCAGGCTCATGGACCCGCGTCCTGGGCTCATTCTATCAAACCTTATCCAGAAATGAAGGAGGTTAAGCACTTAAATGAGAGTCAAGCATGGGCGGAGGTCTCCCCGAAAGGACGCAACCACATGACCCAGTTAGGCTGACTTCCGTGTATAAGGCTTATACCCCAACTATTTCGGCTTATTTTTCTACGCACTTTTGCTCTTCTTTCACAACATACCACAACCTTAACACTGTTCACACACTGCCAGGGACAGGACTCATAAATCTATACAATATAGTAACCCGAGTTTTATAGGTATCTACTCACTACTAGACTAACCCAGCGTGACACGGCTCATAGAGATCTTTCGGATAATACAAGGCAGATAAAAGAGAACTAATAATGTCTCTTACCTGGCCAGGTTTTTCAGTTCATTTGCCGTCCATTATCCCAGATCTCCATTGTCCGTATCTGCAGGTGAATCTCGAGTAGACACTCTCGCCTCGGGTCCCTGTTCGGTGCGCCAAAGAAATGTTAAGTCCTTCTCAGTCCCTGGCTTACTAGAGGTAGGGATCCAGAGTAAATGACACGCAAACAAGGTATTGTGTGATCATATACAGGGGAAGCCCAGGAGCACATCTCCCTCTCTGGGCTTTGCCCTCCCTTTATATAGAAAAGAATTATACTTTTACAGACATGCGCACAAGCGCTCATATTTCACTATCTCTTACATAAACAATCTATACCAGTCTTTATCAGTAGAAAGTTACATCATCTAGAAGGTGAATAAAGGCTGCTATTGAAAGAAGGAATGCACACATGATTACTTCCATAAAAGGAAATGTCAAGTCAGCAGAAATGTATCTTGTTGTAAGCGAGATTTCTCAGGAAGAAGACAAGATGGATTGTTTTAGTTCAGTCTGATCTCCACACCTCTATATTGATCAGTCCTCCTGACATTCTATATTGATCAGTCCTCCTGACACTTCTATATTGATCAGTCCTCCTGATACCTCTATATTGATCAGTCCTCCTGACACTTCTATATTGATCAGTCCTCCTGACACTTCTATATTGATCAGTCCTCCTGATACCTCTATATTGATCAGTCCTCCTGACACTTCTATATTGATCAGTCCTCCTGACACTTCTATATAATAATAATAATAATAATAATAATAATAATTTTTATTTATATAGCGCCAACACTATATTGATCAGTCCTCCTGACACTTCTATATTGATCAGTCCTCCTGATACCTCTATATTGATCAGTCCTCCTGACAGTTTTCCTGACACTTCTATATTGATCAGTCCTCCTGACACTTCTATATTGATCAGTCCTCCTGACACTTCTATATTGATCAGTCCTCCTGATACCTCTATATTGATCAGTCCTCCTGACACTTCTATATTGAACAGTCCTCCTGACACCTCTATATTGATCAGTCCTCCTGACACTTCTATATTGATTAGTCCTCCTGACACTTCTATATTGATCAGTCCTCCTGACACTTCTATATTGATCAGTCCTCCTGACACTTCTATATTGATCAGTCCTCCTGATACCTCTATATTGATCAGTCCTCCTGACACTTCTATATTGATCAGTCCTCCTGATACCTCTATATTGATCAGTCCTCCTGACATTCTATATTGATCAGTCCTCCTGATACCTCTATATTGATCAGTCCTCCTGACACTTCTATATTGATCAGTCCTCCTGACACTTCTATATTGATCAGTCCTCCTGACACTTCTATATTGATCAGTCCTCCTGACACTTCTATATTGATCAGTCCTCCTGACACTTCTATATTGATCAGTCCTCCTGACACTTCTATATTGATCAGTCCTCCTGACACTTCTATATTGATCAGTCCTCCTGACACTTCTATATTGATCAGTCCTCCTGATACCTCTATATTGATCAGTCCTCCTGACACTTCTATATTGATCAGTCCTCCTGATACCTCTATATTGATCAGTCCTCCTGACATTCTATATTGATCAGTCCTCCTGACACTTCTATATTGATCAGTCCTCCTGACATTTTATATTGATCAGTCCTCCTGACACTTCTATATTGATCAGTCCTCCTGATACCTCTATATTGATCAGTCCTCCTGACACTTCTATATTGATCAGTCCTCCTGACACTTCTATATTGATCAGTCCTCCTGACACTTCTATATTGATCAGTCCTCCTGATACCTCTATATTGATCAGTCCTCCTGACACTTCTATATTGATTAGTCCTCCTGATACCTCTATATTGATCAGTCCTCCTGACAGTCCTCCTGACACTTCTATATTGATCAGTCCTCCTGACACTACTATATTGATCAGTCCTCCTGACACTTCTATATTGATCAGTCCTCCTGACACTTCTATATTGATCAGTCCTCCTGACACTTCTATATTGATCAGTCCTCCTGACACTTCTATATTGATCTGTCCTCCTGACACTTCTATATTGATCTGTCCTCCTGACACTTCAATATTGATCAGTCCTCCTGACACTTCTATATTGATCAGTCCTCCTGACACTTCTATATTGAACAGTCCTCCTGATACCTCTATATTGATCAGTCCTCCTGACACTTCTATATTGATCAGTCCTCCTGATACCTCTATATTGATCAGTCCTCCTGACACTTTTATATTGATCAGTTCTCCTGACACTTCAATATTGATCAGTCCTCCTGACACTTCTATATTGATCAGTCCTCCTGATACCTCTATATTGATCTGTCCTCCTGACACTTCAATATTGATCAGTCCTCCTGACACTTCTATATTGATCAGTCCTCCTGACACTTCTATATTGATCAGTCCTCCTGACACTTCTATATTGATCAGTCCTCCTGACACTTCTATATTGATCAGTCCTCCTGACACTTCAATATTGATCAGTCCTCCTGACACTTCTATATTGATCAGTCCTCCTGACACTTCTATATTGATCAGTCCTCCTGACACTTCAATATTGATCAGTCCTCCTGACACTTCTATATTGATCATTCCTCCTGACACTTCTATATTGATCAGTCCTCCTGACACATCTATATTGATCAGTCCTCCTGACACTTCTATATTGATCAGTCCTCCTGATACCTCTATATTGATCAGTCCTCCTGACACTTCTATATTGATCAGTCCTCCTGACACATCTATATTGATCAGTCCTCCTGACACTTCTATATTGATCAGTCCTCCTGATACCTCTATATTGATCAGTCCTCCTGACACTTCTATATTGACTAAGGGTTTTTCCATCTGTCTGTCTTTCTGTCTGTCTGTCTTGGAAATCCCACGTCTCTGATTAGTCGAGGCCGCCAGGCCTCGACCAATCAGCGACGGGCACAGCATCGACGTAGAAATCCTGCGTCTCTGATTGACACTTCTATATTGATCAGTCCTCCTGACACTTCTGTATTGATCAGTCCTCCTGACACTTCTATATTGATCAGTCCTCCTGACACTTCTATATTGATCAGTCCTCCTGACACTTCTATATTGATCAGTCCTCCTGATACCTCTATATTGATCAGTCCTCCTGACATTCTATATTGATCAGTCCTCCTGACACCTCTATATTGATAAATCCTCCTGACACTTCTATATTGATCATTCCTCCTGACACTTCTGTATTGATCAGTCTTCCTGACACTTCTATATTGATCAGTCCTCCTGACACTTCCATATTGATCAGTCCTCCTGACACTTCTATATTGATTAGTCCTCCTGATACCTCTATATTGATCAGTCTTTCTGATATTCTATATTGATCAGTCCTCCTGACACCTCTATATTGATAAATCCTCCTGACACTTCTATATTGATCAGTCCTCCTGACACTTCTATATTGATCATTCCTCCTGACACTTCTGTATTGATCATTCCTCCTGACACTTTTATATTGATCAGTCCTCCTGATACCTCTATATTGATCAGTCCTCCTGACACTTCTATATTGATCAGTCCTCCTGACACCTCTATATTGATCAGTCCTCCTGACACTTCTATATTGATCAGTCCTCCTGACTCCTCTATATTGATCAGTCCTCCTGACACTTCTATATTGATCAGTCTTCCTGACACTTCTATATTGATCAGTCCTCCTGACACTTCTATATTGATCAGTCCTCCTGACACTTCTATATTGATCAGTCCTCCTGACACCTCTATATTGATCAGTCCTCCTGACACTTCTATATTGATCAGTCCTCCTGACACTTCTATATTGATCAGTCCTCCTGACACTTCTATATTGATCAGTCCTCCTGATACCTCTATATTGATCAGTCCTCCTGACACTTCTATATTGATCAGTCCTCCTGATATCTCTATATTGATCAGTCCTCCTGACACTTCTATATTGATCAGTCCTCCTGATACCTCTATATTGATCAGTCCTCCGGACATTCTATATTGAACAGTCCTCCTGATACCTCTATATTGATCAGTCCTCCTGACACTTCTATATTGATCAGTCCTCCTGACACTTCTATATTGATCAGTCCTCCTGACACTTCTATATTGATCAGTCCTCCTGACACTTCTATATTGATCAGTCCTCCTGACACTTCTATATTGATCAGTCCTCCTGACACTTCTATATTGATCAGTCCTCCTGATACCTCTATATTGATCAGTCCTCCTGACACTTCTATATTGATCAGTCCTCCTGATACCTCTATATTGATCAGTCCTCCTGACATTCTATATTGATCAGTCCTCCTGACACTTCTATATTGATCAGTCCTCCTGATACCTCTATATTGATCAGTCCTCCTGACACTTCTATATTGATCAGTCCTCCTGACACTTCTATATTGATCAGTCCTCCTGATACCTCTATATTGATCAGTCCTCCTGACACTTCTATATTGATCAGTCCTCCTGACACTTCTATATTGATCAGTCCTCCTGATGCCTCTATATTGATCAGTCCTCCTGACAGTCCTCCTGACACTTCAATATTGATCAGTCCTCCTGACACTTCTATATTGATCAGTCCTCCTGACACTTCTATATTGATCAGTCCTCCTGACACTTCTATATTGATCAGTCCTCCTGACACTTCTATATTGATCAGTCCTCCTGACACTTCTATATTGATCAGTCCTCCTGATACCTCTATATTGATCAGTCCTCCTGACACTTCTATATTGATCAGTCCTCCTGATACCTCTATATTGATCAGTCCTCCTGACATTCTATATTGATCAGTCCTCCTGACACTTCTATATTGATCAGTCCTCCTGATACCTCTATATTGATCAGTCCTCCTGACACTTCTATATTGATCAGTCCTCCTGACACTTCTATATAATAATAATAATAATAATAATAATAATAATTTTTATTTATATAGCGCCAACACTATATTGATCAGTCCTCCTGACACTTCTATATTGATCAGTCCTCCTGATACTTCTATATTGATCAGTCCTCCTGACAGTTTTCCTGACACTTCTATATTGATCAGTCCTCCTGACACTTCAATATTGATCAGTCCTCCTGACACTTCTATATTGATCAGTCCTCCTGACACTTCTATATTGATCAGTCCTCCTGACACTTCTATATTGATCAGTCCTCCTGACACTTCAATATTGATCAGTCCTCCTGACACTTCAATATTGATCAGTCCTCCTGACACTTCTATATTGATCTGTCCTCCTGACACTTCAATATTGATCAGTCCTCCTGACACTTCTATATTGATCAGTCCTCCTGACACTTCTATATTGAACAGTCCTCCTGACACTTCTATATTGAACAGTCCTCCTGACACTTCTATATTGATCAGTCCTCCTGATACCTCTATATTGATCAGTCCTCCTGACACTTCTATATTGAACAGTCCTCCTGATACCTCTATATTGAACAGTCCTCCTGACATTCTATATTGATCAGTCCTCCTGATACCTCTATATTGATCAGTCCTCCTGACACTTCTATATTGATCAGTCCTCCTGACACTTCTATATTGATCAGTCCTCCTGACACTTCTATATTGATCAGTCCTCCTGACACTTCTATATTGATCAGTCCTCCTGACACTTCTATATTGATCAGTCCTCCTGACACTTCTATACTGATCAGTCCTCCTGACACTTCAATATTGATCAGTCCTCCTGACACTTCTATATTGATCAGTCCTCCTGATACCTCTATATTGATCAGTCCTCCTGACACTTCTATATTGATCAGTCCTCCTGATACCTCTATATTGATCAGTCCTCCTGACACTTCTATATTGATCAGTCCTCCTGACACTTCAATATTGATCAGTCCTCCTGACACTTCTATATTGATCAGTCCTCCTGATACCTCTATATTGATCAGTCCTCCTGACACCTCTATATTGATCAGTCCTCCTGACACTTCTATATTGATTAGTCCTCCTGACACTTCTATATTGATCAGTCCTCCTGACACTTCTATATTGATCAGTCCTCCTGATACCTCTATATTGATCAGTCCTCCTGACACTTCTATATTGATCAGTCCTCCTGATACCTCTATATTGATCAGTCCTCCTGACATTCTATATTGATCAGTCCTCCTGATACCTCTATATTGATCAGTCCTCCTGACACTTCTATATTGATCAGTCCTCCTGACACTTCTATATTGATCAGTCCTCCTGACACTTCTATATTGATCAGTCCTCCTGACACTTCTATATTGATCAGTCCTCCTGACACTTCTATATTGATCAGTCCTCCTGACACTTCTATATTGATCAGTCCTCCTGACACTTCTATATTGATCAGTCCTCCTGACACTTCTATATTGATCAGTCCTCCTGATACCTCTATATTGATCAGTCCTCCTGACACTTCTATATTGATCAGTCCTCCTGATACCTCTATATTGATCAGTCCTCCTGACATTCTATATTGATCAGTCCTCCTGACACTTCTATATTGATCAGTCCTCCTGACATTTTATATTGATCAGTCCTCCTGACACTTCTATATTGATCAGTCCTCCTGATACCTCTATATTGATCAGTCCTCCTGACACTTCTATATTGATCAGTCCTCCTGACACTTCTATATTGATCAGTCCTCCTGATACCTCTATATTGATCAGTCCTCCTGACACTTCTATATTGATTAGTCCTCCTGATACCTCTATATTGATCAGTCCTCCTGACAGTCCTCCTGACACTTCTATATTGATCAGTCCTCCTGATGCCTCTATATTGATCAGTCCTCCTGACAGTCCTCCTGACACTTCAATATTGATCAGTCCTCCTGACACTTCTATATTGATCAGTCCTCCTGACACTTCTATATTGATCAGTCCTCCTGACACTTCTATATTGATCAGTCCTCCTGACACTTCTATATTGATCAGTCCTCCTGACACTTCTATATTGATCAGTCCTCCTGATACCTCTATATTGATCAGTCCTCCTGACACTTCTATATTGATCAGTCCTCCTGATACCTCTATATTGATCAGTCCTCCTGACATTCTATATTGATCAGTCCTCCTGACACTTCTATATTGATCAGTCCTCCTGATACCTCTATATTGATCAGTCCTCCTGACACTTCTATATTGATCAGTCCTCCTGACACTTCTATATTGATCAGTCCTCCTGATACCTCTATATTGATCAGTCCTCCTGACACTTCTATATTGATCAGTCCTCCTGACACTTCTATATAATAATAATAATAATAATAATAATAATAATAATTTTTATTTATATAGCGCCAACACTATATTGATCAGTCCTCCTGACACTTCTATATTGATCAGTCCTCCTGATACTTCTATATTGATCAGTCCTCCTGACAGTTTTCCTGACACTTCTATATTGATCAGTCCTCCTGACACTTCAATATTGATCAGTCCTCCTGACACTTCTATATTGATCAGTCCTCCTGACACTTCTATATTGATCAGTCCTCCTGACACTTCTATATTGATCAGTCCTCCTGACACTTCAATATTGATCAGTCCTCCTGACACTTCAATATTGATCAGTCCTCCTGACACTTCTATATTGATCTGTCCTCCTGACACTTCAATATTGATCAGTCCTCCTGACACTTCTATATTGATCAGTCCTCCTGACACTTCTATATTGAACAGTCCTCCTGACACTTCTATATTGAACAGTCCTCCTGACACTTCTATATTGATCAGTCCTCCTGATACCTCTATATTGATCAGTCCTCCTGACACTTCTATATTGAACAGTCCTCCTGATACCTCTATATTGAACAGTCCTCCTGACATTCTATATTGATCAGTCCTCCTGATACCTCTATATTGATCAGTCCTCCTGACACTTCTATATTGATCAGTCCTCCTGACACTTCTATATTGATCAGTCCTCCTGACACTTCTATATTGATCAGTCCTCCTGACACTTCTATATTGATCAGTCCTCCTGACACTTCTATATTGATCAGTCCTCCTGACACTTCTATACTGATCAGTCCTCCTGACACTTCAATATTGATCAGTCCTCCTGACACTTCTATATTGATCAGTCCTCCTGATACCTCTATATTGATCAGTCCTCCTGACACTTCTATATTGATCAGTCCTCCTGATACCTCTATATTGATCAGTCCTCCTGACACTTCTATATTGATCAGTCCTCCTGACACTTCAATATTGATCAGTCCTCCTGACACTTCTATATTGATCAGTCCTCCTGATACCTCTATATTGATCAGTCCTCCTGACACCTCTATATTGATCAGTCCTCCTGACACTTCTATATTGATTAGTCCTCCTGACACTTCTATATTGATCAGTCCTCCTGACACTTCTATATTGATCAGTCCTCCTGATACCTCTATATTGATCAGTCCTCCTGACACTTCTATATTGATCAGTCCTCCTGATACCTCTATATTGATCAGTCCTCCTGACATTCTATATTGATCAGTCCTCCTGATACCTCTATATTGATCAGTCCTCCTGACACTTCTATATTGATCAGTCCTCCTGACACTTCTATATTGATCAGTCCTCCTGACACTTCTATATTGATCAGTCCTCCTGACACTTCTATATTGATCAGTCCTCCTGACACTTCTATATTGATCAGTCCTCCTGACACTTCTATATTGATCAGTCCTCCTGACACTTCTATATTGATCAGTCCTCCTGACACTTCTATATTGATCAGTCCTCCTGATACCTCTATATTGATCAGTCCTCCTGACACTTCTATATTGATCAGTCCTCCTGATACCTCTATATTGATCAGTCCTCCTGACATTCTATATTGATCAGTCCTCCTGACACTTCTATATTGATCAGTCCTCCTGACATTTTATATTGATCAGTCCTCCTGACACTTCTATATTGATCAGTCCTCCTGATACCTCTATATTGATCAGTCCTCCTGACACTTCTATATTGATCAGTCCTCCTGACACTTCTATATTGATCAGTCCTCCTGATACCTCTATATTGATCAGTCCTCCTGACACTTCTATATTGATTAGTCCTCCTGATACCTCTATATTGATCAGTCCTCCTGACAGTCCTCCTGACACTTCTATATTATTCAGTCCTCCTGACACTACTATATTGATCAGTCCTCCTGACACTTCTATATTGATCAGTCCTCCTGACACTTCTATATTGATCAGTCCTCCTGACACTTCTATATTGATCAGTCCTCCTGACACTTCTATATTGATCTGTCCTCCTGACACTTCTATATTGATCTGTCCTCCTGACACTTCAATATTGATCAGTCCTCCTGACACTTCTATATTGATCAGTCCTCCTGACACTTCTATATTGAACAGTCCTCCTGATACCTCTATATTGATCAGTCCTCCTGACACTTCTATATTGATCAGTCCTCCTGATACCTCTATATTGATCAGTCCTCCTGACACTTCTATATTGATCAGTTCTCCTGACACTTCAATATTGATCAGTCCTCCTGACACTTCTATATTGATCAGTCCTCCTGACACTTCTATATTGATCAGTCCTCCTGACACTTCTATATTGATCAGTCCTCCTGACACTTCTATATTGATCAGTCCTCCTGACACTTCTATATTGATCAGTCCTCCTGACACTTCAATATTGATCAGTCCTCCTGACACTTCTATATTGATCAGTCCTCCTGACACTTCTATATTGATCAGTCCTCCTGACACTTCAATATTGATCAGTCCTCCTGACACTTCTATATTGATCATTCCTCCTGACACTTCTATATTGATCAGTCCTCCTGACACATCTATATTGATCAGTCCTCCTGACACTTCTATATTGATCAGTCCTCCTGATACCTCTATATTGATCAGTCCTCCTGACACTTCTATATTGACTAAGGGTTTTTCCATCTGTCTGTCTTTCTGTCTGTCTGTCTTGGAAATTCCACGTCTCTGATTAGTCGAGGCCGCCAGGCCTCGACCAATCAGCGACGGGCACAGCATCGACGTAGAAATCCTGCGTCTCTGATTGACACTTCTATATTGATCAGTCCTCCTGACACTTCTGTATTGATCAGTCCTCCTGACACTTCTATATTGATCAGTCCTCCTGATACTTCTATATTGATCAGTCCTCCTGACACTTCTATATTGATCAGTCCTCCTGACACTTCTATATTGATCAGTCCTCCTGACACTTCTATATTGATTAGTCCTCCTGATACCTCTATATTGATCAGTCTTCCTGACATTCTATATTGATCAGTCCTCCTGACACCTCTATATTGATAAATCCTCCTGACACTTCTATATTGATCAGTCCTCCTGACACTTCTATATTGATCATTCCTCCTGACACTTCTGTATTGATCATTCCTCCTGACACTTCTGTATTGATCATTCCTCCTGACACTTCTATATTGATCAGTCCTCCTGATACCTCTATATTGATCAGTCCTCCTGACACTTCTATATTGATCAGTCCTCCTGACACCTCTATATTGATCAGTCCTCCTGACACTTCTATATTGATCAGTCCTCCTGACTCCTCTATATTGATCAGTCCTCCTGACACTTCTATATTGATCAGTCTTCCTGACACTTCTATATTGATCAGTCCTCCTGACACTTCTATATTGATCAGTCCTCCTGACACTTCTATATTGATCAGTCCTCCTGACACCTCTATATTGATCAGTCCTCCTGACACTTCTATATTGATCAGTCCTCCTGACACTTCTATATTGATCAGTCCTCCTGATACCTCTATATTGATCAGTCCTCCTGACACTTCTATATTGATCAGTCCTCCTGACATTCTATATTGATCAGTCCTCCTGACACTTCTATATTGATCAGTCCTCCTCGACCAATCAGCGACGGGCACAGCAACGATGATGTCATAAAGGACGTAGAAATCCCACGTTTCTGATTCAGCGACGGGCACAGTATCGACGTAGATGTCATAATGGTTGCCATGGCGACGATGATGTCATAAAGGTTGCTTCGACCAATCAGGGACGGGAACAGTCTGACGCGAATTCTGGAATCATCATTGTCCATATACTACGGGGACATGCATATTCTAGAATACCCGATGCGTTAGAATCGGGCCACAATCTAGTCTATATATATAATTGTCTAAGGGTTTTTCCGTCTGTCTGTCTGTCTGTCTGTCTGTCCTGGAAATCCCGGCTCTCTGATTGGTCGAGGCCGCCAGGCCTCGACCAATCAGAGACCGACACAGCATCGACGTAGAAATCCCGCGACTCTGATTGGTCGAGGCCGCCACTTCTGTATTGATCAGTCCTCCTGACACTTCTGTATTGATCAGTCCTCCTGATACCTCTATATTGATCAGTCCTCCTGACACTTCTATATTGATCAGTCCTCCTGATACCTCTATATTGATCAGTCCTCCGGACATTCTATATTGAACAGTCCTCCTGATACCTCTATATTGATCAGTCCTCCTGACACTTCTATATTGATCAGTCCTCCTGACACTTCTATATTGATCAGTCCTCCTGACACTTCTATATTGATCAGTCCTCCTGACACTTCTATATTGATCAGTCCTCCTGACACTTCTATATTGATCAGTCCTCCTGATACCTCTATATTGATCAGTCCTCCTGACACTTCTATATTGATCAGTCCTCCTGATACCTCTATATTGATCAGTCCTCCTGACATTCTATATTGATCAGTCCTCCTGACACTTCTATATTGATCAGTCCTCCTGATACCTCTATATTGATCAGTCCTCCTGACACTTCTATATTGATCAGTCCTCCTGACATACCTCTATATTGATCAGTCCTCCTGACACTTCTATATTGATCAGTCCTCCTGACACTTCTATATTGATCAGTCCTCCTGACACTTCAATATTGATCAGTCCTTCTGACACTTCAATATTGATCAGTCCTACTGACACTTCTATATTGATCAGTCCTCCTGACACTTCTATATTGATCAGTCCTCCTGACACTTCAATATTGATCAGTCCTCCTGACACTTCTATATTGATCAGTCCTCCTGACACTTCTATATTGATCAGTCCTCCTGACACTTCAATATTGATCAGTCCTCCTGACACTTCTATATTGATCAGTCCTCCTGACACTTCTATATTGATCAGTCCTCCTGACACTTCTATATTGATCAGTCCTCCTGACACTTCTATATTGATCAGTCCTCCTGATATCTCTATATTGATCAGTCCTCCTGACACTTCTATATTGATCAGTCCTCCTGATACCTCTATATTGATCAGTCCTCCGGACATTCTATATTGAACAGTCCTCCTGATACCTCTATATTGATCAGTCCTCCTGACACTTCTATATTGATCAGTCCTCCTGACACTTCTATATTGATCAGTCCTCCTGACACTTCTATATTGATCAGTCCTCCTGACACTTCTATATTGATCAGTACTCCTGACACTTCTATATTGATCAGTCCTCCTGACACTTCTATATTGATCAGTCCTCCTGATACCTCTATATTGATCAGTCCTCCAGACACTTCTATATTGATCAGTCCTCCTGATACCTCTATATTGATCAGTCCTCCTGACATTCTATATTGATCAGTCCTCCTGACACTTCTATATTGATCAGTCCTCCTGATACCTCTATATTGATCAGTTCTCCTGACACTTCTATATTGATCAGTCCTCCTGACACTTCTATATTGATCAGTCCTCCTGACACTTCAATATTGATCAGTCCTCCTGACACTTCAATATTGATCAGTCCTACTGACACTTCTATATTGATCAGTCCTCCTGACACTTCTATATTGATCAGTCCTCCTGACACTTCAATATTGATCAGTCCTCCTGACACTTCTATATTGATCAGTCCTCCTGACACTTCTATATTGATCAGTCCTCCTGACACTTCTATATTGATCAGTCCTCCTGACACTTCTATATTGATCAGTCCTCCTGACACTTCTATATTGATCAGTCCTCCTGACACTTCTATATTGATCAGTCCTCCTGATACCTCTATATTGATCAGTCCTCCTGACACTTCTATATTGATCAGTCCTCCTGATACCTCTATATTGATCAGTCCTCCTGACATTCTATATTGATCAGTCCTCCTGACACTTCTATATTGATCAGTCCTCCTGATACCTCTATATTGATCAGTCCTCCTGACACTTCTATATTGATCAGTCCTCCTGACACTTCTATATTTATCAGTCCTCCTGATACCTCTATATTGATCAGTCCTCCTGACACTTCTATATTGATCAGTCCTCCTGACACTTCTATATTGATCAGTCCTCCTGACACTTCTATATTGATCAGTCCTCCTGATGCCTCTATATTGATCAGTCCTCCTGACAGTCCTCCTGACACTTCAATATTGATCAGTCCTCCTGACACTTCAATATTGATCAGTCCTCCTGACACTTCTATATTGATCAGTCCTCCTGACACTTCTATATTGATCAGTCCTCCTGACACTTCTATATTGATCAGTCCTCCTGATACCTCTATATTGATCAGTCTTCCTGACATTCTATATTGATCAGTCCTCCTGACACCTCTATATTGATAAATCCTCCTGACACTTCTATATTGATCAGTCCTCCTGACACTTCTATATTGATCATTCCTCCTGACACTTCTGTATTGATCATTCCTCCTGACACTTCTGTATTGATCATTCCTCCTGACACTTCTATATTGATCAGTCCTCCTGATACCTCTATATTGATCAGTCCTCCTGACACTTCTATATTGATCAGTCCTCCTGACACCTCTATATTGATCAGTCCTCCTGACACTTCTATATTGATCAGTCCTCCTGACACTTCTATATTGATCAGTCCTCCTGACATTCTATATTGATCAGTCCTCCTGACACTTCTATATTGATCAGTCCTCCTGACACTTCTATATTGATCAGTCCTCCTGACACTTCTATATTGATCAGTCCTCCTGATACCTCTATATTGATCAGTCCTCCTGACACTTCTATATTGATCAGTCCTCCTGACATTCTATATTGATCAGTCCTCCTGACACTTCTATATTGATCAGTCCTCCTCGACCAATCAGCGACGGGCACAGCAACGATGATGTCATAAAGGACGTAGAAATCCCACGTTTCTGATTCAGCGACGGGCACAGTATCGACGTAGATGTCATAATGGTTGCCATGGCGACGATGATGTCATAAAGGTTGCTTCGACCAATCAGGGACGGGAACAGTCTGACGCGAATTCTGGAATCATCATTGTCCATATACTACGGGGACATGCACATTCTAGAATACCCGATGCGTTAGAATCGGGCCACAATCTAGTATATATATATATACAGACAGACAGACAGACAGACAGACGGAAAAACCCTTAGGCAATTATATATATAGACTAGATTGTGGCCCGATTCTAACGCATCGGGTATTCTAGAATATGCATGTCCCCGTAGTATATGGACAATGATGATTCCAGAATTCGCGTCAGACTGTTCCCGTCCCTGATTGGTCGAAGCAACCTTTATGACATCATCGTCGCCATGGCAACCATTATGACATCTACGTCGATACTGTGCCCGTCGCTGAATCAGAAACGTGGGATTTCTACGTCCTTTATGACATCATCGTTGCTGTGCCCGTCGCTGATTGGTCGAGGAGGACTGATCAATATAGAAGTGTCAGGAGGACTGATCAATATAGAATGTCAGGAGGACTGATCAATATAGAAGTGTCAGGAGGACTGATCAATATAGAGGTATCAGGAGGACTGATCAATATAGAAGTGTCAGGAGGACTGATCAATATAGAAGTGTCAGGAGGACTGATCAATATAGAAGTGTCAGGAGGACTGATCAATGTAGAAGTGTCAGGAGGACTGATCAATATAGAAGTGTCAGGAGGACTGATCAATATAGAGGTATCAGGAGGACTGATCAATATAGAAGTGTCAGGAGGACTGATCAATATAGAAGTGTCAGGAGGACTGATCAATATAGAAGTGTCAGGAGGACTGATCAATATAGAAGTGTCAGGAGGACTGATCAATATAGAGGTGTCAGGAGGACTGATCAATATAGAAGTGTCAGGAGGACTGATCAATATAGAAGTGTCAGGAGGACTGATCAATATAGAAGTGTCAGGAAGACTGATCAATATAGAAGTGTCAGGAGGACTGATCAATATAGAGTCAGGAGGACTGATCAATATAGAAGTGTCAGGAGGACTGATCAATATAGAAGTGTCAGGAGGACTGATCAATATAGAGGTATCAGGAGGACTGATCAATATAGAAGTGTCAGGAGGAATGATCAATACAGAAGTGTCAGGAGGAATGATCAATACAGAAGTGTCAGGAGGAATGATCAATATAGAAGTGTCAGGAGGACTGATCAATATAGAAGTGTCAGGAGGATTTATCAATATAGAGGTGTCAGGAGGACTGATCAATATAGAAGTGTCAGGAGGACTGATCAATATAGAAGTGTCAGGAGGACTGATCAATATAGAAGTATCAGGAGGACTGATCAATATAGAAGTGTCAGGAGGACTGATCAATACAGAAGTGTCAGGAGGACTGATCAATATAGAAGTGTCAATCAGAGACGCAGGATTTCTACGTCGATGCTGTGCCCGTCGCTGATTGGTCGAGGCCTGGCGGCCTCGACTAATCAGAGACGTGGGATTTCCAAGACAGACAGACAGAAAGACAGACAGATGGAAAAACCCTTAGTCAATATAGAAGTGTCAGGAGGACTGATCAATATAGAGGTATCAGGAGGACTGATCAATATAGAAGTGTCAGGAGGACTGATCAATATAGATGTGTCAGGAGGACTGATCAATATAGAAGTGTCAGGAGGAATGATCAATATAGAAGTGTCAGGAGGACTGATCAATATTGAAGTGTCAGGAGGACTGATCAATATAGAAGTGTCAGGAGGACTGATCAATATAGAAGTGTCAGGAGGACTGATCAATATTGAAGTGTCAGGAGGACTGATCAATATAGAAGTGTCAGGAGGACTGATCAATATAGAAGTGTCAGGAGGACTGATCAATATAGAAGTGTCAGGAGCACTGATCAATATAGAAGTGTCAGGAGGACTGATCAATATTGAAGTGTCAGGAGGACAGATCAATATAGAAGTGTCAGGAGGACAGATCAATATAGAAGTGTCAGGAGGACTGATCAATATAGAAGTGTCAGGAGGACTGATCAATATAGAAGTGTCAGGAGGACTGATCAATATAGAAGTGTCAGGAGGACTGATCAATATAGTAGTGTCAGGAGGACTGATCAATATAGAAGTGTCAGGAGGACTGTCAGGAGGACTGATCAATATAGAGGTATCAGGAGGACTAATCAATATAGAAGTGTCAGGAGGACTGATCAATATAGAGGTATCAGGAGGACTGATCAATATAGAAGTGTCAGGAGGACTGATCAATATAGAAGTGTCAGGAGGACTGATCAATATAGAAGTGTCAGGAGGACTGATCAATATAGAAGTGTCAGGAGGACTGATCAATATAGAGGTATCAGGAGGACTGATCAATATAGAAGTGTCAGGAGGACTGATCAATATAAAATGTCAGGAGGACTGATCAATATAGAAGTGTCAGGAGGACTGATCAATATAGAATGTCAGGAGGACTGATCAATATAGAGGTATCAGGAGGACTGATCAATATAGAAGTGTCAGGAGGACTGATCAATATAGAGGTATCAGGAGGACTGATCAATATAGAAGTGTCAGGAGGACTGATCAATATAGAAGTGTCAGGAGGACTGATCAATATAGAAGTGTCAGGAGGACTGATCAATATAGAAGTGTCAGGAGGACTGATCAATATAGAAGTGTCAGGAGGACTGATCAATATAGAAGTGTCAGGAGGACTGATCAATATAGAAGTGTCAGGAGGACTGATCAATATAGAAGTGTCAGGAGGACTGATCAATATAGAGGTATCAGGAGGACTGATCAATATAGAATGTCAGGAGGACTGATCAATATAGAGGTATCAGGAGGACTGATCAATATAGAAGTGTCAGGAGGACTGATCAATATAGAGGTATCAGGAGGACTGATCAATATAGAAGTGTCAGGAGGACTGATCAATATAGAAGTGTCAGGAGGACTAATCAATATAGAAGTGTCAGGAGGACTGATCAATATTGAAGTGTCAGGAGGACTGATCAATATAGAGGTATCAGGAGGACTGATCAATATAGAAGTGTCAGGAGGACTGATCAATATTGAAGTGTCAGGAGGACTGATCAATATAGAAGTGTCAGGAGGACTGATCAATATAGAGGTATCAGGAGGACTGATCAATATAGAAGTGTCAGGAGGACTGATCAATATAGAGGTATCAGGAGGACTGATCAATATAGAAGTGTCAGGAGGACTGATCAATATAGAAGTGTCAGGAGGACTGATCAATATAGAAGTGTCAGGAGGACAGATCAATATAGAAGTGTCAGGAGGACTGATCAATATAGAAGTGTCAGGAGGACTGATCAATATAGAAGTGTCAGGAGGACTGATCAATATAGAGGTATCAGGAGGACTGATCAATATAGAATGTCAGGAGGACTGATCAATATAGAGGTATCAGGAGGACTGTTCAATATAGAAGTGTCAGGAGGACTGATCAATATAGAGGTATCAGGAGGACTGATCAATATAGAAGTGTCAGGAGGACTGATCAATATAGAAGTGTCAGGAAGACTGATCAATATTGAAGTGTCAGGAGGACTGATCAATATAGAAGTGTCAGGAGGACTGATCAATATTGAAGTGTCAGGAGGACAGATCAATATAGAAGTGTCAGGAGGACTGATCAATATAGAAGTGTCAGGAGGACTGATCAATATTGAAGTGTCAGGAGGACTGATCAATATAGAAGTGTCAGGAGGACTGATCAATATAGAAGTGTCAGGAGGACTGATCAATATAGAAGTGTCAGGAGGACTGATCAATATTGAAGTGTCAGGAGGACTGATCAATATAGAGGTATCAGGAGGACTGATCAATATAGAAGTGTCAGGAGGACTGATCAATATAGTGTTGGCGCTATATAAATAAAAATTATTATTATTATTATTATTATTATATAGAAGTGTCAGGAGGACTGATCAATATAGAAGTGTCAGGAGGACTGATCAATATAGAGGTATCAGGAGGACTGATCAATATAGAAGTGTCAGGAGGACTGATCAATATAGAAGTGTCAGGAGGACTGATCAATATAGAGGTATCAGGAGGACTGATCAATATAGAAGTGTCAGGAGGACTGATCAATATAGAGGTATCAGGAAGACTGATCAATATAGAAGTGTCAGGAGGACTGATCAATATAGAAGTGTCAGGAGGACTGATCAATATAGAAGTGTCAGGAGGACTGATCAATATAGAAGTGTCAGGAGGACTGATCAATATAGAAGTGTCAGGAGGACTGATCAATATTGAAGTGTCAGGAGGACTGATCAATATTGTAGTGTCAGTAGGACTGTCAGGAGGACTGATCAATATAGAGGCATCAGGAGGACTGATCAATATAGAAGTGTCAGGAGGACTGATCAATATAGAAGTGTCAGGAGGACTGATCAATATAGAAGTGTCAGGAGGACTGATCAATATAGAGGTATCAGGAGGACTGATCAATATAGAAGTGTCAGGAGGACTGATCAATATAGAAGTGTCAGGAGGACTGATCAATATAGAGGTATCAGGAGGACTGATCAATATAGAAGTGTCAGGAGGACTGATCAATATAGAATGTCAGGAGGACTGATAAATATAGAGGTATCAGGAGGACTGATCAATATAGAGGTGTCAGGAGGACTGATCAATATAGAAGTGTCAGGAGGACTGATCAATATAGAAGTGTCAGGAGGACTGATCAATATAGAAGTGTCAGGAGGACTGATCAATATAGAAGTGTCAGGAAGACTGATCAATATAGAAGTGTCAGGAGGACTGATCAATATAGAAGTGTCAGGAGGACTGATCAATATAGAGGTATCAGGAGGACTGTTCAATATAGAATGTCTGGAGGACTGATCAATATAGAGGTATCAGGAGGACTGATCAATATAGAAGTGTCAGGAGGACTGATCAATATAGAGATATCAGGAGGACTGATCAATATAGAAGTGTCAGGAGGACTGATCAATATAGAAGTGTCAGGAGGACTGATCAATATAGAAGTGTCAGGAGGACTGATCAATATAGAAGTGTCAGGAGGACTGATCAATATAGAAGTGTCAGGAGGACTGATCAATATTGAAGTGTCAGGAGGACTGATCAATATAGAAGTGTCAGGAGGACTGATCAATATTGAAGTGTCAGGAGGACTGATCAATATAGAAGTGTCAGGAGGACTGATCAATATAGAAGTGTCAGGAGGACTGATCAATATTGAAGTGTCAGGAGGACTGATCAATATTGAAGTGTCAGGAGGACTGATCAATATAGAAGTGTCAGGAGGACTGATCAATATAGAAGTGTCAGGAGGACTGATCAATATAGAGGTATCAGGAGGACTGATCAATATAGAAGTGTCAGGAGGACTGATCAATATAGAATGTCAGGAGGACTGATCAATATAGAGGTATCAGGAGGACTGATCAATATAGAAGTGTCAGGAGGACTGATCAATATAGAGGTATCAGGAGGACTGATCAATATAGAAGTGTCAGGAGGACTGATCAATATAGAAGTGTCAGGAGAACTGATCAATATAGAAGTGTCAGGAGGACTGATCAATATAGAAGTGTCAGGAGGACTGATCAATATAGAAGTGTCAGGAGGACTGATCAATATAGAAGTGTCAGGAGGACTGATCAATATAGAAGTGTCAGGAGGACTGATCAATATAGAGGTATCAGGAGGACTGATCAATACAGAAGTGTCAGGAGGACTGATCAATACAGAAGTGGCGGCCTCGACCAATCAGAGTCGCGGGATTTCTACGTCGATGCTGTGCCGGTCTCTGATTGGTCGAGGCCTGGCGGCCTCGACCAATCAGAGAGCCGGGATTTCCAGGACAGACAGACAGACAGACAGACAGACAGGCAGACGGAAAAACCCTTAGACAATTATATATATAGATATATATATATACTAGATTGTGGCCCGATTCTAACGCATCGGGTATTCTAGAATATGCATGTCCCCGTAGTATATGGACAATGATGATTCCAGAATTCGCGTCAGACTGTTCCCGTCCCTGATTGGTCGAAGCAACCTTTATGACATCATCGTCGCCATGGCAACCATTATGACATCTACGTCGATACTGTGCCCGTCGCTGAATCAGAAACGTGGGATTTCTACGTCCTTTATGACATCATCGTTGCTGTGCCCGTCGCTGATTGGTCGAGGAGGACTGATCAATATAGAAGTGTCAGGAGGACTGATCAATATAGAATGTCAGGAGGACTGATCAATATAGAAGTGTCAGGAGGACTGATCAATATAGAGGTATCAGGAGGACTGATCAATATAGAAGTGTCAGGAGGACTGATCAATATAGAAGTGTCAGGAGGACTGATCAATATAGAAGTGTCAGGAGGACTGATCAATATAGAGGTGTCAGGAGGACTGATCAATATAGAAGTGTCAGGAGGACTGATCAATATAGAAGTGTCAGGAGGACTGATCAATATAGAAGTGTCAGGAAGACTGATCAATATAGAAGTGTCAGGAGGACTGATCAATATAGAGGAGTCAGGAGGACTGATCAATATAGAAGTGTCAGGAGGACTGATCAATATAGAGGTGTCAGGAGGACTGATCAATATAGAAGTGTCAGGAGGACTGATCAATATAGAGGTATCAGGAGGACTGATCAATATAGAAGTGTCAGGAGGAATGATCAATACAGAAGTGTCAGGAGGAATGATCAATACAGAAGTGTCAGGAGGAATGATCAATATAGAAGTGTCAGGAGGACTGATCAATATAGAAGTGTCAGGAGGATTTATCAATATAGAGGTGTCAGGAGGACTGATCAATATAGAATGTCAGGAAGACTGATCAATATAGAGGTATCAGGAGGACTAATCAATATAGAAGTGTCAGGAGGACTGATCAATATAGAAGTGTCAGGAGGACTGATCAATATAGAAGTGTCAGGAAGACTGATCAATACAGAAGTGTCAGGAGGAATGATCAATATAGAAGTGTCAGGAGGATTTATCAATATAGAGGTGTCAGGAGGACTGATCAATATAGAATGTCAGGAGGACTGATCAATATAGAGGTATCAGGAGGACTGATCAATATAGAAGTGTCAGGAGGACTGATCAATATAGAAGTGTCAGGAGGACTGATCAATATAGAAGTGTCAGGAGGACTGATCAATATAGAAGTATCAGGAGGACTGATCAATATAGAAGTGTCAGGAGGACTGATCAATACAGAAGTGTCAGGAGGACTGATCAATATAGAAGTGTCAATCAGAGACGCAGGATTTCTACGTCGATGCTGTGCCCGTCGCTGATTGGTCGAGGCCTGGCGGCCTCGACTAATCAGAGACGTGGGATTTCCAATACAGACAGACAGAAAGACAGACAGATGGAAAAACCCTTAGTCAATATAGAAGTGTCAGGAGGACTGATCAATATAGAGGTATCAGGAGGACTGATCAATATAGAAGTGTCAGGAGGACTGATCAATATAGATGTGTCAGGAGGACTGATCAATATAGAAGTGTCAGGAGGAATGATCAATATAGAAGTGTCAGGAGGACTGATCAATATTGAAGTGTCAGGAGGACTGATCAATATAGAAGTGTCAGGAGGACTGATCAATATAGAAGTGTCAGGAGGACTGATCAATATTGAAGTGTCAGGAGGACTGATCAATATAGAAGTGTCAGGAGGACTGATCAATATAGAAGTGTCAGGAGGACTGATCAATATAGAAGTGTCAGGAGGACTGATCAATATAGAAGTGTCAGGAGGACTGATCAATATTGAAGTGTCAGGAGGACAGATCAATATAGAGGTATCAGGAGGACTGATCAATATAGAAGTGTCAGGAGGACTGATCAATATTGAAGTGTCAGGAGAACTGATCAATATAGAAGTGTCAGGAGGACTGATCAATATAGAGGTATCAGGAGGACTGATCAATATAGAAGTGTCAGGAGGACTGATCAATATAGAGGTATCAGGAGGACTGTTCAATATAGAAGTGTCAGGAGGACTGATCAATATAGAAGTGTCAGGAGGACTGATCAATATTGAAGTGTCAGGAGGACAGATCAATATAGAAGTGTCAGGAGGACAGATCAATATAGAAGTGTCAGGAGGACTGATCAATATAGAAGTGTCAGGAGGACTGATCAATATAGAAGTGTCAGGAGGACTGATCAATATAGAAGTGTCAGGAGGACTGATCAATATAGAAGTGTCAGGAGGACTGATCAATATAGTAGTGTCAGGAGGACTGATCAATATAGAAGTGTCAGGAGGACTGTCAGGAGGACTGATCAATATAGAGGTATCAGGAGGACTAATCAATATAGAAGTGTCAGGAGGACTGATCAATATAGAGGTATCAGGAGGACTGATCAATATAGAAGTGTCAGGAGGACTGATCAATATAAAATGTCAGGAGGACTGATCAATATAGAAGTGTCAGGAGGACTGATCAATATAGAATGTCAGGAGGACTGATCAATATAGAGGTATCAGGAGGACTGATCAATATAGAAGTGTCAGGAGGACTGATCAATATAGAGGTATCAGGAGGACTGATCAATATAGAAGTGTCAGGAGGACTGAACAATATAGAAGTGTCAGGAGGACTGATCAATATAGAAGTGTCAGGAGGACTGATCAATATAGAAGTGTCAGGAGGACTGATCAATATAGAAGTGTCAGGAGGACTGATCAATATAGAAGTGTCAGGAGGACTGATCAATATAGAAGTGTCAGGAGGACTGATCAATATAGAAGTGTCAGGAGGACTGATCAATATAGAGGTATCAGGAGGACTGATCAATATAGAATGTCAGGAGGACTGATCAACATAGAGGTATCAGGAGGACTGATCAATATAGAAGTGTCAGGAGGACTGATCAATATAGAAGTGTCAGGAGGACTAATCAATATAGAAGTGTCAGGAGGACTGATCAATATAGAGGTGTCAGGAGGACTGATCAATATAGAGGTATCAGGAGGACTGATCAATATAGAAGTGTCAGGAGGACTGATCAATATTGAAGTGTCAGGAGGACTGATCAATATAGAAGTGTCAGGAGGACTGATCAATATAGAGGTATCAGGAGGACTGATCAATATAGAAGTGTCAGGAGGACTGATCAATATAGAAGTGTCAGGAGGACTAATCAATATAGAAGTGTCAGGAGGACTGATCAATATAGAGGTGTCAGGAGGACTGATCAATATAGAGGTATCAGGAGGACTGATCAATATAGAAGTGTCAGGAGGACTGATCAATATTGAAGTGTCAGGAGGACTGATCAATATAGAAGTGTCAGGAGGACTGATCAATATAGAGGTATCAGGAGGACTGATCAATATAGAAGTGTCAGGAGGACTGATCAATATTGAAGTGTCAGGAGGACTGATCAATATAGAAGTGTCAGGAGGACTGATCAATATAGAAGTGTCAGGAGGACTGATCAATATAGAAGTGTCAGGAGGACTGATCAATATAGAAGTGTCAGGAGGACTGATCAATATAGAAGTGTCAGGAGGACTGATCAATATAGAAGTGTCAGGAGGACTGATCAATATAGAAGTGTCAGGAGGACTGATCAATATAGAGGTATCAGGAGGACTGATCAATATAGAATGTCAGGAGGACTGATCAATATAGAGGTATCAGGAGGACTGTTCAATATAGAAGTGTCAGGAGGACTGATCAATATAGAGGTATCAGGAGGACTGATCAATATAGAAGTGTCAGGAGGACTGATCAATATAGAAGTGTCAGGAGGACTGTTCAATATAGAAGTGTCAGGAGGACTGATCAATATAGAAGTGTCAGGAGGACTGATCAATATTGAAGTGTCAGGAGGACTGATCAATATAGAAGTGTCAGGAGGACTGATCAGTATTGAAGTGTCAGGAGGACTGATCAATATAGAAGTGTCAGGAGGACTGATCAATATAGAAGTGTCAGGAGGACTGATCAATATAGAAGTGTCAGGAGGACTGATCAATATTGAAGTGTCAGGAGGACTGATCAATATAGAAGTGTCAGGAAAACTGTCAGGAGGACTGATCAATATAGAGGTATCAGGAGGACTGATCAATATAGAAGTGTCAGGAGGACTGATCAATATAGTGTTGGCGCTATATAAATAAAAATTATTATTATTATTATTATTATTATTATTATTATTATATAGAAGTGTCAGGAGGACTGATCAATATAGAAGTGTCAGGAGGACTGATCAATATAGAGGTATCAGGAGGACTGATCAATATAGAAGTGTCAGGAGGACTGATCAATATAGAAGTGTCAGGAGGACTGATCAATATAGAGGTATCAGGAGGACTGATCAATATAGAAGTGTCAGGAGGACTGATCAATATAGAATGTCAGGAGGACTGATCAATATAGAGGTATCAGGAGGACTGATCAATATAGAAGTGTCAGGAGGACTGATCAATATAGAGGTATCAGGAGGACTGATCAATATAGAAGTGTCAGGAGGACTGATCAATATAGAAGTGTCAGGAGGACTGATCAATATAGAAGTGTCAGGAGGACTGATCAATATAGAAGTGTCAGGAGGACTGATCAATATAGAAGTGTCAGGAGGACTGATCAATATTGAAGTGTCAGGAGGACTGATCAATATAGAGGCATCAGGAGGACTGATCAATATAGAAGTGTCAGGAGGACTGATCAATATAGAAGTGTCAGGAGGACTGATCAATATAGAGGTATCAGGAGGACTGATCAATATAGAAGTGTCAGGAGGACTGATCAATATAGAAGTGTCAGGAGGACTGATCAATATAGAGGTATCAGGAGGACTGATCAATATAGAAGTGTCAGGAGGACTGATCAATATAGAATGTCAGGAGGACTGATCAATATAGAGGTATCAGGAGGACTGATCAATATAGAAGTGTCAGGAGGACTGATCAATATAGAGGTATCAGGAGGACTGATCAATATAGAAGTGTCAGGAGGACTGATCAATATAGAAGTGTCAGGAGGACTGATCAATATAGAAGTGTCAGGAGGACTGATCAATATAGAAGTGTCAGGAGGACTGATCAATATAGAAGTGTCAGGAGGACTGATCAATATAGAAGTGTCAGGAGGACTGATCAATATAGAGGTATCAGGAGGACTGTTCAATATAGAATGTCCGGAGGACTGATCAATATAGAGGTATCAGGAGGACTGATCAATATAGAAGTGTCAGGAGGACTGATCAATATAGAGATATCAGGAGGACTGATCAATATAGAAGTGTCAGGAGGACTGATCAATATAGAAGTGTCAGGAGGACTGATCAATATAGAAGTGTCAGGAGGACTGATCAATATAGAAGTGTCAGGAGGACTGATCAATATTGAAGTGTCAGGAGGACTGATCAATATAGAAGTGTCAGGAGGACTGATCAATATAGAAGTGTCAGGAGGACTGATCAATATTGAAGTGTCAGGAGGACTGATCAATATAGAAGTGTCAGGAGGACTGATCAATATAGAAGTGTCAGGAGGACTGATCAATATTGAAGTGTCAGGAGGACTGATCAATATTGAAGTGTCAGGAGGACTGATCAATATAGAAGTGTCAGGAGGACTGATCAATACAGAAGTGTCAGGAGGACTGATCAATATAGAGGTATCAGGAGGACTGATCAATATAGAAGTGTCAGGAGGACTGATCAATATAGAATGTCAGGAGGACTGATCAATATAGAGGTATCAGGAGGACTGATCAATATAGAAGTGTCAGGAGGACTGATCAATATAGAGGTATCAGGAGGACTGATCAATATAGAAGTGTCAGGAGGACTGATCAATATAGAAGTGTCAGGAGGACTGATCAATATAGAAGTGTCAGGAGGACTGATCAATATAGAAGTGTCAGGAGGACTGATCAATATAGAAGTGTCAGGAGGACTGATCAATATAGAAGTGTCAGGAGGACTGATCAATATAGAGGTATCAGGAGGACTGTTCAATATAGAATGTCCGGAGGACTGATCAATATAGAGGTATCAGGAGGACTGATCAATATAGAAGTGTCAGGAGGACTGATCAATATAGAGGTATCAGGAGGACTGATCAATACAGAAGTGTCAGGAGGACTGATCAATACAGAAGTGGCGGCCTCGACCAATCAGAGTCGCGGGATTTCTACGTCGATGCTGTGCCGGTCTCTGATTGGTCGAGGCCTGGCAGCCTCGACCAATCAGAGAGCCGGGATTTCCAGGACAGACAGACAGACAGACAGACGGAAAAACCCTTAGACAATTATATATATAGATATACTAGATTGTGGCCCGATTCTAACGCATCGGGTATTCTAGAATATGCATGTCCCCGTAGTATATGGACAATGATGATTCCAGAATTCGCGTCAGACTGTTCCCGTCCCTGATTGGTCGAAGCAACCTTTATGACATCATCGTCGCCATGGCAACCATTATGACATCTACGTCGATACTGTGCCCGTCGCTGAATCAGAAACGTGGGATTTCTACGTCCTTTATGACATCATCGTTGCTGTGCCCGTCGCTGATTGGTCGAGGAGGACTGATCAATATAGAAGTGTCAGGAGGACTGATCAATATAGAATGTCAGGAGGACTGATCAATATAGAAGTGTCAGGAGGACTGATCAATATAGAGGTATCAGGAGGACTGATCAATATAGAAGTGTCAGGAGGACTGATCAATATAGAAGTGTCAGGAGGACTGATCAATATAGAAGTGTCAGGAGGACTGATCAATATAGAAGTGTCAGGAAGACTGATCAATATAGAAGTGTCAGGAGGACTGATCAATATAGAGGAGTCAGGAGGACTGATCAATATAGAAGTGTCAGGAGGACTGATCAATATAGAGGTGTCAGGAGGACTGATCAATATAGAAGTGTCAGGAGGACTGATCAATATAGAGGTATCAGGAGGACTGATCAATATAGAAGTGTCAGGAGGAATGATCAATACAGAAGTGTCAGGAGGAATGATCAATACAGAAGTGTCAGGAGGAATGATCAATATAGAAGTGTCAGGAGGACTGATCAATATAGAAGTGTCAGGAGGATTTATCAATATAGAGGTGTCAGGAGGACTGATCAATATAGAATGTCAGGAAGACTGATCAATATAGAGGTATCAGGAGGACTAATCAATATAGAAGTGTCAGGAGGACTGATCAATATAGAAGTGTCAGGAGGATTGATCAATATAGAAGTGTCAGGAAGACTGATCAATACAGAAGTGTCAGGAGGAATGATCAATATAGAAGTGTCAGGAGGATTTATCAATATAGAGGTGTCAGGAGGACTGATCAATATAGAATGTCAGGAGGACTGATCAATATAGAGGTATCAGGAGGACTGATCAATATAGAAGTGTCAGGAGGACTGATCAATATAGAAGTGTCAGGAGGACTGATCAATATAGAAGTGTCAGGAGGACTGATCAATATAGAAGTATCAGGAGGACTGATCAATATAGAAGTGTCAGGAGGACTGATCAATACAGAAGTGTCAGGAGGACTGATCAATATAGAGGTATCAGGAGGACTGATCAATATAGAAGTGTCAGGAGGAATGATCAATACAGAAGTGTCAGGAGGAATGATCAATATAGAAGTGTCAGGAGGACTGATCAATATAGAATGTCAGGAAGACTGATCAATATAGAGGTATCAGGAGGACTAATCAATATAGAAGTGTCAGGAGGACTGATCAATATAGAAGTGTCAGGAGGACTGATCAATATAGAAGTGTCAGGAAGACTGATCAATACAGAAGTGTCAGGAGGAATGATCAATATAGAAGTGTCAGGAGGACTGATCAATATAGAATGTCAGGAAGACTGATCAATATAGAGGTATCAGGAGGACTAATCAATATAGAAGTGTCAGGAGGACTGATCAATATAGAAGTGTCAGGAGGACTGATCAATATAGAAGTGTCAGGAAGACTGATCAATACAGAAGTGTCAGGAGGAATGATCAATATAGAAGTGTCAGGAGGATTTATCAATATAGAGGTGTCAGGAGGACTGATCAATATAGAATGTCAGGAGGACTGATCAATATAGAGGTATCAGGAGGACTGATCAATATAGAAGTGTCAGGAGGACTGATCAATATAGAAGTGTCAGGAGGACTGATCAATATAGAAGTGTCAGGAGGACTGATCAATATAGAAGTATCAGGAGGACTGATCAATATAGAAGTGTCAGGAGGACTGATCAATACAGAAGTGTCAGGAGGACTGATCAATATAGAAGTGTCAATCAGAGACGCAGGATTTCTACGTCGATGCTGTGCCCGTCGCTGATTGGTCGAGGCCTGGCGGCCTCGACTAATCAGAGACGTGGGATTTCCAATACAGACAGACAGAAAGACAGACAGATGGAAAAACCCTTAGTCAATATAGAAGTGTCAGGAGGACTGATCAATATAGAGGTATCAGGAGGACTGATCAATATAGAAGTGTCAGGAGGACTGATCAATATAGATGTGTCAGGAGGACTGATCAATATAGAAGTGTCAGGAGGAATGATCAATATAGAAGTGTCAGGAGGACTGATCAATATTGAAGTGTCAGGAGGACTGATCAATATAGAAGTGTCAGGAGGACTGATCAATATAGAAGTGTCAGGAGGACTGATCAATATTGAAGTGTCAGGAGGACTGATCAATATAGAAGTGTCAGGAGGACTGATCAATATAGAAGTGTCAGGAGGACTGATCAATATAGAAGTGTCAGGAGGACTGATCAATATAGAAGTGTCAGGAGGACTGATCAATATTGAAGTGTCAGGAGGACAGATCAATATAGAGGTATCAGGAGGACTGATCAATATAGAAGTGTCAGGAGGACTGATCAATATTGAAGTGTCAGGAGAACTGATCAATATAGAAGTGTCAGGAGGACTGATCAATATAGAGGTATCAGGAGGACTGATCAATATAGAAGTGTCAGGAGGACTGATCAATATAGAGGTATCAGGAGGACTGTTCAATATAGAAGTGTCAAGAGGACTGATCAATATAGAAGTGTCAGGAGGACTGATCAATATTGAAGTGTCAGGAGGACAGATCAATATAGAAGTGTCAGGAGGACAGATCAATATAGAAGTGTCAGGAGGACTGATCAATATAGAAGTGTCAGGAGGACTGATCAATATAGAAGTGTCAGGAGGACTGATCAATATAGAAGTGTCAGGAGGACTGATCAATATAGAAGTGTCAGGAGGACTGATCAATATAGTAGTGTCAGGAGGACTGATCAATATAGAAGTGTCAGGAGGACTGTCAGGAGGACTGATCAATATAGAGGTATCAGGAGGACTAATCAATATAGAAGTGTCAGGAGGACTGATCAATATAGAGGTATCAGGAGGACTGATCAATATAGAAGTGTCAGGAGGACTGATCAATATAAAATGTCAGGAGGACTGATCAATATAGAAGTGTCAGGAGGACTGATCAATATAGAATGTCAGGAGGACTGATCAATATAGAGGTATCAGGAGGACTGATCAATATAGAAGTGTCAGGAGGACTGATCAATATAGAGGTATCAGGAGGACTGATCAATATAGAAGTGTCAGGAGGACTGAACAATATAGAAGTGTCAGGAGGACTGATCAATATAGAAGTGTCAGGAGGACTGATCAATATAGAAGTGTCAGGAGGACTGATCAATATAGAAGTGTCAGGAGGACTGATCAATATAGAAGTGTCAGGAGGACTGATCAATATAGAAGTGTCAGGAGGACTGATCAATATAGAAGTGTCAGGAGGACTGATCAATATAGAGGTATCAGGAGGACTGATCAATATAGAATGTCAGGAGGACTGATCAACATAGAGGTATCAGGAGGACTGATCAATATAGAAGTGTCAGGAGGACTGATCAATATAGAAGTGTCAGGAGGACTAATCAATATAGAAGTGTCAGGAGGACTGATCAATATAGAGGTGTCAGGAGGACTGATCAATATAGAGGTATCAGGAGGACTGATCAATATAGAAGTGTCAGGAGGACTGATCAATATTGAAGTGTCAGGAGGACTGATCAATATAGAAGTGTCAGGAGGACTGATCAATATAGAGGTATCAGGAGGACTGATCAATATAGAAGTGTCAGGAGGACTGATCAATATAGAAGTGTCAGGAGGACTAATCAATATAGAAGTGTCAGGAGGACTGATCAATATAGAGGTGTCAGGAGGACTGATCAATATAGAGGTATCAGGAGGACTGATCAATATAGAAGTGTCAGGAGGACTGATCAATATTGAAGTGTCAGGAGGACTGATCAATATAGAAGTGTCAGGAGGACTGATCAATATAGAGGTATCAGGAGGACTGATCAATATAGAAGTGTCAGGAGGACTGATCAATATTGAAGTGTCAGGAGGACTGATCAATATAGAAGTGTCAGGAGGACTGATCAATATAGAAGTGTCAGGAGGACTGATCAATATAGAAGTGTCAGGAGGACTGATCAATATAGAAGTGTCAGGAGGACTGATCAATATAGAAGTGTCAGGAGGACTGATCAATATAGAAGTGTCAGGAGGACTGATCAATATAGAAGTGTCAGGAGGACTGATCAATATAGAGGTATCAGGAGGACTGATCAATATAGAATGTCAGGAGGACTGATCAATATAGAGGTATCAGGAGGACTGTTCAATATAGAAGTGTCAGGAGGACTGATCAATATAGAGGTATCAGGAGGACTGATCAATATAGAAGTGTCAGGAGGACTGATCAATATAGAAGTGTCAGGAGGACTGTTCAATATAGAAGTGTCAGGAGGACTGATCAATATAGAAGTGTCAGGAGGACTGATCAATATTGAAGTGTCAGGAGGACTGATCAATATAGAAGTGTCAGGAGGACTGATCAATATTGAAGTGTCAGGAGGACTGATCAATATAGAAGTGTCAGGAGGACTGATCAATATAGAAGTGTCAGGAGGACTGATCAATATAGAAGTGTCAGGAGGACTGATCAATATTGAAGTGTCAGGAGGACTGATCAATATAGAAGTGTCAGGAAAACTGTCAGGAGGACTGATCAATATAGAGGTATCAGGAGGACTGATCAATATAGAAGTGTCAGGAGGACTGATCAATATAGTGTTGGCGCTATATAAATAAAAATTATTATTATTATTATTATTATTATTATTATATAGAAGTGTCAGGAGGACTGATCAATATAGAAGTGTCAGGAGGACTGATCAATATAGAGGTATCAGGAGGACTGATCAATATAGAAGTGTCAGGAGGACTGATCAATATAGAAGTGTCAGGAGGACTGATCAATATAGAGGTATCAGGAGGACTGATCAATATAGAAGTGTCAGGAGGACTGATCAATATAGAATGTCAGGAGGACTGATCAATATAGAGGTATCAGGAGGACTGATCAATATAGAAGTGTCAGGAGGACTGATCAATATAGAGGTATCAGGAGGACTGATCAATATAGAAGTGTCAGGAGGACTGATCAATATAGAAGTGTCAGGAGGACTGATCAATATAGAAGTGTCAGGAGGACTGATCAATATAGAAGTGTCAGGAGGACTGATCAATATAGAAGTGTCAGGAGGACTGATCAATATTGAAGTGTCAGGAGGACTGATCAATATAGAGGCATCAGGAGGACTGATCAATATAGAAGTGTCAGGAGGACTGATCAATATAGAAGTGTCAGGAGGACTGATCAATATAGAGGTATCAGGAGGACTGATCAATATAGAAGTGTCAGGAGGACTGATCAATATAGAAGTGTCAGGAGGACTGATCAATATAGAGGTATCAGGAGGACAGATCAATATAGAAGTGTCAGGAGGACTGATCAATATAGAATGTCAGGAGGACTGATCAATATAGAGGTATCAGGAGGACTGATCAATATAGAAGTGTCAGGAGGACTGATCAATATAGAGGTATCAGGAGGACTGATCAATATAGAAGTGTCAGGAGGACTGATCAATATAGAAGTGTCAGGAGGACTGATCAATATAGAAGTGTCAGGAGGACTGATCAATATAGAAGTGTCAGGAGGACTGATCAATATAGAAGTGTCAGGAGGACTGATCAATATAGAAGTGTCAGGAGGACTGATCAATATAGAGGTATCAGGAGGACTGTTCAATATAGAATGTCCGGAGGACTGATCAATATAGAGGTATCAGGAGGACTGATCAATATAGAAGTGTCAGGAGGACTGATCAATATAGAGATATCAGGAGGACTGATCAATATAGAAGTGTCAGGAGGACTGATCAATATAGAAGTGTCAGGAGGACTGATCAATATAGAAGTGTCAGGAGGACTGATCAATATAGAAGTGTCAGGAGGACTGATCAATATTGAAGTGTCAGGAGGACTGATCAATATAGAAGTGTCAGGAGGACTGATCAATATAGAAGTGTCAGGAGGACTGATCAATATTGAAGTGTCAGGAGGACTGATCAATATAGAAGTGTCAGGAGGACTGATCAATATAGAAGTGTCAGGAGGACTGATCAATATTGAAGTGTCAGGAGGACTGATCAATATTGAAGTGTCAGGAGGACTGATCAATATAGAAGTGTCAGGAGGACTGATCAATACAGAAGTGTCAGGAGGACTGATCAATATAGAGGTATCAGGAGGACTGATCAATATAGAAGTGTCAGGAGGACTGATCAATATAGAATGTCAGGAGGACTGATCAATATAGAGGTATCAGGAGGACTGATCAATATAGAAGTGTCAGGAGGACTGATCAATATAGAGGTATCAGGAGGACTGATCAATATAGAAGTGTCAGGAGGACTGATCAATATAGAAGTGTCAGGAGGACTGATCAATATAGAAGTGTCAGGAGGACTGATCAATATAGAAGTGTCAGGAGGACTGATCAATATAGAAGTGTCAGGAGGACTGATCAATATAGAAGTGTCAGGAGGACTGATCAATATAGAGGTATCAGGAGGACTGTTCAATATAGAATGTCCGGAGGACTGATCAATATAGAGGTATCAGGAGGACTGATCAATATAGAAGTGTCAGGAGGACTGATCAATATAGAGGTATCAGGAGGACTGATCAATACAGAAGTGTCAGGAGGACTGATCAATACAGAAGTGGCGGCCTCGACCAATCAGAGTCGCGGGATTTCTACGTCGATGCTGTGCCGGTCTCTGATTGGTCGAGGCCTGGCAGCCTCGACCAATCAGAGAGCCGGGATTTCCAGGACAGACAGACAGACAGACAGACGGAAAAACCCTTAGACAATTATATATATAGATATACTAGATTGTGGCCCGATTCTAACGCATCGGGTATTCTAGAATATGCATGTCCCCGTAGTATATGGACAATGATGATTCCAGAATTCGCGTCAGACTGTTCCCGTCCCTGATTGGTCGAAGCAACCTTTATGACATCATCGTCGCCATGGCAACCATTATGACATCTACGTCGATACTGTGCCCGTCGCTGAATCAGAAACGTGGGATTTCTACGTCCTTTATGACATCATCGTTGCTGTGCCCGTCGCTGATTGGTCGAGGAGGACTGATCAATATAGAAGTGTCAGGAGGACTGATCAATATAGAATGTCAGGAGGACTGATCAATATAGAAGTGTCAGGAGGACTGATCAATATAGAGGTATCAGGAGGACTGATCAATATAGAAGTGTCAGGAGGACTGATCAATATAGAAGTGTCAGGAGGACTGATCAATATAGAAGTGTCAGGAGGACTGATCAATATAGAAGTGTCAGGAAGACTGATCAATATAGAAGTGTCAGGAGGACTGATCAATATAGAGGAGTCAGGAGGACTGATCAATATAGAAGTGTCAGGAGGACTGATCAATATAGAGGTGTCAGGAGGACTGATCAATATAGAAGTGTCAGGAGGACTGATCAATATAGAGGTATCAGGAGGACTGATCAATATAGAAGTGTCAGGAGGAATGATCAATACAGAAGTGTCAGGAGGAATGATCAATACAGAAGTGTCAGGAGGAATGATCAATATAGAAGTGTCAGGAGGACTGATCAATATAGAAGTGTCAGGAGGATTTATCAATATAGAGGTGTCAGGAGGACTGATCAATATAGAATGTCAGGAAGACTGATCAATATAGAGGTATCAGGAGGACTAATCAATATAGAAGTGTCAGGAGGACTGATCAATATAGAAGTGTCAGGAGGATTGATCAATATAGAAGTGTCAGGAAGACTGATCAATACAGAAGTGTCAGGAGGAATGATCAATATAGAAGTGTCAGGAGGATTTATCAATATAGAGGTGTCAGGAGGACTGATCAATATAGAATGTCAGGAGGACTGATCAATATAGAGGTATCAGGAGGACTGATCAATATAGAAGTGTCAGGAGGACTGATCAATATAGAAGTGTCAGGAGGACTGATCAATATAGAAGTGTCAGGAGGACTGATCAATATAGAAGTATCAGGAGGACTGATCAATATAGAAGTGTCAGGAGGACTGATCAATACAGAAGTGTCAGGAGGACTGATCAATATAGAGGTATCAGGAGGACTGATCAATATAGAAGTGTCAGGAGGAATGATCAATACAGAAGTGTCAGGAGGAATGATCAATATAGAAGTGTCAGGAGGACTGATCAATATAGAATGTCAGGAAGACTGATCAATATAGAGGTATCAGGAGGACTAATCAATATAGAAGTGTCAGGAGGACTGATCAATATAGAAGTGTCAGGAGGACTGATCAATATAGAAGTGTCAGGAAGACTGATCAATACAGAAGTGTCAGGAGGAATGATCAATATAGAAGTGTCAGGAGGACTGATCAATATAGAATGTCAGGAAGACTGATCAATATAGAGGTATCAGGAGGACTAATCAATATAGAAGTGTCAGGAGGACTGATCAATATAGAAGTGTCAGGAGGACTGATCAATATAGAAGTGTCAGGAAGACTGATCAATACAGAAGTGTCAGGAGGAATGATCAATATAGAAGTGTCAGGAGGATTTATCAATATAGAGGTGTCAGGAGGACTGATCAATATAGAATGTCAGGAGGACTGATCAATATAGAGGTATCAGGAGGACTGATCAATATAGAAGTGTCAGGAGGACTGATCAATATAGAAGTGTCAGGAGGACTGATCAATATAGAAGTGTCAGGAGGACTGATCAATATAGAAGTATCAGGAGGACTGATCAATATAGAAGTGTCAGGAGGACTGATCAATACAGAAGTGTCAGGAGGACTGATCAATATAGAAGTGTCAATCAGAGACGCAGGATTTCTACGTCGATGCTGTGCCCGTCGCTGATTGGTCGAGGCCTGGCGGCCTCGACTAATCAGAGACGTTGGATTTCCAAGACAGACAGACAGAAAGACAGACAGATGGAAAAACCCTTAGTCAATATAGAAGTGTCAGGAGGACTGATCAATATAGAGGTATCAGGAGGACTGATCAATATAGAATGTCAGGAGGACTGATCAATATAGAAGTGTCAGGAGGACTGATCAATATAGAAGAGTCAGGAGGAATGATCAATATAGAAGTGTCAGGAGGACTGATCAATATAGAAGTGTCAGGAGGAATGATCAATATAGAAGTGTCAGGAGGACTGATCAATATTGAAGTGTCAGGAGGACTGATCAATATAGAAGTGTCAGGAGGACTGATCAATATAGAAGTGTCAGGAGGACTGATCAATATAGAAGTGTCAGGAGGACTGATCAATATAGAAGTGTCAGGAGGACTGATCAATATAGAAGTGTCAGGAGGACTGATCAATATAGAAGTGTCAGGAGGACTGATCAATATAGAAGTGTCAGGAGGACTGTCAGGAGGACTGATCAATATAGAGGTATCAGGAGGACTAATCAATATAGAAGTGTCAGGAGGACTGATCAATATAGAGGTATCAGGAGGACTGATCAATATAGAAGTGTCAGGAGGACTGATCAATATAGAAGTGTCAGGAGGACTGATCAATATAGAAGTGTCAGGAGGACTGATCAATATTGAAGTGTCAGGAGGACTGATCAATATAGAAGTGTCAGGAGGACTGATCAATATAGAAGTGTCAGGAGGACTGATCAATATTGAAGTGTCAGGAGGACTGATCAATATAGAAGTGTCAGGAGGACTGATCAATATAGAAGTGTCAGGAGGACTGATCAATATAGAAGTGTCAGGAGGACTGATCAATATAGAAGTGTCAGGAGGACTGATCAATATAGAAGTGTCAGGAGGACTGATCAATATAGAAGTGTCAGGAGGACTGATCAATATAGAAGTGTCAGGAGGACTGTCAGGAGGACTGATCAATATAGAGGTATCAGGAGGACTAATCAATATAGAAGTGTCAGGAGGACTGATCAATATAGAGGTATCAGGAGGACTGATCAATATAGAAGTGTCAGGAGGACTGATCAATATAAAATGTCAGGAGGACTGATCAATATAGAAGTGTCAGGAGGACTGATCAATATAGAAGTGTCAGGAGGACTGATCAATATAGAAGTGTCAGGAGGACTGATCAATATAGAAGTGTCAGGAGGACTGATCAATATAGAAGTGTCAGGAGGACTGATCAATATAGAATGTCAGGAGGACTGATCAATATAGAGGTATCAGGAGGACTGATCAATATAGAAGTGTCAGGAGGACTGATCAATATAGAAGTGTCAGGAGGACTGATCAATATAGAAGTGTCAGGAGGACTGATCAATATAGAAGTGTCAGGAGGACTGATCAATATAGAAGTGTCAGGAGGACTGATCAATATAGAGGTGTCAGGAGGACTGTTCAATATAGAAGTGTCAGGAGGACTGATCAATATAGAAGTGTCAGGAGGACTGATCAATATAGAAGTGTCAGGAGGAATGATCAATATAGAAGTGTCAGGAAAACTGTCAGGAGGACTGATCAATATAGAAGTGTCAGGAGGACTGATCAATATAGAAGTGTCAGGAGGACTGATCAATATAGAAGTGTCAGGAGGACTGATCAATATAGAAGTGTCAGGAAAACTGTCAGGAGGACTGATCAATATAGAAGTGTCAGGAGGACTGATCAATATAGAAGTGTCAGGAGGACTGATCAATATAGAAGTGTCAGGAGGACTGATCAATATAGAGGTATCAGGAGGACTGATCAATATAGAAGTGTCAGGAGGACTGATCAATATAGAATGTCAGGAGGACTGATCAATATAGAGGTATCAGGAGGACTGATCAATATAGAAGTGTCAGGAGGACTGATCAATATAGAGGTATCAGGAGGACTGATCAATATAGAAGTGTCAGGAGGACTGATCAATATAGAAGTGTCAGGAGGACTGATCAATATAGAAGTGTCAGGAGGACTGATCAATATAGAAGTGTCAGGAGGACTGATCAATATAGAAGTGTCAGGAGGACTGTTCAATATAGAAGTGTCAGGAGGACTGATCAATATAGAAGTGTCAGGAGGACTGATCAATATAGAAGTGTCAGGAGGACTGATCAATATAGAGGTATCAGGAGGACTGATCAATATAGAAGTGTCAGGAGGACTGATCAATATAGAAGTGTCAGGAGGACTGATCAATATAGAAGTGTCAGGAGGACTGATCAATATTGAAGTGTCAGGAGGACTGATCAATATAGAAGTGTCAGGAGGACTGTTCAATATAGAAGTGTCAGGAGGACTGATCAATATAGAAGTGTCAGGAGGACTGATCAATATTGAAGTGTCAGGAAAACTGTCAGGAGGACTGATCAATATAGAGGTATCAGGAGGACTGATCAATATAGAAGTGTCAGGAGGACTGATCAATATAGAAGTGTCAGGAGGACTGATCAATATAGAAGTGTCAGGAGGACTGATCAATATAGAAGTGTCAGGAGGACTGATCAATATAGAGGTATCAGGAGGACTGTTCAATATAGAATGTCCGGAGGACTGATCAATATAGAGGTATCAGGAGGACTGATCAATATAGAAGTGTCAGGAGGACTGATCAATATAGAGATTTCAGGAGGACTGATCAATATAGAGGTGTCAGGAGGACTGATCAATATAGAAGTGTCAGGAGGACTGATCAATATAGAAGTGTCAGGAGGACTGATCAATATATAAGTGTCAGGAGGACTGATCAATATTGAAGTGTCAGGAGGACTGATCAATATAGAAGTGTCAGGAGGACTGATCAATATAGAGGTGTCAGGAGGACTGATCAATATTGAAGTGTCAGGAGGACTGATCAATATAGAGGTGTCAGGAGGACTGATCAATACAGAAGTGTCAGGAGGACTGATCAATATAGAGGTATCAGGAGGACTGATCAATATTGAAGTGTCAGGAGGACTGATCAATATTGAAGTGTCAGGAGGACTGATCAATATAGAAGTGTCAGGAGGACTGATCAATATAGAAGTGTCAGGAGGACTGATCAATATTGAAGTGTCAGGAGGACTGATCAATATAGAAGTGTCAGGAGGACTGATCAATATAGAAGTGTCAGGAGGACTGATCAATATAGAGGTATCAGGAGGACTGATCAATATAGAAGTGTCAGGAGGACTGATCAATATAGAGGTATCAGGAGGACTGATCAATATAGAAGTGTCAGGAGGACTGATCAATATAGAATGTCAGGAGGACTGATCAATATAGAGGTATCAGGAGGACTGATCAATATAGAAGTGTCAGGAGGACTGATCAATATAGAAGTGTCAGGAGGACTGATCAATATAGAAGTGTCAGGAGGACTGATCAATATAGAAGTGTCAGGAGGACTGATCAATATAGAGGTATCAGGAGGACTGATCAATATAGAAGTGTCAGGAGGACTGATCAATATAGAAGTGTCAGGAGGACTGATCAATATAGAAGTGTCAGGAGGACTGATCAATATAGAAGTGTCAGGAGGACTGATCAATATAGAGGTATCAGGAGGACTGTTCAATATAGAATGTCCGGAGGACCGATCAATATAGAGGTATCAGGAGGACTGATCAATATAGAAGTGTCAGGAGGACTGATCAATATAGAGGTATCAGGAGGACTGATCAATACAGAAGTGTCAGGAGGACTGATCAATACAGAAGTGGCGGCCTCGACCAATCAGAGTCGCGGGATTTCTACGTCGATGCTAATGGCAACCATTATGACATCATCGTCGCTGTGCCTGTTGCTGATTGGTCGAGGCCTGGCAGCCTCGACCAATCAGACGCGGGATGTCTACGTCCTTTATGACATCATCGTCGCTGTGCCTGGCGGCCTCGACCAATCAGAGAGCCGGGATTTCCAGGACAGACAGACAGACAGACAGACAGACAGACGGAAAAACCCTTAGACAATTATATATATAGATATATACACACACACACTGGCAGACACAGACAGAAAAGAGCCCCTGTGCAAGAACAATACATGGGCCCTTTACAGCCCAGAATCTCCTAAAAATGCAAAATTGTACCTGCTTTGGAGTTATAAATGGGCCCTCTCACCTCTTGGGCCCCTGTATGGCTGCACAGGTTGCACCAATGATTTGTGCGCCCCTGTTTCCCTGGGACTTTCTTCTTTGCCCCTTTTTTACTTCTATTCCTACATTTAATGAATCCTTCTTTGGGAACCTGCAATAATGTGTTTCTGTCTCCCTCGGGTGTCTTATTTCTGAACATCAACCTGGTTATTCTCTGAACTCTGGTATTTAGTAACTACAATATGTGACTACAGTTATGGATTTATACTCTCATATGAGCTATACTGTGATAGAGATAACTATTTGTGTATAATCTTACATATGTCTATAATATTGCCAATGCATTTCTGCGATATTTACTTTTGTACGACTTAATCAATATTGGATATGTCTGGATTCCTGATGTTATGCTGTACAATTTAGCCTGACCAAATGTTTCCCATATATGAATGTTATCATTCTTTTTGTTATCCATTTCTTACATTTTTTTGGTTTCTTTTCCTTTATGTTGCACCTTTAGTCTGATGAAAGTCTAAGTTATTCACCAAAAGGTTTTTTTTCCTGCATGTTCCTAAATAAAGCACAACTCAAATTAATTGGGGGAAAAGTCACAGAGACTGAATAATTTATATTTATTGGGTGGCTGTTAAATATGCTTATTTTGTATATTTATTTATTCAGGACTCTTTACCAGATGCTATTGAATTGAATGCAGGACGGCAAGAATGCAATTCAAGATACAGATTTCGAAAGAGGCAAGAGGTAAGAGAAACCGTAACCACCTCTCTGAGTCCAGTAATTATCCAAGGGGCCAAAACAGAGTCAAATCCATCCACTCTTGCTCCCATCAAAGCCGTCATATACTCCATCCTACGAATGTCAGCTATTCTATTCAATAAGTGCTGCTGAGATGGAGAGGAAGACTGCTTCTAGTGAAAGGCTATCAAATACCTTGCCGCCGTAAGGTAGCAACAGCTTGGCTGAATTTTTTTCCCATCCCTTTAGGGGAAAAAATAAGCAAATAGATAACCAGGTCAAGCCCCACCTCCACATAGAGAACCCGGCTAATTAAGACTCTCACTTCATCCCAAAAACCCGTGATCTCGGGACAAGACCAAAAAATATGATATTGAATGCCCACCTCTGACCTACATTGCCATTACAGGTTTGAGAGTTGAGGGTTTAATCTGTGGAGATCAGAAGTATGATACCAGAACATCAATATTCTGTATTGATTTTCCATGTAAAGGGTGCAAATGGAGGACTTGGCTGCTTTTTCCCAAATGATCTGCCAACATTGAGGTGACAACCCTCTCCCTAGCGTTTGATACCGTGCCGCACAAGAGGTTGGTACACAAAATGAGAATGCTTGGTCTGGGGGAAAATGTGTGTAAATGGGTTAGTAACTGGCTTAGTGATAGAAAGCAGAGGGTGGTTATAAATGGTATAGTCTCTAACTGGGTCGCTGTGACCAGCGGGGTACCGCAGGGGTCAGTATTGGGACCTGTTCTCTTCAACATATTCATTAATGATCTGGTAGAAGGTTTACACAGTAAAATATCGATATTTGCAGATGATACAAAACTATGTAAAGCAGTTAATACAAGAGAAGATAGTATTCTGCTACAGATGGATCTGGATAAGTTGGAAACTTGGGCTGAAAGGTGGCAGATGAGGTTTAACAATGATAAATGTAAGGTTATACACATGGGAAGAGGGAATCAATATCACCATTACACACTGAATGGGAAACCACTGGGTAAATCTGACAGGGAGAAGGACTTGGGGATCCTAGTTAATGATAAACTTACCTGGAGCAGCCAGTGCCAGGCAGCAGCTGCCAAGGCAAACAGGATCATGGGGTGCATTAAAAGAGGTCTGGATACACATGATGAGAGCATTATACTGCCTCTGTACAAATCCCTAGTTAGACCGCACATGGAGTACTGTGTCCAGTTTTGGGCACCGGTGCTCAGGAAGGATATAATGGAACTAGAGAGAGTACAAAGGAGGGCAACAAAATTAATAAAGGGGATGGGAGAACTACAATACCCAGATAGATTAGCGAAATTAGGATTATTTAGTCTAGAAAAAAGACGACTGAGGGGCGATCTAATAACCATGTATAAGTATATAAGGGGACAATACAAATATCTCGCTGAGGATCTGTTTATACCAAGGAAGGTGACGGGCACAAGGGGGCATTCTTTGCGTCTGGAGGAGAGAAGGTTTTTCCACCAACATAGAAGAGGATTCTTTACTGTTAGGGCAGTGAGAATCTGGAATTGCTTGCCTGAGGAGGTGGTGATGGCGAACTCAGTCGAGGGGTTCAAGAGAGGCCTGGATGTCTTCCTGGAGCAGAACAATATTGTATCATACAATTATTAGGTTCTGTAGAAGGACGTAGATCTGGGGATTTATTATGATGGAATATAGGCTGAACTGGATGGACAAATGTCTTTTTTCGGCCTTACTAACTAACTAACTAACTAACTCCCATCTGGTCATGTAGGGATGTTTAAGTTGTTGGTCTTCCTGAGGATAATTTATAACTCTATATATTTCTAAAATTAATCCTTCGGTTGAAGGACCCTTTTGCAAATCCTCTCAAAGTTAGTAGGCATAGACACCTTCGGTATACCATAAAGCGAAGAGGCAAAATGCTTGATTTGCAAGTACTGGAAGAACTCTTTGTTAGAAATAACAAATTTAAACTTAAAGGGAACCTGTCACCCCGAAAATCGCGGGTGAGGTAAGCCCACCGGCATCAGGGGCTTATCTACAGCATTCTGTAATGCTGTAGATAAGCCCCCGATGTTACCTGAAAGAGGAGAAAAAGACGTTATATTATACTCACCCAGGGGTGGTCCCGCTGCTGGTCAGGTCGGATGGGTGTCTCCGGTCCGCTGCGGTGCCTCCCATCTTCATTACAAGACGTCCTCTTCTGATCTTCAGCCACGGCTCTGGCGCAGGCGTACTTTGCTCTGCCCTCTTGAGGGCAGAGGATAGTACTGCAGTGCGCAGGCGGTGGAAAGGTCAGAGGCCCGGCGCCTGCGCACTGCAGTACTTTGTCTGCCCTCAACAGGGCAGAGCAAAGTACGCCTGCGCCAGAGCCGTGGCTGAAGATCAGAAGAGGACGTCTTGTAATAAAGATGGGAGGCGCCGCAGCGGACCGGAGACGCCCATCCGACCTGACCAGCAGCGGGACCGCCCCTGGGTGAGTATAATATAACGTCTTTTTCTCCTCTTTCAGGTAACATCGGGGGCTTATCTACAGCATTACAGAATGCTGTAGATAAGCCCCTGATGCCGGTGGGCTTACCTCACCCGCGATTTTTGGGGTGACAGGTTCCCTTTAATGGCATCAAACGAAAGAAGCTCCAGCGTGTCTCCATCTACCAAGTCCGCATATCTGAATCATCCCGCAGAAATCCATGGGTGGACCATTGCAGAGTCCATACTTACTATTCTGTATCACAGGCTGATATATGAGGGAGACGCCCATCCGACCTGACCAGCAGCGGGACCGCCCCTGGGTGAGTATAATATAACGTCTTTTTCTCCTCTTTCAGGTAACATCGGGGGCTTATCTACAGCATTACAGAATGCTGTAGATAAGCCCCTGATGCCGGTGGGCTTACCTCACCCGCGATTTTTGGGGTGACAGGTTCCCTTTAATGGCATCAAACGAAAGAAGCTCCAGCGTGTCTCCATCTACCAAGTCCGCATATCTGAATCATCCCGCAGAAATCCATGGGTGGACCATTGCAGAGTCCATACTTACTATTCTGTATCACAGGCTGATATATGAGGGAGATCATTAGTGAATTAGTGGAAGCCAGGCTATACTTCTCCATACATGAAATCCAAACCTCCCTCATCTATATATATAATTGTCTAAGGGTTTTTCCGTCTGTCTGTCTGTCTGTCTGTCTGTCTGTCCTGGAAATCCCGGCTCTCTGATTGGTCGAGGCCGCCAGGCACAGCGACGATGATGTCATAAAGGACGTAGACATCCCGCGTCTGATTGGTCGAGGCTGCCAGGCCTCGACCAATCAGCAACAGGCACAGCGACGATGATGTCATAATGGTTGCCATGGCGACGATGATCTCATAAAGGTTGCCTCGACCAATCAGCGACGGGCACAGTCTGCCGCGAATTCTGGAATCATCATTGTCCATATACTACGGGGACATGCATATTCTAGAATACCCGATGCGTTAGAATCGGGCCACAATCTAGTCTACTATATAATTGTCTAAGGGTCACTTCCGTCTGTCTGTCTGTCCTTCTGTCACGGTTATTCATTCGCTGATTGGTCTCGGCAGCTGCTTGTCAAGGCTGCCGCGACCAATCAGCGACGGGCACAGTCCGAATAGTCCCTCCCCTACTCCCCTGCACTCACTGCCCGGTGCCTGCTCCATAATCCCCTCCACTCATCGCTCACACAGGGTTAATGGCTGCGGTAACGGCCCGCGGTGTAACGCACTCCGTTACCGCTGCTATTAACCCTGTGTGTCCCCAACTATTTACTATTGATGCTGCCCATGCAGCATCAATAGTAAAAATATGTCATGTTAAAAACAATAAAAAAAAAACAAAAAACCTGCTATACTCACCCTCCGCCGCTTTTCCCGATCCTCGCCACGCTCCCGGGACCGCTCCATTGCAAGCGGCAGCTTCCGGTCCCAGGGCTGGTGTGCGACAAGGACCTGCCGTGACGTCATGGTCATGTGACCGCGACGTCAGCACAGGTCCTGCTCATACCAGCCCTGGGACCGGGAGCTGCAGCTTGCAATGGAGTGATCCCAGGAGCGTCCCGAGTAGCTGGAAAGGCGGTGGATGGTGAGTATAGCAGGACTTCAACGGGCCTTCGGAAGGTGAGTATATGTTTATTTATTTTTTTTAAGTCTCTATACTACGTGGCTCTGTGCTGTATACTCCGTCGCTGTGCAATATACTACGTGCCTGGGCAATATACTGCGTGACTGGGCAATATACTACGTGGCTGGGCAATATACTACGTCGCTGGGCAATATACTACGTCACTGGGCAATATACTACGTGGCTGGGCAATATACTACATGGCTCTGCTATATACTATGTGGCTGGGCAATATACTACGTCACTGGGCAATATACTACGTGGCTGGGCAATATACTACGTCACTGGGCAATATAATATGTGGCTGGGCAATATACTACGTGACTGGGCAATATACTACGTGACTGGGCAATATACTACGTGGGCTGGGCAATATACTACGTGGGCTGGGCAATATACTACGTGGCTGGGCAATATACTACGTGACTGGGCAATATACTACGTGACTGGGCAATATACTACGTGGCTGGGCAATATACTACGTGGCTGGGCAATATACTACGTCGCTGGGCAATATACTACGTGGACATGCATATTCTAGAACACCCGGTGCGTTAGAATCGGGCCACCATTTAGTAAACTACATAAGACCCAACAAAGATACTGTTATTTTAGTAGGCTTAGTTGTCCACAATAACGAGTTCAGATGGATTGGACCTAACCATAATTTTTCTATTTCTGTCCATTTGTTGTAAGCCCATAATGAAGCCCACGAGGGAATCCTACGTAAATGAGCCGACCAGAATATTGAACAATATCAGGGACGGAAAGCCATCACTGTGAGATTTATGAAAGACAAGGACACGCTTGGAGATCCGGTGATGCTTACTATTCCAATTGAACCTCATTATGACTGCCTGAAGAGCCTTAAGTTCACTTATGGGAACCCTGACCGGTAAAGTTTTGAAGTAATAAAGCAGCTTAGGAAGGAGAGACATTTTGACTGAAGCTATACAGCCTATTAATGAGAGAGAGACTGGCATCCACCTATCCATTAATCTCTTCAGTTCACCCAGAACTGACAGGAAATTGCAAACGTACAGATTTCTGTAAGAAGATAGGTTAAGCTCTAGGTACTTAATAGTCTCAGACTTTCATCTAAATTTAAAGTTTAACTTTAAATGGTCCAATACATCAGATGGAATATTTAATGGTAGTGCTTCTGTTTTAGAAATGTTCAGTATATAACTTGATAAATCTCTATATTTTTAAGACCATCAATAAGAATAGGCAATGTGATATGAAGTTTAGTTAGAGTTAAAATAACACCACCTGCAAACAAAGAGATCTTCTACACTTTGTTCTTAACCTCAACTCCTGATATATCAGGGTTTTGTTGTATCATTGACACTAGTGGTTCTATTCACAAGACATAAAGTAGAAGCGATAGGGTCATCCCTGCAGAGTGCCATTTGATATATTAAACGAGGGAGAAGTGTGAAAGGGTGGTTAAAATGAGGCCGAAGGGGAACTGTACACTGCACCTATGGCTGTCATGAAGGGGTCCAAAATACCAAAAATCTTCAAAGTCTCAAACATAAAGGACCAATTTAGGCAGTCAAATGCCATTTCAGCATCTAAGCTCAATATGAGGGACTGTAAATTATTTCTATTGGAAACCTCAATTAAGTCTACTGCCCATCTTGCATCATCTCCCCCATTGCCTCACCCACCACCATTGCCTCCCCCAACACCATCATCATTGCCTCCATCACCACCATCATCATTGCCTCCATCACCATCATCGCCTCCCCCACCACCATCATCTTTGCTTCCCACACTACCATAATCACCTCCAGCACCATCATCATTTCCCCATCACCATCATCGCCTCCACCACCACCATCATCATTGCTTCCCTCACCACTATCATCATCATTGCCTTCTCCACCACCATCATCATTGCCTCCACCACCATCATCGCCTCGCCACCACCATCATAATCATTGCCTTCCCCACCACCATCATCATTGCCTCCACCACCATTATCATCATCATTGCCTCCCCTAACACCATCATCATTGGCTCCCCGCCACAATCATTATTGCCTCCCCCACCACCATCATCATTGCCGCCTCCACCATCATCGCTTCCCCCACCACCATCATCATTACCTCCCTCACCACTATCATCATTGCCTCCCCCACCACCATCATTGCCTCCCCCCCCACACACAGCCACACACATGCAGGCAGACAGGGACACACAGCACAGACACAGCTGCACACACGCAGGCAGGGACACACAACACACACACACAGAACACACAGCACACACAGACACACACAGCTGCACACACGCAGGCAGGCAGAGACACACACAGCACCCACTCACCTCTCCGAATGTTCCCAGCAGCCGCAGCACATCCTGCCGCCCTGAGTCAGACAGGAAGTGCCGAGCAGGAAGGAGGACGGAGTCATATCCCTGGAGCTCCGCTCTGGTCCTAAGCTGCAGGGATCACAATCAGGGATCGCTGCCCTTTAGAGGCCCACCTCCAGGGCCCCCATTCAGCAGCACTGGCAGGCAGTGTTAGCGTCAGCCTGTGGCAAATGATGCCCACCATTAAAGTGAAATGGTATTCACTCCTCTCCATGCCCATGGGGGAGTGGGGAAGCGTGAATATTCATTTCTCTTTAGCAGCGGGGACAGGCTCCTGTCCAGCTGCTGCTCTCTGGCACCAGGAGGGCCCCCCTTGACTCAGGGGCCCCATAGCAGCTGGGTGTGCCGCTATTAGCGACGCGCCACTGACTGGGGGCCCCTGGAGCAGTGGGGGCTCTAAGCAGCTGCTGGCCAATATGCCAGCAGGTGTCAGTGCCTGGGCCCACTGGAGAATCCTCATGTTCCCTCATAAAATGGACCCTGCCTGTGGTCCCTCATAAAATGTGAGATCTACCAGGAAAGAAAACAGTATAGCCTGGGCCCACTGGAGAATCCTCATGTTCCCTCATAAAATGGACCCTGCCTGTGGTCCCTCATAAAATGTGAGATCTACCAGGAAAGAAAACAGTATACCTCTCAGAACATTGTCTGGGAGGCTGTGGTGGCTGCTGCACGCTATGTTGATCGCTGCTGAGTGTCATCATAAAGAAAGGTGGCTATATTCGTCACTAATTTTTTTTTGTTTTGTTTTTGCATGTCAGAAATGTTTATTTCTAAATTTTGTGCAGTTATATTGGTTTACCTGGTGAAAATAACCAAGTGAGATGGAAATATATTTGGTTTTTAATAAGTTGCCTAATAATTCTGCACAGTAATAGTTACCTGCACAAACAGATATCCTCCTAAGATAGCCAAATCTAAAAAATCCCCACTCCAACTTCCAAAAATATGAACCCCTTCTCGACCTCTGACAGCATATGCGTCATGAAATTCGGTGACAATCCGACCTGTGACACATATGCTGCGTCACGGAACGATCGCGTTCCTGCAGATCGGGTGAAAGGGTTAACTCAAATTTCACCCGACCTGCAGGGACAGGGGGAGTGGTACTTCAGCCCAGAGGGGTGGCTTTGCCCCCACGTGGCTACGATCGCTCTGATTGGGTGCTGAAAGTGAAACAGCCAATCAGAGCAATTTGTAATATTTCACCTATGAAACTTGGTGAAATATTACAATCCAGCAACAGCTGATGCTGCAATATCATTGGCCATGGCTGGAGACCCCGATCTGCCCCCCCCCCCCCATCGACTGACGGTGGCGATCTGCCGCCGCCGTCAGTCTTTCCTCCCCTCCATCTTGTCCTCGGCTGCCCTCCTCTCCCCTCCGGCCCCCGTCCTTCCCTCCACCCCCTCCCCCCCAGCTGTCCGATCCCACCCCCCCCCCCCCCCATACTTACCAAGTCTCGGTGTCCCTTAGTCTTCTCCTATATAAAGATTTTGTTTTTTAAGTGGGCACAATCACACAATATTGAAAAAATGCCATGGGTTCACTACCATGCATGTAGGGGACATACTTTAAATTTAGGAGAGAAAAAGAACATGCAAATAAGGTGGGAACACCACAAAGATTTAGGCAAAAATACAAAAAAGTTTATTTCCACACACAGGATACCACACACAGTTAAAAACATCTAAAAACCATTCCACAATGGGAAATACATAATAAATCACATTTTTTTGGGTGATTATACTGTATAGTAAATCCCCAAAACAGGTGGTACTTTATGAATAAAATATCATTTATTGAACAAAAATTAAATAAAATACAAAATACAATAAACACAATTAGTAACAAAAAGTGCAGAATCCATTAAAAAGAGGGACATTTCTGCCATAGGACAACCATCTAAATGTAAATAACACTCTGGTGTAATTAGTTACTGAAGGAGCTAAATGCCATTGAAAAAGACCTAATGGATCTTAGTAGAAACCATAGCCCATACTAGCCATATGATTTACTTATGTCAAAATAAGACTATCCTATACTGTGGCTTTTGCAATGTATGGAAATATGTGCAGAAGATCTTAATAACCAAAGTAATAGATATGGCAAACAAGCTCTATGAGATAAAACAGTAAAACATTACCAGAGGTGTTTGGTGTGGTGGTTCTCGGCGTCCCTCTGCCCCAACGCGCGTTTCTCTGACCGCTTCTTCAGGAGGCGTGTCTAGGCAGGGGGAAAGCCTGATTTATATACACATGGAAATCACGCTGATAGGAGATGATAGGACTGGAGGCGGGTACTAAGTTTAATCACTTCCGTCTACGACGATACAGACTGTGTTCTAATGCATCTGCGCAAAAGATTGTATCTACATAAGAAACATTCAGAGCGCCTGCGTGGAATAAGATAGGGAAGCCTAACCGATGCATCCAACAGTAAAAGCGTAGCGCCAGTAACGCATGCGCAGAGCCCATCACCGTGGAATGATTACAGCGCATGTTCTGAACACCGGAGATAGAGTAAGTGCCGATGGCGTGAGTAACCATAGCAGCAAATTACAGCGCTACAATGTACAGAGGCGCCATCATTAGATGGCCACAGCATATGCCCCGTGCTCTATAACTAAAGGAAATGCCGGTAACGGTAAGTAAATGATTACAGCGTATGTTCTAAACACCGGAGATAGAAATACTGCCAATGACGTGGGTAACCATGGCAACAAGACGCAGTGCTACAAAGCGCAGCTGTGCCACCATTAGATGGCTACAGCGCATGCCCCGTACCTCATACCCAGAGGAAGTGCTGTGACGGGAAGTACCCATGGTAACAAGCTGCAGCACTCCAAAAAGCAGCTGCGGCACCATTCGATAGCCACAGCGCATGCCCCGTACCTCATAGCACCATTCGATAGCCACTGCGCATGCCCCGTACCTCATATCAAGAAGAAATACCAGCATCGGAAAATAACCATGGCAATAAACGCCAGCGCCTAACAGTGCGGTAACCAAAGCTTAATGAATGGAAATATAAATAGCAAAATTAGAGCGGGGGAGCAATATAATGCCAACTACAGAACCATTACTATAATGATCTAAAAGGGACCTAAAAAGGCCAGTGGGATGTGCAATCCTAATAGGGAGATGAGAAAAACCTAGGAGTGTGGAACGGCGCATGCCTCGATGGCGGACCGATGTTAAAGTGGCAATGGTTCGCAGACCAGCGGTACCTCAGGCCTATCATCAAAAGATGACCGTACCAGCGGCAGCGCAAATGTCCGTTTCCCATTGCCAAATCATGTCCGCGCATCAAGACATGTGCTCCACTCCTGGTTGGTGAAAACTAAGTGACTGTGACGGGGAATATAAAAATCCCTACAACTAGAAGGGATTAGGAAATGCCCTAGTAATATTATGATAAAGTGCTGATCCTATATAACCACTAAACTCAGCAGTAAAGGTGAAAGTGCTAAGTGCTAAGGTAAAGTGCTAATAAGAACTGGAGTAAACAGTTATTGGCCACTGGTATATATCTAATTAACAATTTGTCTTAATATATCAAATATATAAAAATTGAATGAAAGATGTGCCCACGTAATAAAACAGAGATAATAGGATAAAAACAATAATATCAGAAAGGATTTGTACAAAAAATATCAACAATGTGGTGAAAGACAATCCATCCCCCTAAATAGGGCATATAAGTACTAGAAACTAAAAGACCATAATAGAGTCCAATGATGATCAGAATTAACAGCTTCATGCTTCCGTGTAACCACTTCAGTCCGGAATGTTGGGCATGTCAAGAATAGGATGTGATAGTCCTCCACCTCCAAAGAACTGATGCTTCTCATAATCCATATCAGTCAAGCTATCCACATGTATAAGGAGAGTAAACAACTAAGGTGCAAGCAAAAAAACAACAAATGTTAGTAACATACACAATTTACACACTAAAAATCTTAAAAAACCCCTACCTAAAACTTCCCACAGTAGTCACAGATGATGGTGAACTATATGTTTATAAAAATGCTCCAAATCCAAAGCTTTCGTTCAACCCTTGTGGTGTAAGGGTGCCTAGTCGGTATATCCATTGGCACTCCTTTTTGGCTAGCCTCTTTCCGAGATCCCCCCCCTCTGGATCCCAAATCTATAGAATCAGTTCCCTTAGCTTGGAGTAGTCTTGAATTGCTTTGGTGGAATCTCTTGAAGTGTCTGGGGAGGGTTTTGAGCATACTGTCATCGTTATTTGTTTTAGCTTTTTCAATATCTAGACAGTGCTCTCGTACTCTTACTTTTAATTCCCGACTAGTCATACCGATGTAAATTTTCTTGCAGGGGCACTGTGCATAATAAATGACCCCCTTAGTAGTACATGTGATGTTGGCTCTAATTTCGAATTTCCTTGTACCCTCTTGATTGTGGAAAAAGAGACTTTCATGCATATTGGCACACCCTTTACACAATCCACAGGGGAAAAAAACTTTGCGTTCCCTCAGTTTCTTATTGGTATCTTGTCTTTTGGGGTCATATGTACTATGTACCAATATATCACGTAGATTGGGAGCCCTCTTTGCCACAAAAGAGGGACGTACTGGTAGAATCTTTTTGAGGGTGGTATCAGGGTGCAAAATCTGCCAATGTTTTAAAATGACTGTTTTTAAGTCATGCCATCCATCACTATAATTTGTGATAAACGTTACCTGATTGTCGTATTTATCACCGGTGGAAATTGGTTGGTTTTTGTGCAGCAGTCTTTCTCTGGGAGTGTCCCTCGCTCTCCTATATCCCTTTTCAATGGTTCTTTTATTGTAGCCACGGTCTTTAAACCTTCGCTTCAAAGATTCTGATTGGATTTCAAATTCTGACTGTTCAGAGCAGATTCTCTTCACACGAAGGAACTGTCCTATCGGTATTCCATTAATAGTTGATTTCAGGTGTGAGGACGACGCATGAAGCAGTGAGTTGGTGGCAGTTGGTTTACGAAAGACCGTGGTGGAGAGACGTCCATTGGGTTGAACTGAAATGGAAAGGTCCAAAAACTCTATTTGATGCCCAAATTTGTATGTTAATTTGATGTTTTGATCATTGTTGTTAAGTTCCTGCATCATAACTTCTAAATCACTGGATGGACCTTCCCAGATAAACATAATGTCGTCGATATAACGAATCCAGTGATGGATTCGTTCGACGCCCTGAATTTCTTCACCCTGAAAAATGGACCACTCCCAAGCCCCCATAAACAAATTGGCATATGAGGGGGCACAAGATGCCCCCATTGCCGTGCCTTGTAATTGCAGGAACACCTTTCCGTTAAAAGTGAACGCATTGTGCGTAAGCACAAAATTAAGTAATGTCACTACCAAATTGGCCATATCCCTATCAATGTTGCTATGCGTGAGATATCTCTTGATGGCTCTTAGTCCGTCTACATGCCTAATGGAGGAGTAAAGAGCCTCTACATCTGCAGTCACTAGGACCATGTTCTCTGTCAGTTGGATATTCTCCAAGTGTCCTAGGACCGCTGTGGTATCTTTGATGTAAGACGGTAATTGTGTGACCAAAGGTTGAAGAAAATATTCAATGACGTTGCATATGATTTCACAAAGACCCTCATTAGCTGATATGATGGGTCTACCCGGCGGATCAGACTGATTTTTGTGTACTTTAGGGACTAAGTACAATGTAGCCAATCTCGGGTTTAGTTTTTGATGTATTTCAACAAGTTTTTTAGGGATGATGCCGTTTTCAAAGGCTTCTGTAAGAATATCCATCAATTCCAATTTGTATTTTATAGTGGGATTGAAAATTAGTTGTTTATATTCTTTGACATTGTTTAGCAATTTATTGGCCTGGGCTTCATATAATGTATTGGGCCAGATCACGATATTACCGCCTTTGTCAGCCATTTTGAAAACGACATCATCCCACATTGCCAATTCACCAAGTGCGTTTCTCTCTGCTACGGTTAGATTATTTCTTGAACCTTTTTTAGTCAATCTAATTTTCTCTATGTCCGCCACCACCATTTTGGTAAAAGTTTCTACCGCTGGCACTAAAGTAAGAGGAGGGAACTTGTATGATTTGTTTATTAACTGCATAGGAAACCTACTCACATCAGATTCATTTTCATCCAGTAATGATTCCAAGGCTTCTAAGGCTTCTTGCTCATCTCTATTTGTAGTATTTTCTCCCATATCCTCTTTGTGGTGCAGTTTTTTCAACACCATTTTCCTAGAAAATAAATATAGATCTTTAATCGCCACAAATGGATCTAGAGGAGCCGTAGGAGAAAAGGTTAATCCCTTTTGCAACACTCTCATTTGGGGTTCTGTCAAGGTGTGTAAAGATAGGTTGATTACCTTGACTCCGTCTCCTCTATAGTTCGTCTCATTTTGAGCCGTTTTTTTCCTGGAGAAATGCCTGGTGCGAGGACCTTGGTAGTTGGTTTCCCCTCCTTCACTCGTGGAGGAAAGCGATGTGATGGATGAGCTTCTGGATACCTCTCTGGATGTATGAACATTTCTCATTTGCCATCGGAAAATTTTGTTTGTTTCAAAGTCCGTCATATCCCTGTTATATTTCTTTTGTTTGTTTTGGCTGATAATTTCCTCCCATTTTTCAATATCTTTATCCAAATTTGAAATTATTACCTGAAGTGATTCCGCTGTGAGTTCCTGTTGTAAGGATTTTTGTATCAGTTCAATTTCAGTCTCTATACTGAACATTGTCTGGGAGGCTGTGGTGGCTGCTGCACGCTATGTTGATCGCTGCTGAGTGTCATCATAAAGAAAGGTGGCTATATTGGTCACTAATTTTTTTTTGTTTTGTTTTTGCATGTCAGAAATGTTTATTTCTAAATTTTGCGCAGTTATATTGGTTTACCTGGTGAAAATAACCAAGTGAGATGGAAATATATTTAGTTTTTAATAAGTTGCCTAATAATTCTGCACAGTAATAGTTACCTGCACAAACAGATATCCTCCTAAGATAGCCAAATCTAAAAAATCCCCACTCCAACTTCCAAAAATATGAACCCCTTCTCGACCTCTGACAGCATATGCGTCATGAAATTTGGTGACAATCCGACCTGTGACGCATATGCTGCGTCACGGAACGATCGCGTTCCTGCAGATCGGGTGAAAGGGTTAACTCAAATTTCACCCGACCTGCAGGGACAGGGGGAGTGGTACTTCAGCCCAGAGGGGTGGCTTTGCCCCCACGTGGCTACGATCGCTCTGATTGGGTGTTGAAAGTGAAACAGCCAATCAGAGCAATTTGTAATATTTCACCTATGAAACTTGGTGAAATATTACAATCCAGCAACGGCCGATGCTGCAATATCATTGGCCACGGCTGGAGACCCCGATCTGCCCCCCCCCCCCATCGACTGACGCCGTCAGTCTTTCCTCCCCTCCGTCCTGTCCTCGGCTGCCCTCCTCTCCCCTCCGGCCCCCGTCCTTCCCCCCCCCCCCATCCCCCCCGCTGTCCGATCCCACCCCCCCCATACTTACCAAGTCTCGGTGTCCCTTAGTCTTCTCCTATATAAAGATTTTGTTTTTTAAGTGGGCACAATCACACAATATTGAAAAAATGCCATGGGTTCACTACCATGCATGTAGGGGACATACTTTAAATTTAGGAGAGAAAAAGAACATGCAAATAAGGTGGGAACACCACAAATATTTAGGCAAAAATACAAAAAAGTTTATTTCCACACACAGGATACCACACACAGTTAAAAACATCTAAAAACCATTCCACAATTGGAAATACATGTTAGATCTAATATTCCAAAATATAGTATTCATTCAAAATATATATATATATATATATATATATATATATATATATATATATATATATATATATATATATATAATTCCTGGCTATAACCGTTTCTGCACCAAAACAATATAATATATGAGGGCTGCATATAACATCTTATCAAATAGATTCAAAATATAGGACCCATATGGTGGCGATATTGTCAACAATATATACTGCAAACACGCACACTGGGGGTGCACACAATCAATAATTTGCATACAATATGCAAAGCCCCTAAAGTGGCAACAATACAGACAGTATATGCAATATAAGTGCACACAGTGTGCAGGCAGTGAACGTTCTGAGCTTGATCTACAAAGATACCTGTGCCAAAATGGCGCTATATATCATTGATATGTATGATTTAACAAAGTTCACAGATGGATAGCCAATATTTAAAGGTGCTGAATACTTCACCCTAACCAGTCCACTGGTCCACTAATGTCGCCCCCTGGTCCCATAAGCAGCGGTGCAGCCAGGATCCGGAAAAGTACAGGACCCACGCGTTCCGACACACACGGTGTATCAAATGTGAATAATCCCATCTATTTAAAGTGTCCTAATTACATTATCGATTTTTTTCAGCTGCAGAAAGCGGTCCTAGCTGACGCTGCCAGTGTGTCTGGCCATGACCCGGAAGTGTCATGACCCGGAAGTGGGGTACTAGGGTCATATAGTACAAAGCGCCTGCGCATATTGTATGTTTTTTAACTGGTCCATATGCGCTTGCGCGTCAAGTGCTTGAGCTCTTATTGGCATGCGCTTGCGCATTGTGTATGCTAGATCTCAATACATCATATAGGCAGTTTGTGCCTGCGCATTGCGTGTTGCAAAGTCAGATATCCATTCAGCCTGTATGGAGATAACTCCAAATAGCCTGGGCAATAATTACAACACCCTGGCATGTATTCACATATATTAGGCACATTTAGCAGTAAAAATTTGTTGGAAATCTTAGTTTTTTGCTATCCTATATGTTTATAAACCCAGCCTATATCTACAGTTGATGTACTCGATATATTTGCACATCGTGTGTGCTAATTAGCAATACATCATATGGGCAGTTTGCACCTGCACATTACTTGTTTCAAAGTTCAATATTCATTTAGCCCATATGCAAGTAGCACCAAAAAGTCCGGGTAGCAATTCAGACACCCCAGCATGTATTCACATTAAAGGCCCATACATAAGGTGCATTTAACAATAAAGATTTGTTGGTATGATACCATGAATTAGTTTATAAACAGACAAAAGACCAACTTTGCTGAGGTGGCCCAGATTATAAAAAAAAAAAAAAAAAGTGTCCAATATAGATGGTTCAAAGAAGTTTTTAGAGTCTCTATTTTCAAGGGCCAAACCCCAAAGTTCTCATATCCGCTGGTCCTGTTTGTTTGGTTTCCGCTGTGATGGCGAAACTGGAAAGAAAAGGGGAGAAAAAGATGCATGAAAACATGCATGGAAACAGTGTCCAGGCCCCCCTATATACAAGTGTGGCCACTAAAAAAGAGTTACTTCTTTTCCTTTTAAACAGCATATAGCAACTCTTCATTGAGGCCCTCTGGTGCGAGGCTACCCAATTCATATATCCATCTAGCCTCTCGGCGGAGAAGTTCCTCTGTTACATCCCCTCCTCTTATATTTATATTGACCCCTTCCAAACCCATTACTCTGAGAGAGTCCCCCGAACCAGCATGAGCCTCTTAAAAGTGTGATGCCACTGAGGTGATCACTTTACCTTTGGATCTGTCAGATCTGTCTGTAGCTATGTTTGACAGATGCTGTTGGGTTCTACGTCATAACTCCTGGGTTGTTTGTCCTATGTAGATTTTGTCACACCCACAGATCAGCGCGTAAACCACATTGCGTGATCGACAGTTGAAGTACGCTTTTGATTATATCTGTGTGGACAAATGTTGGACTGAGACACCCCTACTCACAATCACCCATGGACAGATTGAACAGTTGCCGCAAGGGAAAGATCCTGTGTTGGAATGGCCTGCCCTTAATTTTGTAGTGGGGCGTCTGAAGTGACTATTGGATAGGTAGTCCTTTAGATTTTTCACCCCTCTTGCTACCACCTTAGGCTGATACCCAATAAAAGGTCTTAGTCTTGGCTCACTCCTCAGGATCCCCCAATTGGCATTTAGAATGCGATATATATCATTCCATTGATTGGTGACCAAATTGATTTTGTTGGATACTGGTCTTACCCGGAGTTTTAAGGCCTCCGATCTTGTCTTTTCTTTTGAGAATTCGAGGGCTCACAAAATGAGTTTTCGGGGTATCCACGTTCACGGAATTACGGAATCTGTTGGCCAATTGGCGATTTGAAAAAATCTTCTGTATGGCTACAGTTTCCTCTGAGTCTGAGGAATTGTCCTTTCGGAATACCTTTTCTCAAGTGCGCTGGGTGGAAACTCTCAAAATGCAGGAGGTTGTATGTGGCCGTCTGTTTCCGAAATAGTGTGGTAATAATTCGATTTCGGTCAATCAGCAGTTTTAAATCCAGAAACTCAACTGAAACAGTGGAAAAAAAGAATGTAAGTTTAATGTTTCAGCAATTATTGTTGAGCTCCCCAATGAAAGTGCATAATTCTTCAGATGTCCCGGACCAAATTATAATGATGTTGTCTATATAACGCAACCATTTTACCACATGGGTGGTGTTGTGAATTCTGTGGCAGAGCTCCCTCCTGTGGTCACAAGTGGTACTTCGGCTGATTCTCTCTGTGAGCTTCCGTTGGTGGAGGGAAGTGGTACTGAGGCTTCTGAGTTTCCTCCCTCAGGTGTTGTGGTGAGGTCGTTAGGGGCTGCTCTACTTAACTCCACCTAGTGCTTTGATCCTGGCTTCCTGTCAATGTTCCAGTATTGGACTTGTTTTCCTCCTGGATCGTTCCTGTGGCCTGCTGCTCTGCATAGCTAAGTTTTCCTTTGCTATTTTGTTTGCTTTTCTTCTGTCCAGCTTATCTATTTGTTTGCTGGAAGCTCTGGGACGCAGAGGGTGTACCTCCGTGCCGTTAGTTCGGTACGGAGGGTCTTTTTGCCCCCTTTGCGTGGTTTTTAGGGTTTTGTGTTGACCGCAAAGTTTCCTTTCCTATCCTCGCTCTGTTCAGAAAGTCGGGCCTCACTTTGCTAAATCTATTTCATCTCTACGTTTGTCTTTTCATCTTTACTCACAGTCATTATATGTGGGGGGCTGCCTTTTCCTTTGGGGTATTTCTCTGAGGCAAGGTAGGCTTATTTTCTATCTTCAGGCTAGCTAGTTTCTCAGGCTGTGCCGAGTTGCATAGGTAGCGTTAGGCGCAATCCACGGCTGCCTCTAGTGTTGTTGGAGAGGATCAGGGATTGCGGTCAACAGAGTTCCCACGTCTCAGAGCTCGTTCTATGTTTTTGGATTATTGTCTGATCACTGTATGTGCTCTGGCCTCTATGTTCACTGTGGTACTGAATTGCCTAATCATAAGAGTACAGGAAGCCCAAAGTACTAATGATTCTCAATAGAGGGAAAAAAGAAGTTCTGAGACCATTTATTTTCCTCTGCACTGTGTTTTGCCTTTTTTTTCCCCTAGACATTTGGGTGGTTCAGGACACAGGTGTAGCAATGGACATTAGAAGTCTGTCTTCATGTGTGGATCAGCTCTCGGCAAGAGTACAAAAGATTCAAGACAGTATTGATCAGAAATCTATGTTAGAACCAAGAATTCCTATTCCTGATTTGTTTTTTGGTGATAGAACTAAGTTTCTGAGTTTCAAAAATAATTGTAAACTATTTCTGGCCTTGAAACCTCGCTCCTCTGGTGATCCAGTTCAACAGGTTTTGATCATTATTTCTTTTTTGCGTGGCGACCCTCAGGACTGGGCATTTTCTCTTGCGCCAGGAGATCCTGCATTAAGTAATATCGATGCGTTTTTCCTGGCGCTCGGATTGCTGTACGATGAACCTAATTCAGTGGTCCGTGCTCACTCTATGGAATGAATCTGCGCTGGCAGCTATGTTCAGAAAGGGTCTCTCTGAAGCCCTTAAGGATGTCATGGTGGGATTTCCTATGCCTGCTGGTTTGAATGAGTCTATGTCTTTGGCCATTCAGATTGGTCGACGCTTGCGTGAGCGTAAATCTGTGCACCATTTGGCGGTATTACCTGAGCTTAAACCTGAGCCTATGCAGTGCGATAGGACTTTGACCAGAGTTGAACGGCAAGAACACAGACGTCAGAATGGGCTGTGTTTCTACTGTGGTGATTCCACTCATGCTATCTCTGATTGTCCTAAGTGCACTAAGCGGTTCGCTAGGTTTGCCACCATTGGTACAGTACAGTCAAAATTTCTTCTGTCCGTTACCTTGATCTGCTCTTTGTCATCGTATTCTGTCATGGCATTTGTGGATTCAGGCGCTGCCCTGAATTTGATGGACTTGGAGTATGCTAAGCGTTGTGGGTTTTTCTTGGAGCCCTTGCAGTGTCCTATTCCATTGAGAGGAATTGATGCTACGCCTTTGGCCAAGAATAAGCCTCAGTACTGGACCCAGCTGACCATGTGCATGGCTCCTGCACATCAGGAGGTTATTCGCTTTCTGGTGTTGCATAATCTGCATGATGTGGTCGTGTTGGGGTTGCCATGGCTACAAGTCCATAATCCAGTATTAGATTGGAAATCCATGTCGGTGTCCAGCTGGGGTTGTCAGGGGGTACATGGTGATGTTCCATTTTTGTCAATTTCGTCATCCACCCCTTCTGAGGTTCCAGAGTTCTTGTCTGATTACCGGGATGTATTTGATGAGCCCAAGTCCGATGCCCTACCTCCGCATAGGGATTGTGATTGTGCTATCGAGATGGATCCTGTTAAGGTCCAAGCCATCCATGATTGGACTCAGCCGACATCTCTGAAAAGTCTGCAAAAGTTCCTGGGCTTTGCTAATTTTTATCGTCGCTTCATCTGCAATTTTTCTAGTATTGCTAAACCATTGACCGATTTGACCAAGAAGGGTGCTGATGTGGTCAATTGGTCTTCTGCTGCTGTGGAAGCTTTTCAAGAGTTGAAGCGTCGTTTTTCTTCTGCCCCTGTGTTGTGTCAACCAGATGTTTCTCTTCCGTTCCAGGTCGAGGTTGATGCTTCTGAGATTGGAGCAGGGGCTGTTTTGTCGCAGAGAGGTTCTGATTGCTCAGTGATGAAACCATGCGCCTTCTTTTCCAGGAAGTTTTCGCCTGCTGAGCGATATTATGATGTGGGCAACCGAGAGTTGCTGGCCATGAAGTGGGCATTCGAGGAATGGCGTCATTGGCTTGAAGGAGCTAAGCATCACGTGGTGGTATTGACTGATCATAAGAACTTGACTTATCTCGAGTCTGCCAAGCGGTTGAATCCTAGACAGGCTCGCTGGTCGCTGTTTTTTGCCCGTTTTGACTTTGTGATTTCGTACCTTCCGGGCTCTAAAAATGTGAAGGCGGATGCTCTGTCTAGGAGTTTTGTGCCCGACTCTCCGGGTTTGTCTGAGCCGGCGGGTATCCTCAAGGAAGGAGTAATTGTGTCTGCCCTCTCCCCTGATTTGCGGCGAGTGCTGCAAAAATTTCAGGCTAATAAACCTGATCGTTGTCCAGCGGAGAAACTGTTTGTCCCTGATAGGTGGACGAATAAAGTTATCTCTGAGGTTCATTGTTCGGTCTTGGCTGGTCATCCTGGAATCTTTGGTACCAGAGAGTTAGTGGCTAGATCCTTTTGGTGGCCATCTCTGTCGCGGGATGTGCGTACTTTTGTGCAGTCCTGTGGGATTTGTGCTCGGGCTAAGCCCTGCTGTTCTCGTGCCAGTGGGTTGCTTTTGCCCTTGCCAGTCCCGAAGAGGCCTTGGACACATATCTCTATGGATTTTATTTCAGATCTTCCCGTTTCTCAAAAGATGTCAGTCATTTGGGTGGTCTGTGATCGCTTTTCTAAGATGGTCCATTTGGTACCCTTGTCTAAGTTGCCTTCCTCCTCTGATTTGGTGCCATTGTTCTTCCAGCATGTGGTTCGTTTACATGGCATTCCAGAAAATATTGTTTCTGACAGAGGTTTCCAGTTTGTTTCGAGGTTTTGGCGAGCTTTTTGTGGTAGGATGGGCATTGACTTGTCTTTTTCCTCGGCTTTCCATCCTTAGACTAATGGCCAGACCGAACGAACCAATCAGACCTTGGAAACATATCTGAGATGTTTTGTTTCTGCTGATCAGGATGACTGGGTGTCCTTTTTGCCTTTGGCTGAGTTCGCCCTTAATAATCGGGCCAGCTCGGCTACCTTGGTTTCGCCATTTTTCTGCAACTCTGGGTTCCATCCTCGTTTCTCGTCAGGACAGGTTGAGTCTTCGGACTGTCCTGGTGTGGATACTGTGATGGACAGGTTGCAGCAGATTTGGACTCAGGTAGTGGACAATTTGACCTTGTCCCAGGAGAAGGCTCAACGTTTTGCTAATCGCAGACGCTGTGTGGGTCCCCGACTTCGTGTTGGGGATCTGGTTTGGTTATCTTCTCGTCATATTCCTATGAAGGTTTCCTCTCCTAAGTTTAAACCTCGTTTCATTGGTCCGTATAGGATTTCTGAGGTTCTTAATCCTGTGTCTTTTCGTCTGACCCTTCCAGATTCTTTTTCCATACATAACGTATTCCATAGGTCATTGTTGCGGAGATACGTGGCACCTATGGTTCCATCTGTTGACCCTCCTGCCCTGGTTTTGGTGGAGGGGGAGTTGGAGTATATTGTGGAGAAGATTTTGGATTCTCGTGTTTCAAGACGGAAACTCCAGTATCTGGTTAAGTGGAAGGGTTATGCTCAGGAAGATAATTCATGAGGTCTTTGCCTCTGATGTCCATGCTCCCGATCTTGTTCGTGCCTTTCATGTGGCTCATCCTGGTCGGCCTGGGGGATCTGGTGAAGGTTCGGTGACCCCTCTTCAAGGGGGGGTACTGTTGTGAATTCTGTGGCAGAGCTCCCTCCTGTGGTCAGAAGTGGTACTTCGGCTGATTCTCTCTGTGAGCTTCCGTTGGTGGAGGGAAGTGGTACTGCGGCTTCTGAGTTTCCTCCCTCAGGTGTTGTGGTGAGGTCGTTAGGGGCTGCTCTACTTAACTCCACCTAGTGCTTTGATCCTGGCTTCCTGTCAATGTTCCAGTATTGGACTTGTTTTCCTCCTTGATCGTTCCTGTGGCCTGCTGCTCTGCATAGCTAAGTTTTCCTTTGCTATTTTGTTTGCTTTTCTTCTGTCCAGCTTATCTATTTGTTTGCTGGAAGCTCTGGGACGCAGAGGGTGTACCTCCGTGCCGTTAGTTCGGTACGGAGGGTCGTTTTGCCCCCTTTGCGTGGTTTTTAGGGTTTTGTGTTGACCGCAAAGTTTCCTTTCCTATCCTCGCTCTGTTCAGAAAGTCGGGCCTCACTTTGCTAAATCTATTTCATCTCTACGTTTGTCTTTTCATCTTTACTCACAGTCATTATATGTGGGGGGCTGCCTTTTCCTTTGGGGTATTTCTCTGAGGCAAGGTAGGCTTATTTTCTATCTTCAGGCTAGCTAGTTTCTCAGGCTGTGCCGAGTTGCATAGGTAGCGTTAGGCGCAATCCACGGCTGCCTCTAGTGTTGTTGGAGAGGATCAGGGATTGTGGTCAACAGAGTTCCCACGTCTCAGAGCTCATTCTATGTTTTTGGATTATTGTCTGATCACTGTATGTGCTCTGACCTCTATGTTCACTGTGGTACTGAATTGCCTAATCATAACAGGGTGGAGAAGTTGTTGAGTTTTTGTACATGAGTCTCCTCCCACCACCCCAAAAAGAGGTTGGCGTATGAGGGTGCACATTTTGCCCCATGGACATGCCCGAGACTTGTTTGCAAAAAGTCCGGTCAAACACAAAATAGTTTTTCTCAAGTACAAATTTGAGTAACTCTAAAATAAAGGTATCATGAGCCCTATCCCCTGCAGATTCTTTGTTCAGAAAATAGGATGTAATTATCATACCTAATTTGTGTTCAATGTTCGTATACAAGGCCTCCACATCTAGGGTTGCTAGGATTGCGTTGTCCGGCACTTCCAAAGTTTCACAGATTTCTATGAGGTGGGATGAATCTCGTACATTGGAGTCCAGGGATTTAACCATTGGCTGCAAGACATAATCAAGATAGGAGCATGGTTTCTCATATAGACCCCCAGCCCAGGAATGATGGGTCTACATGGTGGCATGTTGGTGGACTTATGGATTTTTGGCACTAGGTAAAAAGTTGGAATAACTGGATGGGTTGTTGTTGTGAATTCTGTTGTCGGGCTCCCTCCTGTGGTCATGAATGGTACTTCGGCTGGTTCTGTCCATGGACTTCCTCTGGTGGGTGTTTCTGAGTTTCCTTCCACAGGTGACGAGGTTAATTCGTTAGCAGGCTGTTCTATTTAACTCCACTTAGATCTTTGCTCCATGCCACCTGTCAATGTTCCAGTATTGATTTAGTCTCTCCTGGATCGTTCTTGTGACCTGTCTTCCCAGCAGAAGCTAAGTTCCAGCTTGTATTTCTTTGGTTTGCTATTTTTCTGTCCAGCTTGCTATTTTTATTGTTGTCTTGCTTGCTGGAAGCTCTGGGACGCAGAGGGAGCGCCTCCGCACCGTGAGTCGGTGCGGAGGGTCTTTTTGCGCCCTCTGCGTGGCCTTTTTGTAGGTTTTTGTGCTGACCGCAAAATTACCTTTCCTATCCTCGGTCTGTTCAGTAAGTCGGGCCTCACTTTGCTAAATCTATTTCATCTCTGTTTGTATTTTCATCTTTACTCACAGTCATTATATGTGGGGGCTGCCTTTTCCTTTGGGGAATTTCTCTGAGGCAAGGTAGGCTTTATTTTTCTTTCTTCAGGGCTAGCTAGTTCCTTAGGCTGTGCCGAGTTGCATAGGGAGCGTTAGGCGCAATCCACTGCTATTTCTAGTGTGTTTGATAGGATTAGGGATTGCGGTCAGCAGAGTTCCCACGTCCCAGAGCTCGTCCTTTATTATCAGTATCTATCAGGTCATTCCGTGTGCTCTTAACCACCAGGTCCATTATTGTCCTGACCACCAGGTCATAACAGGTTGTTATTAGAAAATCTCGTTCCTTTTTATCTATAATGCCACAAGAGAAAGCCCTCAAAAAGAGTTTATCTAGTTGCATCTGCTGGTCATTTTTGGTAGTATTGTGTATTATCCATTTGGTGTCTTGCTTCCTGACATTACATATCTTTGAGCCACAACACAATGTCTCCACCTTTGTCGGCTTCTTTGATTTCTATTGAATCATTGTTCCTCAACTTAGATAGTGCTAGTTTTTCTTCTTGTGTCAAATTATTTTGGCCGTTTTTATCCAATTGAAGTCTTTTTATATCTCTGCATGTTGTTTCAAAAAATATCTGAATGGCTGGAAACATTGAAAATTTAGGAGTTGCCTGAGACGGTAGACTACCACTAAATCTTCTTCTACCCTGAGTACTGTCATTTTCAGTTAGTAGATCTAATAAGTCTCTGAAAGTTTGTCTGTCCTGATCTGGAAGCTCGTCTATAAGTGATGTTTGATGGTACAGAATTTTAAATGTTGGTTGTCTACAAAAAAAGGTAGAGGTCTTTAGTTAATTCAAATTTGTCCAAACCGCTCATAGGCGAGAAGGACAGACCCTTTGTGAGTAAATTTATTTCTGTTTCTGATAACTGGTATGTGGAGATGATACGTAACTTGTTCGTATCATCACCTAATTCCCTTAGAGGGTGATGTATACGGTATTTAGTAAGATTTCCGATTGTTGAAGCGTGTTGTTCGCTTCAAACACGGAGACAGTCTTAGTCTTCTCCTATGGGCGCCGCCATCTTCGGCGCAGATTCATTCCAGGTACATATTGATCACTGTGATAAGTCCTATCACAGTGATCAAAATAAAAAGTAAATAAACCCCCCTTTATCACCCCCATAGGTAGGGAACATAATAAAATAAAGAAAGTATATTTATTTTTATTTTTCTACTAGGGTTAGGGTTGCAATTAGGGTTAGAATTAGGGTTAACCGGATTGGCCGCTGCGGATTCGTAGCAGTTTTCCATCACGTTTACAGTAACATGTAAACCCATGGAAAACCAAATCCACTGTGCCCATGGTGCGGAAAATACCACTCTTTATTTTCCGCAGCATGTCAATTCTTTGTGTGGTTTCCACAGCGTTTTACACCTGTTCCTGTATAGGAATCCGAAAGTGAAATCCACACAAAAAACACTGGAATTCCACGGTAAATCCGCAGGTAAAAATGCAGTGCATTTTACCTGTGGATTTTTCAGAAACGGTGCGGAAAAATCTGCACACAGATCCGCAACATGGGCACATAGCCTTAGGGTTAGAATTAGGGTTAGGGTTGGAAATAGGGTTAAGATTAGGGTTAGGGGTGTGTTGGGGTTAGGGTTAGGCTTGTGGTTAGGGTTATGTTTGGGATTAGGGTTAGGGGTGTGTTGAGGTTAGAGTTGTGGTTAGGGTTTGGATTAGGGTTAGGGGTGTGTTGGGGTTAGGGTTGTGGTTAGGGGTGTGTTGGGGTTAGGGTTGTGATTAGGGTCATGGTTAGAGTTGGGATTAGGGTTAGGGGTATGTTGGGTTTCGTGTTGGAGTTAGAATTGAGGGGTTTCCACTGTTTAGGCACATCAGGGGGTCTTCAAACGCGACATGGCGCCACCATTGATTCCAGCCAATCTTGCATTAAAAAAGTCAAATGGTTCCCGACGTGTGCCCAAACAGTGGTTTACCCCCACATATGGGGTACCAGCGTACTCAGGAGAAACTGGACAACTTTTGGGGTCCAATGTCTCCTGTTACCCTTGTGAAAAAAAATTTTGGGCTAAAAAAAAATCATTTTTTTGATGAAAAAGCACCGGATTACTTACCGGTAATACTCTTTTATAGAGCCATGACAGCACCCACTTGGGAGAGAGGGGATCCGCCCCTAGGAACAGGAAACCCTATGGAGAGAATAAAAGGGGTGGTCCTCCTCGCTCCCACAGTTGGGTTACAGAGAATTAGATGAACCGCCCACCAGTGTTAGTAGGCAATCCAATATAATTATTTATCTTTAGTTAACATAAGTATAGCTAACTACAAGAACCATTCACCCTTATCAGTGCTCTTATGAAAGAATAATTATTAGGGAGGAAAGTAAAGGAGTGCTGTCGTGTCTCTATAAAAGAGTATTACCGGTAAGTAATCCGGTGTTTTCTCTTCGCCACTACAGCACCCACTTGAGAGACTTACAGAGATAGTCATTTGAGAGGGATCACCGTGTTAAGAACTGATCTACTGAAAGACAAGTCAGATGAGGAAGACAAGTCCAATCTATAGTGAGTATAGAAGGTAGTAGGAGAAGACCAAGTTGCGGCATTACATATCAGTTCTATTGGGACCTCAGCTCTCTCAGCCCAGGATGAAGACATCGCCCGGATAGTGTGTGCCTTTACAGTCTCAGGCGGGTTCTCCCCCTTTGATGAATAGGCCAGGCAAATTGCGTCCCGAATCCACCGGGATAACGTGTTCTTCGTGATACTAGAACCTTTCTTATGGCCCTGGAAGGAAATAAAGAGAGCCCTGCTCTTCCTCCAAGGGCTAGTTCTGTCTAGGTAAGCTATTATAGCCCTTCTTACATCTAGTGTATGGTATCTTTCCTCTTCCTGATTTGTGGGGTTACTATAGAAGGAAGGAAGGAAGATTTCCTGACATCTGTGAAATTTAGTACCTACCTTAGGTAAGTAAGAAGGGTCTGTTTTTAAGAAAATTCTATCCTGGAATATTGACAGAAAGGGAGGGTCTACCAATAATGCCTGAATGTCACCTACTCTTCTGGCTGACACTAAAGCAACAAGAAGAGCTGTCTTAAGAGAAACGTATTTTATGTGGGCCAAGTGTATTGGCTCGAATGGGTCATCTGTTAGGGCGTCTAGAACTAGATTAAGATCCCACGGTGGTATATGGGGGGTCTGGATTGGTTCTGTCCTTTGGCATGCTGAAATAAATCGTGCTACCTATCTGTCTCCGGCAATATTGTGACTATATAGGGCTCCTAAAGCAGAAACCTATACCTTCAGTGTACTGACTGATAAGCCTAAGTCACGTCCTCTCTGGAGAAATTCTAAAATAGCAGAAATGGGAATTTCTTTTGACAGAGCTGTTGGACAGAAGGTGAGAAATTTTATCCATACTCTTACATACCGGTATATATTTGTTGTAGATCTCTTTCTACTTAGTAGAAGGGTATCAATTAACTTTTCTGAAAAGCCTCTTAGTTCTAATAGCTGCCTCTTAAATTCCAGGCTGTCAACCGTAGGCCCTTCACATGAGGGTGGTTGAAGGGACCCTGGGAGAGAAGGTCCTGAGCCTCTGGAAGGATCCATGGATCCAAGACTGACATGGTTCTGAGCCAGGAAAACCATGGTCTCTTGGGCCAAAAAGGTGCTATTAGAATTATGTTCGCTTTGTCCTCCCTTATCTTCCTGATTACAGTCAGAAGGAGTATTAATGGAGGAAATGCATACGCTTGCTGAAATGTCCACAGAACTTGGAGAGCATTGAGGATATTGGTGTTGTCGGACAGGAATAATGAAGCGAACTTTTTGACTTGTCTGTTGTTTCTTGTTGCAAAAAGGTCTACCTCGGGAGTCCCCCACTTCTTGGTTATCATTGTGATGATACGATGACTGAGTACCCACTCTCCTTGATGGAGAGTGTGAATGCTGAGGAAGTCTGCCTTTGAATTGTCCACTCCTCTCACATGCAGTGCTAACAAAGATAGAGGATGCATCTCGGCCATAGATAGGATGTCATCTGCTATAGACATGAGAGCTCCTAATCTCGTTCCTCCTTGATGGTTTATGTATACTACAGATGTCATGTTGTCTGATAGTATTCTTGTGTGAGTTCCGTGTATTGCAGAAGGAATTTACATATGATATGGCATGATAGATTGCTTTTAGTTCCCTTTCATTAGATGAATCGTTTGACTCACTAATAGATCATTGCCCTTGAACTATCTGGTCTTCTAGATGTACCCCCAACCCGTAGGACTGGCGTCAGTAAAAATTGTTTTTGAAGGTTTAATTATCCAAGGGACCCCACCGACAAGGTGACTCGGCTCTAACCACCAGGAGAGGGACTTGATTACATTTAATGGAAGGTATAGACGGCTACCTAAATGGCTTTGTAATTTCCTTTCTTCCTGTGATATTGTATACTGCAACCGTCTAGTGTGGAATTGAGCCCATGGAACCGCCGGAATGCATGAGGTAAAGGAACCTAGAAGCAGGTCTGGCTCCAGGTTTTTGAGGGCCCGGGTGAAAGAGTCTCAGTGGGCCCCCCCTTTAACACATACCACGATTCATGATCGCATATAAACACAGCCATGTATTATATAACACAGCCCATGTAGTATATAGCACAGCCACGTAGCATATAACACAGCCATGTAGTATATAACAGCCCATGTAGCATATAACACAGCCACGTAGTATATAGCACAGCCCACGTAGCATATAACAGCCAATATAGTATATAGCACAGGTACTATGTAAGAAGAAGCGGCAACACTCACCGGTCCTGTGTGGTCCAAGTTTTTATTGATAAAACACAAACATGGTATCTTCACGGCATCGGGAAACAGACGAACAAGGAGGTGAGCAGGATGTGACGACGGCCGTTTCGCGCCGACGATAGCGCTTCCACGGGTCTAAGGAACAGGAGCGAGACGCGGGTCTAAAAAGGAAGGCGAGGGGAAGAAAGCCCCTCCCCTCCTCTAGATCCCCGCCCTCCCGCCCACTGCACCTACAGACAAGGTAATCATACGTGACAGGTGAGTTAAAAAAGAGCCGGGACTAATCTGGATCATTAACACCATAGCTCCCAGTTAAAAACATGAACATAAACAAAGAAATACAAGACCCCAACGGCCGAGACGGGCATGAGGATCAGATGTAACAATACCATCCTCTTACAAAGCATAGTGAGTCAATCGCATAATATCAAATACATTAATAACCGTAGGGATAATATCAATACCCCACCACGAAAAGGTAATGCGTCCAACATACACAAATTGCAATACATAGAAGTCTAACATAAAGCGGAACAAAAAGCCTGGAAACGCAACTTAACCCAAAAAGACAGCCATATCGATTTTATCGTTTAAACCTGCTGGACCAACCGCCCGTGTACGCAAGATTCATTGCGCCTCCTTCCTAAGCAGCAATTTATGCACATCGCCACCTTGTGCTGGAACGACCACCTTCTCGAAGCCCGCAAAAGTAAGAACATCAGGATCCCCCCGATGGGTATCCCTGACGTGCTCGATTAGCCTCGGTGCACCTATGCCAGTACGAATAGACCTATAATGTTCTCTAAATCTAATGCACAAATGCCTAATAGTTTTGCCGATATAGTGTCTTTTACAGGGGCAGAACACCACATATACCACGTAATCGGTCTTGCAAGATATAAACTGTTGAACGGTATATTTAATAGGCCCAATGTCCAAAGACCGTCCAGTCAAGTGCTGTTTACATGAAAGGCAGTGACCACAACTGAAATTCCCTTTAGGAATGTACTGTTCCAACCAATTAGATTTTGGATTGGAAAAACGATTCCGCACCAGTACATCCCTAATTCGTGTACTTCGTCTAGTAGATATGAGCGGCCCTTTCGCCACTTTTTCCGCCAGATCTCTGTCACCTGCCAGCACGTGCCAGTGTCTCCTAATCGAAGCTCGGATCTCACGGTCCATGGGACCAAACCGAAAAGCAAAGGAAAACCGCTGGCCCCCAGGAACTCCACCCCTACCCGTCCCAGACCGCTCACGTCCAGCAACCCGCTCCACTGCCCCTTGTAACACACTGGCGGGGTAACCCCTAGCTCGAAGTCTCTCGCATAACTCGCCAGACTGTGGTTTTATCAATAAAAATTTGGACCACACAGGACTGGAGAGTGTTGCTGCTTCTTCTTACATAGTACCAGTGGCGTGACTTTTTTCCAGCGTGCACCTCGACCGGAGAGTCGGACCCATAGAAGTGACACGCACACCGTCTGTATCGCTGTTGGTTAAGGAAGGGCTGTGCGGCAGCTTTGCTCTAGATTGCTTTTTATAGTATATAGCACAGCCACATAGTATATAACACGGCCCATGTAGTTTATAGAACAGCCATGTAGTATATAGCACAGCTCACGTAGTATATAACACGGCCCACGTAGTTTATAGAACAGCCATGTAGTATATAGCACAGCCCATGCAGCATATAACAGCCCATATAGTATATAACACAGCCCACGTAGTATATAGAACAGCCATGTAGTATATAGCACAGCCCACATAGCATATAACAGTCCATATAGTATATAGCACAGCCCACGTAGTATATAGAACAGCCATGAAGTATAAAGCACAGCCCACGTAGCATATAACAGCCCACGTAGTATATAACACGGCCCATGAAGTATATAGAACAGCCATGTAGTATATAGCAAGTCCAAAGCGGCGGCGGGGGAGTTGGCTCTGGCGACAGGCGCCCCCCCTGCCTCACAGGGGCCCCATAGTAGCTGCATGATGTGCTGCTAGCTGAGGGCCCCTGGGGTATCGAGGGCCCTAGGCACTGACCGCTGCCTGCCCCTAATGCCGGCCCTCAATGGGCCCCCGTCTCGCCAGGGCCCTGGCACTTGCCCGGGTACGCCGGGTGCTGACACCAGCCCTGCCTAGAAGGGACATACCTTCTCTGAGGGAGATTACAGGGTTATTAATTACTGATTGTACCTTACTTTTTATTGTTAACTGTTTGGATTCTGGAAGGAAACACCTCTGACATTCAGAGTCTAAGATAAGACCTAAGAATGTTTGACGGGTTGTTGGAGACAATCTGGATTTTTCCCAGTTAATCAACCATCCCATTTCCTGTAGGGATGAGATCGTATTGGATAGGCGCTGTTCACATTGTGAAGGGGAGTTTCCCACCACCAGAAGGTCATCTAAGTATGCAACTATGAGGGTGACTTTTAATCTGAAGAATGACATCACTTCTGACATTAATTTAGTAAAGACTCTGGGAGCTATCGACAGTCCGAAGGGCATTGCTGTATATTGAAAATGACGTATGAATAGGTAATTCAGAACCACAGTGGACCTTGAAGTTCAGAGCACACAAGTGACCTGACAAAAACCACAAAACATAGGACGAGCTCTGAGACGTGGGAACTCTGCTGACCGCAATCCCTAAACCTATCAAACCACACTAGAGGTAGCCGTGGATTGCGCCTAACGCTCCCTATGCAACTCGGCACAGCCTGAGAAACTAGCTAGCCTGAAGATAGAAAAATAAGCCTACCTTGCCTCAGAGAAATTCCCCAAAGGAAAAGGCAGCCCCCCACATATAATGACTGTGAGTAAAGATGAAAATACAAACACAGAGATGAAATAGATTTAGCAAAGTGAGGCCCGACTTACTGAATAGACCGAGGATAGGAAAGATAGCTTTGCGGTCAACACAAAAACCTACAAACAACCAAAAAAGCAAGCTGGACAGAAAATATAGCAACAAAAGTAACACAAGCAGAACTTAGCTTATGCTGAGCAGACAGGCCACAGGAACGATCCAGGAGGAAGCAAGACCAATACTAGAACATTGACTGGAGGCCAGGATCAAAGCACTAGGTGGAGTTAAATAGAGCAGCACCTAACGACTTAACCTCATCACCTGAGGAAGGAAACTCAGAAGCCGCAGTACCACTCGTGACCACAGGAGGGAGCTTGATCACAGAATTCACAACAGTACCCCCCCCCTTGAGGAGGGGTCACCGAACCCTCACCAGAGCCCCCAGGCCGACCAGGATGAGCCATATGAAAGGCACGAACAAGATCGGCAGCATGGACATCAGAGGCAAAGACCCAGGAATTATCTTCCTGACCATAACCCTTCCACTTAACCAGATACTGGAGTTTCCGTCTCGAAACACGAGAATCCAAAATCTTCTCCACTATATACTTCAACTCCCCCTCCACCAAAACCGGGGCAGGAGGATCAACAGATGGAACCACAGGCGCCACGTATCTCCGCAACAATGACCTATGGAATACGTTATGGATGGAAAAAGAATCTGGAAGGGTCAAACGAAAAGACACAGGATTAAGAACCTCAGAAATCCTATACGGACCAATGAAACGAGGCTCAAACTTAGGAGAGGAAACCTTCATAGGAATATAACGAGATGACAACCAAACCAAATCCCCAACACGAAGTCGGGGACCCACACAGCGTCTGCGATTAGCGAAACGTTGAGCCTTCTCCTGGGACAAGGTCAAATTGTCCACTACATGAGTCCAAATCCGCTGCAACCTGTCCACCACAGTATCCACACCAGGACAGTCCGAAGACTCAACCTGCCCTGAAGAGAAACGAGGATGGAACCCAGAACTGCAGAAAAACGGTGAAACCAAGGAAGCCGCGCTGGCCCGATTATTAAGAGCGAACTCAGCCAACGGCAAAAAGGACACCCAATCATCCTGATCAGCAGAAACAAAACATCTCAGATATGTTTCCAAGGTCTGATTGGTTCGTTCAGTCTGGCCATTTGTCTGAGGATGGAAAGCCGAGGAAAAAGACAAATCAATGCCCATCCTAGCACAAAAAGCTCGCCAAAACCTTGAAACAAACTGGGAACCTCTGTCAGAAACGATGTTCTCTGGAATGCCATGTAAACGAACCACATGCTGGAAGAACAATGGCACCAAATCAGAGGAGGAAGGTAATTTAGACAAGGGTACCAAATGGATCATCTTAGAGAAGCGATCACAAACTACCCAAATGACCGACATTTTTTGAGAGACGGGGAGATCCGAAATAAAATCCATAGAGATATGTGTCCAAGGCCTCTTCGGGATAGGCAAGGGCAAAAGCAACCCACTGGCACGAGAACAGCATGGCTTAGCCCGAGCACAAATCCCACAGGACTGCACAAAAGAACGCACATCCCGCGACAGAGACCGCCACCAAAAGGATCTAGCCACCAAATCTCTGGTACCAAAGATTCCAGGATGACCAGCCAACACCGAACAATGAACCTCAGAGATAACTTTATTCGTCCACCTATCAGGGACAAACAGTTTCTCTGCTGGGCAACGATCAGGCTTATTAGCCTGAAATTTTTGCAGCACCCGCCGCAAATCAGGGGAGATGGCAGACACAATTACTCCCTCTTTGAGAATACCCGCCGGCTCAGGCAAACCCGGAGAGTCGGGCACAAAACTCCTAGACAGGGCATCCGCCTTCACATTTTTAGAGCCCGGAAGGTACGAAACCACAAAGTCAAAACGGGAGAAAAACAGCGACCAACGAGCCTAAGATAAGTCAAGTTCTTGTGATCAGTCAAGACCACCACGCGATGCTTAGCTCCTTCAAGCCAATGACGCCACTCCTCGAATGCCCACTTCATGGCCAGCAACTCTCGATTGCCAACATCATAATTTCGCTCAGCAGGTGAAAACTTCCTGGAAAAGAAAGCACATGGCTTCATCACCGAGCAATCAGCACCTCTTTGCGACAAAACAGCCCCCGCTCCAATTTCAGAAGCATCAACCTCAACCTGGAACGGAAGCGAAACATCTGGTTGACACAACACAGGGGCAGAAGAAAAACGACGCTTTAACTCTTGAAAAGCTTCCACAGCAGCAGAAGACCAATTGACCACATCAGCACCCTTCTTGGTCAAATCGGTCAATGGTTTAGCAATACTAGAAAAATTACAGATGAAGCGACGATAAAAATTAGCAAAGCCAAGGAACTTTTGCAGACTCTTCAGAGATGTCGGCTGAGTCCAATCATAAATGGCCTGGACCTTAACAGGGTCCATCTCGATGGTAGAAGGGGAAAAAAATGAACCCCAAAAATGAAACCTTCTGAACACCAAAGAGACACTTTGATCCCTTCACAAACAAAGAATTAGCACGCAGGACCTGGAACACCATTCTGACCTGCTTCACATGAGACTCCCAATCATCCGAGAAGACCAAAATATCATCCAAGTATACAATCAGGAATTTATCCAGGTACTCTCGGAAGATGTCATGCATAAAGGACTGAAATACTGATGGAGCATTGGCAAGTCCGAATGGCATAACTAGGTACTCAAAATGGCCCTTGGGCGTATTAAATGCAGTTTTCCATTCATCGCCCCATTTAATACGCACAAGATTATATGCACCACGAAGATCTATCTTGGTGAACCAACTAGCCCCCTTAATCCGAGCAAACAAATCAGATAGCAGCGGCAAGGGGTACTGAAATTTGACCGTGATTTTATTCAGAAGGCGGTAATCAATACAAGGTCTCAGCGAACCATCCTTCTTGGCCACAAAAAAGAACCCTGCTCCCAATGGCGATGACGACGGCCGAATATGACCCTTCTCCAAGGATTCTTTTACGTAACTCCGCATAGCGGCGTGCTCAGGTACAGATAAATTAAACAGTCGACCCTTAGGAAACTTACTACCAGGAATCAACTCGATAGCACAATCACAATCCCTATGCGGAGGTACGGCATCGGACTTGGGCTCATCGAATGCATCCCGGTAATCAGACAAGAACTCTGGGACCTCAGAAGGGGTGGATGATGAGATAGGCAGAAATGGAACATCACCATGTACCCCCTGACAACCCCAGCTGGACACAGACATTGATTTCCAATCTAATACTGGGTTATGGACTTGTAGCCATGGCAACCCCAACACGACCACATCATGCAGATTATGCAACACCAGAAAGCGAATATCCTCCTGGTGCGCAGGAGCCATGCACATGGTCAGCTGGGTCCAATACTGAGGCTTATTCTTGGCCAAAGGCGTAGCATCAATTCCTCTCAATGGAATAAGACACTGCAAGGGCTCCAAGACAAACCCACAGCGCCTAGCAAACTCCAAGTCCATCAAATTCAGGGCAGCGCCTGAATCCACAAATGCCATGACAGAATAGGAAGACAAAGAGCAGATCAAAGTAACGGACAAAAGAAATTTCGACTGTACCGTACCAATGGTGGCAGACTTAGCGAACCGCTTAGTGCGCTTAGGACAATCGGAGATAGCATGAGTGGAATCACCACAGTAGAAACACAGGCCATTCTGACGTCTGTGTTCCTGCCTTTCAGCTCTGGTCAAAGTCCTATCGCACTGCATAGGCTCAGGTTTATGCTCAGATAATACCGCCAAATGGTGCACAGATTTACGCTCACGCAAGCGTCGACCGATCTGAATGGCCAAAGACATAGACTCATTCAGACCAGCAGGCATAGGAAATCCCACCATGACATCCTTAATGGCTTCAGAGACACCCTTTCTGAAGATTGCTGCCAAAGCACATTCATTCCATTGAGTGAGCACAGACCACTTTCTAAACTTCTGACAATAAATCTCTATCTCATCCTGACCCTGACACAGAGCCAGCAAATTTTTCTCTGCCTGATCCACTGAATTAGGTTCATCGTACAGTAATCCGAGCGCCAGAAAAAACGCATCAATATTACATAATGCAGGATCTCCTGGCGCAAGGGAAAATGCCCAGTCTTGAGGGTCGCCACGTAATAAAGAAATAATGATCTTAACTTGTTGAACTGGGTCACCAGAGGAGCGAGGTTTCAACGCCAGAAACAGTTTGCAATTATTTTTGAAACTCAGAAATTTAGCTCTATCTCCAGAAAACAAATCAGGAATAGGAATTCTTGGTTCTAACATAGAATTCTGAGCCACAAAGTCTTGAATATTTTGTACTCTTGCAGTGAGAAGATCCACACATGAAGACAGACCTTTAATGTCCATCACCACACCTGTGTCCTGAACCACCCAAATGTCTAGGGGAAAAAAAAGGCAAAACACAGTGCAAAGAAAAAAAAAAATGGTCTCAGAACTTCTTTTTTCCCTCTATTGAGAAGCATAGTACTTTGGGCCTCCAGTACTGTTATGAATAGTTAATTCAGAACCACAGTGGACCTTGAAGTTCAGAGCACACAAGTGACCTGACAAAAACCACAAAACATAGGACGAGCTCTGAGACGTGGGAACTCTGCTGACCGCAATCCCTAAACCTATCAAACCACACTAGAGGTAGCCGTGGATTGCGCCTAACGCTCCCTATGCAACTCAGCACAGCCTGAGAAACTAGCTAGCCTGAAGATAGAAAAATAAGCCTACCTTGCCTCAGAGAAATTCCCCAAAGGAAAAGGCAGCCCCCCACATATAATGACTGTGAGTAAAGATGAAAATACAAACACAGAGATGAAATAGATTTAGCAAAGTGAGGCCCGACTTACTGAATAGACCGAGGATAGGAAAGATAGCTTTGCGGTCAACACAAAAACCTACAAACAACCACGCAGAGGGGCAAAAAGACCCTCCGCACCGACAAACGGTACGGAGGTGCTCCCTCTGCGTCTCAGAGCTTCCAGCAAGCAAGCAAAACCAAAAAAGCAAGCTGGACAGAAAATATAGCAACAAAAGTAACACAAGCAGAACTTAGCTTATGCTGAGCAGACAGGCCACAGGAACGATCCAGGAGGAAGCAAGACCAATACTAGAACATTGACTGGAGGCCAGGATCAAAGCACTAGGTGGAGTTAAATAGAGCAGCACCTAACGACTTAACCTCATCACCTGAGGAAGGAAACTCAGAAGCCGCAGTACCACTCGTGACCACAGGAGGGAGCTTGATCACAGAATTCACAACAGTATTCGTCCCTTCATCATGATTGCCACACGCAGATACTGCTGATGTTCGATATAAATTGGTAGATGGTAATACGCATCTTTTAGGTCGAGGACTGCAATAAAGCACCCAGGGAACAAAAGTTTTACAGTGGATCTGATCGATTCCATCTTGAAGGTTTGGTTCTTTAAAAAGATATTCAATTTTTTAAGATGTATTATAGTTCTATATGATCCGCCAGGTTTTTGGAATCAAAAATAAAGTGGAGTAAAACCTCTTTCCTCTCTGAAGAAGCGGAACTTCCACTAATACCTTTTTGGATACGAGATTTATTATTTCTTGCTCCAAAAATTGTTGTTAAGATTGAGACTTTAAAGAAGTCAACAGGAATGAGTCCGGATGGACTCGGGCAAAACTTAATTTTAGGCCTGAAGTTATGAGGCTAGTTGCCCAAGAGTTGGAGGTTACTACACGCCATTGTGTGGAGAAAAAAGACAATCTAACACCCACTGGTAGATCTGTCCTAACGTGGTTTGTCTTTCATTATAAATGGGCGTTTTCCAAAAAAAGAACCTTTCTGTTTGGTATCCTTATTGGCCCAGCGGTCTTGGTTTCTAATATCCCTTCTCTTATTAAAAACGGGCTTCCGGAATGCTCTCCTATAAGATGGAAAATAGTTATTAGGGAACCCCTTTTTCTTCTCACCCGCTTTGGTTAGGATTTCCTCTAATTTTGTAACAAACAGGTACTCACCCTGGCATGGAAGGCCACATAATTTTGATTTTGTTTGGGCGTCTCCTTTCCAACCCTTTAGCCAAAGGGCCCGACGAGCCGCGTTGGTTAGGCCCGCTGATTTGGCTGCTAACAGGATAGTCAGCAGATGAGTCCGCCAAAAACGCCATTGCGCCTCTGATTAGGGGTAAAGAAGAGATCAACTTATCTCTGGAGAGGCCACCTTTTAGACCTTCCTCTAGGTCATTAAGCCAGACTAACATGGACCTTGCCGTACATGTAGCTGATATAGCCGGTTTAAATGCCCCTGTACATGATTCCCATGCCCGTTTTAACAGAAAGTCGGCTTTGCGGTCCAGTGGGTCTTGCAATGAACCAGAATCCTCTACTGGAAGTAACGATTTCTTGGATGTGGATACAACCACCATGTCTACCTTTGGGGCTTTGGCCCAAGTAGACATGTCCTCGTCCTTAAAGGGATAACACCTTTTTGATGATGAAGGCAAGCCTCTCTGCCCTTGGCTCTCCCATTCTTTTTTAACTTAATTTTTGATTGCTGTTATTACGGGAAAGCTAGGTCTTTTCCTTTCTGACAATCCTGCGAACATTATATCCTGTTGTGTTTTGGGGTCTTTAGTGTCCTTAATACCCATGGTGTCACAAAAAGATTTAACATGATTATCAATGCTCTCTGTTGGAAAGCACGTAACTTGTTCGCCTTCCGAGGAAATATATTCCTGGTAAACATCCGTATCTTCGTTATCAGTAGAATAGTCTGATTTTGGTGAATTATACTTCCTGCTTTTACTTTCAGGAATACTTTCTGAGCTACGGAAGGCCCATAAGTCATCCCTGATCATCTGTCTAATGTCATCTGATCTTACTGAGGATTCCTCCCGTAAGGTGTTTTCAATAAAAATATAACACATTCTCTTTTTATGATTATCCGGGAGGGGCTGGGTACATAAGGCACACTGTTTGTGCTTTGATTTTTCAGATCTTTTTGCCTAGGGTGCATAGAGAAAAAAGAGGGGGCAACAATCAGCTTAATAGGGTGGGATACACACTCACCCCAGTGAAGCAGTCGAACAAGGTACCGGCTGGAGATGAAGGTACAGGCTGAGAGGAGGATCGGTCGGATCTTTTCTCTTTTTGTGGAGGATCTGCTCTGCTTGGATCGTCCACTACTTATGCTGCTGCGAGGTACATTAGCTGTGTCTTCTAACGAAGGCACCGCTGAGTCCTGAGGTGAAACCATGCTTGGACGCCGGGGGATCAGCACCAGCGTCTTTTACACTGGAGACCGCCATCTTCTTCCTGTTGTACCCGGAAGTCATCATCACTTCTGGGTCACGGCCATCTTGCGTGTCTGCCCACTGCCCGGCGTCATCTCTCCCCTCCACTCACCCCGGAAGCTTCTACTTCACTTCCGGGGGAGAAAATACCGGGCTCCACACACGCCCGTACCGCCGAGCGCGGCATCGCGCTTCCAAGGTGCTACTCTGCCCTCTGCAGGCCCTCCGAAGCAACTCCTTCCGAAAGCCAGGTGACTCCCTGAACCTGGCCTCACGGTGCCTGCCAACAGAGGGGGGAAGTTGACATCAGGACCCCGACGCTGTTTCTAGCAATTGGAGCCCCTGCCGTTCTCTAAGGTAAACCGCGCAGGCAGCGTCCAGGCGGGGTATCATCTTCTCCACGGGTTCCTTTAGGAACATGAAACCAACTGTGGGAGCGAGGGGGACCGCCCCCTTTTATTCTCTCCATAGGGTTTCCTGTTCCTAGGGGCGGATCCCCTCTCTCCCAAGTGGGTGCGGTCGTGGGGAAGAGAAAAAATGATTTTTTATTTTCATGGCTCTGCATTATAAACTTCTGTGAAGCACTTGAGTGTTCAAAGTGCTCACCACACATCTAGATTAGTTCCTTGGGAGGTTTGGTTTCCAAAATGGGGTCACTTGTGGGGGATCTCCAATGTTTAGGCACACAGGGGCTCTCCAAAAGCGACATGGTGTCCGCTAATGATTGGAGCTACTTTTCCATTCAAAAAGTCAAATGTCGCTCCTTCCCTTCCGAGCCCTGCCGTGCGCCCAAACAGTGGTTTACCCCCACATATGAGGTATCGGTGTACTCTGAAGAAATTGCCCAACAAATTTTAGGATCCATTTTATCCTGTTGCCCATGTGAAAATGAAATAATTGAGGCTAAATGAAAATTTTTGTGAAAAAAAGTACTTTTAATTTTTACGGATCGATTTGTGAAGCACCTGATGGTTTAAAGTGCTCACTATATTCCTCTAGATAAGTTCCTTGCGGGGTCTAGTTTTCAAAATGGGGTCACTTGTAGGGGAGCTACAATGTTTAGGCACACAGGGGCTCTCCAAACGTGACATGGTGTCCGCTAAGGATTGGAGCTAATTTTTCATTCAAAAAGTCAAATGGTGCTCCTTCCCTTCCAAGCCTTGTTGTGCGCCCAAACAGTGGTCCCCCCCCCCCACATATGGGGTATCGGCGTACTCAGGTCAAATTGGACAACAACTTTTGGGGTCCCGTTTCTTTTACCCTTAGGAAAATAAAAAAATTGTTGCTAAAAGATCATTTTTGGGACTAAAAAGTTAAATGTTCATTTTTTCCTTCCATGTTGCTTCTGCTGCTGTGAAACACCTAAAGGGTTAACTTCCTAGCAAAAAAAAAATTTGTTTCTAAAATTGTGCTAATGTAAAGTAGACATGTGTGAAATGTTATTTATTAAGTATTTTGTGTCACATAACTCTGGTTTAACCAGGGCTGTGGAATTGGTAAGCCACAGTTGCGACTCCGACTACTGGATTTTATCAGGTCCCGACTCCGACTCCTCCATAGATGGCCAATTCGTAACAATAAATTTACTGTTGTCAAATATTAACATTGTGCTTATTCAGTTTCTCACCATCATATAAGTAATCAGACCACTTAGAGCAAAAACGATATTTATTAGAATACAATTAGAATATAGCAAATAACTTTTATAAACTTTTCTAAACTCTTGTAAGTAAATATGCAATAAACACTGTTATGCAGTTAATAAGAAGAAATCTATAAATTTGTCCTCAGAAAAAGTATTGCCTCTGTCAGATCCTCCTTCATGGATGCCCTCAAATCTGATCTAATTATTTTGAGAGCAGAGAACAACCTCTCTACACTAACTTGGGTTGGTGGCAAAGCAGTAACCACTCGGGCAACATCTCTGACAATGTCATGATAGAGGAATCGCTTGTTGCACTGTTATTTTTGATGAACGGTCAAATTTCTCAATTTCTTTTAGTGCACATGAAAAATTCTGCTGAAATGTACTGGCTGTGTTCTTTGATTTTCATTTTCACTTTCAGTTTCATACATTGTAAGTAGGGGGGTTGGGGCAGTATGAGGTTAACCAAGTATAAGATTAGATAAGGGCAGTGGAGAACAGTGACACACAAGAAGTAAGGGTACCGTCACACAGTGGCATTTTGATCGCTACGACGGCACGATCTGTGACGTTCCAGCGATATATCCGTGACGTTCCAACGATCTCGCTGTGTCTGACATGCTCCTGCGATCAGGGACCCTGCTGAGAATCGTACGTCGTAGCAGATCGTTTGAAACTTTCTTTCGTCGTCTAGTGTCCCGCTGTGGCGGCATGATCGCATGGTGTAACAAAGGTGTCCACAATATTGTATATGATGTGCGCATAGTAACCAACGGCTTCTATCTACATCGCACATACGTCATGAAATTATCGCTCCAGCGTCGTACATTGCAAAGTGTGACAGCAGTCTACGACGCTGGAGCGATATTGTTACGATGCTGGAGCGTCACGGATCGTGCCGTCGTAGCGATCAAAATGCCACTGTGTGACGGTACCCTTAGAAATGTCTCTATCTCCAGCAGAACTGCTTATCACTGTTGTTCATAGTTTGATAGAACATATATATTTGAGTAACATTTATAAAATTCATATGAAAGTTCAATTATGAAATAATAATACATTTTTTTTAAAGCTGGAGTCGGAGTCGGTACATTTCTACCGACTCCAACCAAAACTAACTCCGACTCCATGACTCCAACTCCACAGCCCTGGGTTTAACAGAATAAAAATTCAAAATTTGAAAATTGCAGAATGTTCAACATTTCCCAAATTTCCGTGTTTTTTCACAAATAAAAGCAAAAATGATCGACCTAAATTTACCACTAACATGAAGCCCAATATGCCACAAAAAAACAATCTCAGAATCGCTAGGATCCGTTGAAGCGTTCTTGAGTTATTACCTCATAAAGGGACACTGGTCAGAATTTCAAAAAATATCCAGGTCATTAAGGTCAAAATAGGCTGGGTCATGAAGGGGTTAAGCTTTGATATTTATGAGTCTTTTGGGTTGATTGAGAACATAGTTGTTGATCAATAATAAAAATAATCCTCTAAAATACAACTTGCCTAATAATTCTGCACACAGTGTATACCACACGCTCACAGCGAGTTCGCCAATAACCAGCCTAGTAGTGGAAACAGCCGCTGCCTCGTCCATCACTTGTCAGTCAACTGGAGGCTGCAGAGTGTTATTTCTCTAACATCAACTCTACCATGTAAATTTACCCCTTTTTCAAACTTTCAAGACAGACATAGATGACCAATTTCTAAAAAAAAAAGTCAGAACTACGATAAGGAACCAGCTGAATCCGTTTTGGGTCAGATAGTTCTTGCAGATGCCCCCTATTAAATTTACCCTTTAAAAAACGGTAATTAGTTCTTACCGGTAATTGTATTTCCAGGCATCCACCTGACAGCACCATTGGAGGACGTCCTTCTTACCCTTAGTGGGACAGGAACAAGCGGTTAAACGGACCCTCCCCACTCCACCCACCAGTGATTTTCTAAGTACCACATCTGGATGGATGCAAAGAAAGAGTTTATTAATAGTTATACACCAATGTTACATCACATTAGTCAATAGTATAAACTTGCAGTGGGAGGGAACTAGTAGTGCTGTCAGGTGGATTCCTGGAAATACAATTACCGGTAAGAACTAATTACCGTTTTCCAGTTCACCACCTGACAGCACCATTGGAGAAATACCAAAGGATGTTTAACTAGGGTGGGACTACTGCATGTAATACTTTTCTACCAAAAGCTAACTGATCTGATGCGACATCTAATTTATAGTGTCTAGCAAAGGTAGAAAGACTGGTCCAAGTCGCCGCCCTACACATTTGCTCAGCTGAGGCTCCCCCCGTCTCTGCCCATGATGTACAGATAGCTTGGGTTGAATGGGCCCTAAGAGTATCCGGGGGATCTTTCCCTTGGTCTGTATATGCTAGGTTTATCATGGTTTTAATCCACCTAGCAATGGTTGATTTTGCTGCCTTACAACCCCTATTTGGGCCACCGTACTGTACGAACAAGTTAGTGTCCTGTCTCCAACTTTCCGTCGCCCCCAGGTATTTTAGAACAGTCTCCCTAACGTCAAGGTTATGGTAGACTCCTTCCTTTGTGTTTCTAGGGTGTTGGCAGAATGAAGGAAGGATTATCTCCTGATTTATATTGGTTGAGGACACTACCTTGGGGAGGAAAGCTGGGTTAAAGGTACCGTCACACTAAGCGACGCTGCAGCGATACCGACAACGATCCGGATCGCTGCAGCGTCGCTGTTTGGTCGCTGGAGAGCTGTCACACAGACAGCTCTCCAGCGACCAACGATCCCGAGGTCCCCGGTAACCAGGGTAAACATCGGGTAACTAAGCGCAGGGCCGCGCTTAGTAACCCGATGTTTACCCTGGTTACCATCGTTAAAGTAAAAAAAACAAACGCTACATACTTACCTACCGCTGTCTGTCCCCGGCGCTTTGCTTCTCTGCTCTGGCTGTGAGCGCCGGGCAGCCGGAAAGCAGAGCGGTGACGTCACCGCTCTGCTTTCCGGCCGCTGTGCTCACAGCCAGAGCAGAGAAGCACAGCGCCGGGGACAGACAGCGGTAGGTAAGTATGTAGCGTTTGTTTTTTTCACTTTAACGATGGTAACCAGGGTAAACATCGGGTTACTAAGCGCGGCCCTGCGCTTAGTAACCCGATGTTTACCCTGGTTACCAGCGAAGACATCGCTGAATCGGTGTCACACACACCGATTCAGCGATGTCTGCGGGGAGTCCAGCGACGAAACAAAGTTCTGGACTTTCTTCCCCGACCAGCGACAGCACAGCAGGGGCCTGATCGCTGCTGCCTGTCACACTGGACGATATCGCTAGCCAGGACGCTGCAACGTCACGGATCGCTAGCAATATCGTCTAGTGTGACGGTACCTTTAGTCTTAAGACTATCCTGTCGTCAAAGATCTGAAGATATGGGTTCTGAGTGGAAAGAGCCTGCATCTCACCCAGCCCTTTAGCTGATGTGATGGCAATCAGGAGGGCAGTTTTAAAGGAGAGATTGGCTATGCTCATATCTTCTGATAACAAGTATGGGGTTTTACACAGGGTATTAAGGACCAGGTTTAGGTCCCAAGGAGGAGTTGATTTTCTCACAAGTGGTCTCATTCTCTGTGTGGCCCTGGAAAATCTTGCTATCCAAGGATGGGAGGCTAGTGACATATCAAAAAAGACACTAAGCGCTGCAATCTGTACTTTTAAAGTACTAGGCCGGAGGCCCTTCTCAAACCCGAGTTGCAGGAAGTCGAGGATTCTGGGAATGTCTGGTTTTGAAGTATCCACAGAAACTTCTCCCAGAAAGGAACAATACCGCTTCCAGATTTTGTTGTAAATCGCCGAAGTCACCGGCTTTCTGCTTGCCTGGAGTGTGGTAATGAGATCTTCTGACAGGCTTCTGGATCTTAAGGTTTGCCGTTCAAGATTCAAGCAGATAGGTGAAGAGAGTCTGGGTTCTTGTGGAACACTGGCCCTTGTAGTAGAAGGTCCTGCCTGTTCTGTAATAAGATTGGTCTCTCTGTTGACATTCTGGATAGTAGAGAGAACCAGCTCCTTTTTGGCCAAAAAGGAACCACCAGGATTACGGTTGCTCTCTCGTCTCGTATCTTCCTAAATGTCTTCGGTATCAGAGGAAAAGGCGGGAATGCGTACAGAAGACCTTCTCCCCAATACTGAGACAAGACGTCTACTGGGGTGGCTCCGTCTAAAGGATTGAGCGAAAAAAATGCTTTGGTCTTTGTATTTGACCTGGTGGCGAAAAGATCCACCTGAGGTGTTCCCCATTTCTGGCACAGACTGCTGAATACTTCTGGGTTCAGTTCCCATTCTCCGGGATGTACAGACATTCTGCTCAAGAAATCTGTTACTTGATTCTTGGCGCCTTCCAGGTGAACTGCCGAGATGGATTTGACAGATTTCTCTGCCCATCTGAAAATCTGGTCTGCTAGGTGTTGCAGTGGTGGATGCTTCGGACCTCCTTGGTGTCTTAGAAATGCCACTGCTGTGACATTGTTAGACAGTATTCTTACGTGTCTGCCCCTGACCTGTGACTGGGCCTAGTACAACACTTTCCAGATCGCATACAGCTCCCTGAATTTTGATGATCTTGCGGCAATCTGAGGAGTCCATTCTCCCTGATAGTATGTCCTTTCTATATGACCGCCCCATCCGTATTGACTGGCGTCTGTGGTAACCGTAACACAGGGATCTAGTATCCATGGAACTCCCTCTCTCAGGTTTTCCGGTGTGGTCCACCAGGTTAGGGATCTCTTTACTGACGGAGACACAATCATCTTCTTGTCTACGGAACTCTGTTTCCTGTTCCAAGATCCCAAGACCTCTCTATAATTCCCACGAGTGGAATTGGCTCCATTTCACACAGGGTATGCATGCTGTCATAAAGCCCAGAATCCTCATTGCCTCTCTTATGGAGGGGGTACTTCTCCTGAATTGATGTATGTGCCTGATCAAGGCCTCCTGTCTGTGTTCTGGTAAAAAAAGATGGTCTGACATTGGAGTCTAGTATGACCCCCAAAAATTTCATTCTGCAATCTGGGACCAGGCAAGATTTCTTCCAATTCACACTCCACCCCAGATCCTGTAGGATGGAAAGTGTGAAGCTGCAGTCTATTCTGAGAAGTTTCTCTGATCTCTCCATTATCAGAAAGTCGTCCAGATATGGAACTATGGTCACATTCTGGTTTCTTAGATAGGCCACAACTTCTGACGTGTTTGGTGAATATCCTGGGCACCGAAACAAGCCCGAAGGGGAGACATCTGAACTGGAAATGATATAATATTCCCTTGTTCATTAGGGCAAATCTCAGAAATTTTTGGTAGGAAGCGTGTATTGGGACATGATAGTATGCATTGCTTAGGTCTAAGGTGCACATCACCATGTCCTTGTCTATGGGAGACATTGTGGACTTTATAGATTCCATCCTGAATCTTTTGTACCGGACCCATCTGTTTAGTGGTTTTAAATTTATGATCATCCGGGAGTCCCCCGACGGTTTTTTATTGAAAATAAATGGGAGTAATGGCCCTTGCCTCTTTCTGAGATGGGTACTGGAGTTATCGCATCTAACTATCAACTCCTGGATGTTTGTCCACATAGAGGAGTCTGGGAGCGGACAGGGTTGGGTTACAACAAATCTTTCTGGGGGACTGCTGGAGAACTCTAGTTTGTACCCCTGAGCAATTACCTGCAGAATCCAAGGATTTTGGGATACTTTCTGCCAACCCCCTAGGAATTTTTGTAACCGATCACCCACCTTGATGTCATTTATTTGGCTTTCCTGTACCTGCACTTGGGAAGATGGAGTCTCTACCCTTTCCACCCTTGGGATAAGACCACCTCCCAGTCTTCCCTTTCCCCCTGTAGACTGTCTTCTGACTAGGTCGGGATCTACGAAAGGGCTGGTACTTTTTTGTATTTTCCTCAGGGAAGCCTTTCTTTTTATATGAGGCCTTTTATAGAATGTCATCCAGAATAGGCCCAAATACTTTATTCCCTGAGAATGGGATTCCGCACAATTTATTTTTTGACTGGATATCCCCCGACCAGGTCTTTAGCCAGATGGCTCTTCTGGCCGCGTTGGATAAAGACTCGCTTCTGGCAGCGAAGCGTACAGATTCAGCAGAAGCGTCTGCCATAAAGCCTGTTGCAAGCTTAAGCAACGGCAGGGATTTGAGAATAACATCTCTGGAAGTCTTAGCTTTGAGATGTTCCTCCAAATCGTCTATCCATAGATGCATTGACCGGGCTACCGATGTTGCAGCTATATTGGCCCGTATTATTGCTGCGGAGGACTCCCAAGTTCTCCTGAGCAGACCATCTGCTTTGCGATCCATAGGATCCTTCAATGCAGAGGAGTCCTCAAATGGGATTGAAGTCTTCTTCGCCACTTTTGCCAATGGAACATCAATCTTGGGAACGTCATCCCACACTTTAATGTCCTCTGGATTATAAGGCAAACGGAGTCTGAAATCTCTGGGTACCACTAGTCTCTTCTCAGCTTCCTGCCATTCCTCAAGAATCATGGAACGGATGTGGTTGTTGACGGGAAAAACCTTTGTGACCTGGGCATGTAATCCGCCAAACATCTCATCCTGGATCGAGGTCTCCTCTGGCGTGTCCTGTAACTGCATGGTGTTACGTACAGCATGAAGAAGCTCATCTGTGTCTGCCGCAGAAAAGAGATATCTCTTCCCTCTGCCCAATGATCCGTCTCTTTCCTCCAGGTCTGAATCCTCCGAAATCTCCCCTTCGGAAGAGGGACTAGACTCTCTTGGCCTCTTCCGTGATGTCTGCGGTTCTGACTGGCTTGTCTGGGGAAGATTCATTCTTGAGATGGATGCCTGAACCTCTTGACAAATCAGTGTCCTCATACTGGATAATAATGCAGTGTGCTCATCACCCACAATTTTAGCTGTGCAGGACTTGCATAGTGGCTTCCGCCAATTTTCTGGAAACTTAGCAGCACATGTTGGACATTTATTTTTCCCCGATTTCTTTCTTTCGGATGTGGGGATAGGAGGCTCTACCTAGAATAGAATACACTGCACACTTTGTAGATAGGGACGTGGGGGGGGGGGGGGGGAGGGTGAGCATTGTGAAATGGCTTAGTATAGCCTACTCACGTGCCCCTGAAGCTGGTCAGTCCCCTCAGGTCTGGCAGTTTCCTCCACAGTGAGGACAAATTACCATACAGCCGTGTGTTCCTTGTGTCAGGATGGCCGGCGGTATAAAGACCCCCATAAAGCGTTTATATAGGTTTTACCTGGTTGATCCTGCCCTCTTTACCGCGTCCATGCGGTTGACCGTGCTGAAAGGCCTCTCCTGAGGCCGTCGCTGGCGTCCCCTGTCCGGCGCTCGTCGCAACCGGAAGTGACGCAGCCGTCGGCTGGAAGTGACGCGGCCGCAGGTCCTGGAGTCAGCAGCAGCTGCTGCGCTGATAGCGCTTGCCAGAAATGGATCGGCCACCATCTGGAGATGGCACCTGTATACACCCCCAGTAAACAGGCGCCCGGACCGAAAACTCCCAGTACGGAGGAACGGATCCGATCCCCAGGAGCACCGCTACACTGGGGAGGCTGAGGGACCCCCCATCGCAGGTAGCAGCCGCAGATATCTTGTGGCGGGGAAGGGAAAGGCTGGGCCCCCCGATCCCCACCATCTGCACAGGACCGTCGGAGGAAAAGCTTGCCGTTCCTATCCACAGTGGGACAGGAAAAACACTGGTGGGTGGAGTGGGGAGGTTCCTTTTTACCGCTTGTTGTTCCTGTCCCACTAAGGGTAAGAAGGACGTCCTCCAATGGTGCTGTCAGGTGGTGAACTGGAAACATCAGTTACTTATTCAAATAGGTGAAAATAGGCTCTTAGCCCATTTTGATGCCAATTCAGATACCCAGAACCCATTTGGGCCAGGCTGTAAGGACCTGTGTTTGATGTGGGGCATCACTATTGGTGTATTCTTAGTGTGAAATCAGTGGCCCAAAGTCATTTAACTGCTTAAAAACATCAGTTATTCAAATCTGTGAAAATGAGCTCTTTGCCCATTTTGATGCCAATCGAGATGCCCAGAACCCATTTGGGCCAGGCTGGAGGGACCTGGGTTTGATGCGAGGCATCACTATGTACAGTATGTAATGGTGGTGTGAAATCAGTGGCCCCAAGTCATTTAACCCCTTAAAAACATCAGCTACTTATTCAAATTTGTAAAAATTGGCTGTTTGCTCACATTGATGCCAGCCCCGATGCCCAGAATTCATTTGGGCCAGGCTGGAGGGACCTGAACTTGATGCGACGCATCCATATGCATGTAAAAGATGTGTGAGATCAGTGGCCCGAAGATATTTAACCCCATAAAAACATCACTTATTCAAATCTGTGAAAATGGTCTGTTTGTCCACTTTGATGCCAATTTTGATGCAGAGTCCATTTGGGCCAAGCTGGTGGGTCCTGTGTTTGATGCAGGGCATCAATGTCTGTGTATTCTTTGTGTGAGATCAGTGGCCCAAAGTCATTTAACCCCCTAAAAATATCAGTTACTTATTCAAATCTGTGAAAATTGGCTGTCGGCCCACTTTGATGCCAGTTCTGATGCCCAGAACCCATTTGGCCAGGCTGGAGAGACCTTGGTTTGATGTGGGGTGCCCTGTTCTATATGTCTGCAGTGTGAGATCAGTGGCCTAAAGTAATTTAACCCTTTCATTAACGCCCTTCGGTGCCCACTTTGATGCTCAATTTTGTGGAAGTTTTAGTTTTTGCAGCTGCTTTTCAGTGTATTCACATCAGGGCACCTCACTGCATTGTATACTATTATTGTGATGCGTATTTTTTGTTGTTAAACCTATAAAAAAAAACAGAAAAGAAAAAACTGCCAAATAAGAAACCAACTTCAGCATCATGACACACAGTGGGGCAGAGTCTGGCTGGGTGCGGACATCCCATTATGACCCCCCACAGAGCACATAGTATAGCCATACACAGTGGGGCAGAGTCTGGCTGGGTGTGGACATCCCATAATGACCCCCACAGCACATAGTATAGCCATACACAGTGGGGCAGAGTCTGGCTGGGCAGAGTCTGGCTGGGTGCGGACATCCCATAATGACCCCCACAGCACATAGTATAGCCATACACAGTGGGGCAGAGTCTGGCTGGGTGCGGACATCCCATAATGACCCACAGAGCATATAGTATAGCCATACACAGTGGGGCAGAGTCTGGCTGGGTGCGGACATCCCATAATGACCCCCCACAGAGCACATAGTATAGCCATACAGTGGGGCAGAGTCTGGCTGGGTGCGGACATCCCATAATGACCCCCCACAGCACATAGTATAGCCATACACAGTGGGGCAGAATCTGGCTGGGTGCGGACATCCCATAATGATCCCCCCACAGCACATAGTATAGCCATACACAGTGGGGCAGAGTCTGGCTGGGTGCGGACATCCCATAATGACCCCCCACAGCACATAGTATAGCCATACACAGTGGGGCAGAGTCTGGCTGGGTGCGGACATCCCATAATGACCCCCCCACAGCACATAGCATAGCCATACACAGTGGGGCAGAGTCTGGCTGGGTGAGGACATCCCATAATGACCCCCCACAGCACATAGTATAGCCATACAGTGGGGCAGAGTCTGGCTGGGTGAGGACATCCCATAATGACCCCCCACAGCACATAGTATAGCCATACACAGTGGGGCAGAGTCTGGCTGGGTGAGGACATCCCATAATGACCCCCCACAGCACATAGTATAGCCATACACAGTGGGGCAGAGTCTGGCTGGGTGCGGACATCCCATAATGACCCCCCACAGAACATAGTATAGTCATACACACAGTGGGGCAGAGTCTGGCTGGGTGCGGACATCCCATAATGACCCTCCACAGCACATAGTATAGCCATACACAGTGGGGCAGAGTCTGGCTGGGTGCGGACATCCCATAATGACCCCCCACAGAACATAGTATAGTCATACACACAGTGGGGCAGAGTCTGGCTGGGTGCGGACATCCCATAATGACCCCCCACAGCACATAGTATAATCATACACACAGTGGGGCAGAGTCTGGCTGGGTGCGGACATCCCATAATGACCCTCCACAGCACATAGTATAGCCATACACACAGTGGGGCAGAGTCTGGCTGGGTGCGGACATCCCATAATGACCCCCCACAGCACATAATATAGCCATACACAGTGGGGCAGAGTCTGGCTGGGTGCGGACATCCCATAATGACCCCCCACAGCACATAGTATAGCCATACACAGTGGGGCAGAGTCTGGCTGGGTGCGGACATCCCATAATGACCCCCCACAGCACATAGCATAGCCATACACACAGTGGGGCAGAGTCTGGCTGGGTGCGGACATCCCATAATGACCCCCCACAGCACATAGTATAGCCATGCACAGTGGGGCAGTCTGGCTGGGTGCGGACATCCCATAATGACCCCCCACAGCACATAGTATAGCCATACACAGTGGGGCAGAGTCTGGCTGGGTGCGGACATCCCATAATGACCCCCCACAGCACATAGTATAGTCATACACACAGTGGGGCAGAGTCTGGCTGGGTGAGGACATCCCATAATGACCCCCCACAGCACATAGTATAGCCATACACAGTGGGGCAGAGTCTGGCTGGGTGCGGACATCCCATAATGACCCCCCACAGCACATAGTATAGTCATACACACAGTGGGGCAGAGTCTGGCTGGGTGAGGACATCCCATAATGACCCCCCACAGCACATAGTATAGCCATACACAGTGGGGCAGAGTCTGGCTGGGTGAGGACATCCCATAATGACCCCCCACAGCACATAGTATAGTCATACACACAGTGGGGCAGAGTCTGGCTGGGTGAGGACATCCCATAATGACCCCCCACAGCACATAGTATAGCCATGCACAGTGGGGCAGAGTCTGGCTGGGTGCGGACATCCCATAATGACCCCCCACAGCACATAATATAGTCATACACACAGTGGGGCAGAGTCTGGCTGGGTGAGGACATCCCATAATGACCCCCCACAGCACATAGTATAGCCATACACAGTGGGGCAGAGTCTGGCTGGGTGCGGACATCCCATAATGACCCCCCACAGCACATAGTATAGCCATACACAGTGGGGCAGAGTCTGGCTGGGTGCGGACATCCCATAATGATCCCCCCACAGCACATAGTATAGTCATACACAGTGGGGCAGAGTCTGGCTGGGTGCGGACATCCCATAATGATCCCCCCACAGCACATAGTATAGCCATACACACAGTGGGGCAGAGTCTGGCTGGGTGCGGACATCCCATAATGATCCCCCCACAGCACATAGTATAGCCATACACAGTGGGGCAGAGTCTGGCTGGGTGCGGACATCCCATAATGACCCCCCCACAGCACATAGCATAGCCATACACAGTGGGGCAGAGTCTGGCTGGGTGAGGACATCCCATAATGACCCCCCACAGCACATAGTATAGCCATACAGTGGGGCAGAGTCTGGCTGGGTGCGGACATCCCATAATGACCCCCCACAGCACATAGTATAGTCATACACACAGTGGGGCAGAGTCTGGCTGGGTGAGGACATCCCATAATGACCCCCCACAGCACATAGTATAGCCATACACAGTGGGGCAGAGTCTGGCTGGGTGAGGACATCCCATAATGACCCCCCACAGCACATAGTATAGTCATACACACAGTGGGGCAGAGTCTGGCTGGGTGAGGACATCCCATAATGACCCCCCACAGCACATAGTATAGCCATGCACAGTGGGGCAGAGTCTGGCTGGGTGCGGACATCCCATAATGACCCCCCACAGCACATAGTATAGTCATACACACAGTGGGGCAGAGTCTGGCTGGGTGAGGACATCCCATAATGACCCCCCACAGCACATAGTATAGCCATACACAGTGGGGCAGAGTCTGGCTGGGTGCGGACATCCCATAATGACCCCCCACAGCACATAGTATAGCCATACACACAGTGGGGCAGAGTCTGGCTGGGTGCGGACATCCCATAATGATCCCCCCACAGCACATAGTATAGCCATACACACAGTGGGGCAGAGTCTGGCTGGGTGCGGACATCCCATAATGACCCCCCCACAGCACATAGTATAGTCATACACACAGTGGGACAGAGTCTGGCTGGGTGAGGACATCCCATAATGACCCCCCACAGCACATAGTATAGCCATACACAGTGGGGCAGAGTCTGGCTGGGTGCGGACATCCCATAATGATCCCCCAACAGCACATAGTATAGCCATACACAGTGGGGCAGAGTCTGGCTGGGTGCGGACATCCCATAATGATCCCCCCACAGCACATAGTATAGTCATACACACAGTGGGGCAGAGTCTGGCTGGGTGAGGACATCCCATAATGACCCCCCACAGCACATAGTATAGCCATACACAGTGGGGCAGAGTCTGGCTGGGTGCGGACATCCCATAATGATCCCCCAACAGCACATAGTATAGCCATACACAGTGGGGCAGAGTCTGGCTGGGTGCGGACATCCCATAATGATCCCCCCACAGCACATAATATAGCCATACACACAGTGGGGCAGTCTGGCTGGGTGCGGACATCCCATAATGACCCCCCACAGCACATAGTATAGCCATACACACAGTGGGGCAGAGTCTGGCTGGGTGCGGACATCCCATAATGATCCCCCCACAGCACATAGTATAGCCATACACAGTGGGGCAGAGTCTGGCTGGGTGCGGACATCCCATAATGATCCCCCCACAGCACATAATATAGCCATACACACAGTGGGGCAGTCTGGCTGGGTGCGGACATCCCATAATGACCCCCCACAGCACATAGTATAGCCATACACAGTGGGGCAGAGTCTGGCTGGGTGCGGACATCCCATAATGACCCCCCACAGCACATAGTATAGCCATACACACAGTGGGGCAGAGTCTGGCTGGGTGAGGACATCCCATAATGACCCCCCACAGCACATAGTATAGCCATACACACAGTGGGGCAGAGTCTGGCTGGGTGCGGACATCCCATAATGATCCCCCCACAGCACATAGTATAGCCATACACACAGTGGGGCAGAGTCTGGCTGGGTGCGGACATCCCATAATGACCCCCCCACAGCACATAGTATAGTCATACACACAGTGGGGCAGAGTCTGGCTGGGTGAGGACATCCCATAATGACCCCCCACAGCACATAGTATAGCCATACACAGTGGGGCAGAGTCTGGCTGGGTGCGGACATCCCATAATGACCCCCCACAGCACATAGTATAGCTATACACACAGTGGGGCAGTCTGGCTGGGTGCGGACATCCCATAATGACCCCCCACAGCACATAGTATAGCCATACACAGTGGGGCAGAGTCTGGCTGGGTGCGGACATCCCATAATGATCCCCCCACAGCACATAATATAGCCATACACACAGTGGGGCAGTCTGGCTGGGTGCGGACATCCCATAATGACCCCCCACAGCACATAGTATAGCCATACACACAGTGGGGCAGAGTCTGGCTGGGTGCGGACATCCCATAATGACCCCCCACAGCACATAGTATAGCCATACACACAGTGGGGCAGTCTGGCTGGGTGCGGACATCCCATAATGACCCCCCACAGCACATAGTATAGTCATACACACAGTGGGGCAGAGTCTGGCTGGGTGAGGACATCCCATAATGACCCCCCACAGCACATAGTATAGCCATACACACAGTGGGGCAGAGTCTGGCTGGGTGAGGACATCCCATAATGACCCCCCACAGCACGTAGTATAGCCATACACACAGTGGGGCAGAGTCTGGCTGGGTGCGGACATCCCATAATGATCCCCCCACAGCACATAGTATAGCCATACACACAGTGGGGCAGAGTCTGGCTGGGTGCGGACATCCCATAATGACCCCCCCACAGCACCTAGTATAGTCATACACACAGTGGGGCAGAGTCTGGCTGGGTGAGGACATCCCATAATGATCCCCCCACAGCACATAGTATAGCCATGCACAGTGGGGCAGAGTCTGGCTGGGTGCGGACATCCCATAATGATCCCCCCACAGCACATAGTATAGCCATACACACAGTGGGGCAGTCTGGCTGGGTGCGGACATCCCATAATGACCCCCCACAGCACATAGTATAGCCATACACAGTGGGGCAGAGTCTGGCTGGGTGCGGACATCCCATAATGATCCCCCCACAGCACATAATATAGCCATACACACAGTGGGGCAGTCTGGCTGGGTGCGGACATCCCATAATGACCCCCCACAGCACATAGTATAGCCATACACAGTGGGGCAGAGTCTGGCTGGGTGCGGACATCCCATAATGATCCCCCCACAGCACATAGTATAGCCATACACACAGTGGGGCAGAGTCTGGCTGGGTGCGGACATCCCATAATGATCCCCCCACAGCACATAGTATAGCCATACACACAGTGGGGCAGAGTCTGGCTGGGTGCGGACATCCCATAATGACCCCCCACAGCACATAGTATAGTCATACACACAGTGGGGCAGAGTCTGGCTGGGTGTGGACATCCCATAATGATCCCCCCACAGCACATAGTATAGCCATACACAGTGGGGCAGAGTCTGGCTGGGTGCGGACATCCCATAATGACCCCCCACAGCACATAGCATAGTCATACACACAGTGGGGCAGAGTCTGGCTGGGTGCGGACATCCCATAATGATCCCCCCACAGCACATAGTATAGCCATACACAGTGGGGCAGAGTCTGGCTGGGTGCGGACATCCCATAATGATCCCCCCACAGCACATAATATAGCCATACACAGTGGGGCAGAGTCTGGCTGGGTGAGGACATCCCATAATGACCCCCCACAGCACATAGTATAGCCATACACACAGTGGGGCAGAGTCTGGCTGGGTGCGGACATCCCATAATGATCCCCCCACAGCACATAGTATAGCCATACACAGTGGGGCAGAGTCTGGCTGGGTGCGGACATCCCATAATGATCCCCCCACAGCACATAATATAGCCATACACAGTGGGGCAGAGTCTGGCTGGGTGAGGACATCCCATAATGACCCCCCACAGCACATAGTATAGCCATACACACAGTGGGGCAGAGTCTGGCTGGGTGCGGACATCCCATAATGACCCCCCACAGCACATAGTATAGCCATACACAGTGGGGCAGAGTCTGGCTGGGTGAGGACATCCCATAATGACCCCCCACAGCACATAGTATAGCCATACACACAGTGGGGCAGAGTCTGGCTGGGTGCGGACATCCCATAATGATCCCCCCACAGCACATAGTATAGTCATACACACAGTGGGGCAGAGTCTGGCTGGGTGCGGACATCCCATAATGACCCCCCACAGCACATAGTATAGCCATACACAGTGGGGCAGAGTCTGGCTGGGTGCGGACATCCCATAATGACCCCCCACAGCACATAGTATAGTCATACACACAGTGGGGCAGAGTCTGGCTGGGTGCGGACATCCCATAATGATCCCCCCACAGCACATAGTATAGCCATACACAGTGGGGCAGAGTCTGGCTGGGTGCGGACATCCCATAATGATCCCCCCACAGCACATAATATAGCCATACACAGTGGGGCAGAGTCTGGCTGGGTGAGGACATCCCATAATGACCCCCCACAGCACATAGTATAGCCATACACACAGTGGGGCAGAGTCTGGCTGGGTGCGGACATCCCATAATGATCCCCCCACAGCACATAGTATAGCCATACACAGTGGGGCAGAGTCTGGCTGGGTGCGGACATCCCATAATGATCCCCCCACAGCACATAATATAGCCATACACAGTGGGGCAGAGTCTGGCTGGGTGAGGACATCCCATAATGACCCCCCACAGCACATAGTATAGCCATACACACAGTGGGGCAGAGTCTGGCTGGGTGCGGACATCCCATAATGACCCCCCACAGCACATAGTATAGCCATACACAGTGGGGCAGAGTCTGGCTGGGTGAGGACATCCCATAATGACCCCCCACAGCACATAGTATAGCCATACACACAGTGGGGCAGAGTCTGGCTGGGTGAGGACATCCCATAATGACCCCCCACAGCACATAGTATAGCCATACACAGTGGGGCAGAGTCTGGCTGGGTGAGGACATCCCATAATGACCCCCCACAGCACATAGTATAGCCATACACACAGTGGGGCAGAGTCTGGCTGGGTGCGGACATCCCATAATGACCCTCCACAGCACATAGTATAGCCATACACAGTGGGGCAGAGTCTGGCTGGGTGCGGACATCCCATAATGATCCCCCCACAGCACATAGTATAGCCATACACAGTGGGGCAGAGTCTGGCTGCACATAGCTGTGGATCCTGCCACACTGTCAGCCGTGGACTGCACACAGCAGAATCATGAGAACACGTGGAATGTCTGTGTAAAAACCCGCATTAGAAATAAACCAGCGATAAACGCATGAAATTCAGTCTCCAGCGACTTTCTAAACTCTTCCAAGTTCCCACCAGTGGCCCCTGACATTTGACAGAACGAGCGCAGCGTCCACGTTAGCACCTCCCAATAACACTGTCCGCGCTGTCACCGAGCTGCTACTTCCACATGACAGCGCCCTGACGCTGCTCACGCCGCTCACTAGCCTATCAGACGTCGCCGAGCCGCCCACATACCGGCGACACGCCCACTTCCGCGGGCAGCGTGTCCAATGATGGCAGTTCTCTCTGAGGACGTCACGTGATGTGCCCTCCTCCTGACCTCCATTAACCCCGCCCCATGACGTTTTCTGCAGATCACACCAGCTCGTTCTGATTTCGTACATGCGCAATAACGGGCCGGGCTGGCAGGAAAGATGGCGGCGGCTGTTGGAGGAGTTCGGGGTTGAGAGAGCGGTACGGAGAACGGGGACATGGCGAGATTGGCAGATTATTTCCTGCTTGTGGGATATGACCTGAACAAGAGAGGTGAGAACGGGTGGGACTGGGCGCCTAGAAGGTGAACCCCCGGAGTTGTGTGAGGTACCTGAGAGCTGGGGGAGGATGAGCTGTGGGGTGCGAGGAGGCTGCTGAGCGCAGGACAGAATGTGTGCTGTAAAGGGTTAATGTGTGGCGGTGGGGGCCCTGTCCCATGTATATACTATGTGGAGAGGTGAGGGGCCTTCTGGTACTTGTAGTCCCACCATCTACCCCAGTACAGCGCCCGCACATGTATATAGAGGTGTGCAGCAGTGCACAGGACTGAGGGGCCTTCTGGTACTTGTAGTCATACCATCTACCCCAGTACAGTGCCTGCACATGTATATAGAGGTGTGCACCAGTATACAGGACCGAGGGGCCTTCTGGTACTTGTGGTCCCACCATCTACTGCAGTACAGTGCCTGCACATGTATATAGAGGTGTGCACCAGTATACAGGACTGAGGGGCCTTCTGGTACTTATAGTCCCATCATCTACTCCAGTACAGTGCCTGCACATGTATATAGAGGTGTGCACCAGTATACAGGACTGAGGGGCCTTCTGGTACTTATAGTCCCATCATCTACTCCAGTACAGTGCCTGCACATGTATATAGAGGTGTGCACCAGTATACAGGACTGAGGGGCCTTCTGGTACTTGTGGTCCCACCATCTACCCCAGTACAGTGCCTGCACATGTATATAGAGGTGTGCACCAGTATACAGGACTGAGGGGCCTTCTGGTACTTGTAGTCCCACCATCTACCCCAGTACAGTGCCTGCACATGTATATAGAGGTGTGCACCAGTATACAGGACTGAGGGGCCTTCTGGTACTTGTAGTCCCACCATCTACCCCAGTACAGTGCCTGCACATGTATATAGAGGTGTGCACCAGTATACAGGACTGAGGGGCCTTCTGGTACTTGTAGTCCCACCATCTACCCCAGTACAGTGCCTGCACATGTATATAGAGGTGTGCACCAGTATACAGGACTGAGGGGCCTTCTGGTACTTGTAGTCCCACCATCTACCCCAGTACAGTGCCTGCACATGTATATAGAGGTGTGCACCAGTATACAGGACTGAGGGGCCTTCTGGTACTTGTAGTCCCACCATCTACCCCAGTACAGTGCCTGCACATGTATATAGAGGTGTGCACCAGCATACAGGACTGAGGGGCCTTCTGGTACTTGTGGTCCCACCATCTACCCCAGTACAGTGCCTGCACATTTATATAGAGGTGTGCACCAGTATACAGGACTGAGGGGCCTTCTGGTACTTATAGTCCCATCATCTACTCCAGTACAGTGCCTGCACATGTATATAATGTATGGATATGTGTGCACCAGTTTACAGGACTGAGGGGCATTCTGGTACTTATGGTCCCATCATCTACTCCAGTAAAGTGCCCTATACATTTATATGGGGTGTGCACTATGTAAGGCTGCAGTAGCACCGTATGCAGTGAAGAGGCAGTGACCCACAAAGTTCAAACACAAGTCTCTTTAATGCGTTACTTCACACATAAAGGTGCATAGCATTTTATAGTACACGTCATCAAAGTTCAATACACGCAGTTGCATCTCGTCTCAGTGACCGTTTTATAGCGCCACACATCATATAGCTTTTAGATTGCAGTCCCTAAACACGCCAGACCTCTCCTTGTCCAGTACCCGTGGGGCGACCACACGCCATATTAGTGTCTTCAAACACAGCTTCACATGTTGCAGACACTACACACGCCAGCCCTCCTCTGACTAGTTCTCGTGGGGGTCCTGCACCGCTGTATCACAGACTCTACTAACACAGCCGTACTCAGCCCAGGCTATCCTCCGGACAGCAGCCAGGCACCATATCCACCTGTTTGCAATCGTTACACATGCCACTCCTCTTTCGGGCACAGAACATCCACCTCTGGTACACCTCCGGGCACAAGACTTTCCACATCCGACTCTTTTTTTCAGGCACAGGACATTCACCTCTGGGCACAGGACTGTCGACATCCGAGACCCGTTACCATGGACGACTTGCATCGCTGTATACGCTGTGGGTGCCAGGCTATTCAGCTGCCCTGGGTGCTGGCTTCGCTGGCCTGTGCCTCCATGCACTCACCAGACTGACACTGGCGTTGCACCTCACACCTGACACACCCATACCCCTTACTGCAGGGTTTCTAACAAACCTGTGACTTTCGGCCACATGGAAAACCCGGACCGGAAATCCGTGACTTCCATGCTCACCTATGGACATCATCCGTATCCATGCATAACCTGGGGAGAACACACAGCGACCCCTACCTGTGACACGAGTCATTGCCTCACAACCAGTATACAGGACTGAGGGGCCTTATGGTCCCACCATCTACTCCAGTCCAGTGCCCGCACATGTACAAGTATATATTAGTGAATGGCAGTGGGATCTGCTGTATATGTTGTGTATAGGACTGGGAGGCTGTATCGTTCCTCCATCTACCCCAGCTTAATGCCTTGCACACACATATAATGCCTGCTGTATACACTGCCTAGTGGGGATGTGCAGGGCATATTGCCACCTGTTTACACTGCGCTCCCTGCCATCCTCTATTCATTGTAACCTGACACTCCTGTATGTTTTACTAATAAATCTAGAAATGATAGAACAGGAAGTTACCTGAGCGATCCGCACAGCCAGACGTGACTAAGCTCATGATCATTTCCAATCGGCTACATACACAGTACATAGATGTTGCCGGGCTGATGCATGGATGTTGCCGGGCTGATGCATGGATGTTACCACCTGGCTGAATCCATCCCTGCTTTGGTCTAGTAGCTGAATGTAATGTGCGCACTTTGGATTGCGCAGCTGTCTGTAGATGTTTGTCTGCCATGGTGAGAATACCTAGACATGAAACATGCTTGTAAAGGGATGACCATTTATTTACAGGGTAGCTCATTTCTGTAGGTTGGATTTAAAATACAGATTTTGATATAAAAAAGTATAATAGTGTTTTTCCAAAAACACTCTGTAAAGAGCTTTTTGTTCTACCATGAAATAAATCTTCAGCAATTCTGTATTTGGGTTATCATCTACTGTCAATCAGGGTAACAACCACATGGGCACCATTTCTGCTTCCACCAAGGTGGTCATTCAGATTCTTGTGTCTCTGCGGTGTGGATAGGGAATTTGTTTTTGTAACCAGGCTGTTTCGGAGAGCAAGCTGTATGGACTAAAGGCACTTTGGTTGGATTTGCAATGGATAATGCTGACTGATAGTTACGTTACCAGCATTGTGGAATATATTTTATAACATCCACGTGCTGTGAACGAAATTGGCAAATAATTTGACTGAAGCTCCAGATTTTTGATCTGCAGCTTGCCATATGCTCATTGGACTTGGATTTCTCCTTTCCAATTCTGTGGATTTTCCAATGTGTAAATGCCATAGCCGTTAAATCCAGATTAGATGAATGCTAATGGTTGGTAGTTACAACTTTTGGTCTAACACATCTTGGCTTTTCATGACTAGCAACCCATTGTAAAAATAAGTCCTTTCCTTTTTAAACTAAAGATAACATGTAGTCCCCTCCTGCACGTTTGCGCTGATGGGCTGGAGGGCTCACGTGCCATAACAATCTCATGCGAGCCCCATAGCTGCCATCGCTGAGGAGTTGGCGCCTACTGTGAGTTTATTTTTATTTTACAAGGGGTTCTACTTTATTTTAAAAGGTGTTGTCCAAATAATGGTCAGCCCATTTAAATGACGGCATAGAATATTAGGGGTGATGTCAAGACAAGAAGATTCTTCCTGCCCGACTTTTTATTTTAGAAAGAGATACCCTTGTGTTTTTTTGTCTGAGCACGTAGCATATTGTTAAAGGGGCCGTCTATCCAATAAATGGGTATTCTTATATTTTTTGTTTTCTAGGAAAAACATGAAGGATGGATCTTTTTAAAGGAGTTTTCCCTCAAATAAAAGTTCTTTTTAATTAATAGATCTTTGAATAATAAATTTCACAACTGGATGTGTTACAAAGAAAAAAAAAAATCCTGTGCTAGAGCTGTGGAATGATCAGACCATGTTCCTGCACGGTCAGACACAGCCATTACACAGTACACAGCAGGAGCACATGTATAAGATTATCTCAGCACAGGATATTTATTTAAATGCATCCAATTGTGGAAATTACTATTATTCCAAGATCTATTGAGATCCAAGGGTCGATGTGTTGAAAATTTTGGTTTTATTAGTCAACGCATTTCAAATTTCACAGACTTCATCAAGTCTTTTGTCATATGGTGTCAGCGCGATTAAAGATCCATCCTTCATGATTTTGCCTTCCATTGCATGCATCCTGGATCTGCAGCAGCCGTTCCCTAGCTTTCTTTTGGGTTGTGGCACACAACCCTGCCAGGTGAGCACATCCTGGCACCTAGCGTTTTCATATCCTTTTTCCAGGAAAGACCCTTTTTTGCGCTATTGTCTTCCAGTTTTCTCCTATTGTTTTTTTTGTTTTCTAGACATACTTTGCTTACACAACCAAAATGAGCTGTATTTATCCCCTGCCACTCCAGCGCTGCCTCGCCGACACTGCCTTCTTCCTTTAACTTTAAACAGATGTCTTTAAAAAAAAAACAACTGGTAAACTCTATTTATTGTATAATTATAAAACAAAATACATTGCAATTTACTTGTTTAGAAAAAAAAGGATCCAGGGCAGTTATGACATTTACTTGCATAATATGGTTCCGCCTGGTATATATATAGTTATCCCTGCGCCAATCCAGATGACTGACAGGTCTCTCCCATGTGTGAACCTTATGAGACTTATCAATAAAATACAGTGGTGCTGGGAGAAGCTGTCGAGGATCGACACCTGACTAGATAGTTCTCTCTCTGTGGTACCTGGCCAGATCTTCAATAAATTTGGGCCCATAGTTTGAAGTCACTTTTTTTCTTTTTTTGCCTCGTGGTATTTGCTTAGGTGTTTTGCAAACGCAAAATCAAAAATGATTTTCATTTTTGCTTTTAATCAATTTTTGCAACTTTTTAGCATAAAAACTTGCAAAAACTTTAAAGTGGCACATACTGTATGTCTAAAAATGTCAAATTGAAAACTCCACCAGAAGCCTTAGGCTATGTGTACACGCTGTGGATTTTGCTGCGGATCTGCAGAGTTTCCGCAGCTGCTTGTCCGCAGCAGTTTCCCATGAGTTTACATTATAATGTAAACCTATGGGAAACCAAAAACGCTGTGCCCATGCTGCTATAAAAAAACGCGGAATCGCAGCGGTTTACATTCCGCAGCATGTTACTTTCTGCGGATTCTGCAGCGGTTTTACACCTGCTCCAATAGAAAAGCGCAGGTGTAAACCCGCAGTGAAATCCGCACAAAAACCGCCATAAACCCGAGGTAAATCCACGATAAATCTGCAGCAAAAATGCAGCTTTTTTTGCCCTGTAGATTTATCAAATCTGCTGCGGAAAAATCCGCAGAGGACTGTTCTACGTGTGCACATAGCCTAACTCCAGGCAAAGACTTAAATGAGAAACGCAACAAAATGAGATATTGGGTAAAAATGAAATTTATCTGACACATCTGGATCACCAAAGTTGTTGAGGAAAAATATGAGAACTGACTTAAAAATAAAAATATACTGAAGCCAGTAAAAAGCAACAAATTACTCCACAAAAGTGAAGAAACAACAACAAGGAATCCTGGAGCGTTTCAGAGAAAAATATACCTGCTTGCAATCATGCCGCTTAGGCCTGTGCTTTGGGAAGCATGTATTGACTGACAGGTTCTTTTAAGACGTGAAATTAATGTCAGCTGCCAGGTGGGGAAGAGGGGAAGGAGACTGATTTGGTCCAGAGTCCAGTAGCCTTTTTTTTTTTTTTTTTTTTTGTAAATTTCTCATAAGCAACAATATGAATCGCTTTGAATTGACTTTTAACTGGTTCAGGGCTTTTGATTTGAAAGTAGTTGACAAATTACACTGTTGCAAAATGGATGATGAAAAACCCACCACGTATTCACATCGCCCACTGTTTTGATTTTCTTATGTGACTGCTTTATCGAGAATGGATTATATTAAGTGAAGTCAAATCTTTATTAGTAACTACAACCAACTATTCTGTTATGTCTGGGGGGAGGGGCAGCTTTCCCATGGCTTCTATTGTGCAGAAGTAAGGATAGGTCTTACTGAAATTCAGCATGTCCAATCATTTTGTTCTTTATCAGTAAATATAAAATTCAGACCTAATTGTTCTTACTGCCGTGCCCAGTAGCGCTAAAGTTTTGCTGACAACCGTAGGAAATGCCAGGTGTCGGTAGCATATTTCTATGCACATCCATGACATACAGTAGCTCCTGAAATTTTACCTGCCTTGAATATTTGACATTGGTGACTTATTGATGATTTTTCTCCTCTTCTGATATGTCTGTTTTAGACACAATCTACTGATCTTTTAGGCATCTATAGTCCTGTCCTGACTTATAGCCGTCGCTTCCAGGGGATGTTTGATGCAGTGAACCATTTCCCTCGCAGTAGGATGTGCATGATGCCTAAAGAAATAAATGACTGAAATACATAGCCAGTCCAAGGCAATCGGAGCAACACCCGCTCTTATAGCAACTCTCGACTTTGACTAATTAAAGCCCATATGCTATTTTCCATGTGACAATCCCCTAATTGTGCCTTGTGTTTTCAGCTCAAAGGTTATAATTGTAGATTAAGCGATATCTGAAAATGCCTTGATGGGAATCCGACATTTTATGTGTTTGATGAAAATGAAGAGCATGAGTTTGTTTGCGTGGTATAAAGGCAGATGGTATTCTGAACAGTGTGTCTGGCGAGGGTTTGGGCGAGGTGATGAATCTGGGCACATCATAGGCTTTAATGTGATCCTGAAACCAACAGGATGTTTAGCTATTAGAAAACACTTTGATGTGCCATTGATTTTTCACTTTCACTTTCCTTCTCCCATTACACATGCAGAGATGGCTTTCTAGTTCTTATTTTACTGGAATTTAGTGGAAATTGAACAGTTTTTAACCACATCGTTAGAGGCGAGGTCTGAAAAGGGTTTCTAAAAGGTTTCTGATTGGAAAAAAACCCCACGGAACATTAAGAATGAGTACGGCAGCAAACTGAGTCAGTGTGCCATGTGTATGCTGGCTCCATATGGCACGGAATTTGCTTTATCACATGGCATCTGCTGGAACATGGCATGTTTTTTCAGTGGAATTTATGATGCTGACAGAATAAAATATCCTCCTTCTAAATTTGGAGACATTCAGAGGTACAATACGTTGCTATAGATTTTTGTTTGCTGCATTTTAGCTCCGCAAATTTGCAGAGCTTCACTGTGACATGCATAAACCCGAACGCTAAACGTATGAATAATAATTCCTATTTCAGTTTGCCTAGAAAAGACAAAATACAAGGAATTGGAACTTTAAAGGGAATCTGACAGCAGGATTTCACACCCCACACTATTTATATGTGATTGAAGCTCTTCCAAAGACAAGTCCTGCAAAACCTTTACATGGCCAGTCCACGCCTCTTACTGAGAGATCACTGTTGACTCTTTAGACTCATTTGCATGCTATTTGTAGATCTGAAGCCTCTGTCACTCCAGCTCTTTTTCTCTTCCTACCGGCACCTTCCCCTGTTTGACTGATGACTTCTTTGCCTCTATGCTGTGTGACTTCAGGCAATCTGTGAAGCAGGACTAGTCATTGCTGGACGAGGAGTAGAGCTGCAGTGACAGTCTGCAGATCTACAGCTTATTTGCATATAAATCCAAACACTGATTTATTAGTAATGATGGGACGGACTGGGCCATGTGAAGGTATTGCTGGACTTTACTTTGAAAAAGCTACATGCACATATAAATAGTTTGGGGATCTCTCTCAAGCTTGGTTGGCCCAGACCATGTTTCATAAAGGAACAGAAGCCCGATCTGAGTCCACCCTGAATGGAACTGCAACAGCACCCCTTCAGGTGAGGAAGGCTTACTGAAGTTGCTTCATAGTCGGATATCTGAGTAAAGGTACCTTCACACATAACGATATCGTTAACGATATCGTTGCTTTTTGTGACGTAGCAACGATATCGTTAAGGAAATTGTTATGTGTGACAGCGACCAACGATCAGGCCCCTACTGGGAGATCGTTGGTCGCTGAACAAAGTCCAGAACTTTATTTCGTCGCTGGATCTCCCGTGGACATCGCTGGATCGGCGTGTGTGACACCGATCCAGCGATGTCTTCACTGGTAACCAGGGTAAACATCGGGTTACTAAGCACAGGGCCGCGCTTAGTAACCCGATGTTTACCCTGGTTACCAGCGTAAAAGTAAAAAAAAACAAACACGACTTACTTACCTACCGCTGTCTGTCCCCGGCGCTCTGCTTCTCTGCACTCCTCCTGTACTGGCTGTGAGCGTCGGTCAGCCGGAAAGCAGAGCGGTGACGTCACCGCTCTGCTTTCTGGCCACTGTGCTCACAGCCAGTGCAGGAGGAGTGCAGAGAAGCAGAGCGCCGGGGACAGACAGCGGTAGGTAAGTATGTCGTGTTTTTTTTTTTTTTTACTTTTACGCTGGTAACCAGGGTAAACATCGGGTTACTAAGCGCGGCCCTGCGCTTAGTAACCCGATGTTTACCCTGGTTACCGGCATCGTTGGTCGCTGGAGAGCTGTCTGTGTGACAGCTCTCCAGCGACCAAACAGCGACGCTGCAGCGATCCGGATCGTTGTCGGTATCGCTGCAGCGTCGCTTAATGTGAAGGGGCCTTAAGTGATGTGTGCATTTTGTGGGAAAACACCTTTTAAATAGGGCCCCAGGGCTATTTAAGGCCCTTGATGACCTTTTATCAGGCACCCGAGCAGATTCTCAGGGACTGCATTCTTGGGCAGGGAGGTGTATTTTGATTACAACCAGCTCATTAATTTCTTCTTGCTCTGTTAGCACACACACGCAGTGTTCACTACTGAACACTGAAGGGCATGCAATGAAAGATTACGTCCTGACACCAGTGCCAGAGTCAGGATGCACTTTGTGGGCGGAGTTTGTACAGCCCCTGAAGGATGGTATAAATATCCAAATGGCCCTTGGCAGAAAAAAAGATTCCCCACCCTTGTTTTAAATGATTATATAATAGAGTTGATGAAATTGATTTGGAGGATGCTAGTCCAGTTGCCACATTGGTGGTGCATGGGTGCCATACCAGAACCATGGCATCTTCCTCCTTCCTGCCGGCATTACTGGCAACTTTTTTAATTAGTAGGCCCCGTACACCATACATAGGAGGTTCACAGGGCACTCGACTGACAGCAACAGTCTACTGATATTTGCAAATCATTTTGACTAACTTTTTTTTTAACTTTTAAAAAGTTTTAAACATACCTGAAAATGTAAAAAGAACCCCCCGCCAAAAAAAACAAACAAAACATAATATACAAAGCTCATAACGTTTTCCCTAGCACACATTTCAGTTTGTTTACAATTGGCCATCACTTCTTGACCACTGCAGTTATAGTGGTCACATGTCACTTGTAGTGCTACACCCTACCTATCCAGCAATGCTTATAATCTGTGTCATCCCTGGATCTGTGAGGGTGGGTGAGGCTGTTTTTTTTTTTTTTTTTTTTTTTACAGTGATGCTGTCAATAATGATGTGTATGGGGAGTTGCAGTACCGCTCTATTCACTTGAATGGGGACGTGTTGCAGATTTCTACACGGTGGTTAGCCAAAAGAACATAGAGCATAAAAGGCTCCAGAATTGAAGACCACTAACATCATAATGTTATTGCTTGCATATTCTGGCATTAAACCAAAATATTAGTAAATGAGAATTCCCCTTCAAAGTTATCGTCTGCACATACAGGAAGTTTGTGGTTCTCTCTTAGGGGAATAAAGGATTAGCATGTTAAAAACCAACATGCCCTGTCTTAAGAACAAGAAGAGTTGGCACGGCTTCCCCTAGAAGCACAATAGACTGTCAGTAGTTCCTATTTCAATGGGTAGGATCTATAGACAATTAAAGAAACACGAAGCCTAGAAATCAGTGCTGAAATGAAACATGAGATGTATTTGCCAATAGGGGGCGTTACTCTTCAGAATTTTCTGCATGTTCTTGAGACAACTTGTCTTGTATAAATCTTGTGGAGGATACATTAATTACTTGCTCTCCTCTTTGAGTTGGCTGGTGCTAGCCAAAGGCCTGGCTTACAAGGGATGTTAAGGCACTAGCCCATCCCAATCGAAAAACCGACTTAAGCGCACACTGGACATGGCATCTTTGTGATATACAGTGGGGCAATTAAGTATTTGATCCCTTGCTGATTTTGTAAGTTTGCCCACTGACAAATACATGAAGAGTTTATAATTTGAAAGGTACAGTAGGTTAATTTTAACATTGAGAGATAGAATATCAAAAATAAAATCCAGAACAACCAGGGATTCAAGCTTCAGGAGGCTAATTTGCATATTCCAGGTGCCTTCTGGGAGAAGCGAAGTCTCCCTAAGCTAGAAGATCGTTGGGTACAGCCGGGACCAGCTGCTTCGAAAGCATCACCAAACCAGGGATTCAAGCTTCAGGAGGCTAATTTGCATATTCCAGGTGCCTTCTGGGAGAAGCGAAGTCTCCCTAAGCTAGAAGATCGTTGGGTACAGCCGGGACCAGCTGCTTCGAAAGCATCACCAAACCAGGGATTCAAGCTTCAGGAGGCTAATTTGCATATTCCAGGTGCCTTCTGGGAGAAGCGAAGTCTCCCTAAGCTAGAAGATCGTTGGGTACAGCCGGGACCAGCTGCTTCGAAAGCATCACCAATTTTTGCCTGTAGGACATTATTGCAAGAGAGCTTGGCTGAGTAGATTACACAAGAAGGAAAACACACAGCAAGTCAGCAGGATCTAGGAGCAACATGGCAGATGTGACAACCTACATGGTGAGCTGCAGCATGTGCTACATGTTCACAGATCGACCAGAAGAAGAATCCAATTTCACCTGTCAGAAGTGTAGACTAGTGGCCCTTTTAGAAGAAAAGGTGCGGGGTCTGGAAGAAAGAATAGCAACTTTGAAACTCATCAAAGAGAATGAAGACTTTCTAGACAGAACAGAAGCATCTCTACTGGTCACAGAAGGTGCAAAAAGTGTCAGAGAACCACCAAAAGAAGCAAGAAGACCATGGAGAAATCACCAACCACACAACTGAAGAACCGATATCAAATCTTTGTAGAGGATGAAGATGGCACACCTAAGAATGAAGCAATACCAGCAAGCAAAAAAGAAAAGGGCACACAGCAACAAGTGACAGCAAAAAGTACAGCCAAGAAGCAACGAAGAGTGGTGGTGGTGGGAGACTCACTACTGAGAGGCACCGAAGCATCCATCTGCAGACCGGACATAACTGCAAGAGAAGTATGCTGCCTTCCAGGTGCGATGATCAAGGATGTGACCGATAGGATGCCAAAGCTCTTCAGCTCCAAGGACGTCCACCCATTTCTTCTGATACATGTTGGCACCAATGACACGGCAAGGAAGGACCTACCGACAATCTGCAAGGACTTTGAAGAGTTGGGGAAGAAAGTAAAAGAACTGGATGCACAGGTAGTTTTTTCTTCTATCCTTCCAGTAGACGGGCATGGCACCAGGAGATGGAACAGGATCCTTGATGCAAACAACTGGCTAAGACGATGGTGCAGACAACAAGGATTTGGATTCCTGGACCACGGTGTGAATTACTGGTATGATGGACTCCTCGCCAGAGACGGACTACACCTCAACAAACCTGGGAAACACACATTCGCCAGAAGACTCGCTACACTCATCAGGAGGGCGTTAAACTAGAAGAAGAGGGGACGGGAAGAAAAACATTAGACTCGAACAAAGACGACCCAGGAAAACATACTCAGAAGGGAGGTAAGAACATTTCTAAAACAATCCACAGTGAGGAGATTGGAACAAAACAAAATCCTCTAAACTGCATGCTCGCAAACGCCAGAAGCCTGACAAACAAGATGGAAGAACTAGAAGCAGAAATATCTACAGGTAACTTTGACATAGTGGGAATAACCGAAACGTGGTTAGATGAAAGCTATGACTGGGCAGTTAACTTACAGGGTTACAGTCTGTTTAGAATGGATCGTAAAAATCGGAGAGGAGGAGGGGTTTGTCTCTATGTAAAGTCTTGTCTAAAGTCCACTTTAAGGGAGGATATTAGCGAAGGGAATGAGGATGTCGAGTCCATATGGGTTGAAATTCATGGAGGGAAAAATGGTAACAAAATTCTCATTGGGGTCTGTTACAAACCCCCAAATATAACAGAAACCATGGAAAGTCTACTTCTAAAGCAGATAGATGAAGCTGCAACCCATAATGAGGTCCTGGTTATGGGGGACTTTAACTACCCGGATATTAACTGGGAAACAGAAACCTGTGAAACCCATAAAGGCAACAGGTTTCTGCTAATAACCAAGAAAAATTATCTTTCACAATTGGTGCAGAATCCAACCAGAGGAGCAGCACTTTTAGACCTAATACTATCTAATAGACCTGACAGAATAACAAATCTGCAGGTGGTCGGGCATCTAGGAAATAGCGACCACAATATTGTACAGTTTCACCTGTCTTTCACTAGGGGGACTTGTCAGGGAGTCACAAAAACATTGAACTTTAGGAAGGCAAAGTTTGAACAGCTTAGAGATGCCCTTAATCTGGTAGACTGGGACAATATCCTCAGAAATGAGAATACAGATAATAAATGGGAAATGTTTAAGAACATCCTAAATAGGCAGTGTACGCGGTTTATACCTTGTGGGAATAAAAGGACTAGAAATAGGAAAAATCCAATGTGGCTAAACAAAGAAGTAAGACAGGCAATTAACAGTAAAAAGAAAGCATTTGCACTACTAAAGCAGGATGGCACCATTGAAGCTCTAAAAAACTATAGGGAGAAAAATACTTTATCTAAAAAACTAATTAAAGCTGCCAAAAAGGAAACAGAGAAGCACATTGCTAAGGAGAGTAAAACTAATCCCAAACTGTTCTTCAACTATATCCATAGTAAAAGAATAAAAACTGAAAATGTAGGCCCCTTAAAAAATAGTGAGGAAAGAATGGTTGTAGATGACGAGGAAAAAGCTAACATATTAAACACCTTCTTCTCCACGGTATTCACGGTGGAAAATGAAATGCTAGGTGAAATCCCAAGAAACAATGAAAACCCTATATTAAGGGTCACCAATCTAACCCAAGAAGAGGTGCGAAACCGGCTAAATAAGATTAAAATAGATAAATCTCCGGGTCCGGATGGCATACACCCACGAGTACTAAGAGAACTAAGTAATGTAATAGATAAACCATTATTTCTTATTTTTAGGGACTCTATAGCGACAGGGTCTGTTCCGCAGGACTGGCGCATAGCAAATGTGGTGCCAATATTCAAAAAGGGCTCTAAAAGTGAACCTGGAAATTATAGGCCAGTAAGTCTAACCTCTATTGTTGGTAAAATATTTGAAGGGTTTCTGAGGGATGTTATTCTGGATTATCTCAATGAGAATAACTGTTTAACTCCATATCAGCATGGGTTTATGAGAAATCGCTCCTGTCAAACCAATCTAATCAGTTTTTATGAAGAGGTAAGCTATAGACTGGACCACGGTGAGTCATTGGACGTGGTATATCTCGATTTTTCCAAAGCGTTTGATACCGTGCCGCACAAGAGGTTGGTACACAAAATGAGAATGCTTGGTCTGGGGGAAAATGTGTGTAAATGGGTTAGTAACTGGCTTAGTGATAGAAAGCAGAGGGTGGTTATAAATGGTATAGTCTCTAACTGGGTCCCTGTGGCCAGTGGGGTACCGCAGGGGTCGGTATTGGGACCTGTTCTCTTCAACATATTCATTAATGATCTGGTAGAAGGTTTACACAGTAAAATATCGATATTTGCAGATGATACAAAACTATGTAAAGCAGTTAATACAAGAGAAGATAGTATTCTGCTACAGATGGATCTGGATAAGTTGGAAACTTGGGCTGAAAGGTGGCAGATGAGGTTTAACAATGATAAATGTAAGGTTATACACATGGGAAGAGGGAATCAATATCACCATTACACACTGAACGGGAAACCACTGGGTAAATCTGACAGGGAGAAGGACTTGGGGATCCTAGTTAATGATAAACTTACCTGGAGCAGCCAGTGCCAGGCAGCAGCTGCCAAGGCAAACAGGATCATGGGGTGCATTAAAAGAGGTCTGGATACACATGATGAGAGCATTATACTGCCTCTGTACAAATCCCTAGTTAGACCGCACATGGAGTACTGTGTCCAGTTTTGGGCACCGGTGCTCAGGAAGGATATAATGGAACTAGAGAGAGTACAAAGGAGGGCAACAAAATTAATAAAGGGGATGGGAGAACTACAATACCCAGATAGATTAGCGAAATTAGGATTACTTAGTCTAGAAAAAAGACGACTGAGAGGCGATCTAATAACCATGTATAAGTATATAAGGGGACAATACAAATATCTCGCTGAGGATCTGTTTATACCAAGGAAGGTGACGGGCACAAGGGGGCATTCTTTGCGTCTGGAGGAGAGAAGGTTTTTCCGCCAACATAGAAGAGGATTCTTTACTGTTAGGGCAGTGAGAATCTGGAATTGCTTGCCTGAGGAGGTGGTGATGGCGAACTCAGTCGAGGGGTTCAAGAGAGGCCTGGATGTCTTCCTGGAGCAGAACAATATCGTATCATACAATTATTAGGTTCTGTAGAAGGACGTAGATCTGGGTATTTATTATGATGGAATATAGGCTGAACTGGATGGACAAATGTCTTTTTTCGGCCTTACTAACTATGTTACTATGTTACTATGTTACTATGTTACTATGTTACTATGTTACTATGTTACTATGTTACTATGTTACTATGTTACTATGTTACTATGTTACTATGTTACTATGTTACTATGTTACTATGTTACTATGTTACTATGTTACTATGTTACTATGTTACTATGTTACTATGTTACTATGTTACTATGTTATTGTATACATTCTATAAATTTATTTGCATTTTACAGTGAGAAATAAGTATTTGATCCCTCTGGCAAACAAGACTTAATACTTGGTGGCAAAACCCTTGTTGGCAAGCACAGCAGTCAGACCTTTTTTGTAGTTGATGATGAGGTTTGCTCACTTGTCAGGAGGAATTTTGGTCCACTCCTCTTTGCAGATCATCTCTAAATCATTAAGATTTTGAGGCTGTTGCTTGGCAATTCGGATCTTCAACTCCCTCCATAAGTTTTCTATGAGATTAAGGTCTGGGGACTGACTAGGCCACTCCAAGACCTTAATGTGCTTTTTTTTGAGCCACTGCTTTGTTCCCTTAGCTGTATGTTTTGGGTCATTGTCTTGCTGGAAGACCCAGCCACGACCCATTTTTTATGTCCTGGCGGAGGGAAGGAGGTTGTCACTCAGGATTTTACGGTGCAAGTCTCCATCCATTCTCCCGTTGATGCGGTGAGGTAGTCCTTAGCAGAGAAACGTCCCCAAAACATAGTGTTTCCACCTCCATGCTTGACAGTGGGGACGGTGTTCTTTGGGTCATATGCAGCATTTCTCTTCCTCCAAACATGGCGAGTTGAGTTAATGCCAAAGACCTCAATTTTTCTCATGTGACCACAGCATCTTCTCCTCATCACTCACAGAATCATCCAGGTGTTCACTGGCAAACTTCAGACGGGCCTGCACATGTGCTTTCTTGAGCAGGGGGACATTGTGCGCACTGCAGGATTTTAATCCTTTATGGCGTAATGTGTTACCAATGGTTTTCTTGGTGGCTGTGTTCCCAGCTGCCTTGAGATCATTAACAAGTTACCCATGTGTAGTTTTAGGCTGATTTCTCACCTTTCTCATGATCAAGGATACCCCACGAGGTAAGATTTTGCATGGTGCCCCAGATCAATGTCGATTGACAGTCATTTTTTATTTCTTCCATTTTCTTAGTATTGCACCATCAGATGTCTCCTTCTCACCCTGCATCTTACTCAAGGTTTTGTAGCACATTCCAGCTTTGTGCAGGTCTATGTTCTTTTCCCTGACATCCTTAAGCTCTTTGGTCTTGCCCATGTTGTAGAGGTTAGAGTCTGACTGATTCTGTGGACAGGAGTCTTTTATAAAGGTGACTATGTTAGACAGCTGACTTTAATGTAGGTGATGAGTTGATTAGGAGCATCTAACTGGTCTGTAGAAGCCAGAACTCTTAATGGTTGGTAGGGGATCAAATACTTATTTCTCACTGCAAAATTTAATGTATATAATTTATACAGTGTGACTTTCTGGATTTTAATTTTGATATTCTATCTCTCAATGTTAAAATTAACCTACCCTTAAAATTATAAACTGTTCATGTCTTTGTCAGTGGGCAAACTTACAAAATCAAATACTTATTTCCCCAACTGTAAATATGTAAGGCAATGGTTTACGATCTGAGTCTCCCTGGAGAGCAGTGGCTTTGATATCTCAGTCTATAGCTGGAGTCACACATAACGATATCGTTAACACGTCATGCTTTTGGTGACGTAGCAACGATCCCGCTAACGATCTCGTTATGTGTGACAGCGACCAACGATCAGGCACCTGCTGGGAGATCGTTGGTCGTTGGGGAATGATCAGGACCATTTTTTTGGTCGCTGATCACCCGCTGTCATCACTTGTAACCAGGGTAAATATCGGGTTACTAAGCGCAGGGCTGCGCTTAGTAACCTGATATTTACCCTGGTTACCATTGTAAAAGTTTAAAAAAAACAAAACAGTACATACTCACATTCTGATGTCTGTCACGTCCCCCGGCGTCCACAGGGTTAAAACTGCTTTCGGCAGGAGCGCTGCTAATGCACGCGCTCCGGCCGAGAGCTTCCCTGCACTGACTGCGTCAGCGCCGGCCGTAAAGCAGAGCACACGCTGTTACTGCCGGCGCTGACACAGTCGGTGCAGGGAAGCTCTCGGCCAGAGCGTGTGCATTAGCAGCGCTCCTGCCGAAAGCATTTTTAACCCTGTGGATGCCGGGGGACGTGACAGACATCAGAATGTGAGTATGTACTTTTTTTCTTTTAAAACTTTTACAATGGTAACCAGGGTAAATATCAGGTTACTTAGCGTGGCCCTGCGCTTAGTAACCCGATATTTACCCTGGTTACAAGTGAGCACATCGCTGGATCGGCGTCACACACGCCGATCCAGTGATGACAGCGGGTGATCAGCGACCAAAAAATGGTCCTGATCATTCCCCAACGATCTCCCAGCAGGGGCCTGATCGTTGGTCGCTGTCACACATATCGTTAACGATATCGTTATGTGTGACTCCAGCTTAAAGCTTAAGGATGTAGTAAAGGTGTGTGAGTGGCCACTGTTCATTCAAGCGAGTGGATTGTGACTCATCTTTGTGATTTTGGAGGTCCAGCGGTTGCACATCCAACCATCATACATTTCCTACATGCCCTATGGATCTACTATATAATTCTCTAAGGGTCACTTCCGTCTCTGTCTGTCCGTCACAGATATTCATTGGTCGCGGCCTCTGTCTGTAAAGGAAATCCAAGTTGCTGATTGGTCGCGGCAAAACAGCCACGACCAATCAGGAACAGTCCGGAAGAAAATGGCCGCTCCTTACTCCCCGCAGTCAATGCCCGGCGCCTGCATACTCCCCTCCAGTCACCGCTAACACAGGGTTAATGCCGGCGGTAACGGACCGCGTTATGTCTCGGGTAGCGCACTCTGTTACCGCCGCTATTAACCCTGTGTGTCCCCAACTTTTTACTATTGATGCTGCCTATGCGGCATCAATAGTAAAAAAATGTAATGTTAAAAATAATAAAAAAACAAAAAACCTGCTATACTCGCCCTCCGTTGTCCGCCGAGCCGGCCGCCATCTTCCATTCCCGGCGATGCATTGCGAAATTACCCAGAAGACTTAGCGGCCTCGCGAGACCGCTAAGTCATCTGGGTAATTTCGCAATGCATCCTGGGAACGGAAGATGGCGGCAGCCGCGCGCTACAAGGGACCCTCTGATCCGAAAATGAGTATGTTAGAACTACAATGGGCCCTCGGATCGGAAGGTGAGTATGTTTATTTTTTATTTTTTAACCTGTGACATACGTGACTGTGCAGTATACTACGTGACTGTGCAGTATACTACGTGACTGTGCAGTATACTACGTCGCTCTGGGCAGTATGTTACGTCGCTCTGGGCAGTATGTTACGTCGCTCTGGGCAGTATGCTACGTCGCTCTGGGCAGTATGCTACGTCGCTCTGGGCAGTATGCTACGTCGCTCTGGGCAGTATGCTACGTCGCTCTGGGCAGTATGCTACGTGAAAAATAGCCGTAGGCACTACTGTAAGTTGTGGTGCTCAAACAGGTGCCCAAACCGTACAATATTATAGATAGACTTGGCACACACGTGGTAACATGCAAATGAGAATTTAATAGAAGGAGAGTACATACAGTATTGAAGTTTCGGTCACAGATTAGACCTTCATCAATGTACTAAACAAAAGAGAAACTAAAATAAAGTATATACAATAGATTATATATAACAGATAATCTATATGGGTCCAAACAGAAAACAGAACAACGATAAACATAGATCTGAACTGTATAATAGAAACTGCAAATCATTGCGGGAGATACGACCGTTTAACGTCCTAGTAATCATGCACTTATTATAGTGTGAATGTTGGGACTGATCCCAATATAGTAAAGAGGAAACTAGGTGAACGTCGTGATTGTGACCGTTAGGGTGAGAGATGAGCTGTCTATAAAGACGTGGAGAAAAAAGAAAGAAAAATAGAGGGGGAAACCTACCCTCTCATAGAGCATTTCATAGTTATTTGGGTCAACAGGGGATTAATCTATGGGAAAAATATGTTATGGAGTATGCTACGTCGCTCTGGGCAGTATGCTACGTCGCTCTGGGCAGTATGCTACGTCGCTCTGGGCAGTATACTACGTCGCTCTGGGCAGTATGCTACGTTGCTCTGCCAAGGCAAACAGGATCATGGGGTGCATTAAAAGAGGTCTGGATACACATGATGAGAGCATTATACTGCCTCTGTACAAATCCCTAGTTAGACCGCACATGGAGTACTGTGTCCAGTTTTGGGCACCGGTGCTCAGGAAGGATATAATAGAACTAGAGAGAGTACAAAGGAGGGCAACAAAATTAATAAAGGGGATGGGAGAACTACAATACCTAGATAGATTAGCGAAATTAGGATTATTTAGTCTAGAAAAAAGACGACTGAGGGGCGATCTAATAACCATGTATAAGTATATAAGAGGACAATACAAATATCTCGCTGAGGATTTGTTTATACCAAGGAAGGTGACGGGCACAAGGGGGCATTCTTTGCGTCTGGAGGAGAAAAGGTTTTTCCACCAACATAGAAGAGGATTCTTTACTGTTAGGGCAGTGAGAATCTGGAATTGCTTGCCTGAGGAGGTGGTGATGGCGAACTCAGTCGAGGGGTTCAAGAGAGGCCTGGATGTCTTCCTGGAGCAGAACAATATTGTATCATACAATTATTAGGTTCTGTAGAAGGATGTAAATCTGGGGATTTATTATGATGGAATATAGGCTGAACTGGATGGACAAATGTCTTTTTTCGGCCTTACTAACTATGTTACTATGTTACTATGATCACTGAGAGGGGCCCCCATGTCAGTAAATGGTAGGTAGTACCAGTGAGAATTTACATACCCCACTTCAGGCCAGGGTCAGTTCAAGAAAAAGGCCGTATATGGTGCTGTGGGGATAAAAAGCGGAGTCTTAATGGTGACCGCAGTATTAATGTATCCTGTAGCAGGAGTGGTCACACATCGCCAAGTGGGGCTTCATCTGCACGTCATCTGACCCAGGAGGGCTTACTGCATCAATTCATCTATAGCGCATGCTCCGACTGGAACGCACGGTTCCGCCCACTTTCTAACAGGTGGAACGCACTACAGCAATACCCATATCCCCAGGTCACTTCCGGTTGAGCACTTCCAGTCGCGCGTCTTCACACATCCAGGACGATCGGTGGATACCATGTCTGATAATCGCTGCACTTGGTAAGTGTTACATACCCCTCACCACTTGGCGACGTGTGACCACTCCTGCTACAGGATACATTAATACTGCGGCCACCATTAAGACTCCGCTCTTTATCCCCACAGCACCATATACGGCCTTTTTCTTGAACTGACCCTGGCCTGAAGTGGGGTATGTAACTTCTCACTGGTACTACCTACCATTTACTGAAATGGGGGCCCCTCTCAGTGACCCATAACATATTTGTCCCATATCCTGACAGATTAATCCCCTGTTGACCCAAATAACTATGAAATGCTCTGAGAGGGTAGGTTTCCCCCTCTATTTTTCTTTCTTTTTTCTCCACGTCTTTATAGACAGCCCATATCTCACCCTAACGGTCACAATCACGAGGTTCACCTAGTTACCTCTTTACCATATTGGGATCAGTCCCAACATTCACACTATAATAAGTGCATGATTACTAGGACGTTAAACGGTCGTATCTCCCGCAATGATTTGCCGTTTCTATTATACCGTTCAGATCTATGTTTATCGTTGTTCTGTTTTCTGTTTGGACCCATATAGATTATCTGTTATATATAATCTATTGTATATACTTTATTTTAGTTTCTCTTTTGTTTAGTACATTGATGAAGGTCTAATCTGTTACCGAAACGTCAATACTGTATGTACTCTCCTATTAAATTCTCATTTGCATGTTACCACGTGTGTGCCAAGTCTATCTATAATATTGTACGGTTTGGGCAATATACTACGTGGCTCTGTGCTGTATACTACGTGGCTGGGCAATATACTACGTGGCTGGGCAATATACTACGTGGCTGGGCAATATACTACGTGGCTGGGCAATATACTACGTGGCTGGGCAATATACTACGTGGCTGGGCAATATACTACGTGGCTGGGCAATCTACTATGTGGCTGGGCAATCTACTATGTGGCTGGGCAATCTACTATGTGGCTGGGCAATCTACTATGTGGCTGGGCAATCTACTATGTGGCTGGGCAATCTACTATGTGGCTGGGCAATCTACTATGTGGCTGGGCAATCTACTATGTGGCTGGGCAATCTACTATGTGGCTGGGCAATCTACTATGTGGCTGGGCAATCTACTATGTGGCTGGGCAATCTACTATGTGGCTGGGCAATCTACTATGTGGCTGGGCAATCTACTATGTGGCTGGGCAATCTACTATGTGGCTGGGCAATCTACTATGTGGCTGGGCAATCTACTATGTGGCTGGGCAATCTACTATGTGGCTGGGCAATCTACTATGTGGCTGGGCAATCTACTATGTGGCTGGGCAATCTACTATGTGGCTGGGCAATCTACTATGTGGCTGGGCAATCTACTATGTGGCTGGGCAATCTACTATGTGGCTGGGCAATCTACTATGTGGCTGGGCAATCTACTATGTGGCTGGGCAATCTACTATGTGGCTGGGCAATCTACTATGTGGCTGGGCAATCTACTATGTGGCTGGGCAATCTACTATGTGGCTGGGCAATCTACTATGTGGCTGGGCAATCTACTATGTGGCTGGGCAATCTACTATGTGGCTGGGCAATCTACTATGTGGCTGGGCAATCTACTATGTGGCTGGGCAATCTACTATGTGGCTGGGCAATCTACTATGTGGCTGGGCAATCTACTATGTGGCTGGGCAATCTACTATGTGGCTGGGCAATCTACTATGTGGCTGGGCAATCTACTATGTGGCTGGGCAATCTACTATGTGGCTGGGCAATCTACTATGTGGCTGGGCAATCTACTATGTGGCTGGGCAATCTACTATGTGGCTGGGCAATCTACTATGTGGCTGGGCAATCTACTATGTGGCTGGGCAATCTACTATGTGGCTGGGCAATCTACTATGTGGCTGGGCAATCTACTATGTGGCTGGGCAATCTACTATGTGGCTGGGCAATCTACTATGTGGCTGGGCAATCTACTATGTGGCTGGGCAATCTACTATGTGGCTGGGCAATCTACTATGTGGCTGGGCAATCTACTATGTGGCTGGGCAATCTACTATGTGGCTGGGCAATCTACTATGTGGCTGGGCAATCTACTATGTGGCTGGGCAATCTACTATGTGGCTGGGCAATCTACTATGTGGCTGGGCAATCTACTATGTGGCTGGGCAATCTACTATGTGGCTGGGCAATCTACTATGTGGCTGGGCAATCTACTATGTGGCTGGGCAATCTACTATGTGGCTGGGCAATCTACTATGTGGCTGGGCAATCTACTATGTGGCTGGGCAATCTACTATGTGGCTGGGCAATCTACTATGTGGCTGGGCAATCTACTATGTGGCTGGGCAATCTACTATGTGGCTGGGCAATCTACTATGTGGCTGGGCAATCTACTATGTGGCTGGGCAATCTACTATGTGGCTGGGCAATCTACTATGTGGCTGGGCAATCTACTATGTGGCTGGGCAATCTACTATGTGGCTGGGCAATCTACTATGTGGCTGGGCAATCTACTATGTGGCTGGGCAATCTACTATGTGGCTGGGCAATCTACTATGTGGCTGGGCAATCTACTATGTGGCTGGGCAATCTACTATGTGGCTGGGCAATCTACTATGTGGCTGGGCAATCTACTATGTGGCTGGGCAATCTACTATGTGGCTGGGCAATCTACTATGTGGCTGGGCAATCTACTATGTGGCTGGGCAATCTACTATGTGGCTGGGCAATCTACTATGTGGCTGGGCAATCTACTATGTGGCTGGGCAATCTACTATGTGGCTGGGCAATCTACTATGTGGCTGGGCAATCTACTATGTGGCTGGGCAATCTACTATGTGGCTGGGCAATCTACTATGTGGCTGGGCAATCTACTATGTGGCTGGGCAATCTACTATGTGGCTGGGCAATCTACTATGTGGCTGGGCAATCTACTACGTAGCTCTGAGCTGTATACTACGTGGACATGCATATTCTAGAATACCCGATGCGTTAGAATCGGGCCACCATCTAGTAGGTTATAAATGCCATTCATACGTTGTGCTATACGTTGTAGTTTCATAAGCTGGCTTCATAAATCCATAGGTTTCGTACCTAATATTGTTTTTATACCGCGCTCTGAAGCTAGAGGTGCACAGGCCAGATATGGCTCTATTTATAAATGGGGCGAGTCCCAAAGAGTGGTGGGACACTTTTAAATACCCAAGTACAGATATCTTTTGTTTTACCAGGATGCGTTAAATGCAGCATTAATCTGGGGAATAAGGGTCATTCTAAAGTGGTTGTCCGATCTCATGAGAAAAGTCTGCAGGCTGCGGAAATTTGACAATGTGCACACAGTCACGATTCACTTTTATTCCCAATGCAGGTGGATGGTCACATGACAACATTTATGCAATTTGCGTGTTGGTTGCCAGAAGCCTTAGTAGTCTCGCCTCACTTCTCTCAGAAAAGAATTGGGAGAAGCGCAAGAGTCTAGTAGTCATGTGACCAAGATCATTCTAAACGCAAACATTTGGTCATGTGACTTCTCACCCTATAGGCAATACAGGGGAATCGTGACAGTGTGCACATAGTAAGGCTACGTTCACATTAGCGTTGTGCGGTGCTGCGTCGGGTGCAGCTGCGGCGACGCATGCGTCATGCGCCCCTATATTTAACATGGGCGGGGCGCATGGACATGCGTTGTCTTGCGTTTTGTGACGCATGTGTCATTTTGGCGCAAGCGTCGGGGTGCAGAGGACGCTGCATGATGCAGTTTTTTTCTGCGCCAAAAATCATGCAAAAATGAACGCATGCGTCACAAAATGCTGCGTTTTGCATGCGTTGTCGCCGACGCAGCACCGCACAACGTAAATGTGAACGTAGCCAAATTGCAGACTTTTCTTCTGTGACTAGGAAACCTCTTTAAACATTTCCTATGGATTTTTCAGTTCACTTATGGCAGCCATTTATACATAAGTGACAACAGGGTTGTCATTTTAAATATGTTTCAGAATTATTTTGTCAGCGTGATCAACCAGATCTGAGTTTTAGTGAAATTACTAGGTCCTCTTTAGGCTCTCTAGTGAATTGCCTTTGCATGCCCAATGTGTGAAATGTCCTGAATTAGTTCAGGCTGTTCCTTAGCTTCAGAGGCGGTGAGCGAGGTGACACATCTGGATGTGCCCATCTTGTGCTTGTCACTCATCATACTACTAAAGGGCTGCTGTAGATTATTTCTCAGCACAAAAAAGGTGATTTGACACCGGAATGAGTCATCATTGCTAAATATTTTATTTTCTAATGAATGATTCCTTATTACGGAGTACCACTGGGAGACTGACAGGGAACTTTGTGTCTCCCTGCAGGAGCTTTTCTTTAAATAGAAATTCAATAATGTACTGTTATTATCCAGTCACTTCCGTGTTACTGGTGGAAGTGTGTGATAATACAGCGGGGCAGTGGAGAGATTCCAGCTCAGTTTTGCTGTTCACTTATCAAATCACATAATAATAATATTATTATTATTATTATTATTATTATTATTATTATTATTATTATTATTTTTTTTTATATATAGCGCCAACATATCCTGCAGCGCTTTACGAATTACAGAGGGGACTTGTACAGACAATAGACATTACAGCATAACAGAAATCACAGTTCAAAATAGATACCAAGAGGAATGAGGGCCCTGCTCGCAAGCTTACAAACTATGCGGAAAAGGGGAGACACGCGAGGTGGATGGTAACAATTGCTTTAGTTATTCGGACCAGCCATAGTGTAAGGCTCAGGTGTTCATGTAAAGCTGCATGAACCAGTTAACTGCCTAAGTATGTAGCAGTACAGACACAGAGGGCTAATAACTGCATAAAGTGTATGAGAACATGATGCGAGGAACCCGATTGTTTTTTTTTTTTATTTTTAATGGGCCACACAGGGATAGTTAGGTTAATGCGTTGAGGCGGTAGGCCAATCTGAACAAATGAGTTTTTAGGGCACGCTTAAAACTGTGGAGATTGGGGATTAATTGTATTAACCTTGGTAGTGCATTCCAAAGAATCGGCGCAACACGTGTGAAGTCTTGGAGACGGGAGTGGGAGGTTCTGATTATTGAGGATGCTAACCTGAGGTCATTAGCGGAGCGGAGGGCACGGGTAGGGTGGTGGACTGAGACCAGAGGAGATGTAGGGTGGTGCTGAGCCATGGAGTGCTTTGTGGATGAGGGTAGTAGCTTTGTACTGGATTCTTGAGTGGATGGGTAACCAGTGTAATGACTTCCACAAGGTAGAGGCATCGGTGTAACGGTTGGTGAGGAATATGATCCTGGCTGCAGCATTCAGGACAGATTGGAGCGGGGAGAGTTTGGTAAGAGGGAGGCCGATTAGTAGAGAGTTACAATAGTCCAGACGAGAATGAATAAGTGAAACAGTAAGAGTTTTTGCAGAGTCGAATGCAAGAAAAGGGCGAATTCTAGAAATGTTTTTGAGATGCAGATAAGAGCGAGACAGTGATCGGATGGGTGGGGTGAATGAAAGCTCGGAATCAAGTATGACCCCAAGGCAGCGGGCATGTTGCTTTGGAGTAATGGTGGAACCGCACACGGAGATGGCAATGTCAGGCAAAGGTAGGTTAGTAGAGGGAGGAAACACGAGGAGTTCAGTTTTTGACAGATTCAGTTTCAGATAGAGGGAGGACATGATGTTAGAGACAGCGGTAAGACAATCGCTGGTGTTCACTAAAAAGGTCGGCGTGATAACAGGAGAAGAAGTGTATAATTGGGTGTCATCAGCATAGAGATGGTACTGGAAACCAAATCTACTGATTGTTTGTCCAATAGGGGCAGTATACAAAGAGAAGAGGAGGGGGCCTAGGACTGATCCTTGAGGAACCTCAACAGTAAGGGGAAGGTGGGAGGAGGAGGAACCAGCAAAAGATACAGTGAAGGAACGGTCAGAGAGATAGGAGGAGAACCAGGAGAGAACGGTGTCCTTGAGGCGGATGGAGCGGAGCATAGTAAGGAGGAGCTGATGATCCGCAGTGTCGAATGCTGCGGAGAGATCCAAGAGAATTAGCATGGAGTAGTGACCGTTAGATTTAGCTGTTAGTAGGTCATTAGAGACTTTAGTGAGGGCAGTTTCAGTAGAGTGTAAAGAGCGGAAACCAGATTGAAGAGGGTCTAGAAGAGCGTTATCTGAGAGATAGCGGGTAAGACGGGAGTGGACCAGGCGCTCGGAGTTTAGAGATGAAGGGAAGATTAGAGACAGCTCTATAATTAGCGGCACAGTTTTGATCGAGGGATGTTTTTTTTTTTTAAGTACTGGATGTATGATGGCATGCTTAAATGAGGATGGAAAAATACCGGAAGTGAGAGGTGAATATTTTTGTTAGGTGAGAGGTGACAGCCGGGGAAAGGGACTGGAGGAGATGTGACAGAATGGGGTCACTGGTGCAAGTGGTTGGGCAAGAAGATGCAAGGAGCCTGATTGACTTTGAACCAGTTACAGAAGAAGAAGTAGAGAGTGAACTAGATGCAGTAGGGGAGGGAGGACAGTGCATGGTATGAAGAGATTGGGAGATGATTTCCTGACGATACTTGTCAATTTTTTCTTTGAAGTAGTTGGCCAGATCAGCGTGGAGATCTGTGGCTGGGGCCTGCACTCTTGGGTTGACTAGGGACTGGAAAGTGTCAAAGAGACATTTAGGGTTATTGGACAGTGAGGTGATGAGGGTGTTGAAATAGGTTTGTTTGGAGAGGTGAAGGGCAGAGTTGTATGTTTTTAGCATGAACTTTTAATGGATGAAATCTTCGGGTAGATTAGATTTTCTCCACAGACGTTTGGCGTACCTGGAGCACCACTGCAGGAAACGTGTTTGCAGCGTGTGCCACGGTTGTCGCTGTCTGTGCGGAGTTTTTATGTATAGGAGGAGCAGCTTCATCCAGGGCACTTTGCAGGGTTTCATTGTAATGCTTCAGAGCAGAATCAGAACATGAGATGGAGGAGATTGGGGCCAATGAGGACTGCAAGTTCTTCATAAGTTTCTGGGTGTTAATGGCCTGTATATTTCTATAAGTGTGGAAAGTGGGGGTGACCTGAGCGGGATGGCAGTTCTTGATAGAGAATGAAAGAAGGTTGTGGTCAGAGAGCGGGAGAGGGGAGTTTGTGAAATCATCCACTGAGCAAAGCCGGGAGAAGACCAAGTCGAGGGAATTTCCATCTTCATGCGTTGGAGAGTTGGTAGTATGCTGTGAGAGGCCGAAAGAGGAGGTTAGAGATAAAAGGTGAGAAGCAGATGGGGAGAGGGGAGAAGCAATGGGGATGTTGAAATCACCCATGATGAGGGTGGGGGTGTCGCAGGAGAGAAAGTGTGGGAGCCAGGTGGCAAAGTGATCCAGGAACTGATGAGAGGGGCCGGGAGGACGATACACCACCGCCACTCGCATGGAGAAGGGGATGTAGAGTCTGACAACATGGACCTCAAAGGAAGGGAAGACAAGTGAGGGTACTTGGGGGATAACTTGGAAGGTACATTTGGGTGAAAGGAGCAGACCAACGCCTCCACCTGCTCTGTTGTCCGATCTTGGGGTATGAGAAAAGTGTAGTCCACCATATGAAAGAGCAGCAGTGTAAAGAGTTAATGCAAGGGTGGTGAATGTGAGTGAATGCGGCAGCCAGGATATAGAATATACAAATACATATGGTGAATATTTGTTCTGTTCCAAATGAACAGGGAATAGATTTAGATGGTCTTACCTGTCTCCTGCCCTGTCTAACTGCCATGTTATAACTGCGAGTACTTAGAAAAAGTACTTTGAATAAATGTACACGAATAATAGTGCACGAATGCATCCCCAAAGTATGTCTACATTTATAGAAGGCTAGCTCTTAGATCTCACTTTTTTTTTTTTTATAGCACGTTAGCAATCAGTCTAACTCAGTTGAGACTGCAGGACACAATAAATGTAGTGTCTCCCTCCCCCACACCACCTCCTCACTTCGCCCCTTGTCAGTCGGTGTTCCTCAAGGCTTTGTTCTAGGACCCCTACTCTTCTCCATCTACACTTTCGGCCTGGGACAGCTCATAGAATCCCACGGTATGCAGTACCATCTCTACGCTGACGACACGCAGATCTACCTCTCCGGACCTGATCTCTCCTCCTTGCTTACCAAAATCCCGCACTGTCTGTCTGCCATTTCAGCCTTCTTTTCTGCTCGCTTTCTACAACTGAACATGGACAAAACAGAATTCATCATCTTTCCCCCATCTCACTCTACCCCTCCACCAGACCTATCCATCAATGTCAATGGCTGCTCACTATCCCCAGTCCCACACGCCCGGTGCCTCGGGGTGATCCTCGACTCTGCCCTCTCTTTCAAGCCACATATCCAAGCCCTTGCCTCCTCCTGTCGTCTCAAACTCAAAAATATTTCCCGGATCCGTGCTTTCCTTGACCGCAACACTGCAAAAACGCTAGTGCATGCCCTTATCATCTCCCGCCTCGACTACTGCAACCTCCTACTCTCTGGACTCCCCTCTAGCACTCTGGCACCACTCCAATCCATCCTACACTCTGCTGCCCGACTAATCCACCTGTCCCCCCGCTATTCCCCAGCCTCTCCCCTGTGTCAAGCCCTTCACTGGCTTCCTATCGCCCAGAGACTCCAGTTCAAAACCCTCACACTGACATACAAAGCCATCCACAACCTGTCTCCTCCATACATCTGTGACATGGTCTCCCGGTACCTACCTACACGCGACCTCCGGTCCTCCCAAGACCTCCTTCTCTACTCCCCTCTCATCTCTTCTTCCCATAACCGCATCCAAGACTTCTCCCGTGCTTCCCCCATACTCTGGAACTCTCTACCCCAACACATCAGACTTGCGCCTACCATAGAAACCTTCAAAAAGAACCTGAAGACTCATCTCTTCCGACAAGCCTACAGCCTGCAGTGATCCTCAACCTACTGAACAGCCGCACAGCCAGCTCTTCCCTCTCCTAGTGTATCCTCACCCACCCCCTGCAGACTGTGAGCCCTCGCGGGCAGGGTCCTCCCTCCTTATGTACTCGTGTGCCTTGTTATCTGCTCATGTTTAATGTATTTGTCTATATTTGCCCCGTATTCACATGTAAAGCGCCATGGAATAAATGGCGCTATAAAAAATGTATAATAATAATAATAATAATAATAATAATAATAAAATAGTGAACAGATAAACAAATGTCCAGGTCTACATGGATCATAAACCGCTTTGAAACCGTTATGTGATCTCTTGCATGAGGACAAGCAGAAGTGAGTTAAATATCTATAAACAAAAGCAATTGCATACTAAGATGGCTAACAAATATAGATATATGCAGGATTCAATGCCGAAGAGCAGTAGACTGGAGCAATAGACATGCAGGGTATTTCAGTTCAGAGAATGAATGAGAAGTTTACCATTCAGGCTGCTTGCCTGCAATTTTGGTAGATTAAGGCCATGTTCTCAGGTGTTTGCACCAAAATGTGCACCGTATTTACTCTGATTATTGCATTTTTGATGCGTTTACCCACTTTTCTATGCAGCTTCTACATGGCTTTTTTTCCAGTACTGGTTAATATATCCAACCAAAACTAAAGTACTCCATAGAAGGCCAGATTCACATACCTACGTTTTGCGGTCCAAGTACGAACAGCGATGCATGGTCCGACTGGGTATCCTGACCCGAACTCGATAGCCTCGTAGGTATATATGTGGCTGTTGAGTTTAGTTTAGGAAATGTGGCCCATTTGTGCTGTGGACTGCAAGACACAGATGTGTATATCTGGCCTATCTATGAAAAAAAAAATGTAGGAATTAGTCCTACCGGTAATGTAATTTCCAGGAGTTCATCCTGACAGCACCACCAGGAGGTTGTCCTTCATATCCTTGATAAGGACCGGAAACACAGAAGAGGTTAAATAGCCCCTCCCCACCTCCACCCTTCAGTGTCTTTTCCAAGTACCACATCAGGATGGATTCAACGCTATTTTATTACATTTCCATTGCAAATGTTTATATCACATCAGATAGGAAATATACGGGAGGGAATATAAGGGGTGCTGTCAGGATGGACTCCTGGAACTTACATTACCGGTAGGACTAATTCCTACTTTCCCAGGACGTCCCTCCTGACAGCACCACTAGGAGAAGTACCAAATAACTCCTATTAGGGCGGGATTACTGCTTGGAGGACTTTCCTCCCAAAGGCCGTCTGTTGGTTTGACAGAACGTCCAGTTTGTAATGTTTACAGAAGATATCTATTTTGGACCAAGTTGCAGCCCTGCAAATCTGATCCATAGAAGCCCCTGCACACTCTGCCCAAGAAGCCGAGACTGCTCTCAGCGAATGAGCCTTAAGACCTTCCGGCGGAATTTTTCCTGCTGAGGTATATGCTGTGGAAATCGCTAGTTTTATCCACCTAGCTAAGGCTTCTTTCACTCTTCCGTCTTTCAGCTTCCTTCACAATCCGTCGATTTTTGAGAATACAATTTGCAGGATCCTGCATTTTCCCATAGACTTGTTTTAGCGACGGATTGTGACGGATGGCCATCCGTTTCATCCGTCTTTCACTGGATCCTACATAAAAACTGTCAGTTGGGCAGAGAAAACGTTCAGAGGAACGTTTTTTCTGCACGTCGGAAAATCGGTCAGCGACGCATCCTGCGCTGCCCGTCACTGGCTACAATAGTAGCCTATGGGCGCAGGATGTGTCGCTGCCTGTGAAAAGCAGGAATCCAGCGACGGGTCCCGTCTTTTCAAAGAGAGCATGCGTGGAAGAATATCCAGTCAGTGAAATTCTGTCTTGCTCGCTCTCTTTCTCTTTTTACTATTGATGCTGCCTATGCAGCATCAATAGTAACAAGATAGAATGTTAAAAATGATTAAAAAAAATAAAAAATCGCAACTTCTTGCGAGATTTCGCAATGTATTACTAGGAAGTAACGCTAGCTGTGGGGAACATCGGTGACGCTTCGCGGGAACGCCGGTAGGTGAGAATAGTGCAATTTTTTTTTTTTTTTTTAAAACCTGGTTTGTGTTGTGTATGCGTTTTCGCAGCGGGAAACCGCTGCGAAAACGCATACACAACAGGTGCACATCGGCTCGACGGGTCCGTCAGAAAGACTGGCCCAGTGCACACGTTTTCCACAATCTGCACAGGATCCGTCATTTCAACGTCTTGACGGATCCTGTGCAGATTTGGAAGACTGAAGTGTGAAAGAAGCCAAAGGTGGCTTTTGATGCCTTCCTTCCTTTATTTTTCCCTGCCATCTATACGAAGAGATTTGAATCTAGTCTCTACCCTTCTGTGAGTTTCAGGTATTGTAGGACTGTTCTCTTAACATCCAACGAATGGAGTGTACGTTCTTTTTCGCTTTTATAGTCCTGACAGAAGGTGGGCAATATTATTTCCTGGCTCCTATGAAAGTCAGTTACTACTTTTGGAAGGAAGGCCAGATTCCTGAGAGTGATAGTCGTCTTGTATCTTTAGATATGGGTCTTTTATGGAAAGGGCCTAAATCTCCCCTATGCGTCTGGCTCACACCAGAAACACTGTTTTAAGTGTTACCGCTCTGAGATCTGCCTGGTCTAGGGGTTCGTAAGGATTTTCCCGTAAGTTATTTAGAACTATAAATTTAGGTCCCAAGGAGGGACGGAGCTACGTATTGTAGGTCTAATCCGTTGAGTGGCTCTTATAAACTTTACCACCCAAGGGTGTTCTGCCAGCGGGCAATCCAAGAAGGAGCTCAGAGCTGAGATTTGGACCTTTGTCAAAGCTGGCCTGAAGAAAATCTAAGATTTGAGGAATATCAGGTCCCGGTTTAAGGGAAATTGGGCCTGTACAATATGAGCAGAATTTTTTCCAGACTTTAAGATATATAGCTGAAGTGACTGGCTTTCTACTCTTTTGTAAGGTAGATATGACTGATTCTGAGAGACCTCTTGATTTTAGCATTTCTTTCTCAGGATCCAGGCTGTAAGCTGTTGGAACTATAGATTGTGATGGACAAGAGGGCCCTGCGTTAGCAGATCTCGCTGTAGTGGTAGAATGATTGGATCTTCTACTGCCATCGGCTTCATTACTGGAAACCAGCTTCTCCTGGGCCAATATGGCACTACTAGATGGTGGCCCGATTGTAACGCATCGGGTATTCTAGAATATGCATGTCCACGTAGTATATTGCCCAGCCACGTAGTATATTGCCCAGCCACGTAGTATATTGCCCAGCCACGTAGTCAGGGCAAATCTGCTGCGAATCCGCAGTAAAATCCACAACATGTACACATACCCTTAGTGGAGATGAATCTGTGCTGCACTTTAATTGAGGCAGAGGTTTGGATTACTGACTCCACAGCCTTGCTTATTGTAGTATTTTTCATTCCTTTTTTTTTCTTTTTTTTTTTTTTCCACTTTTTGTTGCTTTTTCTTTAGTGTAGTTTTTTCCTCCATGGTACAAACTAAAGTAATTTGTGAAGTAAAAAATGTATATATATATATATATATATATATATATATATATATATATATATATATATATATATATGTATATATATGTATATATATGTATATATATGTATATGTATATATATGTATATATATGTATATATATATATGTATATATATGTATATATATATATAGCCTATAAATACCAGGAACATCTTCACTAAATAAGAGAAGATCCAAAAAGTAATACATTGAAATTGGATGAAAGCTTAGTGTTTGACTACTCTGCTAAAGTAAGTTTAAAGACTCATTCCAGCGTTTTTTCTTCTTTCACTCACTATCTTTTAGCAATCTGTAATGTATGTACAGTGCATGCATTTAAATACTTACCTGTCTCAGTCTTCTGCAGTTTCCAGCTCTGTCTCTGTCCTTCATCCTGTGATTGCAGCTCTGATTATCCATCCGACACCTCGGACCGGTAGTTTCACTCTATGTAAGTGTATGAATGCCTCGTTCTGGTCTAATGGAGGTGCAATGTTAAAGGGGTTATCCACCACCAGGACAACCCTTTCTCAATCTAAAGGTACCGTCACATTTAGCAACGCTGCAGTGATCCAGACAACGATCCCGATCGCTGCAGCGTCGTTGTTTGGTCGCTGGAGAGCTGTCACACAGACAGCTCTCCAGCGACCAACTATGCGAAGTCCCCTGGTAACCAGGGTAAACATCGGGTTACTAAGCGCAGGGCCGCGCTTAGTAACCCGATGTTTACCCTGGTTACCAGCGTAAACTTAAAAAAAAAAACACTACATACTTACATTCCGCTGTCTGTCCCCCGGCGCTCTGCTTCCTGCACTGACTGTGAGCGCCAGCCGGAAAGCACAGCGGTGACGTCACCGCTGTGCTCTGCTTTCTGGCTGGCTGGCGCTCACAGTGCAGAGAAGCACAGCGCCGGAGGACAGACAGCAGAAGGTAAGTATGTAGTGTTTGGTTTTTTTACGTTTACGCTGGTAACCAGGGTAAACATCGGGTTACTAAGCGTGGCCCTGCGCTTAGTAACCCGATGTTTACCCTGGTTACCAGTGAAGACATCGCTGAATCGGCGTCACACACGCTGATTCAGCGATGTCTGCAGGAGGTCCAGCGACGAAATAAAGTGCTGGACTTTCTGCTCCGACCAACGATGGCACAGCAGGATCCTGATCGCTGCTGCCTGTCAAACTCAACGATATCGCTAGCCAGGACGCTGCAACGTCACGGATCGCTAGCGATATCGTTGAGTGTGAAGGTACCTTTAAGGTACCGTAAGTGTTTAGTCCCAGCACTGGTGTTACTGTCTCTGCCTTCAAATATATAGATAATTAACAAAGTGAGAGTTGCGGCAGGCCGATCCCTTCCTGTTAATCACTTGTACAGTGGGGCAAAAAAGTATTTAGTCAGTCAGCAATAGTGCAAGTTCCACCACTTAAAAAGATGAGAGGCGTCTGTAATTTACATCATAGGTAGACCTCAACTATGGGAGACAAACTGAGAAAAAAAAATCCAGAAAATCACAGTCTGTTTTTTTAACATTTTTTTTGCATATTATGGTGGAAAATAAGTATTTGGTCAGAAACAAACAATCAAGATTTCTGGCTCTCACAGACCTGTAACTTCTTCTTTAAGAGTCTCCTCTTTCCTCCACTCATTACCTGTCGTAATGGCACCTGTTTAAACTTGTTATCAGTATAAAAAGACACCTGTGCACACCCTCAAACAGTCTGACTCCAAACTCCACTATGGTGAAGACCAAAGAGCTGTCAAAGGACACCAGAAACAAAATTGTAGCCCTGCACCAGGCTGGGAAGACTGAATCTGCAATAGCCAACCAGCTTGGAGTGAAGAAATCAACAGTGGGAGCAATAATTAGAAAATGGAAGACATACAAGACCACTGATAATCTCCCTCGATCTGGGGCTCCACGCAAACTCCCACCCCGTGGGGTCAGAATGATCACAAGAACGGTGAGCAAAAATCCCAGAACCACGCGGGGGGACCTAGTGAATGAACTGCAGAGAGCTGGGACCAATGTAACAAGGCCTACCATAAGTAACACACTACGCCACCATGGACTCAGATCCTGCAGTGCCAGACGTGTCCCACTGCTTAAGCCAGTACATGTCCGGGCCCGTCTGAAGTTTGCTAGAGAGCATTTGGATGATCCAGAGGAGTTTTGGGAGAATGTCCTATGGTCTGATGAAACCAAACTGGAACTGTTTGGTAGAAACACAACTTGTCGTGTTTGGAGGAAAAAGAATACTGAGTTGCATCCATCAAACACCATACCTACTGTAAAGCATGGTGGTGGAAACATCATGCTTTGGGGCTGTTTCTCTCCAAAGGGGCCAGGACGACTGATCCAGGTACATGAAAGAATGAATGGGGCCATGTATCGAGAGATTTTGAGTGCAAACCTCCTTCCATCAGCAAGGGCATTGAAGATGAAACGTGGCTGAGTCTTTCAACATGACAATGACAAAGCACACCGCCAGGGCAACGAAGGAGTGGCTTCGTAAGAAGCATTTCAAGGTCCTGGAGTGGCCTAGCCAGTCTCCAGATCTCAACCCTATAGAAAACCTTTGGAGGTAGTTGAAAGTCCGTGTTGCCAAGCAAAAAGCCAAAAACATCACTGCTCTAGAGGAGATCTGCATGGAGGAATGGGCCAACATACCAACAACAGTGTGTGGCAACCTTGTGAAGACTTACAGAAAACGTTTGACCTCTGTCATTGCCAACAAAGGATATATTACAAAGTATTGAGATGAAATTTTTTTTCTGACCAAATACTTATTTTCCACCATAATATACAAATAAAATGTTAAAAAAACAGACAATGTGATTTTCTGGATTTTTTTTTCTCAGTTTGTCTCCCATAGTTGAGGTCTACCTATGATGTAAATTACAGACGCCTCTCATCTTTTTAAGTGGTGGAACTTGCACTATTGCTGACTGACTAAATACTTTTTTGCCCCACTGTATGTGTGACGGCGGGACAGTGACTCCAGAGCTCACGTGAGCTTCAGGAACGCGAGTACCGACACCGCTGGAACGGCACCTGAGGCGAATATAAGCTTTTTAATTTTAGCTGGGCCAAACATGGGGAATGAGAAGGGGTTGTTCAAGTAGTGAATGACTCCTTTAGTTGCCTTCTGGTCGCACCGAAGATGCGAACGTTAGCCGTCTAGTCACAGCTGCGATAACATGATCCAGGAGAGCGCCAGAGCAGCACTGGAAATGGCAACCAGTAAGTGTTTTAATGCATGTCCTCTACAATGCTGGCAAGAAAAAAAAATCTTTACAAGTTCAACGAAACCCCAGGCATTTTCTATGTGGTTAATGTCAGGGGAATTACATGGCAACTCTAAAATATTAATGTTATGTTCCTTGAGAAACTGTCACTGCAATTGGTTTTGTGGCAGGAGCTCCATCTTGCATAAAGTAATCACACTGATTAATGACCCAAAAATTATGCTCATATTCTTCCAAAACTTTAATATATGGTAACTGATTTCTTTCCTATTTACATTCTTGGGAAGGAAGTACAAACTTGCCCTGCCCGTGCTTCCATCCAAGGCACCTGACACTGTCTGGGTGTTTAACAATCTTAACCGTGTGTTTTTGGTCATGCCGTGATGCGGTACTCAAACATCCCTTCCTTCCACTTTTCAGATGTCCAATCTTGATATTTCTTACAAAAGGCAAGCCCGTTCTTCATTGCTGCTGTGAGCAGTGGCCTTGGTAGGTCCAGGTCCTTCAGCAGGCGATGACAAATTGTCCTAGTTGCGGTGTTCTGGAGAAGTGTAGGGGACTTTTTTTTTTATTATTCAATAATGGTTGTAGAAGGATTTGACTTCACACTTCCAAAGCTTATCAGTAGTGATGAGCGAATAGTTTAGGATAACTCCTTATCCGAATAGCTTTAAGGTACCTTCACACATAACGATATTGTTAACGATATCGTTGCTATTTGTGACGTAGCAACGATATCGTTAATGAAATCGTTATGTGTGACAGCGACCAACGATCAGGCCCCTGCTGGGAGATCGTTGGTCGCTGAATAAAGTCCAGAGCTTTATTTCGTCGCTGGACTCCCTGGAGACATCGCTGGATCGGCGTGTGTGACACCGATCCAGCGATGTCTTCACTGGTAACCAGGGTAAACATCGGGTAACTAAGCGCAGGGCCGCACTTAGTAACCCGATGTTTACCCTGGTTACCATGCTAAAAGTAAAAAAAAACAAACAGTACATACTTACCTACAGCTGTCTGTCCTCCAGCGCTGCGCTCTGCACTCCTCCTGTACTGGCTGTGAGCCGGAAAGCAGAGCGGTGACGTCACCGCTCTGCTTTCCGGCTCCCAGACAGTACAGGAGGAGAGCAGAGAAGCAGAGCGCAGCGCTGGAGGACAGACGGCTGTAGGTAAGTATGTACTGTTTGTTTTTTTTTTTACTTTTAGCATGGTAACCAGGGTAAACATCGGGTTACTAAGCGCGGCCCTGCGCTTAGTAACCCGATGTTTACCCTGGTTACCGGCATCGTTGGTCGCTGGAGAGCGGTCTGTGTGACAGCTCTCCAGCGACCAAACAGCGACGCTGCAGCGATTCGGATCGTTGTCGGTATCGCTGCAGCGTCGCTAAATGTGAAGGGGCCTTTAGTGCTTACTGAATAGCTGCCTCGGATACCTGTAGCGCTCCCGATAATCAGCTGTTCGGTGCCGTATCTGCATGTGCCGCGGCTGATAGAGCCCAACACACAGACTCTTCATGCACGTGCTGTGACTGTCAGACAGCCGCGACACTTGCAGCTGATATCTGGGTTACAGAGGCAGCTATTCTGGATAAGGAGTTATCTGAAGCTATTCGCTCATCACTACTTATCAGTGCTTGGTGTGCCAGAACCTGACTTCCTGCGGTACCATCACAGGAGGCAATGATGCTGCTGACCGCTTCAGTTGATAAATTGACTCTCACGACACTCCCAGATCTATAGCTACAGCAATCACCGAAACCCCCTTATTCAGCAGAGTCAAGGCACGGGATTTCCCTTCCCTTTTTAAGCTTCTTCTGACCCACAGGGGAAGATAATCAAAAAATGTCTAATAGCAAAACTAGTTTAGTTTCCCATAGCAACCAATCAGAATGCAGCTTTCATTTTACCAGCGCAGTGTGCAAAGTAAAAGTTGAGGTTTGATTGGTTGCTTTGGGCAACTGTAATGGCAAAACTGGCTTAGTTTTTGGTTATCTTCCGCACTGTGTGCACTTTTAAGAAGTGAAATCATGACTCTGATTTTACATGTAAAGTTTTTTTTTTTCTTCTAGCATTGTACATTACTGATATCTAAAAGATAGTGAAATAAAACAAACGTTGCAGTGGGCTTCTGCATTTAAAAAAGTGGTCACTACTATCGCACTCACATAAAATAACACACCCAGCACTCCGACGTCACTGAGTCACCCAATCCCTGAGCTCAACAGCTTGTGCCATCAACATCAGCAGAGCTGCTGAGCTCAGTGACTGGCTGCAGCGGTGATGTGATGTTACGTCTCCAGCGAGAAAAGTGAGTGAGACAGTGCAGCCAAAGCGGATGAAATAAACCAAACAGATTTAGTAGAAACTTTAGAAGTAGCTAAATTATCTAACAATTTGGTGGATTCTTAAAACACAAACAACATTTAAGTAAAGCTAAAAAGTCTGCATTTCACAATCTGGTGACTGTTTCCCATCCAAAGTGGTGGTGTAAAAAGGGTAAATATCAATATTTTCTCTGTCCAAAAAAATAAAGTTGTTTTGCATGAAAAATTGCTCCAGCTTGCCAAATATAAGTGGTACGTCTGACCTGACAAGACCACCTCTGCCAGATGAACGTTTTCCTATCAATTGCTTTTCTTCTTCTCTCATTGCCTCCAAGTTCTGGCTGTTTGTCAGGGATGGTGTGGCAGTAGATTTTGGAATATGGGCCCCTATAGTGCATGCTTATGAATTTCCTGCGGGTCTTGAATGGAGGAGGTCTCTTCCTCCTATCGCACAGCAAGGTCAAGAATTTCTGTGACATGGACCACTGAAGGGAGGATGTATACATAGCATGAATAGTTCTTCGGGTGTATATACATTAATGTCCCAATTGTGCTGGCTTATTTACAGTAAGTGAGATTACACTGGGAATGTTTCAGTTCCAGAAAGAAAAGTTTCCATTTGTATCCCACAGTTCTAAACTGCAGTGTAAAGGCTTTCACTGTAGGTGAGATGTTTGGAGTTTAGTGACTGTAATGTATGCGCTCACAAGTTGTAGTAGAAATTGTGTCAATCTGAAGCCAGTTTTACTCTCCGTGTGCATGGACTTAGCTCTGATCAGAATACCTGGCCCCACTCTGAGGTCTCCAAATCTGAGTGAACGGCTTCATTCATGCATATGAGCCAGCCACCTTGGGTCAGGACACCCGGCGATGAGGCTGGACATTCCAATCCGAGCACGGTCCGGTTTCCTCGGAGGTGTGAATCCTGCCTCACCGTCTAGCACACTCTGTCTTCTACCATCTCTACCCTGTTCTAGGTCTATAACTCTTAATTGCTCTTTCACTTCCTCTAATCCTTTATTTGTAGTGCCTGGCTTTGTCTTTATGTATGTATTCTTTATAGGCAGTTACATTTCTTGTTGGGTCCCTTTTATATGGCTGTATAATAGCAGCTATAAATAATGGTAACCTATTTGACTTCTGGAAGATTCGGGTAGAACTGCTTCAGCTCTAATTCTACTAGCATTGTAGAGGAAATTGCTGTTTCTGTAAGCTTCAAAATTAACTCTTCAATGCTAAAGTAACCACAAAGGAATGGAGGAAATGCTCTTCAGCCTCCACCCACAGTTTTAAGATGGTATAAGCATGATCAAAATATACATGTTTTTACTCATGCTGTGACCACTTCAAGGCCCTAGAAAATCATCCTACATGTATTGTAAGGTATATACACACCAGCTATATATCTGGACATAGTCCTCATCATAAATGTATTACAAATGGTTAACGGTGGATCTAGGATTCATTTATAGTGTTTAATTTCACTAGCATCTTGATTTTTACATGTTTCTATAAACTGTATTTAAAGGGAAACTGACAGCTTCCCTAACGGTCCCCCCCAAAACTGCCACCATGTATGTATTGGAACCGTTCCCTGCATTCTAGCAAGTTCCTTTTTATTGCTTAGCAGTTGCTTAATTAATATAAAATTCACTTTAAAGCTCTGCTCACGCTATGCAAATTAGCTGTTTATTAGTTGAAGGTGTGGGGGGAGGGCATTAATTATCCAGGACTAATCCAACTTCTAATCATGCAAGTAACGCCCTGTGGGTGTGGGCGACATGATGTGCAAGAGTGACGTCACCGCTGGCTGTTTGCAAATATCACGCATCAGAGCGATGTTCCCCCTTCCCTGGGAATGCACAATCTTGTCTGATGTGCTTCTCACAAATCATTGTTGCCCATAGGAATGTACTTGCATGATTAGAGAGAGAATAGACTTGGAAAATCAAAGTTCCTCACCACACCCCAGACTAGCGTGAGAGCAGCTTTAAATTAAATGTTATGTTAATTCAGCAATTGATAAGTGATATTACTGCACACTGAGACACTGTGCTCTATGCAGAGAAAGCATACATAGAAAGGCAGGCCGTGGGACTGGGGCAGAGTGACGGTATGGGGGACTGAGGCAGAGTGACGGTATCAGGCACAGTCTGTTGGACTTGTAATTCCTGGGTGGCTTTAAAAAATTTTTTTTTCTTTAAAGCGCTGCTGTGGTTTATGGTGAGATGCACCTGCCTCAATCAATAACGCAGCCATTGTCTTTTATGCTGCCCTTGGTTTTGGCAGCATGAATCAGTTGACAGGTTCCCTTTTTAAGAATGAGATTGCTTCAGTCTTCAAATCACAGCCAATGTAATCTAATGTATTAGCACTGCAGCTAATGGTGTGGTCTACCATTGAATATTCTATACAGAAAACTTTAAACATTGTGGATGGAGAGTCTAAGGCTACTTTCACACTAGCGTAGTTTTCAATACGTCGTAATGCGTCGTTTAGGGGAAAAAACCGCATCCTGCAAAGTTGTTTGCAGGATGCGTTTTTGCCCCATAGAGTAACATTACCGACGCATTGCGACGTATTGACACACGTAGCAACCGTCGTGCGATGGTTGCGCCGTGTTGTGGCGGACCGCCAGGAGCAAAAAACGTTAAATGTAATGTTTTTTGCTGCCGACGGACCGCTTTTTCCGACCGCGCATGCACGGCCGGAACTCCGCCCCCACCTCCCCGCACCTCACAATGGGGCAGTGGATGCGTTGGAGAAATGCATCCGCTGCACCCGTTGTGCGGCGCAACAAATGCTAGTGTCGGAATCTCGGCCCGACGCAATGGGACGGGCCGAATCCAACGCTAGTGTGAAAGTAGCCTAACTCCTCTAAATTATGATTTGTAACGAAGTATACTGTCAATTTAACGTGTGTGTGTGTGGCTTGTTCTGTCTGTATGATTCCTAATGATTGTCAGCGCAAAACCACAGAGAAGCTTGTATTGTCCTATGGTGAACAGACGCCTGATTGGGTCAACAACCCTGATGTGTGTACATTCTGCGGGCAGATCTGTGCTTTTCCAGACTTGGTGAATGTTGACAATAGGTTCATCATGTAATAAATAATTGTAGTCTGAGTGTATACACTGTAAAGTGGGGGATGCACAACCTGCGCACGGCGGCATTGTCTTGTGTGGCATTCAAGACACAGACCTGCTTTGTTGGCGTCCTACTGGTTCACAAAGACACTGCTATTAAAAGATATCCTTATGTTGCCAGGAATTGACCTGATGGGTGCAATATTTACCGTAGTTATTTGTTAAAAGACTAAATAAAAAACAGTTTGTGTTAAGCCGATGCAGGCACGGGTAGACTTTCCATGACTTGTATTTTCTCAATGCTGTTCTTTGAATCCATGTGTCTTGCTCCAAACTGTAACAGGCATCATAATGCAATGTGCCAGCTTGCCAGTTCTGACAGTGGTCTGTTAACCCCCTCTGACATGTGATGCTGCAGTCAATAACGAATATGGCATCTAAAAGGTCAGATACGGGGGTGGAGGGGTCATTGCAGCTGGAAGGCAACTAAAGGCCTTTCTGTCTGCCATCTTTGTCCGAATGTTATGCTTAAAAAGGGTGTCCCATTAACGCTTTACATTAGTTCTCACCGCACCCTCCTTGCATATCACTCTGTCTGGGGCTTCCTTATGAATTTCTGAAAAACGCTATTCAGATGAAGCCTCCATCAGAAACATGAGATGTGAATGCTGCCTCAGAGATGTACTTATTATTGGGTGCAGTTTGTCTAGTGGGATCTAGTGACAGGCCTTCTTTAAAGGGACATTCAGGAAAGTTGTCCCTAGACAGTTTTTTGCTACTCACTTACCCCAGGTCGATTATGTTACTGTCTAGACCAGTGTTTCTCAACCCCAGTCCTCAAGACCCCACAACAGGTCATGTTTTCAGGATTTCCTCAGCATTGCATAGGCGATGGAATTAATGCTTGAGCAGGTGATGAAATTATCACCCATGCAAAACTAAGGAAATCCTGAAAACATGACCTGTTGTGGGGTCTTGAGGACTGGAGTTGAGAAACACTGCTGTAGAGTTAGTCGCTTTGACAGCACTGCAGCCAGTAACTTGGCTCAGCCCATGTAGTCAGCACCTGATTGACTGCAGCGCTGTTGTTATGGCGTCTGTGCCTCAAACAATAGGAGGCATCATTGCCCCAGGGATGGTGAATAAGCACAGTTTTGTTTGTAGGTCCAGCCTAGTATACCTTGGGTTCATTTCAGATTTCTGTAATAGTGTATGTGACGTTTAGGCCATTTGGAGGTTGGAGACCATCTTGAATTGTTATTGATCAAATTAAGGTAACATCTATTAAAGGAAAATTAGCAGCCAGTCATTCTATCAGATGTGCATTAAAGGGGTTGTCCAGTAGTTTATATTGATGACCTAGCCTTAGGATAGGTCATCAGTATCCGATCGGTGGTAACACCCGGCACCCATCAGTTCTCCATACTGGTGGTGGCTGGATGTGATCAGTTACTGAGCACTGCTCCGCCACCCGCATAATGGACGCAGCGGGGTACTACACATCCAGCTCTATTGATTCAAATTGACCAGCCCCGCAGATTTGATGTCTGAAACTAGTCGGCTTCTGCTGCAGTTTCAGGGAGAAGTGGGTAGTCTATCCACAACATTTGCTCAATAGAAACTTCAGAAATCTCCACATTCTTTGGTGATTGTTACCGTGAATGTGTTATGGCGAGTACGCAGCAAATACGTCATGTATGACCATACCTTAGTTTGGGCTCTTTGATTTACTGCCCTGTATATACAAACCTAGCAAAAGCTTTGTTGTACTTAAGCTATGCCATAGTATCAGCGAGGACAGCTTTACATAATGTAGTATCGTTATATACAGTTAATTATATGCAATTAAAAGCATTTAAATCTCAATTATGATATAATCAGGCAGTTCACTGCCTGCTGTACAGTTACTGCTCAGACAAAATGTCTATCACAGCTGAAATATTATGTAAGAAAATTATTAGACTTGATTATATATTACCATTTAGTATCATTCCTACACATTTAAGCTGATAATCCTATGAAGAAAAATGAGCTAATTCAACCTTTTGGGGCATATAAAAAGCTGTGTATTAGTTGTAGGGCAGCATGGTGGCTCAGTGGTTAGCAGCATTATCTTGTAGTGCTGGGGTCTTGGGTTTTCTCTCCCCTAGGACACTGTGTGCTTGGAGTTTGCATGTTCTTCCCTTGTTTGTCTCCTCCCACACTCCAGGTAAGGATTTTACGGATATTTATATATTGAGTGAGTGTTGACAATGTCTGTAATGCCGAATAATGTAGCCATTATGTACGTAGACACTGGCAATAAAGATTATAGTGCATTATGCAGAAAGTGGGTCCAGCTAATAGTATCAGCAGCATCAAGGCAGAGACGGATTATCTTCCCTGACAGATATACTTGAGAACAGTGAGAACAGATCCCGCTATTGTCTTGGTCCTCTCCTCGAAGCGCCTTGTCATAGGTTAAAAAAAAAAAAACTTGTCTCCGAATCATTTCTCTTTGATAGTTCTTCTGTGTGTGTTTTTGTATAATTTAAATTATGCACTGACTGGGCCATTTTTTCCCCCTTCCTGACCAGGCACCTTTTCAATTTTAATCGTAACATGCGACTTCATTTTATTTTACATTTTATTTATTTAGTTTTTTTTGCTGAAAAAAAAAAGAAAAAAAAAAAGCATTTTACAAAGCATTTTAAATCGCGTTTCACTTCGCGTAGAAATTATTTTTGAAAACTGGAAATCTGCAATGTGTGCTCATACCCAAAAAGTCTATTAATGTTTTGGAAATTGTTAAAGGGGAAACCTTTTTACATGTAACTTTTCAGAATTAAATGTTGTATGTGTACATGAGGAATATCACGGTTTGGCCATTATGTAACTTGTATTCTGCATTTTCACCAGTTTGTAGCTGACTTTAACTGGTAGAGGAGACCAGCTGCTGCTATGATGTATCTCCTACATTAAACACACACAAAAATGGATTCTTGCTCTTTTTCCCTTTGGTAGCACATACAGTGGGTATGGAAAGTATTCAGACCCCTTTAGGGTATGTGCACACGTTGCAGATTTCCTGCGGATCCGCAGCATTTTTTTCCGTGCAGAAACGCTGCAGATCCGCAAGTGATTTACAGTTGAATGTAAATCAATGGAAAAAAAAATGCTGTGCTAATGGTGCGGAAAATTCACCCGGAAACGCTGTGGAATAAAAGTAGCATCTCACTTCTTTTGTATGGATCTGCAAGGTTTTGTACCCATTCCATTATAGAAATCCGTAGGGGTAAAAACGCACAAAATCCGCTCAAAATCTGTTTAAAAAAACACATCAAATCTGCACCTGCGTTTTCTGCCAAGAGATGCAGAATCCGCACAAAAAATTCCAGAGGCAAATCCACAACGTGTGCTCATATTATGAATACATGCCAGAACCGATACCATAACATGACCATATTAATGGGAAATAATCCTGCAAGAGCAATATAGTAATCATACAAAAAAAACAAGGAGCCAAGAAAATCCCAAGTATAATTACCTATACAAATATGTAACATATACCATGAGAAATCTTCATAAAAAATTACAAAATTTTATTGAAACATTAACACAGAAACATATAGCCCACTGAGGAAGCAGCGAAACGCGCGTTGGGGTATCGGAGCAGTGCGCCATTTCTGTCATAATGGGTGAGACCTTACTTTCTCCAGCATTTCTCCTCCGGTGACTTTTTGCATATACCCTATCTTCATTATGGGTCTTGTATATATTCCACATATGGAGTTATGGAGTCTGGTGTTATATATCTGCGGCTCACCCACTGATGTATCTGGGTCTCATTGGGTTACTTATAATTATGATACTGTGGTCTAGGCACATGTATTATTGTGGCTATATATTTGGGAACCCTTTCAATTCTAGACAGTTTTGGCACTGCCTGTATACATTGTCGCATTACTCACCTGTCCTTATTTATTATATGTTTATTTTTTGTATATGTTTCTGTGTTAATGTTTCAATAAAATTTTGTAATTTTTTTATGAAGATTTCTCATGGTAAATGTTACATATTTGTATAGGTAATTATACTTGGGATTTTCTTGGCTCCTTGTTTTTTTCGTATGATTACTAACGTGTGCACATAGCCTTAAATTTCTCACTTTGTTTCATTGCAGCCATTTGGTAAATTCAAAGAAGTTCATTTTTTTTTCTCATTAATGTACACTCTGCACCCCATCTTGACTGAAAAGAAACAGAAATGTAGTAATTTTTGCAAATGTATTAAAAAAGAAAAACTGAAATATCACATGGTAATAAGTATTCAGACCCTTTGCTCATTATTGAGTAGCAACAGCCTTTTGAGCTAGTACAGCCATGAGTCTTCTTGGGGAAAGGGGCAACAAGTTTTTCACATCTGGATTTGGGGATCCTCTGCCATTCTTCTTTGCAGATCCTCTCCAGTTCCATCAGGTTGGATGGTGAACGTTGGTGGACAGCCATTTTCAGGTCTCTCCAGAGATGCTCAATTGGGTTCAGGTCAGGGCTCTGGCTAGGACAGTCAAGAATGGTCACAGAGTTGTTCTGAATTCACTGCCTTGTTATTTTAGCTGTGTGCTCAGGGTCATTGTCTTGTTGGAAGTTGAACCCTTGGCCAAGTTTGAGGTCCAGATCACTCTGGAAGAGGTTTTTATCCAGGATATCTCTGTACTTGGCCGCAATCATGTTTCCTTCAATGACAACCAGTCGTCCTGTCCCTGCAGCTGAAAAACACCCCCATAGCATGATGCTGCCACCACCATGTTTCACTGTTTGGATTGTATTGGGCAGGTCAAGAGCAGTGCCTGGTTTTCTCCACACATACCGCTTAGAATTATCACCAAAAAGGTCTACCTTTGTCTCATCAGACCAGAGAATCTTATTTCTCATAGTCTGGGAATCCTTCATATGTTTTTTATTTATTTTTTTTTTTAGCAAACTCTGTGCGGGCTTTCATATGCCTTGCTCTGAGGCGAGGCTTCCGTCGGCCACTCTGCCATAAAGGCCTGACTGGTGGAGGGCTGCAGTGATAGTTCATTTTGTGGAACTTTCTCCCATCTCCCTACTGCCTCTGAAGCTCAGCCAGAGTGATCACGGGGTTCTTCTTTACCTCTCTCACCAAGGCTCTTCTCCCACAATTGCTCAGTTTGGCTGGACTGCCAGGTCTAGGAAGACTTCTGGTGGTCACAAACTTCTTCCACTTAAGGATTATGGAGACCACTGTGATCTTAGGAACCTTGGGTACTGCAGAAATTCTGTTGTAACCTTGGCCAGATCTGTGCCTTGCCACAATTCTGTCTCTGAGCTCCTTGGCCAGTTGCTTTGACCTCATGATTCTCATTTGGTCTGACATGCACTGTGATCTGTGAGATCTTATATAGACAGGTGTGTACCTTTCCAAATCAAGTCCTATCAGTTTAATTAAACACAGCTGGCCTCCAATGAAATGGACAGCATGTGACTTAAATAGTGTCTGAGCAAAGGGTCTGAATACTTATGACCATGTGATATTTCAGTGTTTATCGTTTATTAAATTTGCAAAAATGTATACATTTGTTTTTTTTTTCAGTCAAGATGGGGTGCAGTGTACATTAATGAGAAAAAACTGAACTTATTTGAATGTACCAAATGGCTGCAATGAAACAATGACAAATTTAAAGGGGTCTGAATACTTTCCGTACCTACTGTACACTCCCATCGAATCATTATACAGCAGTACTGATCAGTGCAAATGTGACTCCAGCACTGGGATAAGCTAAGTAGACTTTACAAAATCTATTTCTTTACTGATCACGTTGCTCCTCTCTCCTCCTCTCAACTCTTCAGACTTGAAAATGCTTTGTAAACGAGATCTTTCTGGGCAGGCATTACATCATGAGGATGACAGATTTGAGCTTCTTTAATTATTTTCCTTCTCCCCATCTGCTGCCCTGGATTAACAGGTCTCTGCCTATGGGCTCTGTATAACCCCGCTCCACCACTGATTGGCAGCTTTCTATGTACATGTACAATGGAGTGGGTGGGGTTATACAGAGCTCTACATTCAGAGACTTCTGGGTTTGCAGCAGATAACAGTGATTTTATCAAACTGATACTAAAGGTACCGTCACATGTAAGGTACCTTCACACATAACGATATCGTTGCTTTTTGTGACGTAGCAACGATATCGTTAAGGAAATCGTTATGTGTGACAGCGACCAACGATCAGGCCCCTGCTGGGAGATCGTTGGTCGCTGAGGAAAGTCCAGAACTTTATTTCGTCGCTGGACTTCCCGCTGACATCGCTGGATCGGCGTGTGTGACGCCGATCCAGCGATGTCTTCACTGGTAACCAGGGTAAACATCGGGTTACTAAGCGCAGGGTCGCGCTTAGTAACCTGATGTTTACCATGGTTACCAGCGTAAATGTTAAAAAAACCCAAACACTACATACTTACCTTCAGCTGTCTGTCCCCGGCGCTGTGCTTCTCTGCACTCCTCCTGCATCCTGTGTCAGCGCCGGCCAGCCGGAAAGCACAGCGGTGACGTCACCGCTCTGCTGACCGGCGCTGACAGTGCAGAGGAAAGCAGAGCGCCGGAGGACAGACAGCGGAGGTAAGTATGTAGTGTTTGGTTTTTTTAACGTTTACGCTGGTAACCATGGTAAACATCGGGTTACTAAGCGCGGCCCTGCGCTTAGTAACCCAATGTTTACCCTTGTTACCGGGGACCTCGGGATCGTTGGTCGCTGGAGAGCTGTTTGTGTGACATCGTTGTCGGTATCGCTGCAGCGTCGCTGAGTGTGAAGGTACCTTTAGCGACGCTGCATCGATCTAGACAACGATGCCGATCGCTGCAGCGTCGCTGTGTGGTCGCTGGAGAGCTGTCACACAGACAGCTCTCCAGCAACCAACGATGCCAAAGTTCCCGGGTAACCAGGATAAACATCGGGTTACTAAGCGCAGGGCCGCGTTTAGTAACCCGATGTTTACCCTGGTTACCAGTGTAAATAAAAAAAACAAACACTACATACTTACATTCCGGTGTCTGTCCCCCGGCGTTCTGCTTCCCTGCGTTCTGTTTCCCTGCACTCGGCGCTCAGTCAGTGCAGGGATGCAGAATGCCGGGGGACAGACACCGAAATGTAAGGCTATGTTCACACTTTGCAGATTCCACTGCGGATTTTTCCGCAGCAGAATTCCAAAATCCGCAGTGAAAACCCATCGCGGTTTTTACTGCGGTTTCTTCTGCGGATTTTCATTTGCAGTTTTCTATTGGAGCAGGTGAAAATCCGCAGAAAAGAAGTGACATGCTGCGGAATGTAATCCGTAGCGTTTCCGCGCGGTTTTTTCCGCAGCATGTGCACTGCGTTTTTTGTTTCCCATAGGTTTACATTGTTCTGTAAACTCATGGGAAACTGCTGCAGATCCGCAGCGGTCAAATCCGCTGCGGATCCGCAGCAAAATCCGCAAAGTGTGAATATAGCCTAAGTATGTAGTTTTTTTTTTTTTTTTTTTTACATTTACACTGGTAACCGGGTAAACATCGGGTTACTAAGCGCGACCCTGCGCTTAGTAACCCGATGTTTACCCTGGTTACCAGTGAAGACATCGCTGGATCGGCGTCACACACGCCGATCCAGCGATGTCAGCGGGAAGTCCAGCGACGAAATAAAGTTCTGGACTTTCTGCTCCGACCAACGATGGCACAGCAGGATCCAGATCGCTGCTGTGTGTCAAACACAACGATATCGCTATCCAGGACGCTGCAACGTCACGGATCGCTAGCGATATCGTTGTTAAGTTGTTCAGTGTGAAGGTACCTTAAGAAACCCAGTAAGTTACAAATCACACAAAGTCTCTGTCCTTACATTATGCTCTCAGATGAAGTAGCAAAAACCTGGTGACAGTTTATATTTAAAGCACCAGTTTGCTCTGAATGAATTGTTTTTTTTCATTTGATGTTTTAAGAAATATGAAAGCTGATACATGATACCCGATCCACAAGCAACATGTATCAGAAACTGCATGTTTTAAAGGGAACCTGTCACCCCCAAAATCGATGGTGAGGTAAGCTCACCGTCATCAGGGGCTTATCTACAGCATTCTGTAAAGGTACCTTCACACTAAACGATATCGCTAGCGATCCGTGACGTTGCAGCATCCTCGCTAGCGATATCGTTTAGTTTGACACGCAGCAGCGATCAGAATCCTGCTGTGATGTCGTTGGTCGGGGCTAGAGGGCCAGACCTTTCTTTGGTCGCTGGCTCTCCCGCTGACATCGCTGAATCGGCGTGTGTGACACCGATTCAGCGATGTCTTCGCTGGTAACCAGGGTAAACATCGGGTTACTAAGCGCAGGGCCGCGCTTAGTGACCCGATGTTTACCCTGGTTACCATCCTAAAAGTAAAAAAAAAACAAACGCTACATACTTACCCTACCGCTGTCTGTCCCCGGCGCTTTGCTTCTCTGCTCTGGCTGTGAGCACAGCGGCCGGAAAGCAGAGCGGTGACGTCACCGCTCTGCTTTCCGGCTGCTCGGCGCTCACAGCCAGTACAGCGTTTGTTTACCCTGGTTACCGGCATCGTTGGTCACTGGAGAGCGGTCTGTGTGACAGCTCTCCAGCGACCAAACAGCGACGCTGCAGCGATCCGGATCGTTGTCTGGATCGCTGCAGCGTCGTTTAGTGTGAAGGTACCTTACCTTAATGCTGTAGATAATACCCCCCCCCCCCCCCCCAATGTATCCTGAAAGAGGAGAAAAAGAGGTTAGATTATACTCACCCAGGGGCGGTCCTGCTCTGGTGGGTGTCTCAGGTATGGAACAGCTCCTCCCATCTTAATTCCATGACGTCCTCTTCTGGTCTTCACGCCGCGACTCCGGCGCAGGCGTACTTTGTCCTGTTGAAGGCAGAGCAAAGTACTGCAGTGCGCAGGCGCCGGAAAGGTCAGAGAGGCCCGGCGCCTGCGCACTGCAGTACTTTGCTCTGCCCTAAGTTGCATAAACAGGAAATCCCTGCATGTGTTAAGGCTTCTGCCTCCTCCTCCAAGTATTGTACTTATTAGAACAGCCTCCTGGCTCACCAGTGCATATTTCATGGTCTGTATACGGACCCCAGGTCTCCTGACTGGAACTTATAGCCTGAGATGCATATGTGGCTTTAAGTTCGGAATGGGAGATCTGTGGTCAGTCTGGGTTTTACGGACCTGCCTGAACTTTTATCTGGATAGTCGATGAGACACTGGTGCTGAGCGAACCCTTTCACGGCCAGTATATGTACTCCAGTGCTAGAGAAAAGCAAGGTTTTGAAAGCCACTTAAGGCTGTGTGCACACGTTGCAGATTTTTCGCGTTTTTTTCGCTATAAAAACGCATAAAAAGCATATATTATGCATCCAATCATTTAGAATGCATTCCACAATTTTTTGGGCACATGATGCGTTTTTTTTTCCGCGAAAAAAAGCATCACAGTAAAAAACGCAGCATGTTCATTAATTTTGTGAATTTTTTGCGTTTTTATAGCTACGTAATGCATTGGGAATCTCCAGAAAAAAACGCGTCAAAACCGCGCAAAAAACGCGTGCGGCTTTCCTGCAGAAAAAGTCTGGTTTTGTTCAGGAAAATTCTGCAGAGAATCCTGAATGTGTGCACATAGCCTAAATGTTTGTATGTGTGTATATATATGTGTGTATATATATGTGTGTATATATATATATATGTATGTGTATGTGTATGTGTATGTGTATGTGTATGTGTATGTGTATGTGTATATATATATATATATATATATATATATATATATATATATATATATAGCATCGTGATTACTCGCTAATCCCGCCCACTGCACAGTAGCTCCGCCCCACCCCATTACCACACACAATCCGCACCACATCACCACACATAATCCCGCCCCCCACCACATCACCACACATAATACCGCCCCCCACCACATCACCACACAATCCCGCCCCCCACCACATTACTACACATAATCCCGCCCCCCACCACATTACCGCACGAGTCTGCGTCCCCACCACATTACCGCACGAGGCTGCGTCCCCACCACATTACCGCACGAGGCTGCGTCCCCACCACATTACCGCACGAGGCTGCGTCCCCACCACATTACCGCACGAGGCTGCGTCCCCACCACATTACCGCACATTAATTTACCACCTGCGTAAGCGCTATTCAATTTTGTCAATATTTACTTTAGTTTAATCACCGGCAGCGTTAATTAGATGGCAATGAGCATGCCGAGCGTTAGCTGGCTGGAAACACCTAGGTTTTTTTTTTATAAGATTGAAACTAAATCACTAAATCCCCTAATAGTGATTTACAAAGTTGCAAAAAAAGTTTAGAAATGGAGAAACAAATGGGTTATTCTGCGCTGTCGTGGCGAAAAAAATTAAGGATGCCAATCCAATTTCAGGTGGATTTTTTGTTAACGCATTTTGAAGTATATAACTTATTTTGATGAAATGCGATGACTAATAAAACCACCTGAAATTGGATTGGCATCCATCATTTTTTCTTCACGACTGCGCAGAATAGCCTGTTTGTTTTGTCCAGTTTTATGCATTTATATCCTCGTGGGTCTACAGCAGCCTTAAAGGGATATTCCCACCACCAAGATCCTTGGTGGTGTTGCTAGTGGTCGTAACCATGGATACCTAATGTTCTGCAATGCCTACACATGAGGAAATAGACATTGCAAATCAGAAAAACTATATCATGTTTTTCATTGGTGGCATTTGCTAATATTGTTACACCTACTACATATTGGGATAGGATTTTGGAGATGGGAATACCCCTTTTAGCCTTGTAAGTGGTTGTGCGCACACAACCCATCCAGGTGAGCGCAATCGTGCATATCCTTCTATATTGTTACCCAGATAAGAGCCTATTTGTGCTTTGTCTCCTCTCCAGGTTCTCTCTTGGATTACTCTTTAAAGAGGCTGTTCCCATTCAAATTTCTCCCCCGGTTGCAGTTTCCTATGAAAATTACAATCCGTGCTGTACGTGTGTTACTCAGGGCCACCATCGATCCTCCACTGCTGTCCCCATTGTCTTGCATTGGTTGTGTCACTGACCTCATCGCTGCGGCCAATCAGTGAGAACAGCGGCTCTAGCGCACCATTTCTAGGTAGATGGAACTACCGCTGTTCAGAGACATTGAGTTCATGGATTGGTTGCTGCGTTGTCAACAGCACTACAGCCAGTGCCAGACATCGACAACAGTGGCTGAGACTCGCTAGTGGACCTGGGGAAAATGAGTAGAGGGCGCTTTGGTTTTTTTTTTTTTTTTGCTTATTTTTTTTTTTTATAGCAAACTGTAGATATGGAGGCGATTTAATTTAAAGTGTACAATTCCGTTAAGGTAAGGTGAGATAGGGCTCCTGTTAGTACATTGTTGTATTCTATTAAGTGAATCAGTTTTGCTCATGATTTCTTCAATGTGCAATATGCTGATGTCAGAACCTCAGTAATGACAAGGCTGACATGTACGTGTCATAGTGTAAGCACTTTGCTATATTTAGGTAATATATGGTTAGACACCAGATTTCTAGTACAATGGACATTTGTCACTCATAATTGGGCAGTTGGGACGTAGAGGCGTTCAGAGATGCAGCCTGTTACTGAGCAAACCTCATAGATTGAGTTTACCCGTCTTTTCTTGTACCGATTTCCTGTCTGTGCTGTTGTGCAGGGTGGGGGATGTACAGGAACGTCAGGGGGCCCAATACCTCTTCCTGTATAGAGAGCGCTGGTTGCAGTGATTGTCAGCTGCAGACACTGGACCGCTCCTCTGTCCATGTAACCGTACCCCGTATGCAGGAAGCCCACAGGAGGAGTACATTACCATTAATTTGCTACTGTTCAAATATTGTATGCCTCCAGGAGTCCAGATACATTTCTGCAATGCCTCTGATTGAAAGCAATGTTATGTGCACTATATTCTCCCATTTCCGATATTGTAGCGTGAAAGCAAATTTTATATATTCGATTTTGTGTGGCAACAACACCTGGCATAAAACTGCTTAAGAAATGTGAACTGTAAAGGTCTTGTGTCTGCAGAGAGGACTCCGACCCAAAACATTCACTAGCTCCTGAGAGGGCAGGAGTTCACATGATTGACCAATTATCTACTGACTTCTGTCTTTAAAGAGGGCGGGACAAGCAGACCCCAATGAATATTCATAAACATTCAGGGGAGATAAAATGTAGGATACAACAGTGAAAATTTCTGTAAGAAAAGTACAGTTGCAAATAATGATTCTCATGTTTCTTTTATCATTTTTATATGGCAATTTTGCGACAGATACTCTTTAATGATTTCTTTCAGATTTTTTTTTGCGTCTCCAGACTCTGTCACATGTGCTCAGTGTGATCCTGCTTTCATCTCTGAAGAGCACAGGGCGCCAGTGGTGAATTTGCCGATCCTGGTGTTCTGTGGCAAATGCCAAGCGTCCTGCATGGTGTTGGGCTGTGAGCACAACCCCTGTCTGTGGATGTCGGGTGCTCAGACCATCCTCATGGAGTCAGTTTCTAACCATTTGTGCAGACACATGCACATTTGTGGCCTACTGGAGGTAATTTTGCAGGGATCTGGCAGTGCTCTTCCTGTTCCTCCTTACACAAAGGCTGAGGTAGTGGTCCTGCTTAAGGGTTGTTGCCCTTCTACGGCCCCCTCCATGTCTCCTGGTATACTGGCCTGTCTTCTGGTAACGCTTCCAGCCTCTGGACACTATGCTGACAGACACAGCAAACCTTCTTGCCACAGCTCGCACTGATGTACCATCCTGGTTGAGCTGCACTACCTGAGCCACTTGTGTGGGTTGTAGAGTCCATCTCATGCTACCACGAGTGTGAAAGCACAACCAACATTCAAAAGTGACCAAAACATCAGCCAGAAAGCATTGGTACTGAGATGTGGTCTGTGGTCCCCTCCTGCAGAACCACTCCTTTGAGGGTGTCTTGATAAATTTCCATCTGTTGTCTATTCCATTTGCACAACAGCATGTGAAATTGATTGTTCAACAGTGTTGCTTCATAAGTGGACAGTTTGATTTCACAGAAATTTGATTTACTTGGGAGTTATATTCTGTTGTTTAAGTATTCTCTTAATTTTTTTGTGCCGTGTATATAAACAGAGTATAATCTAAGGAGAGGAGGTTACCAAGTGAGGAATCTTCTTTGTGTATATCTATATTTAGCTTTAGTGCTCTTGGGAGTGGATCCAAGACTTGCTCCGTGACCTGTGCAGGGAGGGTCTCCTGTGGATATGACCTGATCATGTTGAATTGTAAATGACTAATCCTGTGTTACCTATAGATCTGTAATGATGAGATCACTCCTGAGAAGTGATCTCTACAGGACAGGAAGAACCATTCTATTTTGAGACTCCATGAATAGAATGAAAGCCTCAAAATGTCATATACCGTATATACTCGAGTATAAGCCGAGATTTTCAGCCCATTTTTTGGGACTGAAAGTGCCCCTCTCGGCTTATACTCGAGTCATTGTCCCAGGGGGGGAGGGGGAGTGGCAGCTGTCAAATCATGCTTACCTGCTCCCAGTGCGTCTCTGCACGTTCCTGCTTCTCCGGTGCCTGCAGCTTCTTCCTGTGTTCAGCGGTCACGTGGTACCGCTCATTAAAGTAATGAATATGGACGCATATTCATTACTTTAATGAGTGGTACGATGTGACTGCTGAACACAGGAAGAAGCTGCGGGCGCCGAAGATCACCTGTCATTGAGAAGCTGCCAGGGACCGCGCCGGGATTAGGTGAGTATTGGGGACTTGAGGGTAAGTATTGCGCAATATTCACCTGTCCTCGTTCCACCGCTGGGCGCCGCTGTGTCTTCTGCCTATGACGTTAAGGTCAGAGGGCGCGTTGACGCGATTAGCGTGTGCGCCACCCTCTGCCTGAACAGTCACTGCGGAGGACGCGGAAGACACAGCGGCGCCCAGCGGTGGAACGCGGACAGGTGAATATTGCAAGTGCCGGGGGCCTGCTCAGGACAAGAGGTGTGAGTATGTGACTTTTTTTTTTTTTTTTTAATCGCAGAAGCCGACTATGGGGCAAATGTTTCTATGGAGCATCTTAGGCTACTTTCACACTTGCGTCGGTACGGGCCCGTCGCTATGCGTCGGGCCAACGTAGCGACGCACGTTGTGAAATAAATGAACGGGGGCAGCGGATGCAGTTTTTCAACGCATCCGCTGCCCCATTGTAATGTCTGGGGAGGAGGGGGCGGAGTTTCGGCTTCGCATGCACTGTCGAAAATGGCGGACGCGACGCACAAGAAAAGTTACATGTAACTTTTTTTGTGCCGACGGTCCGCCAAAACATGACGCATCCGTCGCATGATGGATGCGACGTGTAGTCATACGTCGCAATGCGTCGCTAATGCAAGCCTATGGAGAAAAAACGCATCCTGCGGGCAACTTTGCAGGATGCGTTTTTTCCCCAAAACGACGCATTGCGACGGACGTCACACAACGCAAGTGTGAAAGTAGCCTTATGGGGCCATAATCAACCTATGCAGC